>NC_088605.1:65419990-66053452 GCF_036013475.1 Columba livia | reverse complement strand
GGTTGGGGGGGTGATGGGGGCAGAGGCAGCCTCTTGGCTGGAAGTTGGCTTTGGCAATGCCTCCATGGGACTGGAGGGTTAATCATGATTTGTTTCCCTGGCTGCTGTTTGCGTCAAAAGTCCAGGCAGCCTTAGTGAACGTTGCCGTGTTAATTTGAAACCCTTGCTGGGAAATCATGGGAAAATGGAAAAACGCATACTTGCGTGTCACCCTTCAGATTAACAGCTTAGGCAGCACTAGGGCTCTCAGAGCGTGTGGTGCAGCTCCGATGTAAACCTGTGGATTTTTATAGGGTATCCTGTTAAGCCAAAAGTTAATTTGCTGGAGACTCTGAGCTAAATAGGGTTCATCACATGACAGCTTAGTGAACGGTGTAAATAAAAGCACTGAAATTGAAAATTCCTGGTGTCACAGGTCCCAGACACCTCTTCATTTGATACTGCTTTTGTTACTGATAATTTTTGCCTGTGTGGTTGTAACACTTTTTAACTCTGCATTTAGCAAATAATAAGAAAAGCCCTAAAAATTCACCCTTTCATTCTTTGAGGGCTATTATGCCATCAGCGATAGCTTAGCTGCAGTTCTCTGATTATGCCCTAATGGTGTGAAAGTGTTTCCCCTGTAACCATGGGCGTTTTCTTTAGAATAAACTTGTCTTTAATTTTTTTTATTTTATTTTTTTTTAGTATGAAGCTTGTAAGAGAAATATTTATATTGGAGAAAGATGTAATATCCGTTCTACCCACCATATTTCTTCTTTGTTTCATTAAAAACAAGTTTGGCGTCTTCCCCAAAGTCGTCTAACTTCAGATCATCTCATATTATGTTGACATTTTGGTCCCAGACTTACAATATTTTTTTCCTTTGCTTAGCGCTTTCTTGGTGCAGTCCATTGGGTATAAAGTCAAGTAAATGTCAAACTTATGCAAGATGGGAGGCCTGAATTCCTACTGAGACCAGCTTATGTTACAAAGTTGATTTTAATTTCCTTTAAGTTCTGTGTCCTTTGAAAAGAATTTACTGTCTTTGTCCAACACCTCAAGAGTTTTATCATGTTCAGCTCTCTATAAGTCAATGGGACCGTGACCCATGGGTATGGTAGAAGTGCTCTGGTATCCCTTGGGAGTTTGTAACGCGGCTGCAGCAAACCGAGAAGCTGACAACTAGCTAACCCAAGTCCCTTCTCTAATATTTCTTAACAACCTAAATATTCTGTTAGCCAACACTTATTATAGCTCCTCAAAGATATTTTCCAGACTAGGTCTGATAAGTTAACTGTTTTGCACCGGAAAATTACAGAACCAGTTGTAGAATAGGAAAGTTAGAGAAGTTGTGAGGAGGAAATCTGTACCACAGCCATGGGGTCGTTAGGGCTGCTTTGCCCCTGGGACATTTGGGAAGCACTTGGGTTGCAGGCGTGCTGGTGGTGGATGGCGGGGCTGCAGCAGTATGTGTGTGTAACAACTATGCAACTATACACCTGTATTCTCTGTTGGACATAGTTGGATGGCTTAAATTTTAAAATCTAATATTTATTTTGAAAACCACTGTTCAGCTGGATAATTGTACAGTATTTATGTGTGTAGGTGCCTGTATATCTGTATAAACACTTAAGAGTACTTTCAAAAAAGAAGTTTCAGAAAAACTTTTGATATTTAAAAAATTATCCTAATCCTACATAGAGCTGGAGTGACAGAAGACAAAAAGATGTGTGTTGCAGGAAGAAACCTGGCCTCATTTTGAGTTTCAGACTGCTTTAGCATGAAGTTAAATAGATTTGGAGGAATTTGAGAGATTAATTTCTTTGAACTGAATTGAAAATACACCAAGTTGGGTGGGAGAGTTGGTCTGCTTGGGAGTCAAAAGGCTCTACAGAGGGATCTGGACCAGCTGGATCAATGGGCTGAGGCCAATTGCATGAGGTTCAACAAGGCCAAGTGCCAGGTCCTGCACTCAGGTCACAACAACCCCAGGCAGTGCTACAGGCTCGGGGAAGGGTGGCTGGAAAGTGCCTGGGGGAAAAGGACCTGGGGGTATTGGCTGACAGCAGCTGAACATGAGCCAGCATGTGCCCAGGTGGCCAAAAGCATCCTGGCTTGTATCAGGAATAACGTGGCCAGCAGGACTAGAGAAGTGACTGTGCCACTGGTGAGACCGCACTTGGAATCCTGAGTTCAGTTTTGGGCCCCTCACTACAGGAAAGACACTGAGGTGCTGGAGAGAGTGCAGAGGAGGTGACAAGGCTGGTGAGGGGCCTGGAGCACAAGTCTGATGAGGAGCAGCTGAGGGAACTGGGGCTGTTCAGCCTGGAGAGAAGGAGACTGAGGGGAGACCTTATCACTGTCTACAACTACCTGAAAAGAGGGTGTAGCATGAAGGGGGTTGGTCTCCCACGTAATAAGTGATAGGACAAAAAGAAATGGCCTCAAGTTGCGCCAGGGGAGGTTTAGATTGGATATTAGGGAAAAATTCTTCATGGAAAGGGTTGTCAGACATTGGAACAGGCTGCCCAGGGAAGTGGTGGAGTCACCATCCCTGGAGGGGGGAGAATCTTAGGGACATGGCTTAGAGGTGGACTTGGCAGTTGGACTTGATGATCTTAAGGGTCTTTTCCAACATAAACGATTCCATGATTCTATGAGGAGTGCCCATTTTTGGATAGAGAAATGAAGTCCTCTCATGTTCAGTGGAGGGGGGAATAGCCCTGGAAGTGCAGTCCCCGTAGTGAAGGAAGATGTGGGAGGGTGTGTGCCATCCATAAAAGAAGGTTGTGTCAAAAGCAGCAAGACTTTTGGCATTTGCCAAGAGCAGGGCTCCTGCTCTCTGAGGAAGACGAGTAAACCTCCCATTTTTGGTGCTGTATGCCAGTCCCTCAGCCACTTTCCCCAGCCTGCTTCATCTTCCCTGCCCCTGCTCAGCAGAGGGTACTTTTTGGATAAGCCGCTGCCTGCACCAGCCCCGCTCCCCAAATTTATATAGAGCTGGATGCTACAAGGGGCACATACATCATTTGTGTAGTGTGTCTGCCAATATATGAGTATATACACGTAATTGTGATGGACTGAGCATCTCCTGTGTCTAGTAACCTTTCAAATATAAAAAAGTATGATGTGTAGTCACCTATTTTTAATAGTATTTTCAGAAATAAAAACTCTATGTAGAATTAGAAGGATGTTTTAAAGAACACAACTATTCATGAGATTATTTATCACAACAGATCCGTTTGATATCAGTTTAATTTATGCAATGTCTTCCTCTTCTGCATTCTTTGGTGTATGTGTGGATATGAGCACACACATATACATATATGTCCCTACCTATTTATGCGTCACAAATAATTGTCTAGGAAAAAGGTGGTATGTTATTTGGTTATTATTTTTAAATTATTACAAGCTTTAATGAAATTTCTGCAATGTTCTTTGTTGCATATAGTTCAACAGTATAAGCAATTTTTCCGTGAACTTCAAGGTTACTAGAGTGAATTCCAAACTGAAGAAATAAAAGCTCAGGATAGTTTATGCCCTGTCTGTTTGGGGTTTTTTTTGGTTGTTTTTTTCACATATTGGTGGTTTCCAAACTGGCATTTTCCCTTCCTCAGTCTTGTTTTTTTTCCCCCTCGTGTATGGAAAATCAGCCAAGCTAAAGGACTGACAATGCTATTGTGAGGCACTTGGTCAACGCTTGATTTATTATCATTTGATAGGGAGAACATAAAAATATAGAGCAGCTTTTTAAAATGCATAACTATCTAACTTTTTACACTGCGTAGGTTGATGTGAGCACTCACATGGATGGTGCTAAAAGCTAAAGTTTGACTTCTAAAGAAGCTGCATGAATTCATTTGTTTTCTTAAGTGTTTATTCCAGACATTCACGTTGTATTAAAATCTTTACAATTTACATAGCAGAATAGTAAGTAAAACCAACCAACCAAACAAACCTGAGTTGCTTTACTGAATACCAAGAAATCTTTTGAATTCTCCAGTTTGCATTTACTTGCTTCCTATGACTGACACTCTTTTACCTCAGGGACTGAAGGTGAAAATAAAAATCAGAAAGAATTAACATAAAAAGGTGGATCACTATGAATTTGAAAGGACAGTATATTCTTTCCTTTTTTTCTTTCCAATTTTCTGGGAAGGGAAAGCTCATGCTGTGACTTTTCTTTTCAATCAGCTCTTCAGGTGCTGGAAATGTAGCAGACCGTGTCTTGGCTCAGCTGTTAACGGAAATGGATGGGATAGAACAGCTGAAGGACGTGACAATTTTGGCAGCTACAAACAGACCGGACATGATAGACAAGGTACGAATAGATGCACTGCTGTGTATCCTGTTCTCTTGAGAAGACCAGGTTCTGGAACAATTAAATTATCTTCTACTCTCCAAACCCTTGTCTAATCAATTTAATGATTAAAAGTAGAAATGTGAAAATGAAGACAAGGCAAAGAAAAGGATTATGTCTATGGCTTTTTTTTCCTCCCTCTACAGTGTTTTTAATAGAAACAGAATGTTTTGTGATGGCCTTAAGTAGCTGTTTCCTAGAAGAAATTTTCCTTAAATCAAGCTCATTGAACTTATGCAACAACATTTCTGTCAAACTGCTTTTGTGGTTTTTGCTTCTGTTGTGCTTGTTTATGCAGGAGTTTGCTGGAGTTTGTTGGTTCCATTAGTTACTTCCTTTCAAAAGATTAAATATCTCCTTGGTGCCCTTAGCCTGCTGCCAGCAATACCGTTTCCAACTGTAAACAGTACAATTTCTCCTTAGATCCTGCGGTAGCTTTGCTGTAGCAACAAGAACATTTCAAGTTTGTAAAAGCAGGAGGATTGTAACACTTACTGCAGAAAACCTCCAGACACAAAACCAACCCAGCAGCCCTCTAGAAAATCCACTTTAAAGCTGTCTACCACTGCTGTGTCTTCTCACAGCTAAGTGCAGTAGACAGACCAATCTGAAGTGATTTCCTTTAAGGTATATTTTGTAGTGTTGGTAAGGTTCTTTATTCCACAACTTTTCACCTTCGCAACATTCATGAACTTGATGACAAATTAATGAAATTTATTTTCGTGATCTTTTAATGTTAACAAATTCTCCTATTTTAAGATATTTCTTGAATAGTCTTTTCTGTTTGTCTTGGAGCGTTCAGGCATAAAATACTTATGAAGTAAACGCTTTTAAAGTCAGGTTTATATAGAAATGAAATCTTGAGGGGAAAAAAGAATAGTATTTTGGCATAGCCTCTTCCCTTTTGAACTGAAGGAAGCCACACAGCTGACAGTGTCCTGACGGTGTCCTGTCCTAGGCTCACTTAGTGCTTCCTTACACACTGTGTGCTTGCCATGGCAAAACAGAGCTAGCAAAGAGTTTTCAGTAAAAGATAATAGAACTCATCAGAGAAAAATATGCTTGTGCAAAATTGAAATTTTCAAGATTTCACTTCGGTCAAATTGATTTCATTTTTCCTTGGTAACTATTCTTTGGTTTCAGACTGAGTTAAATTTGAAGGAAAGTTTGCATGTGGAGCAGAAGGGAAATTTCCTTCTGGGTCAGTTCAGCTCTGGGCTGTGTTATCTCCATTGCTGCCTGAGAATTCAGTGCTCTGTCATTCTCCCTTCTGCTGGATTTCTCCTGGGCCCACAGTGAATGCTATTTTCTTATATTTTAGTTTTTATTTGAAAAATTGGCATACTGGGACAGTGTTTATTTGAAATATTGGCGATATCAAGGCAGTTCTACAGTGTGTTAAGGCTGCCACCCTCCAATATCTGCAGCTTTTAGATAGGACTAGTTACTAGATACATGCCAACTGTGCCTGCATCACTGATGCAAATCCAGATCTCTTAGCCTAGAACTGAAAGTTTTCATTTTAATCTGGTGGGTAAGAATTGGACATCTTTTATGCATCAGGATTTTATGGGGGTGGTCAACTTTTTAAGAACTAACAGCACACTTTTGTTTAGGTTACAGCATTAGGCTTACGTATTCTTTTCCCAGGTAAAGCTGATATTTCTGACCGTAAATGTAAAGAAAAGGAAAAGGTTGCATGACAGTGCTCCTCACAGGAGCAAGCTGTGTGATTATAGGAATTTTAGGATTTTATTGACAATTTAGATATTTTTAAAAACTTGTTTTACTGAGATATAAGGCAAAGAAGTTCTGGTAACTTTGTAGAAAGAGTTGACTTACAGAGCAGCAGAGCAAAATGTCACCATTCTGGAGGAAGGGGGAGTTTGAACTGTGATTTAAAGGGACTGGAGAAGCCCATTCGAGTTGGTATTGTTCACACCATGTTCCATCCAGGCCAGACAGGCTGTACCAGGACACCATCCCCCCTCAGTCTGTGCAGTATTTGCAGTGCACTAGTTGTACTTTTTCTTCCCTGGAGTAAAGGAGATCGACACCACAAAGTGTTTGTGTTGTGAACTTCATTCACTTAATGGGAAATCTTTCAGTATGGGCCTTTAGTTTATGTTGTGATTGATCGCTTGGAAAAGGTAATATTTGTTAAATCAATTTAACGCTTTATATGGAAATATCAGTTCAGTTATGTATTACAATAAAAGTGTGCCCTGTTTTCATAGATCTTAGATGACTATACAGTAACTTTGAATGTGTGAACTTTACTTACGGTATAAAGGTACAAGGCAGTCTGTAGTCTGTACTTCCCAGGACTGGGAACATGTCTGGTATGTTTTTTGCGATTGTTTTTTAGTATTTCAAACCAAGAATGTTGGAGGAATGCACTTTTTGTAACAATTTTGTAAGCATGTAATATAAAACTTAATAATCCACTTAACATCTCCATTTATGTGGCTGCTTCTTAACTGACAAATATGATCAATCTTCTGTAAGTTGAAAACAGTATGTGAGAATATGGAATGTAAGGGTATTCCCCTGAGCCTAGTGAAGACTTCATCATCCTTGCAGACACTACAGGGTGTTGCTTTTGGATAGTGAATAGATTTTGAATCAGACTTTATAAAGTTGTTTAATGGCAAGGTTGTTTTGACTTGTTTTAAATGTCTATTAATAAGGTAATTTCTCTAAGATCTCATGATTGTATTGAAATCTTATTCCAACCTGAAGTTGCGTCTCATGTTTGTAGCACTTAGCTACGTTGCATCCCATTCATGGGATGCTGGAAATACTTTGTGATAGCTTCTGTTTTTCACAAGAAAACAAAACCAGCACATAATGTTTTCAGCCTTGTATGATGCTGAAAGAGTGATTTGTCTTGGAAGGGAAGTATTCTGGAACAAGATGTTCTGAACATTCTTTGAAAGTGATACAGAAACAAAACACTGACTCAGTAATAATAATAGTAAAACCTCCCCTTCTGTTCTTGTTTCTTTAAGTAGAATTGATGAGCAATAATAGGAGAAATGCATTTCCTTTTTGGTGACTTATCCACTCAGGAGAGCTTTATTTATTTATTTATTTATTAATGCCTAAATACTTTGCAGGAACTTTGTGGAGCTGCTTACCATTTAAAGCTTGTCTATATTTGCCCATGTGTTAGTTGGCCTAACAAGAGAGATCACTCATCCCCTTGCGTAAAATATTTTGAACACTGTGTATAGTTTGATACCTTGAAATTAAAAGTTCTATTCAGACATATATGTGGACAAGTTTTCCGGTGTAGTCTGACAGATTTCCATGGGAGCAAACCTAGACCAACTCATCAGGATTTTTGTTTCCTTTTTTTTTTGCTTTTTCAGTGGAACCTCTTTTCCTTGCCTTCTAGTCCTGGGCTTATTTCTTGGGTGAGAAGGGTGAATTGCTATCATTACCTGCCCATGCAGTTATCTTCTTTTTAAGCAGCATTTCAATCTCCATTAGCAAGAGTACAGCAAAGGAAGAGAGGTTGTCAGCTCCCCAGGGACCTTGGTGGATGTTTTAGCACAGGAAGCTGGATGCATGTTGCTGCGGCATCAGATAGTTTTACCTCCTGCTGGGTCAAATTTGAATGTCAAACACATTAACTGTGATGTAAAACACAAGGCGCTGAGTGAAGGGATGGCCTGTGGTGTAGGATGACATCCTGGTGCTCCTGACAGCTTCACTTTTCCTTATCGTGGGGTGCAGAAAAGATGTATCCTCAAATATGCTATTTGCATAAGAATGACGGGATGTGATAGGACAAATGAAGATTAATGAGATGCTGTGCTGTCAGTGTTGCCCCATTGTCTCTAGATTGATGATGGTCTGGATTTTGTCCGTGTTCATGGGCTTCAGCGTAGCTTGAACCAGAAACTACCCTGGTACTGTGGTTATTGAAGAGCTGAATCTTTACAAATGCTTTGGGGGCCAAGCCTTCCTGTAATAACAATCCTGAAGCATCTTGTGTGCTGGTATAAGAACATGTGCTCTGTGTATTGTGTCAGTGCAGAGGATTTTCACTGCCTTCTTTTGCACATCTGTTTTCTTTTTTGAAAAACTTCCCGCTCCCCAGCCTTCCTCCTCACTGTCTTCCTCTTTCTCTTCCTTTACCTGCAAGTTTTGCTGTTCTTAGATAAGGCCTGTTGGCTTCGGTGTATTAACCACCAGGTTTAAATTCAGAACCATGCCGATACTATTGAGTTGTCTGTTCTGCCTATGTGAACGAACTAAAACCGCAGCCTATATTCTTCCTAGCAACTGCCAAGCATAAGGAAAGGGAATAAAACTCCCTTCCCCTGTGGTTCATTTGGATTTGGAGGAGTTCCTTTGGACAGAGAAGTCAAAGCGAGGTTCAGCAAGTTGATCTGACCCTTAAAATGTTGATTACTGTGTAGTTATGGGACAACCTTAATTTAAAGTGACTTGTTTTGATGAAAATAAAAAAATGCATGATAGAGCCATTTGGCAGAATCAGTAAAGAAACTCTGATTTCTTGCCTGCAGCAAAAGTAAATAATCTTTCCTTTTTAAAAACATCAAAGTTCTGTCTTTCTGGAGGCTTATGGAAAAAATTCAAATATTTAGGTTTGCAGTTTTACAAGTTAAAAGGAATAGGAAAGAATCTTGTGTATTTATTCAGAATTGTCTGAAAATATCTATGTGCTGTGGTAAAGCAGGTGATACTACAAGCATATTTAGCAGTCAGATGCAGTGGCACAAAACTGAGTTGCTACCACATAACATATTTTCCTATTTGCATATTTGCCTTTTTGTGATTTCCATTTTGGTCACATACATCTTACTAAAGGTTCTTCCTATGTTACAGCTTTGGCTTGGTAGGAATTCAGTTTTCCCAAATATAGTGTAGAACTGTGGAGTTACAAGCCACACAATCCATCGGCCACGTGTTATGTTTCCCTCTGTGACAACCGTTCACCTCTCATTTGATTGAAGATGTAGGAAACTCCAGGTTGGAAGGGGCCCCTGGGCTGTCCTCTGGTCCAGGCTCCTGCTTGAGCAGGGCCAACATCAGGGTTAGGTCAGGTTGCTCGGTGCTGGTTTGGGAGGGAATGGATTTTCTCCAAGGATGGAGATTTCACAGCCCCTGGGCACCTGCTGTGCTGTTTGACCACCTTCACCTGGGAGGTTTTCTTTCCTTATCTCTACCATTCTAGCTTGTTGTAACTTGTGTCTGCTGTGTACCTTCGAGAAGTGTATGGCTCCATCTTCTCTACAAACCATCCCGCCACTCGCTGCTGCTTTAGGTACATGAATACAGATAGTTGTGCACTGGATTGTGAAGGAGAACTTTGTGTTATGGGGTTTTTTTTGTGGGTTTTCTTGTTTGTTTTGTTTTTTCCTATCCCTAGCTGCTCCTGAAAGAAGGTTCTACCTGTACTAACCTGCTTTAGGATTCTGGAGGAAGAAATGTAAATATCTAGCTATTAATTCTGTTCTGCGCTGGATTTGGCTCAAGGATGAGCAGTCAAGTGTCCCTTGGCCTTGCAGTGATACAACACGAGCAGAGTCCCAGCAGGGAACAGGGGTATGTCTCTATCTGTCATTTCTCAGCATTGCTTCTGTGCAGATTTCATCCAGATTTGAAAGATAGGTGGCACAGGAGTGGGTACTTTTTAGGAGGAGGAGAGTGTTGTAACACTTACTGCTAGACCAAGTATTCTATGATAGTTGAATAAATTAGTACTAAGTAAACACTAGTTAGAATTAAATCTTTTTGCATACTTAATTTGGCACAGCTAGGTTACTGGAGATGAAGTTGTCCAGCCTGGAAACTGGTAGGTATAGCTATCAAGTAATTTGCTAAACTTCTTGCCTTGTCTGCTGTCATGTTACTGCAATCAGTTGTCATTTCTAGGTGGGCTTTGTAGTCATCATGAGAATAGAACAGGTGGCAAAGTATTTCAGAGCAGAAATCAAATAATGTAAATGCAATTGCTGTGCCTCTCCACAGTGCTGAACCATTAATTATTATTTTGTTTTTACTATAAGTGCTGAAATACCTCTCTGCTTCTCAAAGGGCACTCCTCATATTCTTGTAAAGCTCTGGGATTAAAAATAGAGAGGTTTTTGTGGGTATCCTTTTCAGTTAGCCAGCACCTCGAGTGCTTACATCATTTTGCCCAGGTGCAAGTTTAGTTCTTTGAAATAACAGAAGATGTGGGATTTCTTTTGAAGACAAGATTGTTGTGGAACATATAATAAATTTTCTGAAAATGAAGCTTTAGGGAAAAATTTTATCAAACTACATGCCATTGAAAAGAGGATGTGATATTGTGAAATTGTTTCACAGTCTTGGCACAATCACGTTTTCCATCAATCGTTTTTTCCCTGTGATTTTTTGGTTTTTACCCTTAATCTTGTTAAACTTGCAGCTCTGAGTAGGGCAAAGAGGTGCTCTAGAAAGTAGCTGTTTCTCAAAAAATCTAATTTTTGCCTTTATTAGTATCAGGTGTTTACATTTTAAGGTGATTAAGAGTGTACTAAGTTGATTTAAAAGAAGAAAAGCAAAAAGAGTGAATGAAACCATTTAGGAATTGTCACAAATTCTTTTCACCTGCCAAACTGAAGTGACTGACTGGACGCAGCTGATGAGCACTGCTGCTGACCGGCCAAGACCTCCAAGCTGGTGATTTGAGGCTGGATTGCATCCTGAGCCCATTGCCCCTAAAGAGCCCGACTGCTCTGTTTGAATGCAGAGGTCGTTTAAGTCAAGCAGTGGGTGTTAAGATTCACCTGAAAATCTCTCTCTCCCTCCCTACCTCCCCTTCCTTGCTGATGAAAAGTTTGTTTTCTCATGAGTACAGCAAATAAAATATTTCCAGGTGTGCAAAAGTGATTTTTGTTTCCAACTATTCGATTGTCAGAGTGTGGAGGGCTGAGTAGTAAATCAGCCTTAAGGCTGCTACGGTTTTAAAAAACAAAATCTTAGTGGTGACAGCTGAAGAGCACAGTGACTTTTTCACTCAAGATTTATTACTTGCCTGAAAAGAAAGGTTGGAGGGAAAACTTGCTGGGCTGCATATTTTCTCCTTTAACAGATACACTATAGGGCCAGGATAAATTTGCTTTATTTTTTCTGTGGAAACATACCTCTAAACAATGTATGTAAAAAAAAAATAGAATGGTTTTACTTCAAATAGAACACAAAAGTAAATATGTTTGCTCTTATTCTTTATAAAGGAAAGCATTCCTTGCATTGGCTCGGTCATGTATTTTAGCATCACTAATATTTTCATAAACTTCTTTGCAACACATGCCAGAAAACTTACTTGAAGGTATTAAAGTGTGTTTACTTCTTTTGGTAAAGTGTAACGGTGGGAAAGTAGAGGCCAATGGCCAAAGTTTGTTCTTATTCGTACCTCCTAGCCTAACAAAGTCCAGATGAGGAGCACAGCATGTTAAAAAACCTCCAGATAATTCACCAAGTGGGAAGTTTGAAAGGCTGTCAGATCCATGTTCGTTGTGTAAATAACATCCCCCAGTTCAGCGAGTCTGTAACTGTGATACCACCTGTGTGTTTGTTGGGTTGGTTGGTTGTTTTTTAACATTGACATGGAAATGACACTGTATTTGTAACAGAATGTGGGAATATACACTTATGGGTTAAAATGATTCATGCTTCTAAAAAATGGAGTGCATTTCAGCAGTACATGTAGGCTGGGTGTAAATTCCTAAGTGTTGGGTTAGGTCAACTCTATTCCTCGTGTGGGTTTAGTGACAAAGCATACAACTTTGTCTACAGAAGTAACGCTAATTTTATGACTGATTTTCACGTACAAAGTTTTACAAGCAAGTTTTAACTGTGCTTGTAAAAGTACAGGTTTTCACTTCCTACTTGAATGAGTTGAGAACAGTCTCTATGACGATAACCTCTCCCTCTTAAATCCTTTCAATTCGCTCTTCCCGTGTTGTGTCAGGGTTTGGGTTGTGCAGAGTTAGCTCTCCAGAGCCATGTGTCTTGGCTCAGTGCCTGTGGGAGCATCTTTGGGAGCCGCCAGGGCCTTGGTGGCTTGTAGCTGGGGATCCTGGGCTTGATGGCAGAGAAGCAAGGCCTATTTCGCAGTCAGGCATGTTGGATCTCATGAGTCTTCTTATATTTAATAAGCTACATTAGGGCAGTGACAACAGTTAAGGAAGAGACATTCCAAAAAGTCTTGTTTTGTTTAAATATTTATGGGAATGATGTAGAAAGGGTGTTAGTGTAGCACTGTGAGCTACAGGGGCTGGAGAAATGGCCACAATTATGGAACTTGGGCTGTAGCCATGAACACATTTAGTGCTTCGTTTGCAGTTGGTCTTCTGCTCAGCTTTCCTCTTTGTGGATGCAAAATGCACAGTGTGTATGTAGTTTTTTTTGTGTATACTATATTAAAATAGTATTATAGAGAATGTTGTGCTTGTCAAGCACCTATGAATTAAGAACTGCCATAGGTAAGCTTGTGTGTATAATCTTGGGTCATTCTTCTTTGTGCATATGCATCATAATATAATCTTTAATTATGTTAATTAAAGTGGTATTCATTTTGCATGGTTAATTAAATTGCATTAATTTAGAAAATTATTTTTACAAGTCATTATGATTGTGTCTACTTTAATTACCTTAATACTCATATTTCCTTCTTTTGAGGGCTTTGATTTATGCTGTTTAAAATCAGAGGAACAATTGCTAGTTTCTGAGGGGAGTATCCAGATTCCATCGTGTGGTGTTATATCGAGAACTTTGTGGCTATCAGCAGCATAGGACCTTCTTGATCTGCCATAGAAAACTTGGTTGCTTGAAATAGCTGGTAAACTGACAACAATGTTAAACTCCTTTGCTTTGTGGTGTCTACTGTGCAAGAATGGGACTTTTACCTGTTATCTAGGATATTTTCTGACAACATAGGAATGGGTAGATAAATTACTTTTTCAGTAGTAACGCTTCTTCCAGCTTTCCGTGAGCGTAACTCCTTCCTTACATTTTTCCTTGTTGTTTCTCCCTGTTCAGTTTGCTGGCTCTCTTTATCCAGTATCCAATCTGGGTCTGTGTTTCCAATGACTCCTGACTTCACATCTTCAACAAAGTATTCATCTAATCTCAGTAGTATTCTTGCTTCTAGTCATTTTGCTCAGTTGATGTCAACTTTTTTCCCTGTGCTTCTCATCAGGCACATTCCTGCCCAGCCAGGATTCCCCAGTCCTCTTTCTCCTCCCAGGCTCCCACATCTGGTGTCCTTTCTTAGTGAGTATCAGTTTTGCCCGCTGTCCAGACTCTTACTTTTCAATGAGTTTACTTCTCGTATCATGCTTTTCTTTCTCGTGGAGTCAATTCTGGTGTCCTCTTTCTCCTTGTCCTGCTTGACTGGATGCAGGTGACTCCATTAAGAGGAGAGGTCATTTTCCTGCTGTCAGTTTGGGAGCCAGGATCCAGCATGGCCTGCAGACTCCTTGAGCCTTCGTAGGATCAGTCTTTGAGGGGTCAAAACTTGGAAAATGCATCTGCTAAATGTCAAGAATCCTCACAAAGCTTTTTCAAATTGAGATGTTTCAAATCCTTCTAATGTGGTCAGATCTCAAGACCTCCCTCCAAAGGTTAGGGTGAAATAATTTTATTATTTGTGTAAAATTGTAGATCAAGCGACATTTTTCCTGGCCTCCTCCTCACACAACAGCTGAAATGTTTTGACTGGAACATTACAAAACAAATCAGTCAAAGGCAGCCAGCCAGCTTGGAAAGGACAAGAAGGTCAAAGCTCAGAAGAGCATAAGGTACTAAATGCATGGTCTTATAAAGTTAAATGTTGAGTGACTTCTATGTTAAGTGCTGATACTAATCTCTCCCCTAATAGGGTGGAAGCTGTTTCAGTGAAAATGGAAGTCATGGTTGAATAGAAAGCCCAGCATTGTGCATACCAGTGGTTTAGTATCAATCATGGCGGAGTGCAGCCTGGGAGTGGTGACCACAGTGTCATTCGCTGGTTGGACACTTTAAGGTGGTGACCATTTTAGTTTGAGGTATAGAAAACCTCTGAACCTCAGGGCTTTACAATGGGCAAGTCAGAATATGATCAAGTTCTCTACGTTACTAAAGGGCTCTATGAACAACAGTTGAATTTAGGGATTTGCCAATATACACTTTTTTCTAAGTAAGGATAATAGTAATATTTTACTTGAGGATCTCCATGGATACTGGAGGCAACCATTGGTGTATTCAGTTGATTAGAGCAGTCTTTCGTTTGTGACAACTCTGTGGAGAGAAGGAAAAATACCGCATCATAGGCATCATAGACTAGTTGTGGTTGTGTGTGGGTTGGTGTGTTGTGTTTTCTTTTTATTATTATTATTTTTGTTTGTTTTGTTCAAGAGGATCCAGCCTTCCATTTTATTTGCTTCATCAGTGATGAAAACTGGATGTCTTGCACATGTGGTGTCTGTACCGCTTAGGGATAAGTAGACCATTTGTGTGCAGTACCTGTAGCAATGAAAGAAAAGAAGTTTGTTCAGGAAAAACAGGTTCTTTCTATAACATCTTAGTCATTAAAAACCACAATTCTTAACATCAAGCTAAATGAAGGCAGCGCTATAGTAATGTAGCATAAAAGAAAAGGGAACAGTCTGAAGGTTATTGATTCATAATACCTCATTCTCATAAGTTATGTGGAAGGATTGTGATGCATACTTGCAGGAGTGCAACGCTAGGGCTCTATTCATGTCCAAATGAGACATTAATGTCTCTTATGAACAGTGGACACTTGGTAGATGGGTATTTAGGTCACTGGAGTACCTCAGGGTTGCATATGCCAATGTCATTTAATAACAAAAGCTTGTTTGAAGCTCTGTATGATTTGATGTATATACAACTGTAAGAGTTGGCTCAGAATCATGACAGTTTCCTAGATTTTTGGGATAATCTAGAAAAAGGTGTAGACTACAAGGTATTTGAAGCTGATTGAGAAATGTCTGGAAGTCATATGAGTATTTTGATTGAGTGGTGCCGGGCAGTGGCTGATAAAACTCCACTCAGCAGTTCTTCTGGAGATCTCAGGTGACTGCTCCTTCTGGGGGTTGTGTCTGTTACATGTTCTTGCTTCACTCGGGAATTCAATTAAAAAGGGTGTAGTTACTTGTTCCTTTGTTTTAAATGTAAGTGTATTTTCTCCATGGCAAATTAAGCTTTGTACTGCAGAGACACCTATACCAGACATACAGAAAGATTTTGAAAAGCTCTCTCTTGAATGTGCTTTGTGCACACTTTATGACAATATTCTGAATGCTTTCTATAGACTCTTCCTGAATAACTGGTCCCTATCAGATGCTGAAAAGCTTGAGGTTATTTGAGAGCTGTTCCTTTGTTTTGGTGATCACACAATAAAATTCTTGCTTTGTGCTACTCATCTCTTTTAAACCTAAAAATGAGCTGCTTTGGTTTTGTTATACTAGCCACTACTTTAGATAGAATGTGTATTCTATTTTCCTGTTGATAGCCTCACTCAAAGTTGTAATGCGAACATAAAAAAATGGTATGAAAACAAATTTTAGAAAATAGAAAATTCTATTAATTAATAGCATATTAATTGTATATGGTCAAGTTTTGCTGCTGTTGTTGATATCCTTTCCCTGTAAACTCACATCAGTAACCATGAGCGCTGTATAACAAATCTTTTCTGTCCTTATCCTCCTGTGTTTCTTTTTCCCCCCACATCCACTTTCTAATTTCCTGTACAGGGAGTTTTGCTTTGTAAACTCTGTTCGGGAACTGGGTTGGCAGTTGATACAATAGAAAAGGATGTCAGAACTTGCATCAATGTCACTAGAGTTTTTCTCAGGTGAAGACACAGAGATAGAGAACTAATGGAGTATGAAGATAGATAAACAGAGGTAAATAAACCTCTTGAAACACTGGGCTATTTATTTAGAGGGCTGCAGTCATTACTAGCTTAAACTTCATGGCCTGTGTATGAATGTGCTTCTGTGTCACCTGCAGTAATACCTTCCGAAACTGCTAAGAGGAGGGAAGGCAAATTATTGACTTTTCCAGATTTGTAGTGTCCCTTCTGAGACAAAGAGACCGGGACTGCACACAGTATCCAAGGTATGGGTGCGACTTGGATTTCTGTGGGTGCAATATGCTTTCTTCACTCTTTTATTAGCAGTTCCAAATTTTTAATACTTGATTTGCTCTTTTGGCTGCTGCCAAGAACTGAGCTAAAGTTCTCATCACTGTCTATTAAAACTAGAAGTGGTAATGATTCATCTTACAGCCCAACCTTTTATATATGAAGGGAATACTGAATTTCCCATGTTCATTACTTTGCGTTTACTTGCATTGAATATGTCTGGTTGCTACGTCTCCTGAGAGTCTTGGATGGTTCTTCTCCCTCAGTTTTCATCCTTGTTGCTTTGGGTAACTATATCATCAGTAATTATGGTTCCTGTATTACATCATTTTTTCAGTAGCAGACCTCATAAAGGAGGTGCAAGTTTTGTACAGGAAAAACGGATGAGATGCAGGGGGTCTGTATTGTGTTGCAATAGAGAGGTAACATAGGAAGGGCCTCAGTGCTGCCAGTACGCTCTGTTATCTGCAGACAGATCCTGACAAGCACAGTTGGACTCTTATTGAAAACAGAGGAATGAGAGATAAAGCATCACACAATATGATGAACTCAAGAGAATTTGAATCCCATTGCACTGTTGTACATTGGTTCTGAAAAGGAGAACAATAAGCATGGCACTGTTTTTGCTATATCATGTCAGAAATGACCATGAAAGGTGAGTTGCAGGTCTTGGTGTTGATATGTCTGTGGAATAAAGTCCTGTGACTCAAAATAAAACAAAACTAAAAAACCCCATGGATTGGCTTCCAGCAGGCTGAGAAATGTACTGTTTTGCAAGAAGCATGCCTTTCTGTTAGAGCTATTATACACTAGCCAGCATTTATTCGAAATAAGCAAGTAAAAACAAAACTATGTAAAAAAATGTTTTTAAAGAGAAAAATCATTCTAGAAGAAGGCCATCTCCTTACCATAGTGTACCTTGTCATTGTGTGGAGAGCATGAGTGTGCCCATCTTCTTATAACCTGGAAAACAGTGAAACAGGCAGTCGTTGAGAGCAAGTAGCTGGTATGGAAAACACGATTGGTAAAGAGGATTGTGTCTTTACAGTAGGCAGCAATGCACACAGAAAAATGCTGAATGCCAACCCAGTCTTGGGGGAAAACACATGCCTGACAGTGACACAGAAAATGGGGGTTATCAGAGAGTTTGGTCTTGCAGAGAGGGTGTATTTAAGATTGCAAATAGTTCAACTCTGTTTCAGAAGTTGTTTTTCTTAACAGTGAATATTTTCTGCAGAAGTCACTGAGTGAGAAGAGGCAACATTAGCCAGTTTGCAAGGCAAGTCTTATTCCATTACTTAACAGGGAGGCACGTGAGATATGTAAGCAAGAACACACGCCAGGGGGTGTGTGTTCATCAGTCAACATTGAGGTGTGTGCAATTGGCAAACACACACCTTGGAACATGTTACTGCACTTATAAAATGGCCATTTATTTTAGTTTTATTAAGGAATGTAAGTACTCTGTGCTAGCTTACAAAATTATCTTTTTATTTTGTAAAACTGGAACACGATTCTTTCATGCTTTTAATACTGAAGTGTGTTAAAGTCTTTAAATACCTGTTTTAGTGCTTAAGTACCATTTTGATCTGATATCTGAGCTTCTCTGTCTTGTGCACTAATGATGCCATTTGAGTAGGTGTGAGGAAATGTAACTGGCTTCATCCTAGATTTCTCCATTGATTCCTATTCCTTGTGTTCCCCTGAGCTTCCCTGCCTGTACTCAGAAGCAATGCATTTCCCAGGGCAGCTGGAGTGCAAACCTTGCTCTTCACCTAGAAACACCGGCTTCACAGGATATTGCTCTTAAATAATGGTTTGGTTCTGTGCAGCAGAAATCAAGATAAACAGTTAGTTTCTTTAATGAAAGGTGTGTCTTAGCTAGATCAAGCCATACTGGCCTATGCTAAGTAATGCACCGTGTTGCTTGGAGATTACCTAGAGTTTTGTTGTTGTTGTTTTGCTTATATGTACATTTTACTATAAGAATGTAGACTTTTCACACCAACCATGAGGCATTTTATGATATTGCTTCAACTGTCTGCCTGTTCTCCAGCGAAAAGTGTTATCTGGGGGTGGAACAGTGCAGAGAACTGGTTTGAAGTGGAAATAGGTTGTGTTCCTCACCGCAATTATGGCTGGTGTAGTACCCATAGAAGAATGCCACCTTCTTTTTCAGGACCTCTGTATCCTTTGTACATTCTAAACATTCTAAACAAGAGTGCTTGTAATAGGGATGGAAAGAAAGTAAACCAGCTGTAATTGCTGTAGGCACTGTAACTGAGGCATTAGGTGCTGTTCCCTCACAGCTTCTCAATAAAGTTGCTGATTAACATTCACGGAGGATAAAATTCTTTCCTTTTCTATGACTCCGCAACCCCACTGTATCTGAAGAGATTTCAGAATTCTGACTGAAGGGAAAGTCTTTTCCCTTTTCCTCTTGATGGGTTACTTTTCTTTGTAAGCTACTTTTATTTCTGTCAGACAGAGCAAGAGAAGCAAAGAAGCCACTGCTGAAGATCCTAGATAGTCTGTGGGATTTTTACAAGATCATTTACAGGTTTTGTAGAGCATATGTCCTGTCTTTGTTTTGCATGTGAAAACAGTATTTTTCACAGAACATGCCACATCACAAATAAAGAAGCTGTTAAAGCACACACATTTCCACAGCAAAGGTGTATTCTTATGTGATCTGCCAGCAATGCTGTGACAGAACACAGAATCACAGAATGTCAGGGATTGGAAGGGACCTCAAAAGCTCATCCAGTCCAATCCCCCTGCCAGAGCAGGAACACCCAGATGAGGTTACACAGGAAGGTGTCCAGGCGGGTTTTGAATGTCTCCAGAGAAGGAGACTCCACAACCCCCCTGGGCAGCCTGTTCCAGTGTCTGTCACCCTCACTGAGAAGAAGTTTCTTCTCAAATTTAAGGGGAGCCTCTTGTGTTCCAGTTTGAACCCATTACCCCTTGTCCTCTTATTGGTTGTCACCAAGAAGAGCCTGGCTCCATCCTCCTGACACTCACCCTTTATATATTTGTGAGCATTAAAGAGGTCACCCCTCAGTCTCCTCTTCTCCAAAGTAAAGAGCCCCAGCTCCCTCAGCCTTTCCTCATAGGGAGATGGTCCACTCCATCATCTTTGTTGCCCTACACACAAATAATGCAAGTTCTTGGAAAAATAAAAATATTAACTGGAGCCATTTAACTTCTGAGACACTTAATATATTTTAAAATTATTTTCTTTAGTACTGTTTTAAGAGAATCAAAGTTGTGGTTTCATTCAGAAACCACATGCCACCTGAAGTTCTGGGCTCATAGAAAAATCTAAACTCATTATTCAAATGTCAGTCTGTTTTGTTTTGTTTTTCTGTGGTGTGTCGTGGGTTGTTTTGTTTTGGGTTTTTTGTGTTGTGTTTTGTTTGGGGTTTTTTTTGTGTTGTGGTGAGACTTCCATGGGTTTATTCATGTGAATCTTATTCTCATAGAAATAACTGCTACAAAAGTTTGTAGCCTGGAACATGGGTAGGTTTGCTGGAACTCCTTCAGTCTACACTCAAGCCTTTAAAGCTGTTTTCGCATAAGCCAAAGATTGCATTTGTTTCCAGCACTGGAATAATTAATGTATAAGCTTAACTTTAAAGCTAAGCGTGCATTTGAATGTTTGCAGCACTGGAATTTTAGGAACTGGATAAAGGTGACTGATGTTCATATCTGATTAGGTAAAAATATAGCATGGATACAAACTGGGCTGAAACAGTCATTGTGGCAATTCTGAACCCTTTGGGTTTTATCATTGTCTGCTTAGATAAATATAATCACTTGATTTTTCTAGTTTTCTGATATAATAATGGAAAGAACTACAGCTCTGCCGAAGGAACAAACTGAGAAGAAGTAAAGTGGGGATATAAGAGCTTTCGCACCTCATCAAGGTTGAGGGGAAGAATAAAAATAAACCAGATATTTTCTCAGCCAGGTGGTCCTGATGCCCTGACATGACTTTCTGCACATGCACAAGCTGCTCCGTCACCTACTGTAGACACACGAGCTGAAGCTGGTTTTAGCAGGACATTCCTGTATGGAACAGGAGAAAAATCTCCTACTGCTTCAGTTTTGGCTTTGAGCTGTGTTGATATGAATCGAAATGGTGGGTTGTACTGATAAAAAACATTATTGATTAGAAAAATATACCACTTAAAGTGCTGTCCTCATTCATGGTATAATCAGTTCTAAAGAGGCTGATTCCATCATTTCAGTGCTAGCAACCCATTCAGCCCTTCAAGAAGTAAATGCCATCTTGAAGGAAAGAAAACAACAAAATGTGGGGGTCCTGAAAGTGGATTGGGTTTCTTATGTGTGTGTGTTTCATTAGTTATTAATGAAACAATGACTTTACATTCTATCAAATCTTTTTGTGGTAAAAGGATTGTTGTGATGTTCTTCCTTGCAGAGGAGTATAAAGGTAGTCTATTACTATTTTGTGGTTTCCTTTTTTATTGTTTAATAGTTGCTTCAGCTATGTTTCTCTTTAAGGAGTAACTGTTGTACCTGATTCTGTTTCTCATTGTCACAGTGGTCCTGTGTGTAACATGCTTTTGTTTCAACTGTTGTCCTATTCATGCACACTTAATAATTACATTTTCTCTGTTTTTCTGAAAATGAGCTAAAGAATGCTAAATATCAGGACATTCGGTTTGATTTGATTTCTCTAAACATATATCCCTGTTATTTCTAATTCCCTAATTTCTATTTTTACCAAGAACTGGAAGAACAAACACTGAGCACTTTGAAAGCTGTGTTTTTAAATAACTCCTCTGATTCCCAAAACCTGGGATCAGCAGATGGCAGTCAAACCAAAGTTCAGTCTCTTAGCTGGCATGAAGATTTCAAAATACTGTGCTTAGAGGAGAAAGTGGAGATAGAGAGAGAGTCTGTGTGACTCAGTTGTGTCAGAAGAGGTGTTCTCCCCCATTTGTAAACAGATACGGGTTTGTCAGACCATAGGAAGAAGGAGTTTTGAATTTTGTCCATCTGGAATTTGCACATGTGTTTTGTTTCAGGTTTTTGTACTTAGGAAGCTCTTGGTGTTGTATTTTGTGGTGTGGTTGTTTGGTTGGTTGTTTTCTACAGCTGCGCATGTTTTGAAAAGAACAAACTGGTGATGGGGTTGTCTCACTTGTGTTCTAGAAATGTCTATTTAAAATATTTTTCTTATTCAAAATGTGTGAAGAAAAAGCTTTGCTTTTATGCCTGGAGTGTCTGTCTCATTATGGGGTAATGCATTTTTTACTGATAAGTTTATTTTTTTTAATAAAAACCATTCTCAGTGGTTAATGCCTTATTTTTAATGTTAATTTTTAACTTTGATCTTGCAGTTTTGTCGAGTACCAGCTAAGTGACTGAAGAATATTTAGTATAGTATGGTATTTTTATTTGCATCCTGTTCTAAATAATTGTGACATTTGTACATCAGTACGAATGTATTTGAATACTTGGAGTAGTTCCTAAAGATGCACCCTCCGTATGGCATGGTTATTACAAGGCGTAGTGAAAGTGTAACTGTGAAAGGACTTGCAGAGTGCAAAGTATCATTAAGGGTTTATTGCACTATAATTTTGTTCCATTTTCATATTTTTCTTTTATTCATTTACAACAGATCAACAAGCTTCAACCCTCATTTTTTTTCCTCCCATTTTCTCATTTATATTGCAAGTTCTGTCCTCTGTTGTGTTCTGTCTGCTATTAGGAAGGGAGGGGAAAAAACAAAACCAAAAGAAGCCAATGAAAGAAAAAACCTTGTGAGAAAAATACTCAAAGGTTTAATCATGAGTCAGTGTTTTCAGTTCACGCTTCACGTCTCATTTTCCCCTGAAGGGGTTAACAGTGCTTATTAATTGGAGAGCAGAGTTTATGCTAAGCATTATTTAGCATCCACTGCTGGTATTACTGTACTTCCTGTTTTGTATTCGCAATAACAGGCTTCCCAAGAGTTGCCTTTGTATAAATACCTCACTGACATCTCAGGCAAGTATATTCATGTCTTGGAGTAAGCACGAAAGAGTCATGTGTTGGAACACTGCTAAAGAAGGAAATCTCTTTGTGTTTCATAAATGATACCCCTAAAGCCTTTTAAGAATATATGTTTTTAAATGACAGCTATGCATTTGTTTTGTTTCTTTTTGTTATTTTG
The DNA here is from genome assembly GCF_036013475.1 of Columba livia. Taxonomy (NCBI): domain Eukaryota; kingdom Metazoa; phylum Chordata; class Aves; order Columbiformes; family Columbidae; genus Columba; species Columba livia. Next base: position 66,030,772 of record NC_088605.1, on the reverse strand, counting down.
ACTTGAATTTGCTCTAAGAAGCCATAAAGGGAAAATTGTTGTTTCAGCAAGGAATCTTGTCTGTGACTGTAGTGCTTTGCCACCGAGCCTACAATAATGCAAATCTGCAGAACACGTTCAAAGGAAGCAAAAGCTTCAGAATAAACTTGTGCTCTCAATGCAAGTACTAATTTCCTTGTAAAACTAGTAGTCCCATTTGAATTCATTTGCAAAAATTAAGGGGCTAGGTGGAACCCAGAGAATAAGGGTTTCCACAAACTTTGTGTCCAAATTTTGCCTGTAGTGGTTGTGGAACTGCAAAGTTCTTATGATGGCCAAAGCTGATAATACACAAGGGAGATCAGGTCAGCATTAATTAGGTTTCATTATCAAAAGCCATTTTCTAGTGCTTGCTGACCATCTGGTTATTTCTGAAATGTATTTTGAGTCTCTAGAGAAGGAGAAAAAGATTAGAGACTAAGGCAATGAGGACTCCTCTCCTTCAGAATACATCAGGGGATCCGAACCAGACTGTGCCCGGATGGTGAGTTTGGGCTGTACTCACAGTCTGCTGTGCCCCTTGCTCGAACCGAAGGTGCAAGGGTATAAACTGTGTCCCGTGTGGCGTGGTGGCATTTGACGTTTCCTGGGTGAGATGGCTCTTGGCCCGAGACTGAGCCACGTGCCTGGCAGTGCCAAACGCGGCCTCTTGGGCAGGGACAGGGCTCTGGAGCTGTCGGCTGCTGTGGTGGCTCCATCCCCTCCTGTTTGGTGCCCTCCTCTCTCCTCCTCCAGCCCTTTGCTGAGCTGTAGCAGTGTGCTGGGAACAGGTGAAGAACATCCACTTCTTCCACTGGAAAGAGCCCACTAAGGGCTGGGGTTTCTCTGATCCTCTGAGTGCCCTAAACCCCTTCAGCAAAAATATATGAGATCTGTAAAGGCTGGTGAGAATCTCTTCCGCGATGGAAGATAAAGAACAATTTGCCTCTTCCAAGGTGTCTCAGTCTATATAAGTGGTAAAGACTGAAAGATACTTTTTGCTCAGGAAAATGTGTTTTAGTTGAATTGTACCACCCTGGATTGCAAGAAGAATGCAGTGCAGCTTTTGTGTTATGAATGACAAGGAAGATGAAGTTCTTAAAGATCTTTACGGGGCTGTGTTGGTTTTTGAAAGTAAGACTCAAGAGTGTGGGCGCTCTGGGCATAATCCCTGCAGTTTTTCTTTCCTTGAAGAAAGGCAAAATAAAGGCAAGACTGCTGGAAAACCATGCTTATAATGGACAGTTGCACTAGAATCAAAAAGAGTTTGTGTTCCCTCTTTCTCTAGCACTAACTTCTGGTCAATACTTGTGTAACATAGAAAGGTTACACCTTTTCGTATTTTAAATTGCCCACAGCTACTGCAAAGTCTGCTTGCTGTGGTAGCAAGTGGTGCCCTCTATCCTGCTTCCTTCTGAGTCTCCATCAACCTCTTGCCAAGGGGGTACAGGTGGGGTTTTTGTCGGTGTGCAGGGGCTGCCCAGTGTTTTCCATGCAATCCGGCCTCAGCAGTGAGAATCCTGTCTAAATAGATATCCCATCTAAATAGATACTCTCAAAATAAGTCCCTGACGTGGCAATTGCAAAAGATGCAAGGAACTGAGAAAGTGAGCCGAAGGGAAAGCAAAAGTCAGAGAAACTATAAATAATTTTCTTTTATTTCAGATGGTGTTGCTGTTATGGTTGTGTGTTGAAGCACTGCATTTTTTTATCTAGAGAAAAGTTGTGTTCTGCAGGTGAGGCAGTGGAGACAGTAGGGTGTATCCAAACGTTGGTAGTAGGAGAAAGCAAGGTAAGATAAGTATGGGATATAAAAGACAGAAAATAGGTTGTATAAGGGTTACTAGAACAAGAGTATTGTTGTCTGACATGGCACTGTTTAGACTGGGCTGTATCACTGGCTCTGTTTTCTTTAACTCTTAATTAGTTTTTACCATATGATGTAGGCGTGCAACTGCTCTCCAGGACACGTGAAGTGGTGGCTTGCATTCTCAAATGCCTAGAAAAAGTAACCTAGTAGCCAGGAGGATAGTTTTTGTCCTTCAAATGTAGGCTGTTAGCTCTAGCTTTACATATTTATTTGCCAGTTAAAATCTCTGATGAAAATACTGTGAAAAACAGTCTCCTGTCTTAGTGCTCTCAATTTCACTTCAGTTTTCATCTGGCCTGTAAATGACACCCCAAAGATGTCATGTATTTAATCCTGAAATCATCCTCGTCCTGTTTTATAGTCCGAGAGGAAAAAGAAATGTGGGGAATTTCCGTTTAAGATACCCTTATTTCCTGCTTTTTCTTTTATCTCCATACAAGATATGCTTCTTAGAGAAATGTCAGCTGACAGCAGACTAGCAGTAGCAACGTTGTATGTGCAGGCCCTGAACTGAGAAGAAATTGAATCATTTTGCTTTTGTGCAAGCTAACACAAATTACGTGTAAACCTGAATTACACACACACAGAATCACAGAATGTTAGGGATTGGAGTTTAAGTAACTTGGGCACTAATTTCAGTTTCTCCATCTGAAATCCTGCTCGTGTCTGGTCTGCTCACGAGGCTTGTACAGCTGTGACTGTGCTGGTGTCACTGAGTGTCCCCAAGAGCTCCCTTTCTCTAGTTAAGCTGGAAGAAGGCTCTGGTGGAGACCAACATATTCTGACAGGAGGAGATTTTCTGCTGATGTAGCTGTGTGAGCCAAAAACCACAGCATTTGTGTGTATGTGTGGGTAAAACAGGGAACTCCAACTCCTCAATTCTTTCTCATTCTTTGGCTGCTGTGGTATCAAAACCTACAGGTGCCACTAAGGAAAGAGTGTGTGACATTAACCACTCTAACTGAAATACTCTGGGCTTACTCTTTGTTTTGGACTGATGTGTTTAAGTTTTCATGAGAATGTTGTAGCTGATTCTGAGAATTAAAAAAAAAGAAAAAGGAGGGAATAATTTGTCAAGATTAGATCAAATCAAGTGTCTGAAAAACTCCAGGCTCTTCGTCTTTTGTGCATTGGTGATAATCCAAACAGGAGTATTGCTTTCCCTGAGAAGATTCACCTAGGTTTGGCCATGGAAAATGTATTTGCTCAGCAAATTTAATCGGCTTATCACAAAATTCTGCAAACAGCTTCTCTGCGCTTTGGGTAGTCTGGACAACATAAGGCTCTCTGTGTGCTAACTGCAGAGTCTTGTTTTCCATTATGTCTTTTGTCTGAGAAGCACAAAATCCAGACTTTATGTTTAGGGAGAGGAAAGTGGTGAGAATTCAGAAGTCCCCCACTGTCCTGTGTGGTAAGGAAAAGGGCAAAAGTATCCAAAAAAAGCATGCATATTAGTCTCTTGATTGAATGTTAATTCCGTGCATTTTATGGTCGTTGTGGAACGGTATCACAGAGCGAAGGCGAGCAAGGAGCGCTCACCCTGTTTGCAAATGGCACAATGGAGACGTTGCTTGTGGTCACATTAGATACTTGTGGAGAAGCGGAGGTCTGATTGTAGCTGTACCAGAGCTCTTAAATAGCATCCGTTTAGTCACCCAGACTTTCAGAGAAGTCCGTGTTTGGTTGTGATGCTGGTAACCACTGGACCACATTCCTCCTTAGGGGCCAGAAAAAGAAGCCAAGTTTTAAAAGAAATCATTTCTCTGCTTCCTTGCAAATAGTAGTATAATCCACAGGCAACGTATCTGTGGTAGGACTTTTGAGTGGCTGGTCCACATACAGAATAACACCACAAATTGTTCTCTTCATCCACATGGAAAGTGTCTGGTCTGTGGACTGGCTATTTACGTTGGTATATGCAGGAAGGCTGCTGGGAGCCCCAGTCCTAGACCAAGGCTGTGTTGTGCCAGGCACTGTACAGAAAAAACCCCGTTCCTGCCCACCGCAGGAGGTGAGGACCCCGAATTCCCATTGTGTCAGCAGAGTGCCACATCATAGACTCTCTGGTTTTCCTTGCAGATAGCTCTTCTATTAAGCTTCAATAAATACATAAAGAGAATCTGATAAAAGACACTTTAAGGTTGCAAAGCCAGATGCTGGGAGTTTACCAGACCTGCATGGGCAGCTGTGACCTTATTTTGTTCTCCTTTGTGTGTATGTTGTAGGGTCCTGCCTGAGCTTTCACAAGCACAAAGTATTTGTTTGAGGGATTACTTATGGATGGCTCAATGCCAGTGAAAATATCTGCTCCGAGTGCAGCAACAATCAAAAAACAAACAAAGCGTTAAGATATATGCCGAGCAGTATAGGGATGATATAAAAATAGTCTGGTGTTATGCTCTCAAATGGAACAATGTGGCCAGTGCTGTGGAGGAGGTTCAGAGATCAGCAATCTCAATCGTTTGGGGAGTACAGCAGCTTTCAGATAAGGGAACATGTCTGTTATCATCATTATTTTAGTCTTGGCTGAACGTGAGTAAAAAGAAGGCAAAAGCGAATGCAGCAGTGAATAGGGAAGAAGATGGAATGAAAATATCTATTTGTATTCTTTGTAACTTGAAGGAGATAATTACGATGGGTAGATAAGTGGCTATCTGGTGCTAAGAGAGACTGGTGACTATCAGTGCTAAGTGGCTAATGAAAGAACTGTTTTAAAAAGCACCAGAGAAGAGAGAAATAGGTCAAAGCAATCACTGCCATACAATGTCACTGAGATAAGCATCATAGCCAGATTGCACAATGGATTTTGTATTTGTTCAGGTAATAAAACTATCCAAATTTTAAGAATAAATATATGTGTTTTGTCATGTCTGTGTTTTAAAATGAACATAAACCCTTATAACTGACAATATTAGTCACCCTCTGCTTCCTGGAGCTTAAAGGATCCTCACAAGGTAGAGACTGAAGGTTTTGATACACAAACAGCAGCAAAGGTCACCTGCGCTCTGGTCACTCTTCCTTTGTGTGGCTCATCTGCCTGTGTGAGCTGTGGGAAACATGTGGTAACTTACCCCTCTTGATTTGAGTCGGTGAAAATGTGCATTCCAGCCACCATTGCAGGGACACCAGAAGGCGAAACATGGTTACCACATATGAAGTCTAAAGGTAATGCAGCTTCTTGTCATCAATAGGTCATGGTGGTTCCAAGTCTGTAAGTACACGCTTAGCTGGTGACAGCCTCTCTGTCAAAGATACGTGTGAAATGAGATGTTAAAATAGGCAGAGGTATTTGTGTAATAATGGCTGCTAATTTTTTTGTTTAGAGTAGTTTCTTGCTTTATATAGTACTTTATGGGAGAATATGTTGTTACAAGCTTTTAAAGTTATCTTATTTTTATTATTGCTTCTATCATATTGGCTGCAGAAGTATTCAAAAATCCTTCATGGTGAGCTCTAGCAACAACACGTGGGATTAATCAAAATGCTAAATAATATAAATTATGTCACTTTTATAGGGTAGGAATCCCAAGTGTGCATGCCAATTAATTGTTTTCAAGGAAAGTTTTCTTTTGCACTGCTTCTTCTCACTGAAGTAGAAATAATACTATGATTGCATTCAATTTTTGTGTGTGTGTGTCCCAACAGTTACTGTGAAGGTAAACAGAATATTTTTTTTTCATTGTTGATTTGTTGCTTCTCTAAATGTCAAAAAAAACCCAAAAAGTAAACTACTTTCTCCTGTTTTGTTTCCTTCTCCTCTCTCTTTCTTTTTCCCTGTGCTTTGATGTATTGCGGATTTCTTGGATGATCTTCCCCATTCGTGTTTGAGCTGCTCTGGACCTGCCTCTCCTGCAATACCACACTGGCGATTAGCAGGGGCAAAACTAAAACCCTCTAGACAGTATGAATGGGCAAGCAGGAAAGCAATGCAAAGCTGTTGTCCTCTTTGCCCGGTGTGCAGCAGGTGAATATTAACATATATTTGTTTTGGATGCAAATACCTCTATACAGTATAGGCACATACAACTGATGTTTATACAAGCCCAGATCTATTTGATGGCTTTTGAAGGTATTGGAAAAAGTGCAGTAAGGAGTGGTACTACAGACACGTGGCATCACAGCCATGGTGTTTTAACATCGCTGTGCAACTTCGATAGTTTCATACACTGTAGAGGACCGGTATCTTTTGTAAATAAACAAATGTCATAGCAGATGAACAGTTAACCAATTGAAACTGTCCACCCCGGTCAGCTTTATAAATGGACTGCCATATAGCAAGTCGTACAGCATTGCACATTTTTTCTGAGAATTAGAGGAAAGCGATTTTCTTCTAAGCAACACTTTCAATCAAGTTGGTTGACGACATGTTCAGTTAAGCATATAGGAAAACTTGGTAATTTGCTGAGGTACATAATGGTTTTGCTGGCATAAATTTGACATGACTATATTACTCAAAGTATGTGGCTGTAAGGAGGTTTCTCTAAATGTGTGTCAATAGAGTATTTAAACCACACTACACACAAAACAAACCACATAGTCCCATTTTTGTGTGTCTGTACTATATAATTTTTGAAACAACTTTGAAGGAAAACTTATTAGTTGACGTTATACTTTTTTGTTGTTCATGAAATATACTCCCTGTGCTTGTAAGAAGGGACAATATTTAACTACTATACAGTAAGAAGTAAATGTAAAATACCTTTTCTGCTTATGAGATTGTTGGACTAAGACGGTCTGATGCTTTGCAGTCTTGCCCAGCTGAGGTAAAAAGTGAGAAAGCCGGGTTCCTCAGTGAAATATTTGGGATCCTCACTGAAGGGCTCTCAGGATTGCCTGTGGTGGATTGCAAGTTGTTGGTCGCTCAGTTTAAATCCCTGACCCGGTATTTAATATGACAGTTTCTGAAGTTCTGGCCCCTGCAGGGAGGAGGTGAAGTATGTATGTGCAGCAGGGAGGCAGAGTGTGGTTTTTGCTGCTTTTGTTTTTTGTCTCAGCGTAATGGCAGAGGAGACTCTTGAGAGGGGCGACTATGGGATGGTGCGCAGAGAAGGCAGACGATGGTGCAAGAAAGACATGATCCATCCTTTCCTCTTGAAGACAACTGCCGATGTGGTTCTGGAAGGCTTGCTTGCAAGTGGCTGCCACGGCCAAACATAGACAGTGATTCAATTCTCGTTACATAAATTTGAATAATGTAACTAGTCATCTTTTACTAGGTATCTTGAATTTTTACTTTAGTTCTGACGTTCTCTTGTTCCCCCGTATCTCAGCTGTTTCATTTTAGCATGTTAAGGAAGAGGATGAAAAGCAACTGCAAATGTGTAGGGACAGTCTTGTGCCTGTGGAGCAGATTACCTCCGGGACATGCAGCTGAAATGTTTGAAACGCCTTTGAGTTTGGCAGCTTTCTGTTTGCTTTCCCTTTTCCTTCCTTTTTAGGTCCTCCATTAATAGCTCCCTTGTTCCAAAGAACAAAACCAACACTTAGTGGTCATTCAGCAAGATTCATCAAAAACAGGAATGGAGTAATTGTAAACAGGCACCCCCCCCTCCTATCATCCCCACCTTCCATTCTAGCTCAGGGCACAGCAGCTTTGTGTTGTCTGGCTCCAGAAAATTTTTAGGAGAAAAAAAGAAATAATAGATTTTGGAGGTTAAAATAACCTTTCCTTACACAGCTGTTACAATACTTTCTGAGAACACTGGGAAAAAAACCCCGATTTTATTTGTTTTTAAATGCAGACTTCAACTGATACATGTTCTCTTGTTGTAAAATCATGGCATGATTCTTTTCTAGTAAAATAGAAGTAGTAACTGTGCTAAATTTTTATTACTAAAGGTAAGAAAGGTGGGAAACAGTAACGGGAAGGTTAATTATGGCAGTTTTCTTATAGGCTGGGGTAATGGGCGGCTAATAAAGCTATGATTCACTCACGATTTGTCATTTTTACAAGAGCTATCCAATAAGCGTTGCAGGTTTGTTAACATTCATGCTTACCAAGAATTATTGGCAGTGGTATAGTTTGCGAGGAACAGCGGTAATTTGCTGGATAGGTGACATTAGTGGAAATTGTTTCATCACTAAGAGATTATTTTTTTTAATTACAGAATTACAGAAAGGTGCTCTGGGTTTCTCTCTTATTCCCTCCCCTCTAACTGTGCAGAGCCCTTGCAGAGCATGTCCTGCCCTCCTCAGCCTCATCAGGTTGGCCCTGCACTGGACTAAAGGGTTTTAGATGCAAAAACAGGTGCAAAAGTATTTTAACATTTGCAACTGCTCTAAAATTTATCGTTTTGTTGGTAGCAACCAGCATGTACTGAAGAATGGCTAGATGCCTTGACAAATAATGACAGCGTGTTTGAGAGACAGATGCTTCTTGTATAAACTGTTTTGTTAGATGTGCTAGTTTGAGAAGCACTTTTCAGTTGGAGAAGAAGATGGCTTAAAGGCAAGACAATCCGTGTGTTTGACCTGATGTTGGGCCACACAAAGATGAACTAGATCTGAAGAAGCCAGGCCAGGTATCAGGGAACGGGACAGTGGCAACAACAGTTGTGTTGCTCTTCACGTGGTGTGGAGAAATGGGTTTGTATTTAGTCTGAGGGTTGCATTAATCAAACTGTATGACTGGTACCTGAATTAACTTGTTTTGTATTACGCTGCGTTTCTTCTCATGACACAATATTTTGCCAGGGGCGTGTAAGTGGAATTGCTGTGAGTGGATTTCAGTGAAAGGTTCAGGTGCAAAAGCTGTTAGGGCCCAATTACAGCACTGTTGTTGCCATTGCGATTGGGTGGTGTAACTACTTAAAAAGAAATACCATTAGAAATAACCTAAATCCATCTAATTACTCACTGCTCTTACGCAAGTGATTGGGAGGAAATTAAATGGTTGGCATGCTGATGAAAGTTCACCTTTGGTTAGGTTAGAATGTGTTCTGCTTATTTAAAACCTTCTCGAAGTGTCCTTTTATTTCGACCTCCTAAAGAAAAAGAGGCTGAAGCAGGAACGCATGGGGAGGGACAGCACATATAGGGTCTTCTCGCGTAACAAATGCAAAGAGACAGGTTTAGTGTGCAAGCTGCCGGATTGATAGGATGTGGCATGGCTTCTTTTACCTCCAGCCTAACCTCCTGGCAGAAGACAGTATAAGTGGTCCCATAAGTGATAGGTATATAATGGGCAGTCGTGCGTAGCGGTTGAGGCAAAGCTCCGCACCTGTTCTGTGTCATAACAACTTCCGAGTGCCCTCATTGCTGCAAGATCGCCAGAGGCACCGTGTCTTTGACTCAGTAAAAGCTCTCGGGTTCACTGCTGGCATTAAAGAAATCAGCTCGTGCTTTTATAGCTTTCTCTTTATGTGCTTGAGAAATGGCTTTATAACTGCAGCTTTACTGAAGAAGTGTCTGGTTTTTTATGTTTTATTATGCATTCCTATCTGAAGCGCCCTGGCTTTTTGCAAAATTTAATGACAATAAAAGATATAGTCTGCAAGTTATTGATTTATTTTAAGTATTAATTTAAGTTGGTCCTGAGGCCTTTCCTCTTTCTGGAGAATCAGAACAGTTTTCTGTTCTTCCATCAAAGCTTTGACATAACTCTTTTTAGCTTGTCCTCATGAGCTTCCTGCTAACTGGGAATGTCTGCAAAGGTCATTATTATAAAGACCTCTGAGATCACGGAGGATAATGATTACTTTGTACACAACTTTAAAAATTTGTTTTCTTTTGATTTCACTAAGTAAACAAGGACTTCTCAGGAGAAAACTACAGACCTTTTTTTCCTGTTAAAAAAATGTTAGTTAACTTAGTGTTGTTAGGTAAGTAGGTGCTTTAAGGAATGGAAGTCTTACCTGCTGATTTACGGAAGGATATACCAATCCCGCACTTGACTTGCAGTGCTGTTACCCCTTTTTCCCTACTGTTAGTTCTGGAGTTGACCTGATTTACCTGTCCCAGGACAGTGTTTTCAGTCAGAAGCTGCAACAGCATTAGAACTTGGCAGCATCCTCACACCCACATTTTTCTGTGGTTTTTGACTTGCTCATCTTAGTCCTTTTTTGGTTCATTCCTATTTAAGTAGGTGGTTACGCTCTACCTTTGGAAAACATCATCTGAGCTGTTTGCTGCAACTAATGGTCAGGGAAGATTCAGGGAATTTCTGAATCTGTTCAAATCACATGAAAAGTGAGCAGGAAAATTGTATCATCATCATCTTAATAACAAAGTTAGTTTGCGCTAGAGTCATACACCATAAAGCTGTTATTCTTTGGTAATCAATAGTAAATACAAGCACGCTTAGGGCATATGAGACTTCACCTTGTGAAGGGCATGTGCTGATGTGACTCTGAGAGTGGTACTTGAGGGCTTTCTTTTATAATAACACATGCATTCGGTTTCTTTCAGTACAAAGATCTTAAAGCTCAGATTAGCATAGTTGTATAGCTCATACTCCTCTATCTCTTCCTTCACCCAGATCTATTTTTTTATCGTTTTACATCGTCTGTGGTGGAAGAGACCAAGCTTTTGTGCTTGCCAGTTGTGCACACTTCGTACGTTGACTGATGAACACATTATTCCAAAGCAGAAACTTCTGCAACATGACCTCTCTTCCATTTTGAGATATAAGAAGTCTGAGAAATTTGACTTGTGTTTAGAGTCTTATGAGAATTTCTAAATGTGCCATTGAGAGAATAAAATGTGTTAAAAAAGCATTCGTTGAACATTATTGTGAAGACTTTGCGATGGTCCAGTAACATAAAACACATGATTTTGTTGTCACAGAAAATATTTGTATGTTCAAATATGAAGGCATTTATGGCATATTTCAGCTTTCTGTATTTGAGACCCATGTTTTTAGTTTTGACTTCTACTGGCGACACTTTGCACAATACCTTCTGTAATGTGTAAACATATAGAGGGTCCAGTAAAAGGGTGAAGGTAGGTCATGGTCTCCCATGGAGAAGATAATACTAGATTTAAGAGAAGAAAAAAGCACACAGGCAATGTAAATTATACTGATGCAGTTACTTTTGAAGTGGTAAGTGCTGTAGTTTTACCAAAGTTGCTCTTCCTTGCCTTTGTTCTGTCATTACCTAAGGAAAGATTGTTGTTTGATAAACAACGTGCAGCATTGGATGCCAGATGAAAGCATAGCCAGGAGATCAGATTACATTATTAAGGGAGAGAGGAAGGAAGATGCATTGAGAACCGGTCTGTTACAAGTCACCAGGTAATTATCAAGCTCCGTAATTATAAAGGGGTAGCCTCTCCTTTCTAATGTTTGTTTTAAATGTTAGTTGTGATTAAAAGCAGATCATTTAGGGGGGGAGGAGTGATGAAGGAGGAGAGGGCTTTGTTTGTTCTCTGGATTGTTGCTGGAACAAAGAAAAGCTACAAAAGTGCAAAAAGTCATCTGATGGTGTGTGTATATACATGCATGTCTGGAGAGCAAAGACAAAGGAGATCATGAGAGCTCTGAACTTTTGATTTTGTGACAAAGTGGGTGTAGGAATCAATCTGAAAATAGAGTGCAGGGTGAAGAAAATTACTTTTTCTTCTGGTAATGAAGTCACAGGTCTGGCTTAGCTAATGTGAAGAGAGAGACTGATATCAAGTGAAATAATTTTTCAGAAAATGATGTGTAGCTTTCTTTTAGATCAAAGCAGCAGCAGTCCTGCAGGCCCGCTACTCTTGTGCTCCCATGAATACTCTTACGCTCCCGTGAATCTGATGATCAATAGTGGTGCGGCACGTTGGAGTATCTCCAGCTCTGCTGTCAACATAGGTTTCAAAACTGAGGGAAAAATGAGCAGAGCTCAAAATGAGAGGTAGCGTATTCCGTATTACACCCAGTGCTGATACCTCCACTGATAGATAATGTAATTTTGCCACGAATTTTTGCTAGCTGCAGTTACTATAATCTTAAATATGTATATAATTTAGAGCACAAAGGCAATCTCGGAATATAACCCAGTGTTGTGCCTAGTATTGTTTCAACCATTCTGTCCATCTCTCTTCTACATTTTTCATGGGGTTTCACTGATACCTGATTTAATTTCAGAAGGGCATAATTTATTCCAATTGCAGCACTGATCCTGTTGATCAGAGCATAAAATAATGGGGTTAATTTCAGCATTTTTTTCTGGTTCTACATTATGTTTCCAGTCTTCCTGCTTGAGGCAGCGCTTGATGATGATAAAAATATTAAGCCCCTGGGTTCTCAGACCCAGACTTCTGAAGCTCAACCTAACCAGTGTGTATCTTTTGCATTGTGAAAGGGCTGAGCCCTCCTTCTCGTCTTCTTGGGTACTGTCTGGAGATAATGGCAAGGAAACTCTTCAGTCCTTGGTTGTTTTTTGATTTGTACCGTAACACAGGTTTCTGCCCTTCTGTAGAACAGTAATTCTGGATTGATTCCCTGGATTTGCTGTACACGGGGATTTGGAGGAGGGAAATCTAAATGAACTGTGTGCTGAACTGAAAAGCTGTCTGGTTGATGGAATTGCAAGGTAAAGGTCCTGAGGCATAAGAGGTGATAAGCCACAGGTTCTTGTCAGCTTCCTCTCTCGCAGAATTGACCTAAAACTTGGTGTTATGTCTGAATTATTAGCTCTGTTCTTTGCTTGCTGGTGACTGGGTCAAATGTCCAGTATGGTGAAATGTTTTTACAGGTTTTCTACTTAAAAAGTACTGGATGAAATAAGGATTAGCTGATATTTTGTGAGATAAATTTCAAAGGAAACCCGCAAAATATTCATTCATGAGGATGTGTATCTTGATTTTACATGTAGGAGTTTCAGAGTTCTTGGGTTTTGTTTTGAGAGAGTTACTTGCTTTTTGGAAATTGTAAGTTGATTATCATAGGTTATCTATTAAAAAAAAAAAAGGTAATCAAGCAGACTGTAGTTTCATTGTCAATGGTCTTTCCCATAGTATGTTTTTCAATTGAGTTGCTCACATTCTGTGTTGTGGTTACTGAGTTCTAATCATCCATGTACTTCCAATATGCACCTGACTTCTCATGTAATGTTATCTACAGAAAGGGAATAATTCTTGAGATTGCAAGTAATGTCAGGTTTCGAAATGTAGAACAATCTAGTATTGCAATTCTACCATATAAAACCGTTAATATTAAAAGAAAAAGGCTCACTCTTTCCTCTTTAGAATCTCTGCCCGTGTAGTTGAATAAAGGCCATTTTTCTGGCCCATATGCTGGTCTGTTCCCATGTTTGCTCTATACAGCCAAAACAGGTTTCTACCCACATAGAACTGTTCAGAATGATCTAAATTTTAATGTAATAAGTGTTAGTGTCTATGCTTAAAATAGGAATATGCTTAGAATGTGAAGGTTTTTAACTGCTAAGTTTGCCCTGATTTGGGCTCAGACCTGTAACATGCCTCAAATCTCAGGCTACTACCTCAATTAAGCTCAGCTTTAAAAGAGAGCAGGCACACACCATTGGAAACCTGGGGGAGATATTGATAAATAAGCTGCATTAGATCTTCCACTCCTAACAAATGGTATTGTTAAAAGAGGACAATGAGGGTGCTATTTTGATGAGATTCTAAGTTGTGACTGGAATAACTTTGCTTAAAACATGGAATTTTGCTTTGTCAAAGGTCTGTGAATGGTTCTGAAGCTGTAATTATGGTCAGTGCTGTTGTGCAATGAGAACACTGGAAGATGTGATCTTTGCTATGAGTTTTCACACGCTCTTTTTATATGCCTCATGTGTGAAAAGTCTTGTCATGATTTGGCAAACAGGGAGCAGAGGAGCTTGCTACTAGTGCCAGGGACTCCAGCCTTCAGGTAGCGTAAGAATTGCTGCGAACTCACCAGCATTTATAGCATGGATGGCTCTGTTGAGCCTCTTACTCTAGAAAGAGGTTTGAAATGCTCCAGTTTAGGGTCCTGCATTAAACCTGATTCTCTTTCAGTTGGTGAACAAATTACAGTGTAGGATATTTTTTGACATTCATGACCATGTGTAGTCCGCATAATATGGGCTTGCCTGTGGGAAGCAGCCTGCCCTGATTAAGTAGTACTTAGTAAGGTCCCAGCCCTACTGAAAAGCTGCTCCGCCTCCCTCAACTTTTTTCTTTCTCTTTTCTTTTTTTATTTTTTTTTTAAGTAGGCTTTGTGGAAGTGAAGTATTACTATGGTATTTCAGAGTAAATTGTTCAGATCTTAAAACAACAAAAAAAAAGGGCAGGGGGGAAGAGGGGAAAATAGAGGGATGGAGGTAGAGAAAAGCTCCACATGACAACCATTGTCTCCAGAAATCAAACACTCCTACTAGGTATTTTTCCATCAGGAACTATTGAATTAGGCCTCTGCCTCCTGATCAGAGAGATTGTAAAAGTAGGACGCTTGCACTGAATAGACTGGTTTTTGTCAATAGCTTTCAAACAGCCTGCCAGAGCTCACATGCTTTTGTGCAGTAATTTATCATTACTTCCTTCCTATGAAAACAGAATCAAAGGATTGACAAGCAAAACACACGTTTGGATGAGATTTAACAGTTTGAAGACTGAATTGTTTCGTAAGAATAATTTGACGGTGCGTGCTCGTTCCCTTGTGCAGTGGGGACCTGGAGAGGAGCAGCTGCTGGGCTGTGCTCTTCAGGAGGTGGAGGAGCAGCAGGGTGCTCCATCTCTGCTGGGGACACCGTCTCTGTGGAAACATGAGAGAGAAGTAGACTGCATTGAACTAGGTTCCCGAAATACTTACATGTAATACAGAAGACAGGTGCTTGGCAGCACAAATTAGCTGCATCTCACAGAACCACAGAATGTTAGGAATTGGAAGGGCCTTCAAAAGCTCATCCAGTCCAATCCCCCTGCCAGAGCAGGAACACCCAGATGAGGTTACACAGGAACATGTCCAGGCGGATTTTGAATGTCTCCAGAGAAGGAGACTCCACAACCCCCCTGGGCAGCCTGTTCCAGTGTCTGTCACCCTCACGGAGAAGAATTTTCTTTTCATATTTGAGTGGAACCTCCTGTGTTCCAGTTTGTACCCATTACCCCTTGTTCTATCATTGGTTGTCACCAAGAAGAGCCAATAAGTCACCAATAAAGAGACACTCACCCTTTATATATTCATAAACATTAATGAGGTCACCCCTCAGTCTCCTCTTCTCCAAGCTAAAGAGCCCCAGCTCCCTCAGCCTTTCCTCATAAGGGAGATGTTCCACTCCATCATCTCATGGCCACAGCAATCCGATACTGTACGCGATCAAAGTATGGACTGGCAGTCACAAGCTGTGGAGTTATCAGGGTGCATGATGTTCCTACCCCTGAGCTAGAAGCTGCTGCTGAGATGATGTAACTGAATTGTGCGTGGGTTCTTCTGTGCCAAAGCAAGCATCAAAACTTGAGCCATGAAGGTGGTTTAACTGAACTCATTTTATGTGGGATTAATAGCAGCAGGTTAGGACTGACGAGGCCAATCACGTTTTGGAGGAAGGGGGGAAGTAACTTTTCTGAGACTCGCTAATTCCAATAGTTTTTCATTGTTTGTCTCTACTTTTATCAGGGAATCAAGACCTGGACCTGCTGCTGACACCTGAGGTTTGAGTGTTGTGGCCTGTGTGAATTGTTTCTCAGCCCTGCAAAGGAATGTGTCATTGTTCTCCTTGTTCCTTTTGGGCAGAAAAATTCTTAGACAAATTTAATTTAAATTCTGAAAAAGATAAAATAGCAACCCTGAGAAATTAAGACTTTTCTTCAGGCCTGTGCCTTTCTCATTCAGCTCTGCTAATGAGTCTTAAAATTATTTTGAGGGGATTGCTTCCTACACTGTACAGGATACATTTTAGGTTTTAAATATATGGGAAGATTTATCTTTATAGTCTCCTGTATTTAGGCTCTCATTTTGGCGTAGGGCTACTAGTTTAATTTTAGCTGTGCTTTTGGCCTGCCTCAGTTGCCTTCACTAGTAATGGAAGCTAAACTGAAAAATGCTCATCTTTGGCTGGAATATGTCTGTGTGCACACTGTTATATTTAGGATTTGTGTCTAGGACCTGAGTGATTGTTTGTCAGTGGAAGTGCAGATTTTAACTGGGATCAGAATTAGGCTCTGAAATGTGAATTTAGGCAGAGGATGATATCTTCAGGCAGTCAACACTTTGGTTTTGGTCCCTCTTCTTCAATCGTTGTGTCTAACTGAGGAATCTCACAGTTAGCTGATGACAAGGGTAGTATGAATGAACATCCATTCATACTAGCTGGGGAGCTGAGCATCAGCACCTTTAACCAAACAGCTATGAGGGGATGGTTACAGCTTTAGATTTAGCTTGTGCCCCTCAACATAAGCACTCCCTATCCCATCCCTTGAGTCCCCCCATCCCTGGAGGGATAGGTGTGTTCATGCATAATTTTTTGAATGTTCAAATGAGAAGACATAATTTCAGTCAGCTCTTCTTTAACAAAACAACTCATTTTACAAGCAGCACAGACTTGGTTAAAAAAAGTTGAAAGGCCCCTGCTGTTATTTTATAAGTATTCATTAGCTATTAATTTCTATTCAGATAGCATGTATTGCCTGTTTTGTTTTGTTTTGTTTTTTCCATGTAGGTTTGGCATAGTCGATTAAAAAGGCTATAAATGAATAATGAAGTCATAATCAAAGGTAAAAAACCCTTTCTCTTGGAATATAGTTTGTTGATCATTGTATATTAGCAGAACAAGAGAGAAGGGGCACAATTGCCACATGGATGTGTTTGGTGGGTGATGTCAGAGCGACTTGTACACTTGATGTGATGATGGGACCATCTCAGCCTTACAGCTCTCGGTGCCAGCGATGTAAGGAAAGCCTGGAAAATGTGACATGTTTTCCATAGTGAGTCGTGGCTGATTAGCAGTTGGCAATGAGCTGATATGAAATGATCACGCAAGAGTGGCTGTGGTAATTGTTGTGTTGTCTCTGTCTCAGGAAGAGGTGTGTCTGCCTCTTGCCTGCAGTAAAATTGATGACATGGTCTGATAGACAAGCGCTACATAAAGACTGAGAGGAATTTATAGGCACCTGAAGGCAGTACAAGTTGATGATGAAAGGTGTTCTCAATGTTAGACACTAATTCATAATGAACTGAAATCCTCGCAAGGACTTTGTGTCTGCCGTACAGCTTACCAGGATGAAAGCCCACCTAAATGGCAGCAGGCTCTAATCAAACATTTCTTGGTGCCATGTTGAAGTTCACAAGAAAAAAAAAGTAGAAATATTAATTAGACCTTAACTGCAAATTTCTTATTGCAATTCTTTCATAAGTCTCCTCAGCTACCCCATCTCCTACCCTTTTCCATCTGCTTATTTATTTGTTTTACTATCTGCTTTTTTGCTTTTGGTTTTCTTAAATATATGTATTCAATACACTAATATCAGAAAATACTTCTGACGTAGCGTCAAAGGTATACCTGAACTAATTTGGCTAGAATTTTGCAATTACCTCCTTTGCAGGTAACTAAACATCATGTTCTGGGGAATACATATTTTCTCAGTCTTGTCCTCTGCTTCCAAAGCCTGATTTCTATGTAGTTCATCAGGTGTCTGCAAGACTTGGGTGTCAGGCGACACACAGAAGATTCAGTAGTATTTAAGAGCAATTTCACTTCATAACATGTTGTTCATGGTTTAAGGATTATTTTTTTCTTAAAGAAAATACCATTTTGCAGTGATAAGCCTAAAGAATTGTTAAAAACCCACATGCAGAACAGAAGGCCGGGACAATTTATGGGAGCAGAATAATTACTTTTATGTCCTATGTTGTTAATGTATTGTTACGGTCGTTGTGCTCTGGGTTTGTAAGAAAGGTGAGGTTTGCAGAGAAATAACCTTAAAGAAATTGAAGAACTTTCAGGCACATGTCCCCTTAAACTAAAGAGGGGTCTGTTTGCCAGGAACATTCTTTTTCCCTTTGTCAGCTGATTCATGAAAGACGGTGCTTTTTCTGTATCCTGATGAAGAGAGAGTTACAACCTGCATTTTGGATGGCTGTATCAATCCCAGCACTAGGTAGTAAAGACTGATTTTTGCGTTGTACTGTCCTTTCAGAACCATCAGATCAGGTGTTCAGTTTACTGGTGGTGGGACATGTTTTTTCATTTCTCAGACAGTAGCTGCTGAATTTCAATGTGCGCTGTAATTCTGAGACTCAGTTTCTGTATTTATAAATAAAATTACATTGTATAATTGTCATTGTGCTCACTTTTCCCCACATATTCAAAATCTATTTGTTTTCCTGGCTATGGTCTGTATCAGTAGATTTGCTTGCAAAGCAAAAAGCAGTGGAGTGGCAGAATTCTTTCAGAGACATTAGAGCTGCAAACAATTATGGTGATGATACAAAGTTCATAAGTATTTTTTTAATTTCAAAACTCATTTCTTTCACAGTCTGTCTTTACATTTCATCTTCTCATAAGTTCAACAAAAATTGGCTGAAATCATTGTCCTGCAAAGGACAGCAAAGTTGTGCTTAAATGTCTAGAGTTATCTGAGACTCTTATCAAATATGCCAAACAAATTCTCCATTTCCAAGGTCAAAATCAACCAAATTCCGGTGTCTCTGGAATCTTTTTTTTCTTTTAGAGCCATCTTGCTGTTCTCTGGGTTGCATCGCCTGTTTGCTCTTTCAGTTCATTCACTTGAGCTGATCTTTATCAAACTCTGTGTGGATTTTCCCCCCAGTCCCAAATCTTTCTCAATTGTTTTTCTCTGAACCACAACTTGCCCTTTTCCACCACTAATGATACTTTTCCTTGTGACTTGCTCCTTTTGTGAACACTGGCCTATTCAGTGCCTGAATTTCTCCGTTGCTCCCAGCTTGACCTTTCTTCATTCTGTTGACTTCATGGTTTCAAATTTTCACCTGCTTTTCCTCCCTCTTTTTGTGAAACTTCTTGTCTTTTCCCTTTCACTGTATTTCTCCATCTTAGTGTTTCCCACCCTTCCTGTTCACAACCACTACCTCTCGTTTTGTCACTTCTGGCAAAATCAAACACCTTTGTAAGGAAGTTTCCAAGCGTATTGTGTTGTTTTTGTTTTGTTCTTTTTTTAATTTGTAAACAGATCCTCTGATTCTGACCTCTTTTCAGTAACTGTTTGCCAAGGTTTTACAATAGATTAGTGACATTAGAGGTACTGAGTAAGAACAGTTAAAAAGTGAAAATAAATGATAACTTGGAAAAAATATACCTTGAAAATAGTTCATGGCAACACAATCAGCTTTTCCACACCAGCATCCTTTCCTCCCAGAGCTAAAACAAGTGATTCCACAAAGCCGTGAAAAGTGATGAAACTTCTGATGGGTTTGTTTGTCTCTTAGTTGGCTGATGACATCTGCTGAATTTCGGAAGGCTGCAGCTGAACTCGGTGTATTAAACACCACAGAACCCAATGCAGGAAAGAAATATTACGCTCTGCCCTTCTTATATATATAAGTGATGTGGACCAGGGGCGGGGGTGATCTGAGCTCAGTTACCCTTGGATGCGGTATGATGATGTTAACCTGATTTCCTGGTGAAACCAGACCACAATATGTCAATGGTCTCGAGGTTTTGCAAAATACGATTCAGGAGGCTGAAGACTTTATGTTGGGGGTTTGTTTGTTTTTAATAGCTTGCTCCAAATTTCAAGGCTTTAGCTATTTTTAAAGTTCTGTTTTACTCTGATTCCTCTGATTTCCCAAAATTTTCTTCAGTTGCGTTTCTTTCTTGACTAACTGCTGTCCCTTCACCTCTGCACTTCCTTCCCAGATTTCCCTTTCCTGGTATTTCTTATTTTGGACTAACAATTGCTGTGGTATATATATTGTATAAAAAATATTTATTGTTTGACTTTTTAAATTTTATTTTTATGTTTTTATTTTTTCCTGAAACTTTCAGTGAGTTTTGCTCCTTGTCCTCTAGTTTCTACCATTTGTAACTTCTTCCTTGCTTCTCCATACTGCCTATTTAAGTGAAGTCATTGTGTTTCAGATACTCATTATCACTGTCTTTTGACTGTTCAGACCCTTTTCTGAAATGGATAAGTGGTTTCTTCAGTAACAAAAGCAGTGATGCCACCCTGCTTCTCCTTCCCACTCCCTGCAATACCCAGTAAATTAAAGTTACAACAGAGAGAAAAGGGGAAGACCTTGTGATGGGTAGGTGCTTGGGTTGCATAGGAATGAAGCTGGCCATTTTGGCATGGAGCACGTGAGTGTCAAGAGGTTTAAGCAATGACATCTGTTAAAATATATTGTGAGTTTCCTGTGAGTTTGCAGCAGACTCACAGTTACTCTCAGCTGATGTTTTTTTTGTCTGCTCTCTTAACCTTCCTGCTTGACCTGTTTGCAAAAACCATTCTGTATCCAGCCACTGCTTCCCAGTCAGCCTCAGCCCAGAGGGGAAAGTTCACTGTTTAATTCCACAAGTGTTTATGGACAATGCGTCTTATAAAGGTACACAGAAGACTTTTGTACTTGGTCTGCAAGTGTTAATGGAACCACTGTATTTGTCAAGAGGGGGAAGTACAGGTACCCCTGTGTAGAAAGCAGGCGTGCTGACTTGGACTGGATGGAGAAAAAGGCCATAAGAAAAACTATGTATGGGGAAAAGAACATTATTAGTTACATTGATTCCCTCCTGGTCTGTAGGAAGCATAAGATTACAATTTTAATTTTGCCCATTTTAAATGACAGCTAAAGCTTTGCATCAAAAATGTATCGCAGGATGGAAATCACTTTGTATGATGCCTTGTAAAGCATCCCATTTCTTATTTACTACTTTACTTCTTAATTACTGTTACTGTAGCTTCTTCAAAATTTCTCATACTGGAGATATTGAGTTATTTAAGAAGCTGGTAGGAGTACATTGGAAATGTGTTTCATAGTAGAGATGATAGCTATTCATTTGTTAGGCCAAATTCTGAAATACATTTTGCTATTGATTTGGACACTTGGGCCTGTTCTCTGGTGTGCCTGGCGGGCAGATATTTTCAGAATGTGATTTTTCTTTTCTTCATGGCAGTATTGCTTTATTTATTACAAATATTTAGTATTTGATTTATTTGTACTTTTTAATCTCATTATGTTTGCCAATGGAGGAAACCTTAGGAAACAATTCCAGATATGATCTGAACATAATAATATTAAAGTAAGCATCGATTTTCTTTTCTAATCTAATCTCCTTAGAAAGTAACATGAATGGAAGGAACAGTTTCACCTTGTTGAACTCTCTTTTTTTTTTGCTTCTCTGTTTACAAATCAGAGTATTAAACACAACAATCTTTTTTATTTAAATCCCTGTTATTTTTTTTTTTGCTTGAATGTACACTTAATTAAAAAAAGAAAATTGGATCCCAGCTGTTTGCTACTGTTGCTTGGAGCTTTAATAAAAAGTTCAATCTCAGGCTGAATGGTTGAAGAAAGTATGAGATTAGCCGGAGCACATTGACTCGTTCTTTAGCATCATCCTGCACCAGTGAATGTCAGGTAATACCAACATAGAGTTTTCCTGTAAATCGCTGACCAGAGCCACGTAAATAAGGCTCTCAGCTGCTTTGAAATTACAGGCAGCTGTAAACTATGAGAATGCTTCCTAAGGAAATAACTAATGTTGAGGCACTTTTAAATTCCATTGGCAGTTGAGGAAATAACCTGTTATTTAGGTCATGGAACTTTTTCACCTGTACTTTGTACTCATTGCACCAAATAAGGCTTTCCTTGTATTAAATATTACTTTTTACAGTTCTTAAAGAGATGCTTTTATGCCTCACATTTATTGTAGCTATTGGCAGGGGGCAGCAGGGGCTAAATGTGTTTTGAGTCTAGTTGCAAATGATTAGTTTTTCACTTTTCCTTACATGTCATTGTTCAGATTGTGCTCTTTTGACATGTTTTGTCCTAAAGCACTGCCTATTTACAATTCAGTACTTCTTTTAGCTTAAGGCCCAGCTGAGCAAATCCTGTTGTCTGTTAGTAGATGTCTTAACTTTTTGACAGATACTGCAGGAGGAAGCTGATGCATATGACATCTACAGCATTAGAGCTGCAATGATGAGAAATAATCTATATCTTGTCAGTTTACGGAAGAATCAGACCTCTCTTTTAGTGGAATGAAGCAGTAGCTGTTTCCCAGTACAAGTAGAAGGGGAGATAAGCATCAGTATTTCTCGGACATAGAAGGCTAATTTTTAGTCTTTGTTTTATCCACCCAGATATTTTGTATTTACTGGATCTACACTGAAAACCGTGGGTGAATTTGGCCCAGAAACTACATGACTTTATCATAAGAAGTTGCATTTCTTATGAGAAAGAACATTTCCATGGTAGATGCAATAGTCCCTGAGCTGTCCAGCAGTTCCCAAACAAGCAGTCAGGAGAACTGCTGCTGTTGGTTTCCTTTCGGTGCAAGTGAGCAGGAAAGGAACAAATGATATACTGTGATTCTGTGAGATGAGGAGCAGGGATAAAGACTTTTTCCTTCAAGAAGTTCGGTGATGCCGTGGTGGCTACCCCAGTGTACCTCCTCACAAGGATGCTTGTAGGCCAGGATGAACATTCCCTTTTTTTCTGTTTTTGCTGTGTACAAAATACAAGCAGAAGAGGATAAGAAGCATTAATCCTGGAATTCAAGTGTCTCAACAGGATTAGCGGAGCCATTAAGGTCTTTGTAGACAAGCCCGACAGGAGCGAATTAAAGCAGTCTGTATTCTCTTAATTTTCTTTTAAAAGTTCAAAACACTTGTTCCTGTGCCTGAAGCAAAGTTCAAAGTTGAGGGATGCTTCGTTGTGATTGTTTTTCCGTACCAGCCATCATCCCTGTGGTGATCAGGAAGAGGTTCGTGTCTGTCAGCAGTCAAGGTGCTGTTTACTGAAACGTGACCTTGCAATGAATGGTGTGTGAGAAGCTGCTTGGAGCTCCAAAAGCTCCAGTGCAGGAGAAGAGCAGACCCTACTGAGCCTGGTGGAAAGGCTCTTGGGGCCTCCCTCTGATACAAATCACCCCCAGATTTGCAGCAGGCTGTACATCTGTCACGGTCACAGAATCTGGTGGTAGGGAGCGTTTGCTGTGAAGTGAAGTGAGACAAGATTTGTGCTACCTCACTTCCAGAGTCTGGGGATATTTGACATGTGCAGTCATTCTTGACTTTCTTCATTTTTGTTCCTCTCATCAGTGAAGATGTGTTTTTGGGGACAGAAATCACAGTGGCCTGAACAAGAAGGAAGCTGCTGACAGCTTTACTGTTCTTTTTAATTGCTGCTATTCTCTGCTAGCAATGTTGCTTTTCCAAAAGTATTTCTGTGGGCAGTGGCATTCTGGAAATCACAACCTGAGTGTTTAAATGGTGCTGTATTTTTTGGTGAATATTTCTTACTACTTTATTATTTTGTTTTGAGCATAAACTGGCTTAGAATAGTCCTCAACACCTTGCTTTATAGTTGACATTCTGATTTGTGCACCACTACCACTTCTGTAGCAATATTGGACAATATTGGACCCTCAACTGTAACAACTCAAATTTTGAAATATTTTTCCAAACTCATATATGAACAAAACAATATTCTTGCTTTATAAAGAAATGACAAAATACATAATGATTATCAAGCATGGGAGCATTCTTAAAATTTACATGACAAATTTGGTTATACTGAGGCATGAATTTTTTCAAGGTTTTCATGTTTTAAGAAAGAAGTCTTCTGAAGCTGATTATGTTTGTAATATATCCCATGTGTGGAGCTTTGTCCTTTATTCTCAATTATACTCTGCAGGTTGCTGATTACGTGTACCTTTTAGTATATCCTTTGGCATCCACAGGCATAAGCAAAGCTGTAGACACTGTGTTTTCCTCTACCAGCAATGTGATGTGTTTGTGAATTAACTAAGTACCCCTGGGTTCTAAATGGGTTTCCCCATCACTGGAAAGGCAATTTATTCCTCTAACGAAAGTGGAGGTTAAGATTTGAATTAAAGAGAAAATGTGTGTTGATAGAAGAACTTGTTAATAAATAAGTGAAATTGCTGGTCTTTTCAGTTGGAGGATTTGAAGGAACAGTTTAAATAGCTTATGACCTGTTTGTTTTCTTTTGACAGTGCTGAGCTGTTGGGAGTGATTGTTTTCTTATGATTAAAACCTCTAGGGAATACTGTGCCCTTGGTTTTTGGTAACTGAGAAATCAATGAACAAAAAACGAAGGCAGCTCCAGAAGTAGAAATGTATGACTTGGGAAAGATCCTATGGAGATCCCGTGGTTTAGGAAGGATCAAGCTGTGGGGAGGAGAAACCACCAGCTTTTCTAGAGTGGTGTAAAAAGATTTGTAGCAAGAGGATATTTTGCAGCTATATCCTACTGCTGAGTGAACATCTTTAGCCCAGTTAGTTGTACAGCCACATGAAAGTTTAAATAAGGAAACCAAGCAAGCTCCCAGGTGTATCCTAGAAAAGATCAGTTATTGGTTAAGGACCTGATTTCTGTCTCACTCCTGTCTACTGTGCTTATCCTTTGCCACCTTGTGCCTTTTAATATCCTGAAGGCAATTTTACCTTGCTGCAGGGATCATCCTCTTGCATGAGCACTCACCCTTCCCACCTCCTCGGGGGACACGCACCTTTCTCCTTACTCTTCTCACATCTCCCTGCTTAAGAGATGGACAGTTCAGAGCCAGCTGCTCTTATCCGGTGCTCACGATGGAGGAGAACAGTACTTGAGGCTGTGTGTAGGAAGAAGGAACCTACTTGAGGCTTTGGTATGTGTTTCCTAGATGTGATCACAGGCTCTGAAGGAACCTGAGGTGGGAGGGAGCCCCTTGTAGCCCCAGGGCTCTGAGCAAGAAGCTGTCCTGCTGGGCAGAGAGAGGAAGCCATGGGACTCCTGAGGCATCTGGGACCAGTTAGGCATGCTCCTGGATTTGGTTCCTTTGGTACAGCAGGGAGTCAGCCATGGTCCAGGTCTTTGTAGTTGCAGAGGAAGTTGCTGGCTGGAGATAACGTTTTTGAAGATCCGGACCAGATCAGACTCTGTGTCTGGCCCTCGGCTGTGACCGCATGCGGAAGTCTTTCAGCATCAGAGTGGAATGAAATGCAGGTCAGAGACTATGGGGTCAAAAGACATAAATTGCAAAACTAGCTTGAAATTCCAGGCGAAGAGTTTTTCCTCCTTTTGTTAAACAGAGCAGAAGGCATTTCTGATTACCAGTAATACTGATAATCCAGTAGCATCTAGAGATCAGGTTCCTTTTGTACTCGGTCTTGCACTGGCTGCTCATGCTCTGAAAAGCTTTCTTAGAATTCAGACTGGTGCATGAAAACATTTATAGTCTTACCATGCTTTTTGTGCAAGTGACCTATGACTTATCTTAAAAAACCAAAACAAAACAAGACAAAACTAACACCAAAAAAATCCAAACAAAAACAAACAAACACAACCCCCCAAAACCAAACCACAAACACTGAAGATCTTCGTATCTGGATTTTCTGACTCTCTTTTCAAATTACAGTATCACAGTATGTTTGGGATTGG
Source organism: Columba livia (assembly GCF_036013475.1). Classification (NCBI taxonomy): domain Eukaryota; kingdom Metazoa; phylum Chordata; class Aves; order Columbiformes; family Columbidae; genus Columba; species Columba livia. The sequence goes on along the minus strand of NC_088605.1, from coordinate 66,005,378 downwards.
AAGGGACCTCAAAAGATCATCTAGTCCAATCCCCCTGCTGGAGCAGGAACGCCTAGGTGAGGTCACACAGGAACATGTCCAGGCGGGTTTTGAATGTCTCCAGAGGAGGAGACTCCACAACCCCCCTGGGCAGCCTGTTCCAGTGTCTGTCACCCTCACTGAGAAGAAGTTTTTTCTCAAATTTAAGCGGAACCTCTTGTGTTCCAGTTTGATCCCATTACCCCTTGTCCTATCATTGTTTGCCACCGAGAAGAGCCTGGCTCCATCCTCATGGCACTCACCCTTTATATATTTATAAACATTAATGAGGTCCCCCCTTAGTCTCCTCTTCTCCAAACTAAAGAGACCCAGCTCCCTCAGCCTTTCTTCATAAGGGAGGTGCTCCACTCCCTTAATCATCTTTGTTGCCCTACGCTGGACCCTCTCCAGCAGTTCCCTGTCCTTCTTGAACTGAGGGGCCCAGAACTGGACACAATATTCCAGATGTGGTCTCACCAGGGCAGAGTAGAGGGGAAGGAGAACCTCTCTCGATCTACTAGCCACCCCCCTTCTAATACACCCCAGGATGCCATTGGCCTTCCTGGCCACAAGGGCACAGTGCTGGCTCATGGTCATCCTGTTGTCCACCAGGACCCCCAGGTCCCTTTCCCCTACACTGCTCTCTAATATGTAATTCCCCAGCCTATACTGGAACCTGGGGTTGTTCCTGCCCAGATGCAGGACTCTACACTTGCCCTTGTTAAATTTAATCAGGTTATCCCCCACCCAACTCTCCAGCCTGTCCAGGTCTCTGGATGGCAGCACAGCCTTCTGGCGTGTCAGCCACTCCTCCCAGCTTGGTGTCATCAGCAAACTTGCTGATAGTACACTCTATTCCCTCGTCTAAATCGTTAATGAATATATTGAATAATATTGGCCCCAGTACTGACCCCTGAGGCACTCCGCTAGATACTGGCCTCCAAATTATTCTGTTATACATACTAAAGCCCCTCGATCATGCACAGGGTAACCAAAAACATGCATGTTCCAGAGCCCACTGTCTCATAATCAAAATCAACGTGGAAAGCAAAGGGAGGTGTTCCCCTTGAGATGATTCTCTGACTCCCTCCTTCACTGTGATCTTGTAGCTTTGTCTCCCTACCAGTGGCTTCTCCTTCATATCATCCTCCTGTCCTTTCCTTGCCCAGGAGCTACCTGGGGGGCAGGGACGGGGGGGGGGTGGGTCAGGAGCTTTTGCCCTTAGTGGAGTTTCAGTCCTTTTTTAACCTCTTTTCCCCATTCCCCTGCAAAATGGACTTGCTGTTTGTCTGTAAAATACAACCAGATTTTGTCTCTTGGCTGGTTTAATTTGCTGTTTTCAAAGGCCTGAGTGATTTAGCTTTTTAAATAATTTGGCAGCCTTATCCTATTTAGGTTTTTGTTAGTAGTCTAAACTAAATAATAGTAGCACAGTGCATTTGCAATCAAAATACAGCATATTAATTTATTGGAGACACCCTCACCCCTGCTGTTCTGTCTCATTGGGTACAACAGTGTATTTTTTCTGCTGTTACAAGTTGAGTGTTTTGGTTCTGAATTAAAACCATGGAACTGCTTTGCTTTCTCAGGTGGTAAAGGCTTTCTATATGTTGTTTAGCCACAGACATTGGTTCATCCTTTTGAATTTATCATTGGTTACCTGTCCCCATCTGTCTGCAAACTAATGTTCTTGACAAGACTGCAACTTAGTGGCAGTTTGCCATGTATTCTTAGTTTTTCTTGGAACATTTAGTTTAGGAAGTGGACTAATTAGTGCATAAACATTGTTTAGCAGAAGAACTCCAATTAGCACCGTTTGGCATGGCTTCAGCGATAAACAAAGTTAGATGCACGTCAGTGTTTGTCCTTACAGTTTATAAAGTCTATTTTGTGGTCCTAGGGGACAGCACACACCAGATACGTTAAATAGTCATTGCAGTCAAGGCCATGTGACAAACCTTACGGTGTCAAGCTTAACAGGCTGTGCATGGTACATTAGCAGACTAGTTTGGAAGCCTCCCATTAATCTTAATTATTCTGAAATACTAACTAAATCTTTCAAAAGTATGTCTTTCTCTTACTATTGTCCATCTGCTAACGTGTTAAAAAAATGACAAAAACACTCTTCAATTTTGTTAAGTAATGGAATTTAGGTTTCCACTGTACATTTTAGTGTCATCATTGTATTTTTCTCATTTTGTTAAAGCCTAAAACTAGGCTAGATTCCTATCAGTACAAGTATAGTCAAGCTTCTTGCCCAAGAGAATGGATATCCTCATTTTGGCATGACAAAATTAATACTCATAAACAGGTTGGCATAAAGTTGGACTACCCTTATGATAATATTGCAAGTAGCCAAGTGTAGTAACGTATGCATGCTTTGGTGGTTCTTAAGGTAGAGGTGCTTGTTCAGCTATAGTGGGCTTATCTGTAAGAAACTGAAGACTGGAAGGTTGTTGCAGTGTAAAATAACCATTCCTTCTTTCCTGCTCCAAATGTTTTAGTCACATTTGGGCTTTTTTTCTGGTTGTCCCATAAGTTCCTTTAGGCTGTAGTGGAGTGGTATGTACCTTCATGCACCGGGCCTTTGCGTTGTGACTTCTAATTTATGAGACAGGCAAACTGGAACTGTGGTTCAATCTGGTAGTGGTATTGTTAGATTATATTCAATATTAGATGACTAAATCTAAAGTGTTTTATGTACACTAAAATACTTAAACTAGTTGAATTGATCCTAACTCTGTGTGAGAGAAAGAAGCAGGCAAGAAGCTCTTAATGTTTTGCTGGATCAGCTGTATTTGTATTTCAGAAGTTGCTATAACTAGGGGAGCCAAACAGGACAGGTCTGTTCTTAGCTGTATAGTGGTTTGAAAAACTCTATCCCTGACAGCAGTACACAGACCACAGAAGCAGCCCAGATGAACAGCGCTCTGTTAGATCTTAAAAATCAGAATTTTCTGCTGGAAATATTTGCAAAGCATTTGTAAAAATATCTAATTCTGATTTTGTCAATTAGTCAAAAAATAACAGATACAAATAAAGTAAAACTGTTTCTATTACGTTCCTCCTTTAGACAATGAGACGGATCTCAAACTTATAGGCACCCATGTAAGGGTGTCTGTTCTTCTTGCTGGAGCTCTGGGTTGCACATGTATTACTTGTCATTAAATGACACGGGATGTAGAGCTGCACATTTACTCAGCCCTGTGTGGTTAACTAAGAGAGTGACACTGGCAGCTCACGGGAGAGGAGGGAAGCTCACCTAATGTTCGACTCTCTGTTGCGCTTTTCTGTCACCCGTCCTCTGCTGTGCCAGCTCCCTTGTGTATGAGATCAGTTCTTTGTGGCTGACATTGTTGCTACTTCAACTGCAGAAGGATAACGTGCTCCTCAAATTAAATTCGTTGCAAGTTTTTTATGCCAGTTGGAGAAAATCCTTCCACCAAAAATAAACACCAGAATCTATAATTGAAACCAACTTGTTGCTGAAGAGGATGGGATGTGATTGGTTCCTCCTAGGACAAATTACTTGTTAGATTTACCTAAACACATTCACATTTTCTAATGTTTGTTTTCCCTTTTGTGGGCATTTTACTATAATTTTGATATTTTCCTAACTTACCCCTATGTGATTCCCCAGTGTTCCTTCATTGTCTCCCTTTTTCCTCCTCTCATAGCCCCCCTCTCAACGGGCCAGATTTCAGTTTAACGGAGTTTTGTGTCTGATACTTCACTCAAACACTTGAAGAATTAGGAAGTGAATGGTGCCCAGGTCCTGTGGAAAATATTGCTTCTCAGAAGTTTTTTGTCTCCTAAAAACCAGTTCAATCAATGAGATTATAATTATGTTAATTAGGAAACAATAGTATCTTTCCTACCTGCCATCATGGGAAGCTACTTCAGAGGAGTAGCAGTGTACCAATTAAAACTCTTTATTTGGCTGACAGTAGTGAAGGAGTCCTTCCTAAGTTAGCAACAGCACACTTAAAAAGAAGTCTTTTGATATATGCTGTTTTAAAAGATACACAGAAATTAATTCCATTTTAGATGCCTAAATTTTATAAATATCAACATTTGCAAATTCAGTTGTTGCTTGCAGAGAATTGATAAATGGTGTTTCATTAATTTTCAATTTGGTCAAAGTTCTTGTTTGTTTGGTTTTTAAAATCACAAGGGAACACTCTTGGGAAATATTGCAAAGACTAGGTTAAAAATGAGCTGTGATAATCAAGTTCCCATATAAGATGAGAACTGATTGATGGCAAGGTAAGCTGATAAAAATTAGTCCCACAGTAGAAAATAAATTACTAATTGCTTTGTTTTTCTGAAGGTCTGCTTGCTTTCTCTCATGCCTTGGAAACTTTATTTGGGTTCTAAACCCAAATGCAACCCTGATTTAATTCTAGCACATGCCAAGTTAAGTGTTATGTACTTCTTCAAGTTTTAAAGAGATTGCACGTGTTCTTTGTTCTGGGAAGGCTCTTGCAGTCTTAACTATTAAGAAGCTGCTGTGTGACTGTATTCTTGAATATACCTTTGCAAGAAAATAAATCTGAGTAGCAGGAAAGACAGAAACCACAAGAAGAAAGCATGTGAGTGGGTGAAGGATGGTACCTAGGTATACATTGTACTCTCCACCGAAATGTCTGTGGAGGTCACAGTCATGAATGGGTTGTATACATCCAAGCAACAGATGCAACAGTGAGCAGCTGTGATAGGACATGTTAAATGCATATGCTCAAAACCGTATGGAAAACTAGAAGTGAGCCAGGAATTAGATGTGAGTTTCTTTAAGTCCCGTAACCCATTTTGCTTAGCTACTCTTTTATGTTTGCCCCCATCCCTGCCTTTTTATTTTCTTAAGTGAGCTATAGACAGGGCTCTAGTGAATTGAGCAGCAACTCATTTCCTTTGCGATCCCCAGGAAACACACTGAGCAATTAAGGGTGGCTGGATGGGAAAAAGTCTTTCATTTCTCTGAGATACAAAGGTTCCCAGGCCTTCCTGGCTTTTCAGCAGCCTACCAGGTGGTCTGACTTGGAGCTGAGCTCCCCATGTTCCTGAGTCCAGAGTAGCAACAAATTTGAGGCAACAGGACTAAAGGCCTGAAGGATTTAACTTTTTAAAAAAAATCTGTTTCATCACTTAACAGTTCTTTGAAAAACTCAGTTTCTGTTTCCTCTCTGCTTCTCCATTATCTAAATCAAGAAGGGTCAAAGAACTTCACCAACAGCACATAGATTCACACAGAGTAGCTCCTTATTAAGAAGGGGTGTCTCTTAATAATCTTTGAATGATCAATGTGTCTGAGGATTAATAAATACACTGTATCTTTTAAGGGAAGCAAAGGGAAGGTGGCCATCTGCTGATCCTGTATTGCACAGAGATGCTTAATGGCTGATTTTCTTTCAAATTTTTACCTGAAAATGTAAATTTCCTCAGCAATGGAAGCTACATTTGACAGCAAGTCAAGTTACTATTTCATGTGGAAACATGACTTTGGCTTGAAACTCGATACGAGAGATTTGCAAGATAAAAACAACTGAAAACTCCAGCAAGTCCTAACAAAAATACTATTTTTAAATAATGCACACTAAGTAAATATTATTGTTTATTAAAAACCTTTTCGTTATTAGAGTCTATGTTTGCTGTTTACTTCTGTAAGGTCTGAATAACGATGCCAATACTGTTTGCTATGAAGGAAAAAAAGCAATTCTCAGTTTTCTATCTCTGAAAGAATTAGGATTTCTTTTTTCATTGCTGGTTTATCCAAACTGAAAGTGAACTGCACGCATTTTCATATCTAATAAGTAATTTGACTTGAACTTCGAGGTCCTCACTTCCATTGCTGAGAAGTCACTATCCTTTTATTCATGTGTGGATTATCTAGATTTTGTCTCTCCTTGTTTCCTTCCCTTATTTTAATGTTTACGCCATGGCATTGTTTTCACTGCAGTTTTGAACTGTGAAGTTCATCACCAAATAACACTATTCTAAATGTTAATTCTTTTCTGAACAGTAGTATAGTTTTTGTGTCCTTCAGCTTCATGGCTCATAAGTGCACTGTGATCTGTAAGACTCATCACAGGATTACAGAACAAGAAGTGCTAATCTGGGTTTTGCCCCTTCCTGGCTCTGTAGTTTAGGCTTGTCTATGTGTCTTCTACCTGGAAAAGGAGGAGGCCAACCTCAGTGTCTCAACAGAGTGGAGTGAGGATTAATTAACTGCATACACAAGTTATTGTATGGATGCTAGGAATGTTTCGGCAAGATTTTCAGATAATGTAATTTGAGACAGTTCAACTGAACAAAACGTAGGTGGAAGATAATTTGATATATTTTATGTTGGAGTTCCAACTCATCATAGAGATTGCTGTCGTCTTATGTATCAACAAAATGTTTTGTCAGCCCTCACAAATGACAACAGGGAATTTCAGACACAGTTCCCAAGAGGCCTCCACCTTCTGGGACATCAAAATGCTTTGCCACAAAAGCTCTGATGCAGTCTGCTGGAAATTCTGACCTAGAAAAATGTTTGTATGTTTTACCTTGCCACGTCAATTTTCAGTACATAATCTAGTTTACAATAATATTATTTGTTAGTTGGAGCCAAAAGCAGGAAAATAGGAATGATATGGAACCCTCTGTAGCTGTTGTGGAAGTCTGATAGCATTAGACACAGAGAAAACTCTACTCTCAAAGTAGCGTCAATGTCATTGAAACACCTGATTTTTATATAATCTCGTATTTTAGAGAGTAAAAGAGAGAGAAGGTTCTATATACATGTGCACATAATAAATGTCAGTCTGGTTTATTATTTTAGAATTAATGTATGTGGAACTGGAACTTCTGCAAAAAGCATTAGCCGGGGTGAATATTCTTGCCAATGCAACATTTGCATGATTGATGAATGATGTCTTGGTTGTGTGAGCCCTTGAGGAACACAGTACCAATGACAGAGTCTTTTTTTTTAATACTTACTTTTTCAGAGATTTGACAGGTAAATCATTGAATTGAGTGGAATTTTAAAAATGTTGTCTTTTGACCACAGTGGTAAAGGGTGCTACATTTCTTTCTCATGAGTTCCTGTTTGGGACAGATAAAGCAGATGTTTGGCTTGGAAACAGGCTTTATTTGGCATGGTGGCAGGAAGTACTGAGAGATTTGCTGCTGACATTTAATCCCTGATGTTTCTGTAGACCGTAAGACTTTTTTTTTTTTTCCCTTTATTTCTATCTTCTTTTTTTTTTGGTTGCTTGCTCAAATCTATGTAAAATGAACTGAAGTCATAATAAGGATTTGGCAAGGGAGCTGGAAGTACTGTATTCTGTTTCTTATACTCTTGACAGTTTTACTCATAAATCCCAGTCCCCTGATTCCTCTGATCAGAGTGAGATTTTTTTTTTATGCAGGTGTTTAAAACGTGAAATTAGATGTTTCCCTCTAAGCTGTATGTCTGATCTCCATCCTTGCAACAATCCAATGAAACGGCCTGTCCTCCCAGTCATTCTGGTTTAAGGAAGTTTCTTCCTGCATCTGGTCCATCCTTTGTAATATTAAAAAAAGAAAACTGAGCTGTGAAAGCAATCAAGCTGATTTGCAAGAAGATACTAAAATGAATTGTCTGTGAAACCCCTAGAACGAGAGATTTCATGCATGAAGTTGTTTTGCAGAGATTTTTGCTGCAAAAATCTTAAGTGTTAGAAAAAGGACTTGACCTGTTTTACTGTACTTGCATGTTCAAATGGTCAAGGTACTATGTCTCTTGGTAAGTTAGATTTAGAAAAGAAATCATGTTTTTTAAAACAATGTGGTTTTGCAGAATACTTGGGTAACTTGCTGGTTTTTTATTTAAGAGGCCCTGAAATTGCCCCTCTGCTTTCCCTCAGCTGCAGTCTGACACTCTGAGCCATGCTGGAAAGAGTATTTCTGTGCTCCACTGGAAGCAATGAAGTGATGCTCTAAGCATTTTACATGCAGCAGATTTGAGTCCTGAAAAAGTAATGTTAGTGGGGAAAAAAAGGCAAACTCATGGAAGAATTCAGCTGATTAACTTAATTTTGCACTTATACCTGTAATATTTGGGTTTTAGTGGACTGGACTGAGATGGTTTGGATGCTGTATTGAACTTTGTTTTACAATTCTGATGCTCTGCAGGAGTGGGGCTGGGGGCAAACTAAACCTTGCTTTTTCCTTCATTGGTTTTGTTGACTGCGTTGGGAGGAGATGCGAAAGGGAATACGGGAAGGGAAGGATGATAGGGCCGTCCCTCACCTGCATGAGAAATGCAAACGTGGCTTGGCCCTTGAGCTGAATAGCGCAAGGGTGACATGCACAGTGCCCCTGCCTGGAGTGCAAGACTCGTATTTCTAAGGACGCTCCTTGCTGAGAGCGAGCCCAGCTGCTTCCGAGGCAGAACAGCGCCTTGGAGCTGCTACAGCTTGAACTTAACTCATATGGGGAATGTGGGGGCTGCTTATATTGTAATATGAATGCTATGGAACCAGAATATAGCTCCTGCTATTAGGCAGCCAACAGAAATTTAAAATGCCTTTTGTTCTTAGGGGTAGTTTTATAAAATCTTAACAACCAGTGGTTTCCCATTTAATTTGAATATAACTTAATTTACCAGCTTGCCTTTCAAGATGGTCCTTGATTTACCACCTGAGCCACAACTTCCTTAATGTCATGCCAGAATAATTTTAAGGGTAGTATATATTCAAATAATGTGGAAAATGTGTCCAAGAGAATGTGTCTCATAGCTCTCAGGTTACAATGTGCAGCAGAGTATGTAGGAGAGTGACCTATATTAGCCATTAACACTTTGCAGAAATTAGTCCTGCAAAAATAGTTATAGTCTAGAAAGAAGAGTTACAAAAGATGGCTAATTGCTTTTTTTGTATCTAGTTCTACTTTTCACCCCTTCCGGCCAATTCTTAGAATGTGGATACTCTATTTTAAAGAAGAGATTATCTGTATAATTATGCAAGTCTGTTATTATATAGTAACTGTATGGTTACCACCAGTCAGTAGAAGTTCTTCCACACCAATTGTAGTTGTTCTTGAGTGGCACTGAAAAAGAAGGGATTTTAAAAGCCTTTTGAAGAAGCAGAAGCAGTAGCAAACCACCAAACACAGGTGAGGAGGCCTGGGAGTGTGAAAAGCCCCTCTTCTTTAGAGCAGAAGGCTTCAAGCGGTACACGGTGAATTGTAAGTAATTAAAACATTATAAAGGCCTGAAACACAATGCTCCTCCTGCCCTCCCACAGCTGGAATATTTTTCATTTTGTATTTTAGTCCCAGGTCTTGTTTTTGTTTAGGTAATCTTTATATCAGGTTTCAGGGTACATTCCTGTGCATAGCCTTTCCTAGTACTGACAGCCAGAAATGGTTTCCAATCTATTGTTTTTAAAACTTTTCTAGGGTATCTACGAATTACATAAAACTGCCTCAAGGCCAATACATTTATGTATTAATGGCATCAGAATTAGTTTTTGGAGCATTCTGAATTTCCGTCATTCCCACTGTAGTCTTTAGACCATAGTCTATCACCAGGCCGTTCTGTGCAGAAAGAGCTGCCAAAAAATCAGAATAGGAAAGGATTTATGACTCAAGTTGTCATCAGAGTGTTCACGGGCAGCTTGCTGAAGCCAGCCTGCTCATGGCACGTCCGTCCTGAGCGATGGTCCTCCAGCTCAGAGCAGGGACAGGCCGGGTAGGGGCTGCACCTCACTTCTTGACTGGGCCTTTTCCTTTTTCAAAGCTGCATTTAAGGTTGACTTAAGAAAAACAAAGGAAAATCCCAAACAAAACCAAACCAGCCACCAGGTACATGTCCTCTGTCTGCAGGAGGAGCTGGAGCACATTAAGAGCTGGCTGGCCAGACGTGGTGTTTGACTGGTTTCTCCTGGACTTCTCGCTCCCTTGTCCACCAGCCTCACTGTAGCTGGAAAACTGCAGGATTGCTGCTTCCCCCAGAGTTCTCCTTCTTGTCTTAGCTTCTGAAATAAGTAAAAAACCAAACAAACCCCACAAAACAAAACAACAAAAAAAAACCCTGCACACAATGACACAAAAAACCAAAAAGCTAGGGCAGAAAACTCCTCCACCGCTCAACCAAATAATGGCTGAAAGGAGAACCACCCTCTTCTTAAGAAATGCGGTTATCCATCTTTTCTTCCACTGCTGCTCAGCCGTGGCAGGCCTGCCCACAGGTCCTGGTTGTTTGCACATAACTAGTTTGACAGGGGAGTATCTTAGTGACTATAGCAACTCGGTTCTCTCAGCAGAGAGTACATATTTCTTGGCACGGACATATGGCTATCGATCGCCAAAGCAATTGAGAGGCTCTGGGAGTGGGTGGCGTATGTGGGCGGCAGTGATGTCTAATGGGCAAGGCACTGGTCTGTGGAATAGCAGTATAAAATGAAACATTAACTTTGTGATAAAAACTATTGAGATCTACAGACGAAAAACATGACAATCTAAGTTAAAATAATCATTAAGCTCTGTGGTGGGTCAGGAGGCCAGTTGCTGGGTGCTCATATTGTTTTGTGTCAGCTTTGGACTGTGGAAGTGATGCTCTGCCCCAGTCACAGGGGAGTTTAATTTTGGGAAGTGGGCTGGGGGGCTGGACGCAGGTGTGCTCCAGCAGCACGTGGGAAGAGGCACCGCTCCCACAGCAGCCGAGGTTGGAGGCTGTGCCGGGGGGACACGCGCACTCACACTAAACCAATGCTCACCAATTTGAGGGCTTAATTAGCTGAGGATGAGTGAACTTCAGTGAGGAAAGGGACTGCTGTGCGCTGAGGAAAGCGCAGCCTGCTGCTGTGTCCCACCGCGTGCTCCTTGTGCTCCTAGACATGCTGGTAACCAGAGCTGGTCATACATGGCAGAAACGCTTTGCACAGGGCCACGCTGCTAAAATTTGCATACTCTGGTAGACTTAAAGGATGGCAAAGAGTAAATGTAGAGTAAATTTAATTTATTTTAATATGATCTTTATTTTAACTTATTTTATTTCCCTGATAAAACAAGTTGGCGTGCTCTGATATTTTTATCCGCAGCGTTAACACGAACAATGATCGCTGCCAATCCCTGTAATTATTATTTTGTGATCCTTCGGGAGCCTGCTGTACCGAGACATTCTCTTCCCGTTGCTTCGGCACCTGGGAATTCAGGCTCCAATGATATTTTCCAGCAGATGTGACTATCAGGGCTTGTTTATTTTTAGCTGGGGATTGTGCACCTTGATCTCGGTGGGAAGCTTCCTGTCCTCATTGTCTTTTACAGCCGGTTGTAAAGGCAAGTGGCTTATAATGACCTACCCTTACTTCCCCTCACTGGTTCCAAAAGACACAGGAATGTCATCATCAAATGTTATAATTTACTCAGGGACTTTCCGATGAGGACCTCACAGGTTTAACCTTTCCAAAAGCTTTGTTTATTCAAGAGGGTAATAGTGTTGGTAGCCTGAATGTTGAGACCAGCAAGTTACCAGATCATATCTGAGAAGTTCATTGATTTTTCTCCACTGAACAGTTTTTATTTTGGGGCAAGTGAGCCTGTGGTTTTCAGTGAGGTGCATATTTTGATCACCTGGTTCAATTATAACAAAATTTCAGAGGAAAACAATTTTTTAAAAAGTTAATATTAAAGTACGTGAAGTTCAAACTTTTCTTAAATGAGGGAGAAGGGGGGAAACATTCAGAAATTGCTTATATCTGCATCATGAATGGCAGAAGCTACTTCTTCTAAAAACATATTTTAAAACATTTTATAATTTTAAGCTTTCTTTGTGTGTATATGTGTGCATGTATTTGTGTGTGTGCTTCTGCACGTGGCTGTTTGTCTCTATGTTGTGTGCTTGTTTAGAATGGTGTGATATGACGGTAGAAAAGCCTTGTGTATCAGGTTGTAATGGAACATTTTTCTCTTTAATTTATAAATACCTTAAAAAACATATAATGCATAATAAAGATGCAAACTGGGGTCTTCCTTTACTGAAAGTGATACACTTTCCATTTTTGTTGAAGAAGCATTCGGCGAGAAGAGCTCTGATTTCAAGATCGGTGCTTCCTTTTGCCTCTGTGAGTTACTGTTGCAATGCTATTTTGTCTGTTTCCTGTTATATGAAAAACAGTTTAAGAAGCAGATTTCCATCTATTATATTCTTTAGAAAACAGATGTGATGATCCAGCTGATGGTTGGATTTAATATATAGGGGTTTTGGAATAAAGCCCAAACTTGCGATTCGTTTCATGTTGTTCACATAACTTGTTTTGTCATTATAGGAAAAAGAATGTTTGTTTCCTAAATACTCCGTGTGGTAGATAGCGGAAACTGCATGCACAATACCTTTCCCCCAGGAAATCTTTTTCCACTAATGATATACAGGTTATATTTTTGGCAACTATTTTGAATTCTGGAAGAAGGATGTGATACAAGGATCCTCTTTTAGCATTCTTAATATGAAAGAAAGAAAACAGCCGTATCTTTTTCTTTGCAAAATAAGCAATTAACATGGGAGTGATACTGCTGTTGATGCTCACCATGTGATATTTATTATTGGGTAACACTGTGGGAAGAAATCACCCATGTGATTCTTCAGGATTGTTGTGGAATGCTTTTGTAGGAACACATGAGACCAAGGCTACACCGTGAAGCACTGCTGTAGATTATACTGGAGGAACCTTTCCAGAAGAGTCTTAAAGCTTGATTAGCATTTGCTTTGTGGGCAACACGTGACGGAAAGAGCACTGACTGTTTTAGTACTTGTTTTGCCGTTGCATTGCGTTGTGTGCTGATAATCTTTTTAGTTGCATTTTAGAGACAGTGCTTAGACCTTCAATTCTCCTTGGTATTCTTAAAGGAAAACAAAATGTATTGTTTTGAACACCTGTCCCAGGAGTACCTTCAGTGGGTTGTTGTGGTTCCCAGTGTACATTTGATCTCTCAGAATATCCTGCAAAGTTTTGGTGCTTTAATTGCTATTTCAAACATCACCAAATCAGAAAGAAGCAAAGTGACCTCCACAAAACATCTGGAGTAATTTTTGTTAGAGCAGAAGACTGTACAGAAGCCTCTTCTGTCCCAGAATAATTCTCACTTAGTTTGTCTGTTCGTCATGCTAAAACTGCATTCTGTTGTCAATGTGGATATTGCAGAACTTTTGATTACGTAGAAAAAGTCAATCTCTTATACCATATAAAAATTTGATCAATATTTTCCAGTACTGTAAGCTCTTAGCAAAATAAGTTTTATTTTGCATTTGTCCCAAGAGTCACCTTGTTAATGGTCTACTCCATTTTGAGGGCATAAATGATTATTTCAACTATGTATCCTTTTTCTTGAATGCAATTTGGCTTAGGTACATCGCAAGGGTAGAATGCTGTACAACCAAGGGGTGATGTGTCAGTCCTGCCATTTTCCACGAATATTTACTTCCAGCTGTGAGACACTACATGAAATACCTGCTTGGGAGCAAACTGCTTCAACTACAGTTTTCACAGTAGTATCCTAAGCATGAAGCAATACTGCTTTATTTATCCTTAGCTGCTACATTTCTCACCAAGCTCTATGTTCTTGCTGCTTAGATGTAGAGCACAAGCCAGGATACCGAGCAGGGTAAGTCTCCTTATTCCCTTGTAGGTGTAGGGAGGCTGATGGGAGACTTGTGCAAGGCCCCTCTTCAGGATATTAGAAGAAAAAGGTATTTTTCATGAACAGCATTAATGGCTGTGGTTGTGTTTTCTCTTCTCATCACCACAGGGGCTGGTGGAAGGGGCGTATTGAATGCGCCATGTATTTTTTTCCACCTACCTTTAGTGTTAAAATTGATCAACTCAAAACTCAACCTGGGTAAGAAAGATTCCTCTGCGGTTCTCATTATTCTTATGTTTAAAATAATATTGCTGGTGAATGAATACACGGAACGTTCTTCCTGTTGGGATCTCTTGTAATTAACATTTGTCAAAACAATAGTCAAAAGCGGGCATAAGAGAAAAATCTTAGTGTAAAAATGGTACAATGGTCTCCGGGGACCTGATGGGCTGGTAGAGAGAACTCCTTGTTTTGTTCTTAAACCATTTGTGTGTGCGCTTCTGGTACAGATACTGAAAAAAACCCCTCCCAACATGTACCTACAAAGCTCTGCTGAATGGCACATCCTGACATGTGAAAGGAGAACTGGGGAGGCTGAGCTACCTGAAAGAATGGCCTGGCATTCCTGCGGCTGAGAGAAACTGCTTTTGAGGAAAGAAAGAAGATGGGGAGGAGCCTGGGCAGTGATGAGTGTGCATGGGGGGGGCCAGGGAGGTAGGCTGGAGTGAAAAAGACCACATCCGTGTTTTTCCAGGTGTCCCTTTTGTAATCTTTGATTATATATATTTTTTTTTTAGAAGAAAAGAGGCAGCAAATCCCGTCATTCAGAAAAATAAGTGACAACAAAAGAGAGAAACCAGACTTGTGCTGTGCTTTCATTAACTGTTTTACTGCAGTTGGTACCTCATTTTATAATGCTTTCTCAATTACAGTGTCTCTCCCACACACTCATTGCCCCTCATTTATTCCCCATTACTTTATTGCTTTGTTTAATCCTTTATAAGGTGCCTAACCCACTGTTAGGGTTGCTTCCAAAGTTCAGGCTGCTGTTGAGAGATTTTTGCTTGGAATAAATGTTTCCAAATTCTCTCTGTTTAGTGTGACACCCCTCCCCGCCCCAAATGAAGTCTTTTAAAGCTTCACATTTTGCCAGAAATTAGTGACTTCTCTGATCAAACAGGACTTCCAGAATCAGCACTTGCCTTCTACCTTAAATGATTCAGGAGGCCCCCTCCACGCTTGAAACATATATAAATGATGAAAACAATTAAATGTGTACATATTTTACAAGATTTGACTTGACAAACCTGAATAAACTAGCTTCTGCCCTGCACCTTTGTTCTTGCCCTAGGTCTTTCTGTGTACTTGCGATAGACTTTCAACTCAGTCAAAAAAATTCTTCATAACCAAAAGACTTGGCATCAGAATTAAAACACAACTGTTTGAAGAATTGCTCATACCTTTCCCATTACTTTGGCAATATGACTATTACAGGTAGAAAAATTAAGCCACAGAGTTCTTCAAGGCCCCTTTTGTTGTAATTGTTCGATGCATGTATTTTCACAGAAGGATGTCCTGCACAAAAGCTTGCTGAAGAGAAGAAAGTTGAGTGTGTGGTTCATTGTGATTAAAAATCTGTGTTTTTCAGGTTAAGTTTACATCTTTACCTTGCATTGTTTCGAGGTGCGTTGCAGTTATAAACAGTAAATCTGTCTGGAAGTCTGCACTGCTGTATCTTGCAGGCTGGGTGTTGTTGGCGAGAACTCCTGTTTTACTATTTCATAGAATTTATTTTCATTTTAATTTTATATGATTCCTGATTAACCAAAATGTATTTACATACACATGTGTACATTCAAAACATTACAGTCAGTGATTTCAGAAAGGCAAATACTGTGCTGAGAATGTTTATTCGAGCTTTCTCACTGACAGCAAATTACAGTATTTTTACAGTGCTTGGCCTTCCAAAAGTTTCTTTTGTTGTTTTTCCTGAGATTTGAAATTTTGTTCCGTATTGCTGGCCTTTTGACTTTGTTTTTTTTTCAGCATGTACTTCCAGTAGTTTTTTTTAATGTATTACTCGTGAACGTATTCAAGATGCTCTGATCATCAGTGCAAATTAATACATTGCTGCAACTTCCTTAACGAGTCAAAAAGTAAAGCCTAGTGACTCTCAGGGATATGTAAGTTGTTTACATTCGAGTTTACGGGTATTTCGGCTTTCTAATAACAGCTTACTGGTAGACCATCAAGAGAACAATTGCCTCCAAAATGTCATACATTGTATTTATTACCAACTTTATCTCCCAGCAGTAGTAATGATGAAAAGTCCTTTCTGATTGCAAAGTAGTGGTTAGATTACCCTACATGTATCATGTTTCTGTCCTGATTTGCTGCTTTCCTGTTTATGTTAAATAGTCAGCATAAAAGATGTTGAATGATACCTTTACCATCTAACCTTTCTTTCCCAGCTGAATGTCCTTTATTAGATTAGCATGGTTGGTTAACAATATGCTGGTTCACTCCTGTAAAAGCCCGTGTGTGCTCAGTGTGAAGCTCAGAGGGGCTGGTCCACTGCAGCTGAAATGATTTGCGTTGTTGGATGGGCGTCCAATGTATCAGTCCAGCAAAAACACAGGCTCATAGCGGCTTTTCTTCCTTTCCTCCTCCACCAACTTTCCCTGTTATATATAACAATCTTAGTGGTGATAAAGCATAGTTTCCATGCGCATATAGCTTTCTCAGTAGCATAGTTCTGTATCTGTGTGTATATATACATACATGCACATATAAAATCAGATAATATAAAGATGTGAGGAAGAAGCCTGATGGTGTTTGGTTTTAGTTGTAAATGATGCTGTAAGCTTCCCCAGAAGTTACGGTTGCCTTACTGGTTGTAATGGTTCAATACCTTACTGAAAGATGAAGGGACTCCACTGCCAGAATAAGGGTACATCTGGTATGAAGGAGATCATTATCTAGTATAAAATGATAAATAGCAATACCTTCTTTGTAATTCGGTAGTGCATATTGAAAATTAGAAATTGTATTTGTTGGTACACAATATGGCCAAGAAGTACTTCAGCCACAAATATACTTATTCAGAATTTAAAATTAGCTAAGAAAACATTTTGTTTGTTTGCATGGAATACTGAATGGCAGGGAATAATGTGCTTGGGGATGTGTTGAAAGTAAAACCTTCACTGGAACTGCTGGTAGGGCAATAATTCTTCCCTGTCCCCCACCACCCCACCGTGTTCCCTTCTTTTAACTTGACTGTTCTTGTAGTAAGAAGGTTTTTAAACCAATATTTTTAAAAATATCATAATTCAAGAACTGTCATGGGCTGCTTTGTCTCATTAGCCTGTAGTGCATGATGTGAGCTGCAAAACTGACAGAACCATCTTGGTAAAAGTGCATTAAAGGATTCCTTTCTGGCTTTTTATATATGTATTGTATTCTTTATTATTTGATGACAGACTGGGAGATACCCAGTGATTTAAAGGATGTAATAATTTGGAGAAAAACTTGTCTTTGAAAGAAGTCGTTGTTACGATTGCAAAGAAATCTGAGACATGAAGTTATGTAGGTTACAAATAGTATTGAGCTCAGTTTACAGCATATCTGTGTATGATGCTTCTACCTCTCATATAACTGTAAATTACTATTACCTGTCAACAGGTTGTTATTCTGTCTATTTTGCCTATAACCATTGTGGAGAGGAGGCAACAGGGGAAAACCAGCTTTGGTCATGACCCAAAATCTGATGAAGATAGTGGAAAGATTTTCATTGACTTCATTGTGCTTGAGGTCAGATCCCTTGAGTTTCAAAAATACAGGAAAGGAGAACAAAACCAGAGGTTTGAAAAAGAAGAGTTTTCTGTAATTCATTTGATTACCATGTCAAATTATAGCTTATTTCAAGAGGAAGTGTTTTAATCCTGAGTAAAAAGGAACAATTCTGTTGTGCAAAACCCTTCTACCAGTTTACCGGATTGTTTGAAAATCTGGGGAGCATAAGAGTAGCCAGACCAAGGATTCATCTAGTCCGATTGCCCATCTCCAGCAATTGCCAAAAAGCAGATGTCTAAGAAAGAATACAAGAATCACTTAAATTCCCAGTTTGCATCTCGCAGGTACAGTGCACTGGTATGTTTCTCAGGAATACCATATATGCTGTTTTTTCTCCCTTATCTGTTAAAGCAATGGCCACAATATACACAGCCAAATGGTATATTTACCAAATATACTGCAAAACACAAAAAAAACCCAAGGTAGTGGAGCTTTTCACTAAGACAATTAACAATGTCATTGTTCTGCACTGATGCAGTTTTAGGATTTTCCTATAAAAATGCAAAGTCATGACTGGTTGTAGTTTTAAAACAATGCCTGTTTTTTCATTATAAATGTTGCCTTTTGCTGTTTTGTTTTCAAATATTGTCAGATCAGCACCTTAATAAAGGTGCTTTCAGGATATATGCAGCGAGTTAGGTGGTGTTCCGGGTACCAGTCCAGCACTAAATAAGAAACTGTTTGTTACTTTTTTGTATGCAGCATTAACGAGTTTTAACATTAAAGCCTTATGGTATCTGATTGCCTACAGGAAAGGGATATAATATTCACTTCACAGCCAATGAATGGATGATTAAAATCTTGAAAGCCATTAATAAGTTTGAAACACAGAACAGGGCTGTTCTCTGGTGTAAAGTTACAGGAGAGGTTCAGTGGGTCAGAGAAAGAGTACCTGGAGATTGATACAAAGACATGCATGCACTTTCTGTCCTGACCATTAGTTAAATCCCCTCCTACCAGCTTCATACACAGACCCATACCCTTGTTACCCAAACACTCAGAAGAATTTGTAACCAAAGAGAAAGCCGAGTGGTCTGGAAGTTGGTGTCCCCAAGGGTTTTGAAAGGCTGGGTGCATGGCAGCAGGGCAAGACTGCTCCCATCTGTCTCTTCTTTTATGCCCTATGTCCCTTGCGTGAGACTGCAAATATATCTCCGTTGTTAATGTGTAGTCCCAGGAAGATCATACTCTGTAACAATTAGGGCAGCGCAAAAAGAATCTGAATTTAAGGTAATTACTCAGTCAGATCTGCAATTCAAGGAGTTAGTTAAGCGCACAGAGAGGCTTGTTGCCTATGACAAGCCCTGTGGAGCGTGAGGGCTGCATCGTGCTTGCTTTCTTGTTCTGTGTTCAGTACAATGCATTTCCTAAGCACTGCTGTGCGTAGTGGAAAAAACTCATGAAAGGATGAAGCAGCCTGCATTTTCACACTTCTTTCTTCTAGACTTAGCAACAGACTGCAGAAGGTGACTCCTATTCAAGTGAGCAGAGAGATTTAGTTGTAATAGTTTTTGGGTGCAGACTTCTTGGCACTGTTTGAATTTTGTAAGTAACTGTTGGAGCATAGATACTCCCAAATAGCTGATGCAAGGATACAGACTATATAACAATAATACTAAAAGATACAGCTAAGGAATACTGTTCTACTTTACATGGAAAAAAATATAAAGCAGCACATCTTCAGCATTTTACAGGGCTTTAAATTAATTTAAAAATGACAGGCTGTTTGTTAGTGACATCCGAACACGTCATTAGATCAATATATTGAAAATGTTTTGTGAAATACTGTGAGTTTCACAACACTGAGTTGACATCTCTCTTGAAGATGAGAGGTTATAATTGGTTCTGTAAGAACCTTAAGCTTGCCAAAGACTCCTGCTGAACAGTTTCTTGTGAGCAAGGAGAGAGCCCAGCTCACTGGACCGTCCGTGCCGGCTGCTCTCTTGAGTCACTAGGATGAGACTGAGGAACACCGCAAATGGAACAGGGAGAAGAGGGGACTTTGAAAAGATTAATGGGACAAGGGGTAACGGTTTTAAACTAAAACAAGGTAGATTTAGGCTTAGATATAATTAAGAGGTTTTTTTACTAGGAGGGTGGTGAAACGCTGGTACAGGTTGCCCACAGAGGTGGTAGATGCCCCATCACTGGAAACATTCCAGGCCAGGCTGGACGGGCCTCTGAGCAACCTGATCTAGTTGAAGATGTCCCTGCTCATGGCAGGGGGGTTGGACAAGATGAGCTTTGAAGGTGCCATCCAACCCAAACTATTCTATGAAATTATCTTCATTTGATCCTCCGTAGGTGTAAGAAACTTTGTGTTTGCTGAGTAAGTTACATTGGCAGTCCAGCTCAAAGTCTGGGGAGATAGATTTCTGCACCCAAGAACTGCAATTATTTTTGTGGAATTATTCCTCTTCACCCTCCTGCTAATGCTCAGAGGTAGAGAAATCAGGGATATGCAGGTCGAAGTAAAAACATTCCCAGAAACTCTGAAAAGCCTTTGAATATAATGGTCTTAATCTGAAAGTGCTATTAAAAAAAATTACACAGTGGGTTGTTTTTTCCTGAGGACCCTAATCTGTTTTGATTTTCTGTCCTAGAAAACTAGAATTTTTAGTAGAGAAATTGGATTTGGGTGGAATAGGATCTTCTGTTGCTTTGTTAGCTGTTATAGAAGACATGATCAAAACTTGTAATTGCCCACGCAGGAGATTGTGCCCCTCACCCAGCAGAGGAAAGCTTGTGGCCACTGTAATCCCAGTGCACACGTCAGCCAGGGCATGTGAACAAACACAAGCTTTTCGGTCCATTTCTCCTCCCTGGGTTCCGTAACTAACATTGATTTTCAACTTTAAGAAAATAACTTATCGAGATAAGGATCTTAATCCTGCAGAAGAAATGACAACAACAACAAAAAAAGGCTGGGCTAACAGGTTTGTCTAACTCAGAAGTCTGCAAGGTATTAGAAATATGTTTTTCCTTCTCTCTGTCTGTCTCCCAGGCCCTCAATCACCACAAGGAGACCATCCTCGTCTCCCTTTCCCCGTCAGCATCCATGGCGGCAGACAGTCTGACCTGGAAAGGAGCTGAGGTCTCGTTTCAGACCCGGAAACGTCACTAATTCCTTCCCTTGTCCAGTTCTGTTTACTCAGGGCACCAAGTGCCTGTTTCACCTGATGACATTGTCAGGAGGTAGCTGGAGGCTTTTGCACCGTTGTGTCTGCAGCAGGGTTTGGTATGTGCTTGATGCCGTGTGCGTGTCTGTCAG
Organism: Columba livia; assembly: GCF_036013475.1. NCBI lineage: Eukaryota > Metazoa > Chordata > Aves > Columbiformes > Columbidae > Columba > Columba livia. The sequence goes on along the minus strand of NC_088605.1, from coordinate 65,984,635 downwards.
GAAGGGGAAAACGTCAAGGTTTTTCTGTAAGGCACGGCACAAATCAGAGGTAAGGCAGTGGAAGGTGCTCGGCAGGTCCTGGACAGCAGCTCAGGTCCTCACCTGGTGCTGGAGGAGCCGTTGCCCCAGGACTGGGATGCCACCTCTCACCTCTCAGCTCAGGAGATGCGCTGATTTTTTTGGCAGCTTTGAGAGGCGGCTCTGTGATGAAAGGTGTCTGTGTGAAGTTTGGTGATGTGGGCCCCAGACTGGCTCATCTAGAGCCTTGGAAGGTGATTTGTTTCACTGGAAAGTGTGAATTTATATTACCTGTACAAAATAATTTTGTCAGCATAGGTTCCACCCTAGAGATGAAGATAACTTGGTGCTGGATGCAGTGATGCAGTCCCTCGTGCTTCAGGAGTCCTCAATGTGAAATGAGGTGTCATTATACTTTTGTTCGGTCCTACTGCAAGCGTACCTGACCATACAGTTATTTTTACACAGTTCTATTGCCTTCTGTAGAATGGTACCTGCTTCTTGTTAGCTGGAAAAGCCCTAGCACGGTTTGTAATGTTATACTCTCAATTATAAGCTAGCACTTACAAACAAAAGTTTTACATTTTACTCTCACTAACTTAATTGAGAATATTTTCAGTAATCTGAACTTCATTCTCAGTAACTCTGTTTTGGAATAAAATTAATTAGTTTATTTTACCAATATTAATTGGCAAAGAATCTGATCAATATCAGCAAATCAAGAATGCATTTCTTTTTCATTGCACAGTCTCAGTGGAAAGGAGTAATAAGACTCTTGGGCTTTGTTGCTGTTCATATGCCTTGCTCACAAAACGTTCTGCCTTTTTGCTTATCGTGGAAGTTGGGTAGTTTGTTGGGTAAAGCCTATCTGCGCAGATCACCAAATGAAAGGACATCAGATGGGGTTCTATTTCAAAGTCTGTTTCTCAACTTGCATGGTTTCACTGGTAGAATCTGATTGATTTTTCTTCCTTCCTTTACTCCATCTGTAAAATGGAAGTCCTGATGTCTTTATAAATACTTCTGCTTCTCGAAAATGTTTATACTTATGCTTGGAGAAATGAAGTTACTTGGTTTTAATTAATGTGAAACATTAAGTGATATACTTGCTTTGTTTTGATATTTTTGCTGTAGAAAAAAGACAAAACACAGGTTCAAGGGCTGCAGAAATCTCAGAAATGCATTTTGAAATATTATTGTTGGGCAGAAACCTTAAGTTTTGATTATTTAACAAGCAGTAATGCCTTTGGACTTTATATGAGGACTCAAGCCTTTTTGTCAGAGGTAGAGCTCCAATAAAGTTTCTGACTGCAAGAACTGGTAATCTGGGTACAAGTCTTGAGAAAACAAATGGCTACAGGCAGAAAAATGAAAAGAGCAGAGCAACAAATACTTCATGCACTGGCCTCAGCATGTAAATGGACCAAATTTTATAAGGATTGTGGAGCTTGATGTGGGTGTGTGTATTTCATAGCTATAAAGATTCTGAAGAGGTATCTGGAGGACCTGAAGGATAAAGGTTATTGGCAAAACACACTCCACAGTCCAAGTGTTGGAGGCAGTGTAACATGTTTAGATTTTGCTTTGTATGTGGTTTTTTGGTTTTAAGTACGCCAAGCATCTAAAGAGTCATTGAGGTAGCACATCAATATGGTATTTAGTTAATGAATGCATCTATTTTAGAAATGTTTTGCAGAAAGAATCTACAAAGTAGATCTCTCCTACATGTCAAGAACTCAGGAAATGGTCTGAGTCAGAGGTGATCGGGTTATAATCTTGACTGACAGGGTAATTTTCTGGTTCACATTGAGTGAGAAAAGCGATGGGGATAAATCAGCGGTGGTATCCATGTCATTCCTCAGCTGATGGTGGTTCTCTGCAAGAATTTTCCGAGATGTTGCTCAAGAAGTTTGAAGAAGGGAGAGAAAAGACTGCAACAGAGAACATTTGAGTATTCAATATGAAAATGGGAGTTGTATTTATGTGTATGGCTAAGCATGCTGAAAGACAGTTTGCAAGGGGAGAAAAGAAACAAAGGCCGTGAAAAGCAAGACTCCTATAGGAAGTCAAAATTTAGGAAATCAGTGGAAGGGATTACTACAGACAAGTTTTGAGAAGATAAACATGCGCACCTATAGTGATGACATCATTGGAAGATGGAGAAAAATACTTTGAGGATGGGTGATATCAGACGACGTGTGTGAAAGAGATTGTGGTGGACGATGTCAATTAGAGACAGTCTGGATGAGAACTAGAAGAATGGGACTCCACAAAGAGATAAGAAGAGGCTTGGGATTGGGGCAGAGGTGCTGAAGAATGTGATTTTTAGGGTGGTAGAAACAAAGTCTTTACTTTGTGGAATGAGTCAGAGATGCCAAAAGGTTGGGAACAAGGCAGATGTGGATTTGAAGGACCCAAGCAGGTGAGTTTGGTGAGTCCAGACAGGCAAGCAGAGGAGTGAAGGGACCATCAGATAAGAAGAAGGAAACTGCAGCTGGGACAGAAATGAAAGAGGAAAGAATTGTATATATGAATGATGGTGGAAAGTGGAAAGGTAAAGGTATTATGTTGTGATATTTTCTATAGGAAGAAATTTTCTGGATTATATGTAGGAAGGAAGTAGAAGCAAGGAGGAACACTGAATGAAAAGTTGGTAAAGGGACTTGGGATTTTGGAAATAATTTTTCACTGAAGTTGAAGAAACAGGGTTGACTTAGCCGGGAATGCGGAAAAATTAAAAGGAAGGATGAATTTTCGGTGGAGGACATCAGCCAGACCTTGAGATTTCCAGCAAAGAACAAGAGCAGAGGAAATGGGTGTTGGTCTGGTTGGGAACAGACAGGGTGTGTGCCAGATGTTGGTTATCAGTTTGTCAGCGAATATAGGTAGTATTTCTTAATTCACTGTTTAAAAAAGGTTGCTCTGAAACAGCCTCAAACGTGTTGTCCTCTTACAAAAAATTATTCCTGTCCTAACATGCTGTCAGTTGGCAGGAGAAAGTGTGACTGTTCCTGCACCGTCTGGAATTTGGACAGTTTTTGGCTGTAACCTCTCAAATAAAGGTAACAATAACAAGAAGTCATTGCCTTTTTTTTTTTTTTTTTAGAGAGAGAAAAAAAAAAGAAAACCTATAAATTATAGACTTTGGTTTGTAGTGTCAGGAATTGAAAGCTGGAAGGTAGTTTCTGCCACCGCATTCCATTTATGCTTTGAGTCTTATTTGGTGAGTAATAGAAAGAATAAGCATTCAAAGCACAATTGAGTGTCAGGAGAGGGATTATTAGAATTCACAGCAAGACTGTACTGAGCAAAGAAGTGCAGATGAAGATACTTTGAGGAGTTGTACTCAGAAAATCACAGTTACATAAGCCAGCAAAATCAGGAAATTTATATCTGAGGATGATTTAGTCTTTTAGCTTGCTGATTACTGGTTGGTGGGAACAATGGTAGTTTTTACTCCCTCTCACTCATCTAGTCTACTTGAATTTGAGCAATTCATCTACGTATAGGCAGTGAAATAAATCAAATGGTGCTGGGCAGTATGTGCATCCATGAAAAATGTTTGTATTATTTATTGACTCCCAGGAACTTGAGCTTAAAGCTAAGGTTGGCTGAGAACCTGTTGCTTGAGCCGTTTGGGCTCGAGGCAGAGCTTGTGTCCCCCTCTCTACTGGGATTCCCTCGCTCCAGTCTGGTGCTGGAGTCCCAATCACCTGTCTGAATTGGATGGGAGCTGGAGCTGTAGAGTACAGAGCTAGCCTGAAATATCTTTCAGGGAGAGATGTTTTTTCTGTGGTATAGGTCTGTCTTTTTTCTGCGATGCAGGTCAAAGCTGACCTGTGGTGTTGTGGTTACTAAGCTGGCCACTGCAGCTTGCTGTTCCACTTTGATGCCTTATCAAAGAGTTAGTGTTGCTTCTGATTGCTCTGTGGCAGTGATTTAGGAGTTTATAAGAAGTTAGAAGTTGCTTGAGACCTAGGAGGATTAAAAGGCTGTGCACAGATAATACTAGAAGTAGAAAAATTGGATACTATTATAATTTTATTTTGACCACTGACTTCCTAGGGTGCTTCTGAGAAACCACTAAAAGACTGTGCTCACCAATTTCCACACTTGTAAAACTGTCATGTCCCTTGTTTCACAGAGATGTTGCAAACAGATTTTTGCTGTTAATATTACAGTATTTTGAAGATGTAGAGTTACAAATTATTAGTCTTACTGTTTGATGCTGTTTTGCAACATCCCTCTACCAACATTTTTATGCATGTCAGTGATTGTAGCAAAGTGGTATAGGGTTAACAGAAGTTCCATGGAAAAGGAATGGATATGTGTGATTCTTTCATCGACCTGACTGCAACTTTTACTTTTTCTAATTTTGTTTCACTGGTGGAGTAGCTTGTCTGACAGAATGTCAACCGTAAAACAGCAGCCTGAGACTAGGCTGCAACCACAAGTCCTTGTCAGTGCTGGGACTTTAAGGCACTGAGCTGTGTAGGTGCTGGGTTTGGGGAACAGCAGGAGAACCCAGAGTACTGAGAGGTCCTCGGGTAGTTTCTAGTGAGATGAATATCGGGGGTTTTGCCTTTTTGCCTCCCTGCTCGTCTCCCCAACAGTGCTCTCTTAAGGGAAACATTTTCTGCTGATTTTCTTTCCCAGTAATAGTACATTTCTTTGTCTTCTGTGTGAAGTTACAAATGAAAGTGAAATTTCTTTTTAGTGGCAGGGGTCTGGCTTTAACACGCCCTCCCTTTCCAAGTTCAGACCTGCACTCTCTCCGCTGCCTCTCTGATTCATTTTGGTTACTCCAGAGATGTGTTTGTGTAACCTTTTAATACCAAGGACCTGGGTGACCTTGGTGTAACACCATGAATCATACATGGGAAATGTAAAGTTAGCAAGAAGAAGTGAAGTAAGCGTATTTATGGTCAGAAAAGTAATTGTACACATCTCATCTTAGGCAGCAGATATACTTCCTGTGTATGTTTTGAGTTGTCTCTGCTGACTTGCCTGACAAAAATGAACCCACAGAGGACTTAATTAGTTGTCATAACCCAGGCTGGTTTTTGGAGGCTGATAATAGTGTGTTTTTCTGAGCATATTTATATGTTGAAAATAGACCCTACCTAATTTAGATACTATTGAGAGACATAACACAGAGACATCCCACGGTGTGATTTCATTTGTATTTATTTATAGGGATTTATAAAACCTACTGAGTGCGCATTCTGTGCTCTGGGCTCCGGACACATAAATCATCATGCACATCACTAATTTATTATTATTTTATATCAAGGCCTGCTCAGCACATCTTAAATCAGAGCTGCGTACCAGCTCACAGTAAAGCCAACAAGTCTATAGCCACATAAATCTCTGCAGCCTCTGTCCACCTCCTCTTCAGAGATCAACTGCACTTTAAACCCAAGATTATGTGTGGGACCTTCCTGGATTGCAGGCACTCAGGAATGAGTAATTCCCAAACCCATTCTTCAATATTGCTTCTCCCGAAAGGACTCTTCTTTTTGTCTTTTCCCCCTTGCCCTCCAGCTGATGACACTTTAGTAGCAACTGGTACTGTGCTGAAGGTGTCCCAGAAAATTGCCTGAGGTCTAGTCATTTCTCTAGGTAATAAAGATATTTCATATTATATTATTAAGTCTGTATTATATGACTTTACTGAAGGTGAGATGTTCAAAAATACTGTGCTCCAGCTTTTTCAGAGTGGAGGGCCCGTTTTGTCACTAGAAGTAAGAAAAAATCAGGTATTCGGGACTCACGTTCCTGAAGTGCCTTGAAAAATTTTGAAATGTGATATTAAATTTAGATATACCTTCTCTATCTGACTTATCTACTTATGTTTTGTGATTTATTCTAGTTAAGCAAACTATGGTCATGACTGAAAAGGTATGTGACTTTTCTGTACCCATAGCTGTTCCCTGCTGGCTTTTTACAGTATCACAGTATGTTTGGGATTGGAAGGGACCTCAAAAGATCATCTAGTCCAATCCCCCTGCTGGAGCAGGAACGCCTAGGTGAGGTCGCACAGGAACATGTCCAGGCGGGTTTTGAATGTCTCCAGAGGAGACTGCACAACCCCCCTGGGCAGCCTGTTCCAGTGTCTGTCACCCTCACTGAGAAGAAGTTTCTTCTCAAATTTAAGCGGAACCTCTTGTGTTCCAGCTTGATCCCATTGCCCCTTGTCCTATCATTGTTTGCCACCGAGAAGAGCCTGGCTCCATCCTCATGGCACTCACCCTTTATATATTTATAAACATTTATAAGGTCCCCCCTTAGTCTCCTCTTCTCCAAGCTAAAGAGACCCAGCTCCCTCAGCCTTTCCTCATAAGGGAGGTGCTTCACTCCCTTAATCATCTTCATTGCCCTACACTGGACCCTCTCCAGCAGTTCCCTGTCCTTCTGGAACTGAGGGGAAACTGGTGGAGTCCTGGAACTGGTGGGAACTGGTGGAGTCCTTTGGAGAAAACAATATTTTCTGCTATTTTATATCCATTGGTTGTAGTATTTCTCCCCTGCCACCATTCAGGTGTGAATTTAATTTTCTTCAACAACACTATGTAGAACATTTCTTGCGTGTCATATGCAGCATTTGGTTGAATTTAAATTACTAACAAGTCATTATTTTAATATGTAATCAGTGTTTTTAAAAAGTAGAAAAAAAGCAGAGGCACTAACACCTATGGAGTCCTTAAAAGGGCTAGTTCATTTAGTAAACAAAGGGTCACGGAGCCAAATTCACATATTTGTGGGAAAAGTGATGCGGTTATGGTGCATACACAGTTACTCATGGGCGTCTCTAGATTTCACCATTGGAATGTAGAGACAACATCAACCCCTTGGGTCATGCCAGTTGCCTTCCTGCTGTTCTCTGAGGATAGTTCTGTCCCTGCTGAATGCAGAAACTTCCCTTGCACCCAACAGCGTCCCAGTTTTAGTCTGGCTGGGGCTGGCACCTCTTCAGAGGGCTCATGCAACAGGTACATGGAACTGTTCTAAGTCACACCTTGCTCGAAGCAAATTTCGGTTTCCATGTACATTGCAGCTTCGCGCTGCTATCCTTTTGTTTTGGAATGAAAAGCCTTTCAGACTGGACGTTTCTAGAGAAATACAAACTCTTGTATAAAACCCAAGAATTGTGAATCCAGGCAAATACCAAATTAGTGGGAAATTAATAAGTCGTGCTGTGTACAAGAACAAAGTTATGGTTATTGTGTGCCCAGCTTTCTATGTTCCAGACTTTCCCTATACTTTTTAATCTTTGCCAAAACGTAACCAATTGTTTTTGCATTTCTCCTGTTTTGCTGCAGTGTTATTTAAGAAATGGGGAAAAGTGTGTACAAAAATAGAAGGTGCATATGGAAGGGAGGTTTTCTTGTAAACTTTTTGGCGAAAGAGATTATATATCTGGAGACTCCAAATATATTTTTTTCCTAATGACTTTTTTTTCCAGTTAGACAGCTTGGAATGAAAAACCTACTTAAATCTCTTCTCTGTCCTCATATAGTGTGCATTAATTTTACCCATGCCTGATACAATGCACATAGACAAGATGACCAGTGTCTGTACATCAATTAGGACTATCTTGTCTATAAAGAAGAAGTTGTACAGCAAAGCAAAATGAAAGTGTTAGCGTATTGCAGAATATTCTTTCTTCTCTCATACTTTAACTCTCAGGATTATGGAGTTTCCTTGAGCAAACTGCTTTTATTTTTGCTTCTTTTTCCAAGATTATATGCAAGTGTATGGAAGGGTTTAGAAGCAATTGCACTTGACATTGATTAGTGAATGTGTTTTATTAAGCAGCTGATGAATGCACTGAAGTTATCAATAATTAAGTGTTATTTTGATTAGGAGGGAAACAGACTCATTACTTAATTTGAAACAAGTGGCTCCATCTCTGATTCAGAAAGTATTTTGCTTTTTTGCATAGCCTGTTGCAGTCTCACCTTCTCTAAGGGTGTGTTGGGTATTTTATTTTATTTTATTTTATTTTATTTTATTTTATTTTATTTTATTTTATTTTATTTTATTTTATTTTATTTTATTTCATTTCATTTTATTTCATTTTTTGTAAGATAGAGATTTAAACCAGGCAGGTGGAGAGAAAGGGTTTACAATTACCAAAACCTTCACGTTGAATCGCACGCCCAGATCTTTAATTTATGTTATCCAGTATAAAGTTAGAAAACTGTATTCTAGGCGCTGATGAATCAATATAAAGCATTTTAACAGGCTTAATAAATGGCTGGGAGTGTTCTATACTTTTAGATACACCACGAGCCATTAGGATCCTTGTAAGACCACATTATAACAATGGAGGTAAAGAGTGTGTGTACGCATACCATACTTACTACATCTGCTGATCATTTATCACTAAAGAGGATTCCTGCTTGCTCACACAGCTACCGGCAGCTTTACATTGAGAAGGTAATTGGTGGATTTTACTATTTGTCCAGCTCAGCCATTTCGCTCTTGCATGTTCTCCTCTCAGACAGCCCAAGCTACCTTTCCTGGATGGCGGCCTCCTGTGTTCATACGTAGAACCTTCTACATTTAACCAAGTTTTGAGATTTTAGTTACAACTCCCCCACGTCTTCCCGAGTGCTTCATTCTCAAATACATGCTCCGGTGAGGTCTTAGAGCACTCTTAAATTTGCTGTTGCAGCTTGAAAAAGGTGCTCAAAATGGGCATCTTAAGTCTTTCCTAAGGCCTTGGTTGACCAAAGTGTTTAAGTCATTTATTTTGAATAGAGTTATTCACTGGCTTTTGAACAGGGAAAGACTTCCCCATATGACAGCTCCATTTCCTTTCTTATGAGCAGCCAGTAGCTTCCCTGAGCTCCAGCTGGTCTTCCAGGCTGCCGATTTACTCTGGAAAGCAGACCGGTTATACTGGAACCCAGTGTCAAGTGTGCATCTTGCCCACAGCGTAGATTTCTGTGCCTGACAAATAAAGTGAGGACACCCTTGTACAGCTCGGAGATTAAACTGTTAAAAAGAAAAACCTGAGTGCAAAGGTAAAGATGTAACTGTTGTTAATTGTATTTACAAAGTAGGACTTGTTCTCTGTCCTCTGTAATCTGCATAGTATTTAAAACAGAGCCAGATGGTTTGCCAAACTTTTGTGGCTTCCAGGCGCCTTAAGATGTTCCCTGGCACACAGAGAGAGGTGATTACTGAAGTTCATCACCAGTACAAGACCGGGAGAAGCAACTGCTCTGGTTTGTCTGGTGACGTGAAGGGACATCACTGATAATGGGGCAAAAGTATTTTATCTCAGTCATTCCTACTGTTTCCAAAGGGGCTAAAATCATCCAAATGGGGTTGCAGGTCAGGGAGTAAATAGGTTTACTCAGCTGTACACCATTTTGTTAAAGGCTGCGTATCATTGTGTTATGGTAAAGACTTGGGGCACCCATAAACAAACAAATGATGGAAACTTTCTTTGAAAACCTGGCAGTTTCAGTGGCTGTTTCAGAAAATATCAAGCAATAGTGTGAATACTGTTGTCAGTTATTCTGTAGAAAACACCTCTAATTATTTTTGTATTTTATGTTCTTGATAATCATGGATACATAAGGATATTCAGAAAACAGTTATATCTCATTAGATTTCCACTGTTGTTTTTCTGCTTGTTTCTCTCTGACATTGTTATTAGTTTCAGAGCAGGCGAAAATCTTGCAAACATTTTTCTGTGCACACTTCTGCCATGGAGATGTATTTACATCTGTTTCTTTGTAAATATCTGTACTGCTTTAATTGTTTATTTTTCCATTTCATTTATGCACAATTTTATAGCCAGAAACCATTTAGCTTTTTAAGGAATGGTTTCAAAATGTTTGGAGTGTGTGAGACTTCTGCTTTATGCTATGAAGTGTAAGGCGTTTTGTTGAGATTTCCACCGGTTTGTGGAAACAATTTTGACAACACAGTCATGCTGCTTCTGCTTCACATGATATCCAGACTTTCTTGTTATCTCAGAGGCAACAGCACAGAAAGGGCCCTGCTCTGTCTGCTGCCTCTGGAGGTGACCTGGCTGGGCATGGGCGGTAACACGGGATGGGACACTAAGAAGTCGCCCATCATTTCATTGACGGCCTTTCACAGCATTTCATTCATAGCTTGGAGGAGACTGCAAGGAGATCTTGTTGTTGTCTACAACTACCTGGCAGGAGGTTGTAGAATGGAGGGGGTTGGTCTCTTCTCCCAAGTAGCGAGTGATAGAACGGGAGGAAGTGGCCTTGGGTTGTACCAGGAAAGGTTCAGATTGGATATGAGGAAAAAATTCTTCATGGAAAGGGTTGTGAAGCACTGGAACAGGCTGCCCAGGGAAGTGGTGGAGTCACCATCCCCGGAGGTGTTTCAAAGATGTATAGACAAGGTTCTTAGGGACGTGGTTTAGTGATAGAGTTAGGTTATGGTTGGATTCAATGATCTTAAGGGTCTCTTCTAACCAGAATGAGTCTATGGTTTTATGATTGATAGCATATTCTTATAATGAATGATGGGGGTAAATATTGTTTTACTTTCCTCAGACTCTCAACTACACCTGGAAGTCCATACTTTCTAGTAATGTTTGTGTGATAACATTAATTCCCTGAGGAGAGTTTTATATTGTGTAATTGCCTATATGGGGATAAAATTCTTCGTACTGCATTGTACTGTATTCATAGCCATTTATTCTCCTTTGGAAGTAAGTTCGTTTTCATCTCATAGTCATCCCTTAGTATCTAGGCATTGCTGCAGGAAAAACCTCTTATTTCTGAGAAATATATGAAGCCAAAGGCCTATCAATGGAGTCAGCAGAGAAAGATCTGGCCTCACTAAGCAAAGAGTGCATGAGCATCCGTATAACTGGAAACATTTTTCTCTCTGTTTCTGAAATTGGGGAAGGCTTATTGCCAAGAAAGGAGCATCAAACAGTGTTGTAATGTCTTTTGATGTTTCTCACTCGGTCTTAAATCATGCCCTGATGTTAATTACTTTTGTGGGGTGGCTTTTTTGTCAATCGTTTATTGATTCAAGTATATAAAATAATTTTATTTGCCTACACCAAAATATTGCCGACTGGTGAGGTGCTACTTGAGGTTAGAGAGGCTACGTAAAAGCCAGGGTCTTACACAGCACATCAGTCAGTAACACACAGAGCAAGTATTGCTGCAAAGTCTTTAGGAGCTTTAGGGTCTGTAGTACCAAATGTTGGTAGGAACTGAAAAGTGCTTTCAGTAGCTCCCAGAGAACCAGGAGCCACCCAAGGCAGGAGGTTAAGAGGTGGCACAGGATTTGTCAAGTCCTAGCAGTTAATATCTGTCCTCAATAACTTGTTTTTATTCCAAACCTTTTGAGTATTGATTGCTTGACTCAATGTTTCTTCCATCCTCAGAGCACACTTTGTTTTCTCAGAGTTTTAGATGTTCTGTAACCTATTATGGAGTAATTGGGTTCAGTAAGATTTCCTTAAATGAAGCCCTTACAGAGCATGGCCTCTAAACCAAGAGGAACACAAGGGAGTAAAAACAAAAATAAAATGAGAAAAACCACCTATGACAGCTGAATTTTATTAATTTACCTTGTGACTACATAAAATAACATTGTATTAATTGCACTTTTGGACTTTCATCTTGTATACTTCAATAAGAAAAATACAAAATAATTTGAATTGTTACACATATTTAACATCTGTTGTTACATAAGCATCTTGCCACTAGTCACATCTTTTCAATAGGGTTTGTTCTTAGTTATACTGTTTGTTATATATCGTAATTCCTTATCTGGAGGCTATAATTATTTTGTAGGATAGGTGTTAAGGGGTACACAAATAAGATGATAGTTTTGTAGAGATGATAGTTAGTGTAAAAGCATGTAAAGCTAAATGGTTCTGGGTTTTCTTACATATTTAGCTTGGGTTTATAATGATGGCAATGAGGGTAAAAATAAAAGTTCCAACACTGAACAGCAGATGGATTCCCTTTATAGTCTATTTCACTTTTATAGTCAATTAGAGATTTAAGAGAATAAATAACTTTACTTAGGTATTTTTTAAATGAAAAAAATTAATTACACCTTGAACTCCCCTGACTATCAGTGGTGCACAGGGTGATTAACTTGAAGATGGGTGTCTGTATTTAACCAGATGAACCCCATTTTACCAAGATTCATAACCTGACACTTAAGGTATTTATGGTCATGACACAACTGTCTGACTTATCCCTCCCTCAAATAAAAAAACAAAACACTGGGTTATTCCAAGGAGAAGGTTTCTTTGTGCCCTGGTCTCACATGCGTATACCATTGCTTCTCCCTCAGTAGAGAGACAAAGCCCCAAAACGTTTTGTAGAAAGCTTTAATCAAAGTGGGCACATTCCTGAGAAATACTTTGCATTTAGCACAATTACCGATTTTATTTATGAGGCAGTCTATCAAGGAAAACCGTTACCATCATTAATCAGTTTAACATCCCAAGATCCTTGGTATAGATGCTCAGTTTTGAAGGCATGATATTTTGTCTGCGCAAGGAGATGGCGAATTTTGAGTGCTTCCCTTCTGAAAGTCTTCAAAAGCTTTTGCCTGTGTAACAGTGTTCTGAGAGACTGGAAGAGAAGTGCTTTAAGTATAGCTAATTATTTACTTACCTCATCAAAGGTAAGCAATACTTTTGCTTGGGGTGAGTATGTGACTCAGTACACTTATTTGTATCTGCTACCTTTTCCTCTGCTTACTATAACCTTTTAAATATTTTAAGTAGAGATATTGGAGTGTGAACACACTTCTGGAGCTACCAGGTGGAATATCAGTGTGCTGGGAAAATATAAAAATAAACTTTAAAATAATCCCAGCACCCCCAAAACACTTTGGACATAAACTGTCAAGGAACTTGCCTGTTGTTTGTAGTGCTGCAGGGAGGTGGGTATCTACCCATGATACTGTTAATGTGCACAAACCATGGCTTAACCATCTTAAAGACCCAGTGGCCTCTCTGGACAATGTGGTTTGTATGAATGGCTGGTAATAAAGAGGGCACATGTTGGGGAATGATGCATTCCTCTTTGTGCTCTCTGGGCTTTTGGCTACTGATGAAGCAACGAGTGTTTGCATGGCAGCAGGTGCATTGGTTCAATGAACAAATATGTTCCCAATTTGCCTGCCATCTTCTACTCAAATAGATATTTACATATTTGTTCAAAATTTAAAAAAATCTCATTTACATTAACTTCAGACACATTAAAGACAGACCTGGGTGGACTGAAAATGTTAATGTATTTATGGAATCAGCACTGGGGTTCATGGAGACATTGCCCATTATTTTAGAACCATTTGCTAGTTCATGGGAAGGTAGCACGTCTTAACCATCCCGTGTGATGATTTAGTGAAGTCTGTGGAGTCTCAGTCAACTAATTCTGAAAATACCGTGTGTCCGCTGACAAGGTAGGATAACACAAGTGTGCCTCCTGCCTTAGTGGAGTTGAAGTCCTTGATGCTTTTTATGGGTGATCTAGATAGTGCTACCTATATTTAAAGTTGCCCAACTCTTTGCCAAATGGTTCAGTTATAGGAGTCTTTGACCATTGAAACAATTGCGTGCTTCAGGCTTTATTAATATCAGCAAAGATGCCACTTTCATCTTTCTCAGGACAAAATAAACAGGGGAATGATATCTTCCCCCAGGTGCTTGGTTTTGCCTGTACTGTTTTCTTTTTCATAGTGTGGTTTGGTGGAGGAGCACTGTCACTCATTGCACACCAGGAAAGGCTTGAAACTTCTGCTCTGAGGGTACCTTTGTTATCTCTGTGAAAGATCTGTCCAGATTTGGGAAAATTTTACTTATAATAAACCTTAGTTTCTGCATGTGCACTAGAGGCTTGATGGAGTTTGGCAGCTGAATTAAACAGTTGTCATTGAATGTGAGCTTGTCTGGCACTGATGACGGTTTGGTTTTCTCACCCGTGTTGCTCAGAGGACCGAAAGCCGAGAGTGGGGCACCCAGTGTGCAAGGAGAGTGGAGAGCAATGGCATCTGTGGAGCTGGGTATCAAGCAGCTAAATTAATTAGAGTGGACCGATGTAGAAGTCAGTACAAGTAAAATGAAGCAGATGGATCTTTTAATGGGGTACATCAAATGTCACACAGAATCTAGATTCTTCTGCATGCTTCTGGAATCAAAACAGCGCTGTGAAACCCAAAGGCATGATATAGTCTTAATTTTCCTCTGGTGAGTGGCCCACCTGATAGACTGGTGCTGCTTTATTAGCTCCGGCGGCAGATGTCCGTACTGATATTTCACATAAAAACCTGTATTATTCCACATGGTAGAGGGTTTTTCTACTAGGTTGCCTTTTCTAAAATCTCAAATGAGAAAATTCTCATACATATTGTACTGTTTTCCCCCAGACAATGGTGGTAATAGGAATGCTTTTCCTTTCTTGTAAGTATAAAGCAAATTGGGTAATTCTGGAAAATGTTGACCTAGTTCTTTCATGTACCGAAAGAAAAAAAAAAAAAGACAATAAAAAAGAACAAAAATGAACAATACAGTTAATAGTTAATTCCATATGCATCTCCTTTTGCATTTTTATATATAAAATCGCATTATGGGCAATCGTAAATAGACTTCTAATGGGCTAGGGATTTAGCCTTAGGTATTTGGCAACCTTCCCAAGTCCTGCTTCTAATGCTATGTCAAACTATACAAGGGCAACCCAGCATTGTATGTTATGTGTAGACGATAGTAGAGACTTCAAGGTAACATGTTTAGACAGTAGGGAAGGTTGGGCATATTCCCTGGAGGGGTTCTAGTATGTACTTATCAGAGGAATTTAAAGAATAGGCATTGTTACACCGTTCACCTTTCAGATTAATTTTTATTTGTGGTTATATAGATCAGGTCTTACATACCAGACTGCTGTGCTTACTTTTCTGAATTTCTGTGCTACAAGATAAACCATGTTAATGTGGAATAATTTGAAACTATTATTTTTCTTCCAGTAAAATATTAGCAAGTAGTTTCCATAGCCACAAAAATATTGAGAATAATTTCTAAAATGGTCTGACCTTGGCTAGCCTGGATATAAAAAGCTAGAATTTTTAACCATTCCTATTTCTAGGAATCTGCCAGCTTAACTTTGTGTTAATAGTTCCCTTTAATACGGAAAGGACCTGATGCAGTTTCTTTATCCCACCTAAAGCTGCTGAACTATGGTCGAGATATCCAGAGCTATCTGGCTGAAAAAAAAACAGGTTTTGTTTTCCTCTTATGTCAGGTAACTTTTTTGAGATGCTCCTGTGGTAAAAAAAGTCAGATCAGTTCTTTATATGAATAACCAGTGTTTCTGATTGGTTTCTTGCTATAGAAATGAGGTGGGGTTTGTTGGTTTGCTGTTGTTTTGGTTTGGGTTTTGGTGGTGGTGGTGGTGTGGTTTTTTTGTTTGTTTGGGTTTGGTGGGGTTTGTTTTGTTTTGGGTTTTTGGGGGCAGGTTGCTTTTTTTTACATGAGATATCCAGTCCACTGGAAGTACTTTGGTTTGAAAACACCGTGTCTATGCTTGCCTACCCTGTTTCCCCGAAAATAAGACAGGGTCTTATATTATTTTTTCCTCCAAAACTTACTACTTTTTTACACGTATAGCTGCCTGGACACTATTTAAATCAACTTTTTAAATTAACTGTAACCAGGGCTTATTTTTGGAGTAGGGATTATATTTTGAGCCTACTCAAAAATCCTGCTAGGTTTTGTTTTGGGGGTAGGTCTTATTTTTTGGGGAAACATGGTAGGTACTGTAGCTCATATGCTTCACCCCTCTGCTCTTGGTCAGTGCTGGGTGTCCCCAAGGCCACCCTGAGGACCCCTGCAGCCACCAGCTGTCCCCAAGGCGCAGCAGCAGGGACAACCACCTGCATCCCAAGGGACACAGCTTGGCCTGGAAGCTCGCAGCACGTGTTTGCACCGTGCTTTATGTATGCAAGCAGAAGCTCCAGGGAGGCACCCTATAGCCGCTTCTGAGTCTTTTACTTGGTTTTCTGACCCAGAAGTTCTCAGCCTAAAGTCTTTGCCAGAAAATGGAGGGATGCACAAGTCTGGCCAACTCTAGCTGCTGGTGTTCGTTTTCCTTTGCTGTCAGACTGCAGTGCTAATTATGGCAGATCCTTTCAAGAACCACTTGTATGTGTGAATCCTGTTGACATCTTTGTCTCTTTTGACAGATCTTAATGGAAAATATTCTCTCTTTACTTTCTTTTTGGCTTTTTCTGTTCTCTTGTTCTTTTTTTCCCCACTTTTCTCTTGTTCACTCCTCCATTATTCTGGCTCCAATTCCTGGCTCTTTTCTTCTGCGGTAGAAACAGTTAGTGCTGGTTTCCATTTTAGCTGCAACTCCTCAGTCAGGAAACTCTTTAACGTGGGCTTTGATTCCCTGGAGCAGAAGAAAGCCATCTGTAATCCTTGTGTGTTGATCATGGTGAATTAGACATAATTTCCAAATTCTGGAATTCCCTGCCAGCCAAAAGGACTCAATGATGGAATAAGGAGTAAGATTCAACCACCCAAATTGTAGGATTTTGAGGTTATATAAACTTGCTGATTCATTTAATGGAGAAGCCACTGGCCACTGCTTAATTTCTGGGACTAGTCTCTGCTGCTGTAAATATTAGCAAAGTGCCAGAAGGTGACAGTGAATCTACACTGGTTTACAACAGCAGGCTGTGGCTCTTAGGTCTTAACAAGTGTAAGTGTACAGAGTTACAGTGATTGTCCCTTCGGTAGGTGCGTCAGTGAATAATTTGGGAAGGCAGTGGAAGGTACTATGAATAATAGTCCAAAGCAAGCAAACAATTATCTCTGGAGTCTAATTCAAGCAACTGAGCGATCAGCAGTCCAGTTGAACTCAATGCATACACACATGGTGTTGCACATGTGAGTAATATATAAGCTATGTGTGTTATTTAATCTCTTTTAAAAATGGGGCTGCTATAGAAGAAGAGGTTTTTGTTACTGAAAAAACATGTGCATGATCTAGTTTCCCACTGGAAGAGTCAAAATCACAGAGATTAACAGCTACTTTCCTCTTTATAAATGTTGCCTAAATGAGATTCTTCCATCTGTTATAAATGGTACTTAAATAGCTTTTTTCTGAATTAATTCTCAGATTTTTAGAGTATACTCTCTCAAAATGTTGTTTGGAGAGATTTTTAAAAAGCAGGTATTTTAAGGGCATTCAAAAAGTGGGATTTGGAAGTCTGGTCAGTTCTTCAATTCCGTGTTTTTCTCCAAGTAGTTTTGAGGTGTTTGTAGCCTCCCATAACTGATTTTTCATTAGCTTTATTGCTTCAGTCCGTTCCTGCCAAGTCTGGTGTAGGCTGGGGTGTAAGCGGGACGGATTTGGCGCGGGCAGCGAGTCGGTGCGAGAGCCGCGTCCAGTGCTGGTGTCAGCCCAGCTCCTGCCCGTGGTTCCTAATGGGACCGCTTGTTAAACTCGCCTAGGAACTCTGCGGAATAAACTGCCTCCACCTTACCTTCCAAATAATATATTGTAATTAATGTAAGATGACTCACAGAGAATAATTTTCTTTGATAATCATACCATTATTTAACAGTAATTCCTGTGGGTTTACTTTTAAGTAACTTTATGTGAGGACTGGATGTGCCCACAGGTACTGTTTAAAAGCCAGTTGGGTAATTAAACATTTTTGCTGTAATTGTTACCTCTTACAGCTGCTTCACTGGGATTCATGAGAATGAAAACCTAAAGAGAAAACAGCAGGAAATATATAATTGAAAAAATAGTCCCATCGTCTGTTTTAATTTAAAATAAAATACAAATAGGAAGTTAAAGGAATTGTTTCTGGTATAACTTCCAATGTGTCAAGTTTCATTTCAGCAATATAAATAGTAACATCAGCTGTATTATCATTAACTTAGCATCCATTTAATACATACCAGTGAATAGAAATTTAAAATATTTTTTATTTTACTCTGTGTTTATTAAGTCATAATTAAAAAGCAAGTGAGAAAAAGTGCTTCATTTTGATAAGTTCAATATAGTTTTGTGGTCAGAGCCCTACATCATCTGATGACTGAACTAGGCACTGAAGGAAGAAGGCCATCTTCTTAATATTACATACTCTGAAAGAGCAGAATTGCTTTTGGGGAAGTTCTGTGGTATCTTAGTGTGGTGCAGAGTATCATAATTATTTTACTACCCTTCCCACTGCTTGGAATTTATTGTTAGGAAATAAAACTAAAGGGCCCAAGTGACTGCATTGCATTTGGAGCATGGTACCTCTTAACTGCTTTCCCAGGTGCAGGCTTTTGTATTAGATCACCTTTTGTGGCTTCCAGAGGTTTGGGAGGGATGTACCCTTCATCCTTTCCTCTGGCCACTTTTTTTTGGTGACATTGGCTCGGGCAGGGATGGGCCTTGTTTCCATTCAACCTGCTGGAGGAGATTTATGGATATGAAACTGAAAAGATATGTTCTTGGGCAGGAGGAGGGCAATGGCGTTTCAGAGCTGCAGATGAACGGGGTGTGTGGGAGTTCGTGGCTGCCCACAGCGCCTCTGGCAAGGCCATGCTTTGTAACTCGGCCTTTTAAATGGATGCCTTGTGGTGAAATCTGAGCAATTTATGAACAGGTGAAGCCTGGCGTTTGAGAGGACACTTCAGAGCTCCCTGGACTTCTGCAGATAAATGTTTTCTTCTGTTTGCTTAACACGAGTCGCAGGCGGAGGGCCAGGACCGGGATTGCTCACCCAGCAGAGCCCTGCAATTATGTATAGCTGTAGCTGAGCAGGCTTTTGTCTGTCTTAGGGCTGACTGTATTGGCGTAAGAAAATAAAATAGGAAGTACTGTGTGACAGGAGCAGGCTCTGTACTGTGTGCAAGGACTTTGAGGATTTTTCTGGAAGCATTTCCGATGTGCAGGGTGGGATGGAAAAGCAGTGTTAGCTTAGAGATTCATTTCCTCCACACACCAGTTTTTGTGTGTGGATGTTTGTGCTCTCAGGCTGTCACGTCGGTTAATAAATCTTCCAGGAATCCTGAAACCCTGTGCGTTATGAAACACTCATGTTGGTCTATACACAGGTGTACCAGAAATGAGTATAAAGTCTGCGGAGATTTTAAGTGCTGCTGTTGTTGGAGACTCGGCTGCCGAGGGAGTTCTTCAGTGCAGACACGAGTGCCTGTCCGTGTAGATCATTGCAGCGAGGCATTTCTTTGGTTCGCTTACTTTCGAATGCTGGCAGTTTTGTAGTTACAGTTTCAGAATGGCGGGTTTCTGAGTTTTGAAACCGTGTTCTCTGTTATGCAAGTTTTCTTTTTAAAACATCAGCCTTCGACAAAGAGATGCTAAGCCAAGTGTGTTTGCAAAGGGAGATTTGAATCGTGCGTCAACAACTGAATGTTAACTTACCTGGAGCAGATGAGAAGTCATAGTAGCATCAAAATCTGACAGGTATAATCCCCAACTCTGTCTGAGGAACAATTTATTTCAGCTTACATTTTAATTCTCTTCATTTTTATGTTTAAAAAATGGGTCTTGAGTCATTGTCAGCACCCTTTGTGACAGAAATTACAGCACAAAGAAATCTCTTCGGTAATTCCTGTTGAAAAGCAAAGTGTTTCCTGTTTTCTCCATTGAAAAAATTGTAGAAGTACAGGTAACTTATATTAAATAAGATTAACTGCTGGGAAAGGTCATAATGTGTTGTGCATATATAGGGACTTTCTCTCCAGAAATCTTCTTCATATGTTGTTCAGTTGTAAAGCTACAAGAAAGGGAGCTTCCACTTTCCATTGTAGAAAGGTGCTCCATGGCCAAATGTGTTTTGCTGAGTCCAAGTCTACAGTAAAATGGTGTCCTAAGTAGCCCAAGTTCCAGCAGTGCCAGGCTTTTCAAAATTTGGAAGGAAGGTCCAGTCCTTTGAAAGAGAAGAAGAAAAGAAACCCTTTCCTTCATTTGAGTCAAATATCTTACAAATAGATTTCAGCAGTTTCATATTAGGCTGATCCGTCTTCATGTATCAAGCCTGTTTCAAGAGGATGGAGGCCTCCCAGGATGGTGTTTTGCTGTTTTCCAGTTATGACCTTGTTTCTCTCTGGGAATCCTACTTCTGTCAGGCTCACAAATTCAGGTATTGTGGCCTTGGCCTTAATTTTTAGAAATACTGTTAGAGTTGCCTTTTCTCCCAACTTCCTTCTTTGTCTCTCTGGGTCCCCATCCCCAAGTGCCCTCAGGATGCTAAATGTTTTGTGCATGTCCTCACTACTGTACACCAAGGTCCCATCCCCATTAAAAGGAGTTCCTCATGGGTGAATGGCATCTTATGACTATGACATGGTCTGTCAGAAGCCAAATTTAGACTGACATGATTCACTTCTGATGGTGTCTGGTGTGTGAAAAAAAATCAAAATGCGGTCACTTTGTTAAGTGATAGCAGCCAAGAAAGAATTTTATCTTCTGTTTATGTCCACTGTTGTCCGCTTAAGTCAATGGAGGCAATTTGTGTTGAGGGTACGTGTGCTTTATTGTGGTGTTTATCCAGTGTATCCTTGCAAATGCTGAGCCTGTGACTGTGACAGTTCTTCACTGGGATTTGGTGTGTGCCGGATCTGGGTTTTGGGGATATGTGCAAGCCTTTAGAGAGCATCCAGGCAATTCTCCCAGCTTCTGTGATTGCTCTGATTTGGGAGCTCGTCATGAGAGGAGCTGAATTTCCTGACACAGACTTCCCATAGACTAATTTCTGTGTGTATATGCTATTGGTACCAAAAGATTATATCTTTGCATCCCTAAAAAGAATCTGAAACTCTGATTCTTTCCATCAAAGAAGCCTGACTAAATGGAAATCTCTGTTTGATCCTGCATATTCTGGCCTTCAGCCAAAGCATGGCTTTACAGATTCAGAAACTTGAAGAATGAACACGAGTACAAAAAAAGCTAAGGAATACGTGTGAGGAAATTTGAGTAGTTCTGAAACTCACAGTATTAGAAATTTAGCTACTGATGTGAAGTAAGGGCTTTCTTTCCTTTGCTTCCTGTGCTAAATCCTAACTTTAGAGCTCAAGAGTCATCCATATTAAGAGGGCAGCTGTTCATATTTTCTCTTCATTAGAAGTCAGCTTTGAGTAGTGATGTCCCTATGAAGTGAGTTAGAGTAATCTGAATTTAATAGGTCTCGATACAGTTCCTCCAATTTGCAGATGCTTCCAGATCAATTGAAAATAGAGATAAGTGTCTCCTTACAAGTCACATTGCCCTTGGGCAACATCAAGCTCAGAGCATGTTATTCCTAAACTGTGTCCTGAACTGTGCTATTGTCTGTCTTAAATGATACGTTGCATGCCTACATGACACCTTGAGAGTATTACTAGAAAAAGACAGATGGACTAATCAAATGGTTATGTTAAATGTACTACAGTTCAAATCTACTTCTAAACAGTGATTAGAGCCCAAGATAAATCTAGTAGTTCAAAGTGACTCGCAAACAAGTCGCCTAATAAGCTTTCAGGATCAAACACCGCAAAATGCCGGGAAGACCTTAGCCATGAACACTGAAGATATTTCCTGTTTCCAGTTTTCAAATGAGCAATAACTCACCAGTTTGGTAGGAAAAACACAACACTGCTTTTAGATGATGGAGCGATCAAGTTGTTTTTCTGCTTGGCTAGTAAGTTACAGTTCCCCAGTGCTGAGGAGTGGGCTCCTGTGACACTGGCAACAGGACAGGACTGAAAAGGCTTCTCAGCGTATTAGCTAAGAAAATGTACAGTTTGGGTATGGCAATAACTTAAGTATTTATGTTTTGAAATTACTGAAGGTTTCCAAAACTTGCATTCCACAAGGAGAGCAGGTTTGTTTAGCTGGAAAGCTCACACCTATCACGCCTATTTGGACACCCGTAAGCTGAAGAAGAGGGAAAGTCCCATAACACTTAAAAAGAAAGCCTGTCTGAAGAACAAATTTATGTCAGGAACAAAACGTGGCTTGTTTTGGTCCTTTCTGCCTGACAGCTTTATAACTGGTAAAATAAATGCAGCTTCCCAGACATTCAAGGTTTAAAAAATCCTGGTTAGTTTATATATGTAAAAGTTGTGAAAAATATGCAAATTAACTGTTCAAACATACCCTTTGTTGGGGGGGAGACACACAGAATTTCTATAAATCGCACCACAAGTAAATGCGGTATAAAAAGGGCGAGAGATAAACTGGTGACCTTATCAAAGAAGCATAAACAAAGGTTAAAGGGGTGATAAGAAAATGCTTTACTAGCACGTTTACACACTTCCTACTATGGAAAAACCAAAATTTTATAACAAAAAGGGAAGAAAATAAGCAATGATAATACTAAACAGCTGAGTAGTGTAATAATCTATCAATCTTAGGAAATAAATAATTTTTAAGTATATATCATCAAGTTCACAGCATAAAGGGAAGAAATTGATAGAAAAGCAAAAACCAGGGAAAGCTGTAAATGAATACTGCCCCGGAAAATGAAAAAAGACATTGGGAAAAGTAACTGAAAGTCAGTAGAAAAAGCGTAATTTGGGGTGAAAAAATAAAGCAGGGAAAAAAAATAGGAGGATAAATTAAAGATCACCTTAACTAGCATAATAATTAGCGTGACACTGAGGTTTTTCCATTGATAGAAAAGTCTTCTCCTGTGTTGTTTCAGGCAGAATAAATAGCTGGATCAGTTGAAGTTCAGTAAAACAGAAGATGATGTGCTGATCAGATTTAATCCCCACTGTAACTCAACAAAACACTCACTTGAAACACCTCCCCCAATGTTTTATAACCTAGATTATACTCATAGATTTAAAGATAATATTGGACTGTGTCCATCAGGATTGAGTCTGTAACATCTTGAAATGACAGCATATGTTAAGAAAAGTAATTGCCTCATCAAGGCTTTAGATCAAGGTGCAGCTTATTTGGTTGAAGTGCACATTGACAGGTGAATACTCCTTTATGCAGACAAGGGTATGAAGTAGAGGTGCAGTCTTTCCCCTCTGCTATTTTGGAGCCAGTGTTCGTTTAAGTGGGAAAGAGTGGGAGAGAAAAGGTTGACTCAGGTAGAACATGCATTATGTTGCTGAACGGAAACCACAGCCAAGTTCTTTTCTAGGTGAACTAGATCCAACAGACACGCATGCACAAAAGAAAGAGGGAAGAAAAAAAAAAAGATAGTTAAAAACCAAATAGACGTAATGAGAACCACAGTCATTTTCGACTTCAATAATGTGATACAAAAACAAGCTATGTGCAAAACGGGCATCTTCACGCTGCACGGCAGTAAGATGTGAATGAACAGGATGTCCAGAAAGAAATAATGTAATATATCAGCAAGACAGCAGCTGCATTTACCAGCATAAAGAAGGTTTAGGTGTTGATAAACCACAATCTAAAATCAATCTGCGAGTCTTCACTAGAATTTTGTTTCCACCTTAACAGTTGGATGTGAAAGCTGGAAATCCACCAAAGGTACAGACAGACATCTAAAAGCTTTTGAAAGTAAATGCCTCAGGGAAATAGTAGGTATTAAATGGAATGAATTTATAACAAATACTGAGATTCATCAGGGAGTTGAACAAGACTTAATCTCCTAAATTATCCAGAAATGGAGATGGAAATATCTAGGATATATGCTAAGAATGAGGCCAGATCTGATGCCAGACTGTCTGCCATGGCAGGAATGCCTTCAGGCTGACTGTAGAACATGTAAAAGGGGCTGACCAAAATACTTCCTCCATTGGAAAGTGCGCAGAGATGGAAACATTATGGGTGACTTCACAAAGTTGGGGACAGTGAAGGAGAAAATCAGATGGCTCAGCAGAGTCTTGCGTCTGTTTGAAGGAACTCTTGGCAGTGTAGGCAAAAAATTTGAGTGGAGTGGCACCAAAGGTTTCTATCTAATATTTCATGTCTGTTAGGGGCTACAAATTCTTGGCAGACCTGTAAAATGATTGCAGGACTTTGATCAGCACTGTTCCAGGCCTAATTACTGGAAAGTACATATTTCAATCCCAGACTCCAAGTTCTGTCTGTCACTTGCAACTGCAGTAAGCACTGTAATTTATGTAAACTCAGCACCACCCACAAGTTTCTAAGATCAACATACAAAGTGGTTTCTGCCGGTATGAGGGAGAAAACCACCAGGTTGTCTTCCTGCATCCGGGTGGAGGAAGTCAGTGATTGTCTGCTTGCAATAATAAAAGAAGGCATGTCTGCCAGGGCCTACTCTTCAAGCAGAGTA
Source organism: Columba livia (assembly GCF_036013475.1). Classification (NCBI taxonomy): domain Eukaryota; kingdom Metazoa; phylum Chordata; class Aves; order Columbiformes; family Columbidae; genus Columba; species Columba livia. The sequence continues at coordinate 65,960,356 of NC_088605.1, read as the reverse complement.
TCTTGGCTTCTGACCCAGCCAGTGCACCACTGTTTTTAATTAGGTTGTGTCTTGACTACAGTAATATCCTGGCATGTAGCAATCTGGGATTTTATAGTCAAGGATGCAGTTTTTCCGTATTATCCTCACTTTCTCAATCTCTGGAACCGCGTCACCTGTGCTGTTATGCTGGTGGCATGCTCAGTGACCGCATCTGCCTGTTCCCAAAGATTCTTCTTCCCTGATGTCCTAGTCTGGTCCCAGGAAGGCTCATTAGCTGTATGGCCATGTTTAAAGGCTCGTGTTGCCTGTCTGCTGCTGGATGTTCTACATCAAGTGGTGCTTTGCTGCACGCGCGCCACTTTGCAGGTGCTGGTAAGAGGCTTCTTTCCTACTGCATGTACTTATCTGTTTGTTTTTTTTCTCCTCAATTTATAACCAAAATTTGATTAAGTGCATTTTTTAAGAGGAGAAGAGGGCTTCATTGGTTTTCAGACATCTGGACTGAGTTTAAAACCCTACAGCGCGTCTTCTGGTTGTACTCATACCAAAAGCATGGTTGGGATTTCGTGACCTGAACAGGGGCATCCTGCACTATTTGCTCTGCTCAGCAGGCTCCTGCATGGCCACCAGCTGTGCCCTTGGCAGGCAGAAAGCCTCATTGGTAGGACGTGCCAGCCTCAAGGAGGTATCTAAGATACCTTGGTGGGTCTCAAATGGCACTATGCAAGTGGATGGTACCCAGTATGTGTTGGATACAAAGGGGCAGGAGGGCTATACCTCCCAAAGAGAAGGGGTTACAACCAGGATTTGTTTGTTTCACCCCCTGTCTCTTTGGAATAAAACATAAGCCTCAAGACAGATTTTAAAAAGACAAGATCACCTTGGTTTCCAATTTTAAGTACAAATGAGTGACATTTCTATTATTGTGACTTTATTCTCTGTACAAATTGAATGGCTTTTCCTTTAGCTTACAGTAATTGTGACCAGTATCTACTTTATTTCTCTAAATGGTCTTCCAGAGCCACAGTATTAAAATAATATCTTTCAAATAATGAAAACCAGAAATGCTTTTTTTTTTCTGCCACAGCATTAGCTGTGACAATGGAAAGTCATTGATTTCCTTTTGAAGCTGTTTCTGAATTGATTCATTGATGTTGCCTACCTCTGATGATTTTTCTTCAGAAACAGCTTGTTTCAAGTACCTGTTTTCTTCTGTGAACCTTTCTTTTACACTATATTTATCTGTAGTTTATTAGACATGTCTATAAAGTTTGATCACAAGCCAGGTAAATTCATCAAGATTTTTGTGGTAGGGTAGTCACTGAAATAACCAGGTGTAAGCAAAACAGAAACTGATATGACAAAAGGTGGTATAAAATGGATCATACAGCTTTCCAAATACATCTTCTTGTGTGCAACGCATTTTTACTGCTGTTTGTCATACACTGAAGTATTCGGTTTCAAGAAGTGTTTAGAGCATGTCTTGTTAATGAATCCTATGAAAACAGAACGTAGGAGATGAAAAGCTGCTACAAGGCAGGTCCTGATCAAGCTGACCTGCTGTGGATTTTTGGCTTTTGAGGCTAAGATGTCTCTTTGAAAAAACTCTCATCCCGTGCTGGTAATTTAATCAGTCAGAGCAATGGTACTATAAAAGCATAGCTTATGTATGGAAAATATTGTATTATGTGGCAGATCATTGTTACAGCTTTTGAAAGCTTCTGAAGAGAACTGTAATGTCTTGGCAGGAGTTCAAAATTCTCTTTCCTACAAGGAACAGGTTTGGTGTTTTTTTTTTTCCTCTAACATGTCATTTTGAGGTTATACGGTAACATCTGTCAGAGCTATGCTAACCTCTGTCATCCAGCTGTTATAATTGTGGTATTTTCCTTCCTCTTCCTTCTCTTTCCTTTCCTTTCTGCTTTCCTCTCTCCTCCCTTCAAAAAAAAAACCAAAACAAAACACAACAAAACCCACCTCCTTTTATACTGAAACTTCAGGTGGAATGAAGTGGTTATAAAAGCATCTGTCAACACAGGAATAGGTTGCCAAACCAAGTATTTGGATTGGAAGTCATGCCTTCCCAACTGCTTGAAAACAGGAAGTATCTCTGTTAAGTGATGGATAGCTCTACTTTGCTGAGAGGAAGAAAAGGCTTTTTTTTGCTTTTTTTTTTGCTTTTTTTTTTCTTTTTTCCTTCTTTTTTGTCTTTTTTTTTGCCTCTGGGCTAATAAATGAGTTCTGCAGTTGTTTCATGTATGTAAAGAAAGACTCCTTTATAATTGTGTATATGGCTGCACACATCCGCATGTGTATATATGTGTGTGTGTATGAATATAAACACTAAACCTCCCCCCCCCCCAACCAACAATCCACTTTGTACATGATCGGTCCCTGTCAGAAGCCAGCCCAGGCACATCTGATCCCAGTGATTCCTGTAAAGCTCTCAGAATCTGTCAGAAACAGCCTGCAGGATTGCAACGGCTCCTGGGTGATTAATTGCCAAAAGAGTCTGGTTCCAGGTTCTATTACATGTAATTGTTATCTTTTCTAAAGGGGTTCTTTTATTAAACCCCCGCCCCCAAAAAAGAGGGAAAAAAAGAACTGACATTCCTGAGGTTTTGCACCTCTTAGATATACACTGAAGAGGGTGTGTTACATTGTTTATTAGCTGATGATAGATTTTTTTTTCTGCAGTTTATTTTAATTTTACTAAAAATCATTTTATCAGAAATGGGGGAGGAAGACCTGCATAAGATTTAGGAAAGAAGAGGGTGAGTCCAGTGCCTCATCCACAACAAAACCTTTCCGTGCAACGCAGCAAGGAGGAAGCTCGTGGCTCCTCACTAAAATTGCAGGAAAACAGCCAGATATCAGGACATCCTCTGCCCGCAGGCCACCGCAGTAAGGCTGCTCAGGTTGGAGATGGGGCAAGAACAAGCTCTCGTGCCTGCAGCGCCCCTTGCCAAAGAAGGTGCCGCCACGGCCCTGCGCCAGGGCTGTGCCGCTTGGCATGGGCGCAAGGAGAGAAGGACACGGCTGCAGCCCAGCGAGAAGAGGAGGAATGGTCAGGTGCTGTTTTTTACAGAGAGTCTGTGGCTTGAAAACAGGTGTTTGTGTGTCCTGAAATTAGAGGCAGATTCTGGAGAATCTGCTAAATTGCTTTGGGTTTTTCTGAGACTGTATTCACAAAGCAGAGGGGAGGAGAGCTTGGCTCCCTGTGGGTGCCTCCATGTCTTTCAATACATGTAAGAGGCTTGAGTCGGAGCTGAGTTTCTCCGGTGCCAAACTGGAGTATCTGGAATCATATCAGTAGGGTTGCTTGGATTTGCGCTGCTTTTACGGCATTGAAAATGTGCTGTGTTACTGACAGGTTTAGACTTTTATAGATGGAGGCCTGGGCAAAGCTTGGCTCCCAATGAGCACCGTAGTAATTTGTGCCAACTGGCCAATTTAACTGTTTGAATTATCAGGGGAAAAAAAAAAGCACGGAGATACTGGTTCTGCAGCTGCAGAATATCTGACTGCAGATGTTTCTGCCAAGAGAAGTGATTGAAACTCAGTTTCTTGAGATATTTTAATCCTATCTGAACAAAACCACATAAAAACGTGTTCTGGTATTATCTGCATGGGCCAAGGAGTACATTGTTCCTCACAGTTGTGTTTACATGGTCTCACTGCTGCAACGAAACAAGTCTCCTCAAGTCTTCTTTCTCTGTGATTCTCTTTGAATGAGCTATATTAATCAAGCTCTGTCAGTGGCAGGACTGTGATGTACAGCGGTTGGGACACTGATGTTACTGATTAAAAAGATGAGAATATTTTGGTGCGTCCAGCTTTGTGCAGGTTTGGAAATATAAGCCTGGCTTTTTGCAGAGCTTTCCTGCTTCTCTATTCACAAGCAGTTTCTTTAGATGGTGGAGAGGCTGTAACCCTACCGGCCATCCCTCTTCCCTGCTGCCCTTTGTCCACACCTGACGACAGCTGCCCACGGTGCAGGAGGGACCGTGGGAGGTAAGTTTAGGAGGAGGCAGGAGGGCACAGGAGCCTCTTCCCTGAGCTACAGAGGCAAGATAAGGCAGCTGAATAATCCCTGGTGCTACATGCTCGGTGCCATATCCCCAAAGGCAGAGGCACAGCTCCTTCCAGCCCGAGCAGCCTGAAACCCCATGGCTTGGCAGGGAGGGGAGGGCTGCGGTGCGGACGCCAGGCTGCGGTGCAGATGCCAGGCTGCCACTGGGCTGAATGCGCTGGCTCTGGGGTGGGCTCTGCCTGGTGGCAGTGCTGTGGTGGTGGCGATTAAAGACCCAGCCCTCTATGGGACCTCATCGGTAACAGGCAGCAGGGAAAGAAGAGAACTCACAGTCAAAATCAGCTCCGAATGCTTTGGCTGCCTGAAGGCTTGATGTGCTTTCACATCAACTCTGGATATTTTTTGCTTTCTTTCAAGCACTTTTACAAACTGCCTGTTTGTAACTTAGCTCTTTAAGCAGCGCTTGTATCTGTTTAAAATCACCACCATTAGTGGAAATGACTGATTTGCTGTGAAACACGCAGAAGCAGGGTATGTCATTCAAACAAGCAACACCAGTGGTTTCTGTTGATTCGAGGCAGTTGTTTTCCCAGATTTCATCTTATAAGAAAAGATGAATTCATTATTTTTCTGCTTACGGGAACTGCAGGGTAAACTGTGTTTTGCTGTAATAAGTAAGGGACTATCTGTAGTGATAGCTGAATGTGTTAGTTCCTGTTGGTAACCAGCAAAGTGAGCAATTCCAGAAGATACATTGAATTACACAGAAAAAATTCCCTCTGTTGATGAGACAAACTGGAAAGGGGTAAAAATCAGTGGGTGAAGTAAAAGGATTAACTAATAGTAGTAGCCTTGGAGGTTAAGCAAATGAGTAGTAAAATCCTACACAAGCAGGGGAGTTTGCTTAGCAGCAAAGGACAGGTTGCCCTCTTATTTTTCAGATAGTTAACTCTCTGTATCGCTTCATCTTTGTTTGGATTTGGGTGATATAAACTGTTTCCCTGTTCAAGCTGGTTTACTGTTTGTCGACGTATCAAACCACATGTTTGTTCTCTGCCTTTAATTAGAACTTCTGGTTAATCCCTGAGTAAAACGTTCACGCTGTGCTCACTGCCACTTGATAGCGCACATTCTTCCTGAACACCTGCTGTCAAACATATCATGTCTTTTCTTGTCAACTTGCACAATGCTCCAGGTCTTGAGCAAGACTGACATGACGGAAGGGTTGTATAGCCTGATTTTTAGAAATCTCTGTGGAAAGTGAGGCCTTTGCATAGGGACCGATAATAGGAGACTGCGGCATTTTGTAGGAGCTAGTTTCCAATAATATCTAGTGGAATTCTGTTTGCAAATGCAGTTTTTGAAGTAGTGGGTATACTGCAGCTTAAAGGAGCAAACTGCTCCACCCTGAGAGGAATCGTAGATGTTGTGTAACGAGAGCAGAGAGTAATCTGCACAAATCTTGGGAGAAGTACAAGGGTGGTGACCAGCCAACAAGTCATCAAAGAGGGGAACTGGTTTGAGATGTTGGCATGTGCTGACGGTGGTGACAGACGTTGGCACAGAAGGAAGAAGCTGGGGAGGAGGAAGAGTGTGGGGAAAGGGGCTCTTGGCAAGAAAAAGGCAGTATCGCTTGACTCAAGAACCTGTAGTTACACGACTCCAGCCTTGTGACACAGCAAATAAGTGTGTCACCTGAAACACAGGAGTTCGAGGTTGCCTTCTGAAGCAGCTCATGCCAGATGGAAGGGGATAAACACCTTGTGGAGCAATAAAATTTAGCACTCCACTGGACTGTTTTTTTAAGTGCCTAAGAGTGACACTCTAATGTGTCTTTTCCCCTCAGCACCTTTCATCTTCAGTAATTAAGCCATGATTGCAACAAACCTCCAGTAGCCTATCTAGCAAACAGGATGGATGAGCTTCCCGGACTTGAAACTTCCGAAGATGCTAAAATGCCCAAGTGCTTCCTGGGCTGCTGCATTGGGAACGTGAACCTGCTCTGGCACAGGGGGAGGATGAAAATGTCAGGCACCGAGCTGAGCCTCAAAAGCACAGGAGAAGCGCCTTTATGGGAGCTGACTTTGCTCCTGCAACAGAGAAATATGATGGCACAAGAAGGCCCTTTCATCGTTGTTAACAAATTCACTTCCCCAGCCTGTCTTTTGCCTTAGTATTTTCCATGTTTGCAACACATCTGTACTGACGTGCGGGCAAAAACGCTGAAAGGATCTCACAAACAGTGCTTGCACAGACCGCAGGAAGAATGTGACTGACTTTAAAATGCTTTATGTATGTTCAAATACTGTAATGAGAAAAGTAAAAAATATTGCGTTACCAAATTAGATTACAAGATATTGAGTACCTCTCATATTTGGGACTCCGTGTAAGTAGGGACCACAACCAGGGTTCTTAAATAGCAATTGTTAGTTTAAGTTGGAAGGATTTAGTTACAAAGAAAACAGATTGTTTTGTTATTTCCAGTCCTCTCATTTTTATCTGTGGTCTAATCCCAATGGACTCCAAAGGTGAGATTAAACTTTTAGTTGCATTTTTTAGGTTCTGTATTAAAATAATGTATTTACTTGAAAGGAAACGTCTTAAATTTAGTATAAAAATCTGTTCCTACTTGTGGAGATTGATTGCAGCAGAGAACATGCAGTAACATTGATTCTCCAGATGAACTTTGTTACCTGCTGAACCTACTTGCTCTCTCTGTTGCCTCAATATGCACTTTACTGCACAGCATATATTTTGCTATGCAAGTTATGTTTTGCTAATGAAAGTTTTGTCTAAGTTTGCCACATTTCTGGAATTATATTTTCTAGTGTCAGCTTACCCTCTTCCACCATTATGTATGATGTTTTGTTATAAGATCTGATTAAGAATTATTTGGCGAGTTAGACGTGTCTGTAGAGGTATGTCAGTAGGAAAGCTATTCTTTTTGTCCCACAGAAAGCTTGTCAGCTGTATATGCCTCCATCAGTGTTAGAATTCTGCATTGTTTGACAAAGTAGTTCTTGAAATGGCCAAGTACCCTTTGAAAAAGCTGATTAAAAATGAATGCTTTAAAAAAAACTGAAAGAGGAGGAAAAAAATTAGCAAATCCCTAAGGTTAATTCTAGTCCATTCTGAAGAGGAACCACAAATATTTTCCTGGCTTTACATATTTAAGTTTTCTTTGCTGAAATAATCATCTTCATAATTGCTCACAAAATACACATTTTTGAACCAGGTATCTTTTCCAATGATACATTTTGAAGTAACACTCTATTTTAATTACTAAAGAATTTAAGCTTTTCTCTTTGAAAGGGGAGTAGTTTCTTCTTCATTAAAATGTGGTTTTGCTATTGATGATATTATGTATTACATGACAATTATCTCACTTTGCTGGTGCCCCCATGAATAATATTGTACCTGTGTACCACTGTAACCTTACAGTGTATGTACACTCAGACCCCTTTCATAAATGTTGTGGTAGCAACAAAAAAAATTACATAAACTCACAAAAGAATTGTTTAATGGTATGAAGTATTCTGGTTTCTACCAAAACCCCAATTACTTAATTTTGTGCCCTTCCTGGCCTACATAAATTATGCAACTCTCACATCTCGACATCAATGAATTATGTAGCTCTGCGCACACATCAATTAATTTTGGCCCCATCAACTTCCCACCTTCTGTGTGCTCCTAGCCTCAAATCAGTTCTGCATCTCCCAGCCGCCAGCGGTTAATTTTGCACTCCCGGCAGCGCGTATCTGCCCGGACCTGCAGCCCCGCTTCAACTCTTCACCCTCCTCCTCCTGCCTCTCCTTGTGCTCAGCCTCGCTCCTCCTGCCGCTGCTGCCTTCTCCTGCCCACTTCCTCGCCTTCTCCTGCCCACTTCCTTGCCTTCTCTTGCCCACTTTCTTGCCTTCTCCTGCCCACTTTCTCACCTTCTTCTGCCCAACTTCTCCCGCTTGGCAGCCAAGGTCAGTCCCAGGCAGCTTCACCTCCTGCCTCACGCATGAGTCAGTGCCAGGTCCCCCCAGCCACCGTGCCCACTGTGCCCTGGGGGTAGCAGGGCTTGTCTGGAGGTGACCTGGGTGTCCTTATTGCTCTCTACATGATTTCCAAAGAGCAAACTGCAAGATGGAAGCTCTGTCTTCTGGAGTGGCCTGTGAAAGTCATCGCATGCTTGGGGCAACCACTTGCAAAACCCTTCCCGTGGGGAAGCCTGCGTCACGCAACATCCCACTGAGAAGAGAAATAGCTTCTAGTTCTAGAAATGATGTTGAGGAAAAAGGTGGTGCCAGCATCCATCAAACTCAGCACTGCTGCCAGCAGCAGAAACAAGCATGACCTGGGCCTCGATCTTAAAGCTGACACTGTTGTTGCAGATGTCCGCACCAAATGCCACAGTAGGCTTCTTGAAGCAACCCAGAAAGAGCTCACTGTCCTCCAGAAGAAACTTCAGCGAGTAAAAGCATCAAGAAGGCTATCTTGTTCCCTTATTGCAAACCTCTACATGCAGCTCAGTTCCAATTCCAAAAAGGAGAAGTATGCAGAGACCAAAAGCCTCAGCATCTAGCCTGAGAGGTCAACATGGTGTCCTGCAGATGAGAATGGCCCGGACTTGCTGTTGCAGAGCAGCTCTGCAGCCCACCCACAGCCCTCACTGGGGATTTGCTCTCCAGTAACACAGGACAGGTCAAGGCAGGCCCCTTCCTCACCCTCTTCTTCACTTTTAGTTCCTCAGGAGGATAGAGTGGAGGGGGCTGGTGGCTTGCCAAAGGGAAAAGGGTGGTGACAGCAGAGTGAGGAGCAGCTGGGCTGTGCCCAGGGTCTCCACAGTTCCTGTCCAGCTGGACTGTCGGGAACACTGGTGGAGACCAGCTCTCAGTTCAATCTGCTTTTCTCTCCAGGGGCTGGAGGGAATTTGACTCTTCTCTCCTGTGAGGTTACCAAATATTTTCTCTCTGTTCCTTTTCATCGGTGTCTATTTAAGCAGCAAGCACTGAAGAGACCGACTTGTACTTTTTTATTGTACAGTTCCCAGCACATATGGCTGTCTTGGACAGGGTCCCTAGGCCTGATTGCACCAAAAAGTCATGATAGTGTTTAAAAGTTTGGCCTCCAACTATACCTATATATAAAATCCAAAGCATTTGGGACAAACTGGAGGAAATATGATTTTAGCAACTGATAAAAAATATATTCACTCTTTTACATCTGCAGTTGTACTTTGCAAGCATGGGTGCTCTGTCATGTTTGAAGACTGTATCTCAGAACCAAAAGCCAATGCAATACAAAGGAGTGTTTGGTCCTAGCTGATTGGCATCAAGTGTTTTTCCTGTCCCACTTGCACAACAACCATGGCCATTCATCAGTGTGAAGCTAAGCAGGCCCTAGAAAATGTTCTAATTATCTGGGCTTTCTGAGTAAACCTGCCTGGATTTAAAAGAGGCATACAACTGTACTCATGTGAACATTTCTTGTTTCTTCTAAATAACAGAATTAGCTATAGGCATTTCCTTAAAAGCATGCAGAACACAATTGCAGTGTAATTTCTCTCCCTCCAAGCCTCGTCTTGAAACATGCAAATTTCTCTTTCAAGTGTGTTGGCAAAAAAATGGCAACATCCTGATACACACGATTTAGACACTGAATTACACACTGGTCGGGTTATCATCAGTGGGCTGAGTTCTTTGGCGAATATATCACAAGTAAAGTAGCACAGTCTGCTGAGGAAATATCAGTGGGCAGCTTGGTTCTTGCTCTCTTTTGTAAGGATCCAGTGTTGGCCACTGCCAGGGACAGGGTACTGGGCTGGATATGGACCTTTAGGCTTCCCAGTACAGCCTCACTATGTCCTTACAGAGCTCAATGCAACGCACTGCAGGGCTGTGCACTTTCTGCTGAGCGTTTTCATGTTCTGTTTTAAAAATAACAAGACATCTCTTAACATTCAGGATACATTTTTCCACTCTGAAGCACCACAACAGTCTTTTTAAAGAAACTCTAGGAAGGGTGTTAACTTGATCAATGCTGTGCAGGAAGGAAAGCTCTTTCCTACTATTTTTTCAGCATGACTTTCACTGACATGATCAGGCTGGGAAAAGACTTATTGGCTGACAGCCCAGGACAGCCATGCAATATCTCTAGTCATCTGGAACTCAAACTACTCTGCCCAAGGGAGAACCATAACATAAAAACAATTTAGGTTACATGCTGAATCTTATAAACATGGTTCAGTTTTTAAAAAATAGTTTAAATACTATTTATGTGCATTCACTATGCGCACTTTTTTCCACAAATGTCAAGTAAGAAAGGCTGGGAGGCTTTTTACTTTTTTTGCTGTAGACCGTTTTCACAAATCTTGCTGGAGATTTTTAGAAGTACGGGAAAATGCACTTCCTCTCTTCTCATAAATTTAAGATCTGGGCTTCTCCTGTGTATCGGGTATAATTGTTTTATGTATAGATGTTTACTTTTTGACTCCATCCAGAAAGCACAGAGTCACAGAAACGCTGGTTGCAGGGGGCTCCCAGAGGCCCTGCGGCAGGTGGGGAGAGCTTGGCTTCATCTGGCCCAGCTGCAAAAGCCCTGGGGACAGAGTTTCCGCAGCCTCCTCGATGACCTGCCCCGGTGCTGCACTCCTCTGCTAGAGATTTTTCCTCCTGTCCGGTCTGAACCCTCCACGCTGCACTTTGGGCCATTGTCCCCTCTTACCTTGTCTGTTGCTGCTGCCCTGAGTTCGCTCTGTCACCTTCCCACCTCTCCCCAGTGTATTTTATCGGAGGAACCCTGAGAAACCAAAGTGCAAGGGCCAATACATGTGTATGAAACTGAAAAGCTGAGACGTCTACTTGTCACTGTGTTAATCTGTTGAATTTTCAGTTGTCTCACAACACAGGAGAAGGAAAAACTGAGAGTTTTCCAGCACTTCAAGGCTGATGCTACGTGTCTTAAACCATAGTGCTTTTGCAAGCCTATGTTTTTTCCTTTTCCTTTTTGAACCTGAGCATCACTGGCCTCTGTCTATTGTTACCTTATTTTGCATAAAAACCTGAAAGAGTAATCTGCTCTTTGGTAAGCGTGTGCAGCTCTAAGTATTTGGAATGAATAAAGCAACATGAATCCAGAATGTAAGCTTCACTTCAAAAAAACCTTTTTGCTCTACTTGTTGTCTTGATTGAAGATCTGAACTTGGGATGCGTCCATTGCCATTTGTCCTTCTGCCAAGTGCTAACATTCCGGCACACCTTGCAACAAGCCTAAAATTATTATTTTAGGAAAATGACTATAGTTCCTTTATGATGCCTTTTTTCCATAAACTGGTATTTCACAAGCTGAGTAGCCTTACTGTCTTTTCAGTGACTGATTTGTTCTAACATAGGAGAATAACCCCTCTTGTACATAGCTTGATTGTTCTTGTGCAGCTTCTTGCTTTTGCTGAAATTGTTGGTTATTAGGCAGCGGTGTTGTTTTTAAATGAATTGTGGTTTTTACTTTCTTGATGTGATGTGCTGTGCGTTTTAACTTTTTCTGTGATGCTTTCATTGCAGGCCTTGCTGAGACCGGGACGAATAGACAGAATTATCTACGTGCCACTGCCAGATGCAGCCACTCGTGGGGAAATCTTCAAACTTCATTTTCAGTCCATGCCAGTCAGTGGTGAAGTCTGCTTAGAGGAGCTTGTTCAGCACACACAGAAGTACTCAGGAGCAGAGGTAAAACTTTCTAAATGGTAACAGCTACACAAAATTGTGTATTTAAAATTGAATTAAAGTATCCAGATATCCTCCCTTGAGTCTTCTCAAAGCGTGAGATGGAGGTATGAAAGGGCGTGTTTGAGAGATTCCTGTGTTTTTGCTCAGAAAGCAGAATAGAGTCTGTGGCTTTTTACCTTCAAGATCTCCATCTTGATTGTTGCCAGGGAAAGGGCTTCTTCCAGGGTGAGCCTGTCACGGTCGCGGGTGGCTGCACTGAGGATGTGCTGCCAGAAGGAGTGGAGGGAGATGGGGGCAAGTGCCCTCAGGCTGCCCAGGCACTTCACCTGGGCCTCCCCACCTCCCCAGGGATCTTTTGCATTTGGGATTGTGACTGAGAGGCTCGGGTGGAGGGAGGAGAGACAGAGCTATGAGACAGTGTAGGGGAGTTGCAAGGGAGTCACTGGTCACTTTGAAGCTGGTGTTTTCCTATTACATGTAATCGAGACCTCACAGCATCACTTATAGCTCATTGCTATTAGTTAATCAGCTTCTGACAATGGACATCAGACAATTACTGCCTGTCCTAAGTAGAAGGAGAAACTTTGTCAGATGCTGCTGCCTGGCAGTTACAATAAGCATCGGTACATTAGTGGTCACCACTCTGTTCCCTGAATATTATTTATGTCAGTGTCTCGTGAAAGGATATTTCATTCTTTCCTCATTTTGATTAATTGAAAGTAATTATATTACTTCAAAAATTCAAAGAATGCTATTAAGGTTGCCAATTCGAGCTCTTAAAAGGTATGAAATACCAGAATTAAAATTTCCACCTTACTGTAGCCAGTCCTAGTGTACGCGTTATCGCACCATCTTTAATTACATAGTCACCTTCTGCTTTTTCCATAGCAGAGCGGAAAATGTGATGTGCTTGCCTCGGCTCCCCCATCTTCCTACATGCTGTTTGCAAGGGCAGGGAAATAAGCTAAACTTTTGCCTTGGTCCAAAAGAAAGGGTGACTGTGGAGTACTTGTGTCATAATGCTGAAGGCCCTTCTCAGCTGACTGGTCGTTGGATCTGTTCCTAGGCAAGACTTTTGCTCATTTAGCCGTCGCTTAAACGCTGGCGTGGTGTAAAATGCTGCATTGCCTACCAGTAGCCTCTGGCTGGTGCGGGCAGTGCTGTGGGTGCTCCAAGGCCAAGGGCTGGGGTCAGACGTGGCCACGGCCAGCAGCAGCACCCGGGCTGCCCTCCAGGCTTGTGCCGGGAACCGGCGTCACGGCGGACACCAAAGTCAAACCCGCAAGAGCTCTCCAGGACAAACTGTGCTCTGCGAGCGAATGAATGAAAGCAGCATAGTGAGAGAAGCTGCTTCGAGTAGGACATCTTTTTACCGCAGAATGTGGGATCTCATAATGAAAAAAGGGCAGAAATAGAAAGGATTGCAGGCTTAAATGTTGGTCTGGGAAACTGCTGGAGCTCTACTGGCTCCGTGCTTTGGAGCAGTGACGTGAAACAGCACTATGTTTTTACACAGATCTCAGTAATATGACATTTGCTGCCTTGGGAAAATTTATCTGCTTCTGGCTGAGTTACAAGCCTCCAAAAACATAAATATAAACATATCCTCTGTTGTGTATAGAAACCATCTTCTTACCAGGCAACGACTGTAATGCTTTTATTTCAGAAATTCCAAGCATATGGGGATTTCCTTTGGATCTGGAACTGCTGAGGCTCTAGCGGTCAATTCCTGTGCTTAGTTGATAATGAGTCGCAAATGTCCTGGTGCAGGTTTTGCACAGAACCAGAAAGAAGTTAATGGTTCATTGAGTGCATCTATAGATTAATCCAGGGGAAAACCGCCTGCCTTTCTCTAATCTGGCATTTCTCATGAATTTTGTTCTTTCACATCAGTCAAAGAATTATAATAATTGAGATGTAAAGACTGAATACAGAAAAAGCCTCAGTCAGTGTTCCTTGGAAGAACATATAAAAAGTCTTGACAGTTGGCACACACAGTGGCTAGTTTCCTTAAAGCCTTTTCTTCCTAGTGTCTCCAGCTTCACAAATAGTTTCCGCTGTTGAATGGCAAGTTCCCATTCCACTGTTATACCCTTTGTTTAGAAAAAGAAGTGGAAAATGCTTGGTTTTGTGACTAGAAGATGCTGTATGAATAGGGAGTTGCATGTAAAGATGCGTTGAATCATCCTGACATGAGCTGAATAAACAGCAAGTAAAGTGGATAGTTCAGTATGAATCTGGCTTCCAACTTGGCCTGTTTTCAGATCAGATAGTTGTGCATTTTTGCCTGTCATCACTTATGACCAGTTATCTCTATTCACCTGCTGGATGTACCTTTCTTTTAATGAATACCTTTAAAGATATATCAAGATAGCAAAATAGGGTGATTACTTCCCACTGTTTCATGTGAGAGAAGACGGAAGATAATTTATGAGGGTGAATTACAATCTCCTTCTCTCATATGTAAGTGAAGTTTAGTGTAAAAAAAGAAAGTGCATTAGAGGAGCAGTGTCTGTACAGTTAGCTTTTATTATGCTAATAGTAGAGGTCAAACAAAGCCTCAGCTTTCTGGAAATACTTGAGTTTGAGTTCAGTCTTCATTTCCAGGCCGTTCTGAAGTAGTGCTCTGCAGCAGTGCAGGAGGCTCTTCTTCAGGGATCTGCAAGTCAGGGAAGTCAGAAATTGTTTTAGAAGTTTCTGAATAGCAAGGTTTGGCCTCTGAGCTGATGTTGACACCGAGGATCATTTCCTCCTCCCTCCAAGGCAACTTCTTTGACTGCATCCCTGTCCTGAAGGCATCTGCCTTTTCCTAGGACTGTCCTCAACCTCAACAGCAAACATTGTGCTGCACTGAAACTTTTATAAGGTTAATTCTAGTGTTTCTACATTTCATTTTGGGCAATATTGCAGGAGATCCCATTTTTAGAAAACTGATTATTATTTTAAATGGTTTTATATATTTTGGATGTCTTCACTGGGAGATTGTTCAGTCTGACCATAGCTTTTTCCTAGGGCGTTTTCACTGTTACACTTCATGGTGAAGAGTTTTATCTGCTTGATTGCTTACTGTGCATAAAGTACAATTAATTAAAGATCCAACCACAGAAGCATGTAAAAGCAATGTTTGAAAGTGCAAGCAATGTGATTTCTTTGCGTCTCATTTGCTTGCTTTCACGATGCTGCTACAGCCAGCTTGCGTGAGGAAAGATAGGCCTCCCGCAAACTCAGGTGGTCTGCCTTTTTCATTTGTAGTTTAGATTAGGTTTTTCATAATTACTGGCTTCTCTCTGTTGTAACAGAAAATACACTTTCTAGTGCAAGCAAGAACAAAATCATGTGGGCAGTATCTGATAGGAAATTGCTTGTCGTGTGATTTTTAAATTTTACATTGTCTCAAACAGAAAAGAAGAAAGGCTGTGACTGGGACATGTCTTGGCCTAGAGGAAGGACATGTGCCCTTATAAATGCGAAGACTGATATCTTGATTAGACCTGTGGGGGGATATAAAAGATTGTGTCATTTGCCTTTACAAATTAACTGGCAGGGGTGCATCTGTCTTCAGATCCTTGGAGTTTGCTTTCCAAAAAGGGACGAGCGAGGGATGAAGACAGTGTTTCCCCACTGTAGAAATATTTTGTTCTGGAAAGCAGGTGATAAACAAAAAGGAAAATAAACGTGGTAGAACGAGGGACCTTCTTTTATTGTCTAAACTCCGGTCAGGTTGTGTTTTTGTTGCAGTTTAGAAGGCAGTAGCAGAGAGGGAGGTTTTAGGCAGAAACTTAAACCAAGTTTTGAGCCGTTTTGAGTTTAAAGATGGTTAGAAGTAATTAAATTAAATATTCTGGATATGATGGTAATATTCTTAAGACAAGTGTGCTTATAAAAGCGAGCTAATGGGACCAACTGCTTTTAAATTGGTGGAAAGCAGGTCATGGTGGAAGGGAAGGCTGGCATTGTTTCTATAGTATTATCAGTTTCCATGCTTACAGGAAATAATAGTAGAGCGGGAACCTGGGAGCCTGTAAATCTTTCACTGGTTCTTAGTCGAAGTAGAATAGTTAATGTAAAAAATATCTTTCTCACTTTGCAATAACTCTCGATGGGAACACAGAGAATGAAGGGAAAAAAAAAGGCAAGCCAATGAAGGTTTGCTCTGGCTCAAATGAGACTGTATTTGTTGCCAAAGTATCTTTGCAGCAGCACACTGACTTGAATCAGCTAAAGCCTTTGACTCTTGAAATACGTATTCTAAAACATGTATGTTCTTGTTTACCAGATACTGACATATTTAAACCATAAACTTTAATAAAAACTCACCCCAAATCTTCCCAAACCCCCTTCTCACTCTTGTAGAGGAATGTACCGACTACAAAAGAAGTGAAGATGCGTTCTATCGTAGGTGTACAGGAGGGCAAACAGTCTTTTAAGAGATTGGGAAAAATCTGTACATTTGTCTCTTTACTAAGGAGCGTCTACAGTAAAGGTGGGAGAGGGCTTCGATATAGGAAAAATGGGACATCTGACAAATCAGGATGTATTATCTGTTTATATCTAGTTTTCCATGTAGGAAAAGATCCTCCAAACTTAAGGGAAAGCCCTTCTTTTAAAAGAGCAATGGATCCAATCCTGTATAGTAGCCTAAAAAGGGACACAGGCTTTTTATCAAAACAAAATGGTAAAGATTCTGTTGCAAATAATGTCCTGGCTAAAGCTCGTGGTTTTAATTTTGAAGTACAAATATGTTTGCTCCTTTTATGTTTAGTTATGCTAAATGCAGAGCGTGTTCAATTCCCACTGATTTCAGTAGGTGTTGAAGGTACTCAACACATCATGCCTTGGGACTGGGCCCTCAGATTTTGAGCTTCTAGGATACCGCAAAAAAATGCGTGTGTCTTATCAGAAACATGTGATGTGTGTGATGACCTTTTCTTCCGAAGGAGTTCTGCTTAGCTCCACACCGGGATACGGCATTACAGAAAAACACAATTTTCCAAGTGAGGGACACTGTCAAATTGAAACACAGCAAGATTAAGGCCTCAGATGAACCTCTGAAGTTTCTCTTGGAATGATGCATAGGATCTATTAATGTATACGACTTATTGAAAAGTGAACATTATTGTGTGGGTGTGTGAGGAAAAGAGACTCAACCTTCATCCAATGTGGGTAATATGGGATCAACACCTTCCTACACATGTTTGTCAGTGCTGAGGATGTGTTTGGCACAGGTGGCTGGAAGGTGAGGAAATACCTGGCATTCGGCATGTTTTCTGAATGTCAGTGTTCAGGATAAACGAGATGAATCACAGGAAAGGAAATAACTAACTACACAGGACTTCCCATGGGATTTTGCTTACTGCTGGTCTCACAAGGGCCTCGTACGTGCAGAATGTGCTTGGGCCGATTGGGAAGGAGGGCAGCACAAGCACCTGGGTAATCACTTGGCATGGCGATGCCAAACCGTGAGAATTTGCAGCATTGTGCCACCCTTCCTGCTCCCCTTTTTAGTCACTTTAAAAAGATCTGGTTCCCCTCCCTCATTTTTCCAGAGATGGAGGGGGATCCTTGCCTTAAGTGGGCTGATTTTCATCACATCTTGTCTCAGCTGAGACCTGATAAAGTGCTATATGCATTCGCCCTACGAGTATATAAAGTATGGTTTACAATTAGCATATTTATGCAAAATGTAAGATATGGCATACAGAAGAGCTTTTGCACTGAAATTTATGTATGGCTTACTCATCTGGGAAAGAACATTTTATCCTTCAGTGAGATAATGATTTGCTAATAGTTTAATCAAGCAGAGGAGATTTAATGCATCTGACTGAAGGGACATTAGTGTTTCTGAAAAGGTCAGGCCCATTAGCAGCTCAGGAGGATACAGTCAGAACTGCTTCCTAAATAACTCAAAGAACAGTGATCCTTAGAGGAACTTGGGGAAAATGCTGGAGGGAATTTGAATAAGACCCCAAGCAAGCACCAAACAGTGTTAAGGTATAAAATTTATCCTGCTTCTCAAACCTGAGATTTTCTTTTTCCATACAGCCCAAAGAGCTGAAATTTTTGATTCCTTAAATGCTGAATCACTTAGGGTGTGGGAACCTTAGAGCTAATTTCATTATGTTTTTGTCTTCCTTTCTGTGTCTTCGTTAACTATTTTAATGGCACGGTCCACCTAGATTCTGTAAACGAGCACTCAGACTTGCTTTTGACCTCCCTGTGCCTTTGCAGGGTTATTTCGTGTTGTGTGCCTGTTTGGATAAAGCACCTGTGTTAGGAGCATCGCTGGTGTCAGGGTAAGTGCTCCTCTGCTGAGGGGGCTGCTCGCTTCCCGTGAGCTTTTATAAAACATCTGGAGTTTCACCAAACCAGCGGGGGCTGTGGGAGACGCGTGTTCTGCCACCGATGCTGTGGCCCTCGCTTTCCCTTTTCCTCGCACCCAGCAGCGGTACCGGGAGCCCCTCGTTCAGGGGGTGGCAGAAGGAAGAGTGTCGGCAACACGGCGAGGGGGCTGCTGTGCTGTCACCCAAACGCGGGCTCCTAAAAGAGGGACCTGGGCTGATGCCCCGTCAGGCAGCTTCACTTGCCCGCTGCTCTCGCCTGTGACTTTGCTGCTTTATTGTCCTGGGTTTGGCTGTCATTCCCAATAATGGAAAAACATGTTGCTCTTTAAAAGCAGATGGAAATTCATTCCTGAAGGAAGAAATATGTCTCTTTAGGCTACTGCTATTGTTTTCTTTTAGTTTTATTTTTTGCCCGTGAGTTATTTCTAGCAGCTTTTAATTTAATTATTTCGTTTTTCTTTTTTTCCTTTTTTAATCAGACAGCAGGGATTATTCTTCAGTGTTTTATAGCACATGCTTTCAGTGTACCATTGATCACAAATGAAAGTCTTAAATGTTCAGAGTAAAAATTGCTTTTTCAGTGATCAGGAAGCAACTGAAAAAGCTGGTTTATTCTCTTTTTCATTTAAGTAATACAAATGCTCGTATCAGATCAGAGCGGTAGAATTTGCTTTTATGTTAAAAAAAGGAAAAGAAAAAAAGTTAAGCACTGCATCATGGTGACCTGTTTTTCTGATTTAAACCTGTAGTGCTTGTGCTTGATTTTATAAGTTATGATATGTCACAGAGTATGCAGTTAGAAGTGAGCCTGTTGCTTTGAGTCTGACTCAACTCTGGTCCTAAAGACAAGGTGTACAAATTAGAGAAAGTCACCCAAAAGTTGTTGCGTTTCACAGAGAATTAATACCTGATCCTTGACTCTTATAACCAACTTCCTCAACATCTAGAAGTTGCTGTAAATACTGAATATCTTAGCATGTCAACAAAAGATCTGTCTGAAGCTTTTTGTTTCATTTTCCGTGATGTGAGACCATTGATTTATATCAAGTTTTTTCATAATGAAGGGGGGAAAAGTAAATATTCTTACATATCCATTGCTGTTTTTTATGTCCTTGAGATTAGTGTGTGTCTGACTGGTTGAAGTGCCTGCTTTTAATAGTGTACAATGTCTGACTCTCAAACCTCGGTGTTCAATTTACCTTTCTTTATGCGTATATATACATTTTCCTCTATGATACACTGAGGATTTCAAGGGGGTTTCCCACAGAGGTAGCACTGAGCTTGGCCAGGAGAGCTGCAGAGCGCTCCCCACTTCTGCAGTACAATTGCCTTTCTGTCCTTAACAGAATCACTTACACCAGAAATAAGGTAGTACTTGGACAATAATATCCAAAATACTTCTGATTATTATCTTAATTGGTACTAAGCATATTTAAATGTGTAGTACCTGAAGGCGAAATCAGGTAGGATGTTTATACCAGATGAAACTGTGCAGAGGAACACCTTGTGCTGACCTACTTGTAACTCTGGGACTGTGCCAGTTAAATTGCTGTCAAGGTGGAAGAAACGTTAATGAGCAGTAAGGGAACAATGGAGCCCAGATATAAAGGCTTATTAATCTACCTGAGTATTGTTCTGTGAATGAAGAATGTGTATTTTAATAACAACACTAACTGTTTACACTTCACTGAACTGCAAAGATTGGAGAGGTGCATGTGCGTGAATTAAAATATTTGAGCATATATTGGTATCTTTGTGTACATATAAAATAGGATGTTTGCCTTTGGCAGTCATGAGTGAAGTAACTGTTTCTGTTGTGAAAATTTGGAACCTAATTCTAATAAGAGCTAATAAAAATCAAGAAGTATGCCATTAGATTGTGAATATATTGAACAATAGATGTACTACATTTCAAATGTAAAAGCTGTCACTGTTAAAGCTACATTTGTATAGAACATGCCCCAACTCTTCTGCTTCAAGTGATTGCTTGTATAATAGAAATAATATTTCATTTGTGCAAAGTAAATGTTGAGTTTATTTTGGGATAAAGTGCTTGGATGGTTTTTTATTTTCCTTACCATTTTAATTGTGATATGCTTTAATATTTCCCATCGCTCAGAATGCATATGAGCTGTAAGCTTACACACTTGTCATCATCCCATTCAGTTGTTTGAATTTGAAAATGCCCTCTGCTCTCTTTGTGTCAAAGAGGGTTTGAATATGTGTAATTTTAATTTTCTAAGTGAGATTTTTTTTTAAAGAATGGTTGGAATATCTGCCTATTTTTTTTTTTAACTCACAAACTTTAGCAATGACATTGGAGTTGGAGGCTTTTTGGTGAGATTCAGCTGCCCGGCAGTAATACTGAAACAGTCTGAGAAGCTGCTAGTAATTAAGATAGTCACCGGTGCAGAATGTGGGAACAGGGGAGCTTTTGGGTGTTTGCAGCAAAACCTACATATTCAAACAGGGAAATATTCCTTTTTGTCATGTAACTTCTGTTTTCACGGTGTGCCTGAACACTGGCTGCTTGTAGGAAGCGGAGCTGCAATCCACTGAAGAAGCCACTTAAAGGGGAGATATCTACAGCTGGCTTTTGTGGTTTGTATTTGAATACTAAGAGATTTGTATTTGCACAAAACTTTGGTCTTAGCTTTCCAACCATTGCCTGGAGTAGAAGCTGTCAAGTAACATTTCTTAGCACTACTGAAAAGCCAATGGCTTTATGCACTATTGTCGCTCAGATTTTTGTGTATCAAAAATTGAAAGTCGTTATTTCCAACTTATCTTGCATGGTTTCCCTAAAATACATAAAGCTTTAGATTGCCTTTGGCGAAGGGATTAAGTGGTTATTGGCAGATGGAAACAGCACAATAATAACTCTGCAGCAAATTATTAGCAATGGTAGAAGCAATTCCGTGGACTGTTTCGCTTTTTTTAATTAAACTTTTTCAGACTACCACCTAGTTCTTAGCTCAGGCTTTTTGTCTCTTGGCTTTGAAAACGTCAAGGATAGTTGGGCAGAAAAAAAACCTTTCAGGTCTTAGTCCTCTGTAATTTGTTCATGGCATTGCGTGGATAGAAGCGAGCCATTGGATCTGGGTTGACCACTTGCAGTGGAAGAAACCAGAGCAAACCCCAAGATGACTTGAGTCGCTAATTGGGCCTGACATCCCCATTGTCAGCGGAGGAGAACTAAGAGCATTTTGCCCAGTTGAAAAGAGCTGCTTTGGATTTTGTTTGTTTGATGGTTTATTTTCTTATTTAGGGAGGCGGGGAGGGGGTTAGTTATAATTTCAGAGTAATTGGCATCTTACAGAGATTGGCTTTGTGGTGTTTGAATAATTTCCTAGAAAACAAAGTAAATTTGTGATAAAACTAGCCTATTACGATTATACTTACCATTGCACGGTGAAGCACACCATTGGAGGGAAAGGAGGGGAGTGCAGCAATCTGTCTTCTGTTTTGTCCTGTATATTTTTGGTCTTATTGTGCTTTTTACTGGGATAAATCAATTTTGTCTTTTTGTTTTGTTTTGTTTTGTTTATTTTCCTGGAACTTTTCCCAGTGAGCTCCCATTGATGAGAAACTGATGAAGATTGGCGGGGGCGGGGGGAACTTACCCAGCTCATAGGTTAGACTCTGTGGGTATTGTGGTGGGATGTTTCCAAGTATTTGTGACTCTGTGTCAGGAAAACTCTTTCCACTCAATCTTTCTTCAGCAGCCACTTTCCCTTGCAAGGCACGTGGTTTTCGTCGGGTAGCCGAGAAGGAAGGACCCAACAGAATCAGCCAGGAGGACACGTTGTGGGGGATTTTTCTTATTACAGGTGATGATAGGGGCTTGGGGCCAGCTGGCTGGTCAGCATTGCCACACTACCCGGAGCAAGCAAAAAAACCCAACAAACAAACAAAAAACATCCCCCCAAAACCCCCCAAACCAAACCAAAATACAAAACAAAACCAAAAAAAAACCCAACAAACCAAAAAACCCAATCAACCAACCAACACAACCCCCAAATCCCCGCGCTGCTCTTGTACTCAGGCACTTGTACTCAGATGTGTTACCGCTTTATGGGATCTTGCCACTGCTGTGGTCATTTTTGCTTATTTACGTGTTATAGAAACTGGGGGAAGAAAAACTACGCTCCTTTTTAGCAAAAGAAAATTTGCAGGCAAGAAAATGTGTTTGGTGACTTAGTATAAACAAGAGAGAACAAAACTTTCCTTGATTTTGATTTTTCTAGTTTAAGGCCTGAAGAATTCCAAAGAAGAGTTGGCAGTCTTGTTTTAATATTCAAACAGTAAGCGCTCATCATCATAAGATGTCAGTTCTCTTCAGAAGCGGAATATGGTCCACATGTTAAAAGCTGAAAGCTTATTCTTCATTACTAACAGTCGCTGTTACTAAATTTGCAAAAGTATTTGTGAATTCAGTCAAGTAAACTCACAGCAGAAAACCTAGGATTTTTTTTTAAGAGAGTTTTTTATACATATACATGTGCACCGTCCTTTTATTTGTCGTTTGCTTCAAGTATATATAGACAATTATCCATATATATAGACATATATAGACACATATATAGACAATTATCCAATATATAGACAACTTATCCATCCAGAAAAGTGCTCTGTTCTTTCTTCTTCTTTTTTTTTTTTGTATAGTTTTTGAACTTGTGAGCTAAAAAACTGAAAAACAACAGCAAAAACACCAAAACTAACCCAAAACCTTTGAAACAATTTGGTTTATTTATTTTTGAGAAAAGAATACCTTTATTTTGTCTTCATTAACCCTCGTTAATTAAGAATTATATTTATGGAAGACCAAGAAAAAGGGAGGAGGGGGAAAGCATTAAATTAATTTGTCTTCTATCGATGTTTAGAAGTTGGAGGAAGAAAGTGAACTTGAGAATTGGGACAGTATCTTACCCTAGGCTAATTGTTTACCATTAAAAAGAGAGCTTGCATGCAGCAGGGAGTGTTGTGTTTTGGACTTACTTCCTTGTAACTCATAAATCTTGGCTGTATAAATGTTCAGTCATTAATTAAGGCTTTCAAATTAATCTGTTTCCTGACTGGACTTGGCTGTTTTTGCACAGAGCAATGCTGTTGCTCAACTCACCAGTTCAGGAGTGCTCTCAAATGTGTGATATGGAAGTACGATGTTTATTGTGAGAGTTAATGAACAGCCTGCGTGGAGGGGGCAGGAGAAGCGTTTTGTTGCTAACATGTACAGGAAATAGTGTTGTAGTATCGAAATGCATTTGTGTACTTTAATTACTTCCCTTACTTCAAACAGTGGCAAAAAAAATGGGTACTTTATATTGATAAATGTCAGTTCCAAGCAGAAGTATTTTTGTTTCATTATTCTAGGACAGAGTTTTGTCTTTGCAATTCAACCAGTTTACTCAAATGATACATAAACACAGCCCAAAAGTCTCTCTTATGTGATGGAAAAAGATTGCAACTTTTGTTAGAGGCTTTTTAAAAATCAGTTTGTAATATTGTCACTCCGGTAATAGTATCATTGCATTGATTTGATTTGCACATATAGTAACACAGTGCTCATTTGGGTTTTGTGTTCTACTTGTGTTTCCCTTTCTTTACATTTCTTGCTTATGAAGGTATGACAGGAACTTTTACCATATATGTATTTTTCTAATATTTAGGATTTTCAGAAATTCATGAAAATATGAATGACGATATGTACAATATGCATTGCACTATAAATGTTCATGTTATCTTTAGCACTTAAATATACACAGGTCTGTCTTTGCAGTGTTGAAAGTGAGTGTACTAGCTCTTCTTCTGAAGTGACCATCCCCTACCTCATGCAATGAATTTGCTGTTAAAGGTGAAGCAGCAAAAGCTGCAAATGAATCATCCAGCCAGGTGTGGTATTTTACAGCCAGGCAGTCCTGCAGATGTACTACATTTCGTAGCTATTTCAAACCAAAAATGCTTTCATTGCACACATTCCAGTTGGCCAGATGTGTATTGCAACAGCCGACTTCCTTCAGTTCTGCATGTGCAATGGATTTCATCATGAACTTGTAAGGTCTCTGTTCCAAACTGTCTATTTGTACCTGAAGCCCGGAGAAGTAGGAATTCATGATGAACATGAACAAAAAAGATCTCTTCTTAGCTGTTTGAAGTCTTAGTGTTCAATTCACGAAAGTGTGTTGCTGCTCATGTTTTCTTTGTCATGAAGTGCGATGAGATACAATAGTCCTAATCAATGTACCCTTTACTAAGGAACAAAAATATAGTCTGCAACGTCTGCTTGCAAGTCTGAACAACTGTTAGCTACCATGGAGGTATTTTTCGTTACTTTCATATATGTGTTGCACAAAGGAATATACTTGCTTCTTAATGGCTAATTAAAAATTGGTCTGACCAAGTTTGAAAGTTTGAGATAATCTGAAATCTGAATTTAACTCTTCAGCTGAATTTCCTCACCTTTGTCACTTCAACCAGAGCCAGACTATTAATCCCTCCTCATTTCTGGCCTAGTCAAAGTTTACATTGTTACCCTACAGCATTTCAAAGATTTTTTTATGTGCATAAAAAATTCCCTCTAACCAATGGAATTATTTCATTAACTTATAACCAAATACATGTTTGAGCTTGCTAAATCCAGGGATTATTTATTTAATTCCTAAAGATAAAAATGTATTCTAATTTCATATATGTTATTAATTAGGTAGCAGAAATAACAGTAGATGTACCAAGCTTATATTGATTTTTTTTTTTCATTTTCAAGGCAGGATGTATTTTTGCAGCCAGATTCAATTGCTGTCACTTAGGTGCCTGTCATTTCTTGGCTGTTCTTTCAAACCAACGGATGCATGAACGACCCAACGCTGCTTGGGCAATTAGGTTTCGATACAGCAACATGATTTTTCCATGACCAAGAAAACCCTTGCATTTCAATGGGATCGAAGAGTAGGCATCTTCTCAGTTCCATTTAGTGCCAAGCTAAGTCATTGTAAGTGTTTCCAGGCCTCTCAGTATTGCTTTCCACAGGTTTCTAATGAGACATGGCTATATGTGTCCATGAGGAGCACTGGCCAAATGAATACCTGTCCTTTTAATCTGCATTTTGCAGTTGAGTACAAGTCAGAGTGGCCTCAGTGCTGCTGTAGGAACATTAAAGAACAGCGAGACTTTTTAAAACAAGTCTGCCACTCTTACCACATCTTTTTGAAGCAGCAAACCTTTTTTTCTTGTCCCCACGAGATTATTGCCATCCAATAAGTTGTTTCAAGAATAGCTCCATGTGTACGAATCAGCTACAGAGGCACACGGGCAGCGAGTGACCCACTGAGTCAGGCAGGCAGTAGAAATCCAGATAAGCCTGTTGTGCTTGGTAAAAGTACCATGTGCAGCATGATAGGAAGGCTTGCTAAATTATAAATCATAGCATTAAGAAACTGTGGTAATAAATCTCTCTTCTGCCAGTCTGCATTTTACTGGAAACAGTCCTGGACTTGCTGGCAGATAGGTTGGATTGTCTCATTGGTTTCTTCTGTCTTGTGAATTTGATAAATCATTCAATGCATCGTATTTGGTAACAAGTAAACCATATTTCAAAGCCTGTTATGATGCCTGTGTGGTGTTTACAACTTGAAATCTGTTGTTACATAAGACTTGGAAGACACTCAGTGTTGTATTCGGTAGTATCTGTGAGCCACCTGAGTAACAGAAGAAATGATAATTTGCCAGATTTCTTGCAGGACCGTTTTTGCAGTGTGCAGCTTCAAAATCAGAAATTGCATTCAAAATGCCCATGGGACATTATTACAATTTGTTTTTCGCAGGTCACACATTTCTTTCAGTGCTTGGCTCCTGCGGGATGTTACCAGCAGGTTGCACCAGGGCGATACGGAGCGGCTGGCGCTGGTTTCACTGCCGTTCTGATGGCCTGCCGCTGAAAGGATGACTTAGAAAACACAGCAAGGAAGCTTAGAAAGTTGCTAAATTTAAATAAAAACCCTAAAACCAAACCAAAACAACAAACCAGCCAGCCCCCCCCCACACGCCTCAAAACCAAACACTTATAGCAAAAGTAGTTCAGATGATTTTTAAAAAGTGCTTTAAAATGCTGGCTTTAGAAGGGTAAATAGAGAGGGTAAGTGGAGAGAAGTGGTGAGAGCCACGGCCAGCGGCAGCTCCCTGGACCACAGGAGCTGCTCTACTGGTGTCCCAGTGCCAGAGCTCCTTGGGCTTCTCCAAAGCGCCAGCGCAGAGACCCGGGCAGTGTCCTCCGGTGAGCATTGCTCGTGCTGTGGGTGCTCAAGGTGAACAAAACAATGTTACTGGTGTTAAAATGATAAACCCAGTCCAGTCCTAGCCCAGCCAGGATCTGCATAGAACAGGTTGTTCCCTGCGAGTCGGAACAACGCTGATAACATTTGGCAGGAATAGCAAATACACATTAATATTTGCATTATGATAACAGATTGCGGCTGGTTTGAGGTTTAGATTTGATACTAATCATTCATCCTTGGTTTTGAGATGATTCCTGAAAGAAAGCATCTCTCTCCTACAGCGAACAGTCTTGAAAGTGTCCCACTTTTAAAACAGGGAGCTTTTGGTCTCTTTATTTTTACCACTTAAAATCCAGCAGTTTTATTGTACTAATGTTTAGCCTGCCAGGACTTCTTAGCACCAGATTTTTTTCATTTGTAAATAGCAAGGGGTTTTTGTTGTTTGTTTCTTCTTAATTCATATGCCGCATTTAAGGAAAGCTTAATTAACCCCAGCATACAGGGAGAGGAAACAGTGTTCAGCAATTGGGAATGTAATTAGCTACATTTATACAGAAGTGATTGTATTACATAAATACTTTTTTATTATTATTATTTATTTTTGGATGAGTTTGGGGGCTGGAAAGGGAGGGCAGGCATAGGCTCTATAAAATAAAGTGGAAGGAGTAAAAAGGCTTCTATGGATCTGGAATACAGAAATATCATGAACTGTCTCTTTATTTCTCTGGAGAGCTGAAGCACTGGTCTTACTCTTAAAACTCTTTGACAGAGTCAGAGGTTAAATTTCAGCTTAGAAGGTTTGCAAAGCTTGAAAAAGCCATACAAGTTGAATCCTGTTCTCAAGGTGTAAACACAGGACCGGGCTGATCCGAGATACGAAGGCCAGTCTTTTTACTGGTTTTTATTAAAATATTTTGTTACTTCTGCTGCAAATTAACATGCGTTTGAACATTTTCTCTCTTAAGTATTGTTCAGTCTTCCTCATTAAAAAAACATTTCCTCAATAATAATAGGTTCCATATGTAGATGTACTACTTATGTAAAATGATACATATTAGTGTAAGTAATCACACATGAAAATGTGTTTTTTTGCTTTTCACCATGTAATGACTCTTCCTGCTCCAGCCTTCTGCCCCCAAAACAAGCAGAACAACAAGAAAACGCAGTGAAAGGAAATCTGCAGTTTTAAACAGTTTTCCAGATCCCCCGTTCTCCAAGTTCAGACGGAGCTGGCAGGGACCGATCACTTGCTGCTCCAGGAGCAACACGACTCTGTGCGCAGTGGGGTCGATATGGAGCAAGCTGACGGGCCTGGGGTTGGGAAAGCTGTTCACCATGTGCCGAGCCTCAAAAATAGGGGCAAGTCCCTCCTTAAGGATCCTTGAGGCTGACCAGGGAGAGACTGACTCAGGTGCTCACAGCTGAGTGTTTGCTGAACGGCCTTGCTGTGGTGAGATGGAAAGACTTTGCAGTACCTTGTGCACCATCTCAGAAACATACAGGGGAAGCACTTCTTGAAAAGAAGAAATACAAAACCTCTTTCCTTTTTAGAGGATTACAACAGTATTCTCAGCATTTACCTGTAGAAATAACACCTGACGTCCATTTCATTAAAAAACAAAACAACCAAAACAACCCCAACAAAACCAAACCAACAGCTATAGAAAGCCAAGTTACCTTAGTTATGGACTCTCTGTATTCTTTTTCCTCTTTCGTGTATGATTTTAACAAAAGAAAGATTCCTAGTGTTCTGTTTCAGCCTTGTAACATGATGCAATCAGTCCGTTTGGCCGATGAGATGTTCTGCGAATTCTTTCCGGCTCCTGCAGGGTGGGCAGTGGAGGGAAGGGAGGCGGCGGAGAGCTGCGAGTGTTCTTCGTTCCCGCCAGTCACATATGCAGCAGCGCTCAAGAGGTGATCAGAATCACTTCCCAAAGCAAAAGGGATGCAGTAGATTTTTCTTCAACACAGAGGTTGATCATAATTAATAAAAAAAAAAAAAAAAAAAAACAAACAAAAAATGAATAAGACAAAGGAGCACAGGATGTAGCTGTCTCATTGCTTACAGAGAAAAAAATGCAGTTATTAACTTTTATAAATTTTGCTTTAGACTTTCTTGTGGTGAACAGTGATTTAGAAACACTAAATTGAATCATTAGTTTTGTGTCATTGACTTTTTTTTTTTTTTAGTTAGAAAAAATTCAGAATGTTGAAAAGATTTGAAGTATTTAAGTTAAAACTTTTTCAAGATTTTCTTTCAATTCTTCTGCTAAGTGTAATGGGTGAGGTTGAATTTGAACCTTTGTTTGTTTGTGTTTAGATTAAATTACGTATTCTGCTTGGGAATATTCTGTTCTCTTTTCAGCAAAAAGCTTTTGCAATTATACTTTTGTATTAGCTTAAAATTAACAGGCGTAGAATTATAAAAGTGGTTGGTTTGGGGTTTTTTTGCACATATTGGTAAATGGCACTATTACTTCAGTATCATCATCCATTTTCAGCTGTTTTCCTACTGCACTTCTTAATTGTTGTTTCATTAAGAAAGCTGAGCAGACAGGGCAGCACTAGCAGCCTGCAGGCTACACTTTCAGGTGGATACGTGTGTTTATATTTCTCCACTGTATTTTTGAGGGAAGACTTCATGCTCGAAAGATAACGCTTTCCATCTCAGGTGGAAATGGTAAAGTTGTAGGAAATAGGTGGTTGAACGTCTATAGAGGAATATTTAGTTGATCTGTATCTTAAAACTTATTCTGTTTTGAAAATGTATTTAAATGATTGCATGATTATACATAGTTGTGGGTGACTAATCTAGTCTATTGCTGCAGGTCATGGGAATAGTCATAAAAAGTATTTATTCTGAACGTGAACCCGGATGCATGCTTTCCTGACGTTTCCCATCTGGTCTGTAAGTAAACAGTAAATCAGATAGAGAAGAATTGAGGAAAGGGAAGAAGCGGGCACGTGGGGAATCTGCAGCACTAAAACAGCAGCCCGAGGTGGTCTGAAGCTGTAACTTGTTTTCTCTCAGAAGCAAAGAAAGAATTATTCTACATGGAACAAAGTTGTTCCATAGACCCAGGAACCCACTGAGGTACAGCTGCCGCCAAACGCAATTAAATCTTTATCAGAAAAGCACTGATGGAAGAGTGCAGAGAATAATCCCATGCCCTTTGCTCACGAGTGCCTTGTGCTGCCGCGGAGGCTGGCACTTCTCTGCAGACTTCAGCCTGCGCTCTGTTTTCCTGAAACCAAAGTGTTTCTAGGGTGTTGCTGGTTCCATTTTGACAACTCGCTGTTTCCTGTCATTATTGACCTTACCTGTTTGTACCTCACCGGGTATATGAGCCAGAACATCCTCATCTAATGTGTGGTTTTCTGCTTGGTCCTCATAGCTGGCATTGGGAAATCTGAACCTCTTTGCTGAATTATCCCAGGGATATTTCAGATGATCTCTGTGGGATATGTTTAGGGATCTCAGCTGTGAGGACAGCAAAAACGCATTTTCTATTGTATCTAAAGAGCCCACAGGAGCTCCTGAGTTATGAACTTCATGTATTGGCTGTGTGAGTGGGGGGGCTGGACTTGTGCTTGGCAGGAGAAACTGTATTTTGACATCGTCACCTCAATATACATGAAAAGCTTTAATCTCTAGTCAATTGTTTGCTCCGTGTTTATGTGTTTCACCTGACTTACATTTAATTCCAGCTGGAGAATCAGTCCCAAGGCTCTACAGTGTTGTTCCTCAGTACTTGTAGCCCAAACAGTTTTTCTCTTAGCCACAGCGGTAATTTCTCAGTCACTGAAAGGGGCCGTTTCATAGCTCCAGTGTCCTCCTCTGGGAAACTTGCTGGTGGATGCAGCTCGCTCAGGCTGCCCGTGCCCTGCAACCCCTCTGATTTTCCTCACCTCCTTGCCTTCTTTGATGGGCCAGAGAAAGTGCGTGCTTTCTGTGGGAAGTGATTGGGAGATTAGAGAGAAGAAGTTGGTTTCAGTCCAAAGGGTGGTGATATATATTAGCACCATTTATAAGATAAAGTCAAATCTCTATTCTCTCTTACCTCGTGAGACTTCAGCCTAGGGCTAAATGCAGCCACAGACGAATGCTCTTTCTTGTACTTCTAAGGGCACGTCAATGTGAGGAAGTTGTCCTGGAATGAGATAGGGTGTGAATGTAAATGCAGTAGTTGTTCCAGCATAATATCCTGTGTAGACAAGGTCTTGGTGAAGTGACTAAAAGCAATGGAATTACTTCAGTGGAAGCTGAGGACACCAAGCCCCCCATGCTCCCCCCCCAGCAGCCAGCCCTGTGGGCAAAGGACAGGCTGAACGCCCCATCTCCATGTTTGTTTGTTTGTTTGTTTGTGGGGATTCAATGTCTCACTGCTTTTCCTGTCAACGACACTTGTGGAAAATGTGATTTACTGTTTATTTTATCAGTTGTCAGAATGGGATAGAGAGTGATGACCAACAGTGTTGCTTTAGGTAACTTGTAAAGGCAAACCATAATTTGGCACCCAGAGTGTGAATGATGGGGACTGTTTTAGCTCTGCCATCCCTTACTGGCTTTTGTCATTCCTACAGTCTGGCACAGAGGCTTTGATCATCTCTGCAGGTATCTACGGTCTGTTGCTCTGAAAGCAGTGCAAAACGAAAGCTGCTGGAAAGAGAAAATATATGTTTATGCTTCTCTTTCAGAAAAAGGTGAAACATTAATGTAGTGTTTGTGGAGTCAGAGCAGTATATGTGTGCACATGCTCTTCACATGGTACTCTGGGAGTTAAAAAAAGTCACCTTTTTAATGCTTGTGAGTTTGGTACAACATTTTTTAGGCCTATGCTATGTGATTCAGTTGTTACCTATTCTTTATGGTCTGCTGAAAATTAGTGTTTATTTTTAAAGTGCCTTTTTTCAGATTAAGTAGAGCATTAATTAATCAGTGTGAGGAATAGAGTGCATTTTTCTACCACAGCTTTCCATCATGTCAAAAACTCATTACCAGATGTAGAGATCATAAACAATCACACATGGCTGCTGCATGTAAATCATCTGCAGGAGAAATTACCGCTGATGTCTTCTGATTAGATCACTTTGTCTTCCAGCTCATTAATACACTTTCAACCATGGAGAATATTTAGGTGCTAATAACACACAAAGCAATATACAGGAGAGCATTAACTTACCATATTTGTTAAACATTTTAGTCTGGGTTTTTTTTCCCATAGTCTAGGCTACTCTTTTTTATCTTGAAAGAGCAGCTGCATAGTCAAAATCTTCCCTTGGAATTGGTATTTGCTTCTGCAAGATCTGTAGTGATGGGATATACAGATAATCTTCCCAAAGATGATACTACAGAAATGAATCTGAAATTATTAGGCCAAAGTCTTTGCTGGCACAATCCCCAGGGGAGTTACAGCAGCAGATAAATTGTCCTGAAGATAAATAAACCTATTGAAAGCCAGGAATTGCCAGTTTAACCGCCTGTTACCGAATAATTAGATCCCACTACAGTAGTTCCCATGGTAGTCCCTGGGACCAGTCTCACCAGCCACCCTCCCACCACCCATGCGCAGAGACCAGCTCTGGGCAAGGGGTCTCCTGGAGCTGCTGGAGATGGGCACGTCAGGCTTGTGCCTGCCAGCCATGCGTCCCCACCAAGGCTGCCGTGGCAAGGCTGTGCTAAGCCTCCGGTGAAGCATATTCTCCATTTCTGGGAGATCTTGAAAGCAGAGTCACGTGGAGTGTCGTTTTCAGATAAACACATGCAGCAAACGATGCTGTAGGCTGAACACCATGAACTCACATCAGATTATATTTCTAATGAGAGCTACACTACTTTGTGCCCATTTTAAATATGCAATGTTTGAAATAGTGTCATATATGTTTATATATGGCATTAGAAGCAATATCCTGTGCTTAAATAATAAATGGTTGTGGTAGATGGTCACAACTTCAAAGTCACTGTAGATTATTTCAGGTCTTGTTATTTCCAGTAGGTAGATGATACATTTTTAAATGAGTACCTGTATATAGATGACGCATGTGTGGCCATTGCTATATGGCTTCTAACAAACTGGAGTCTGTCCCAGGGTTGGTCCATGAGGTTTAGGATGTGTGTGGGCACTGGCAAGCCATTCCAGGTGTCTGCAGAGCTTGCTAGATGGTGAAAAATGGCATCTGTGGTAAAGCCAACCCCTATAATCCTACATTCAGTCCCTTAGAAAAGGGATAGCCAAGTGGCTGACTCCTGTTTGGGTCTGGAGCAGAAGTGGCTTTTGCCCAACCCTGCCAAGGTCCCCAGTGTGCAATGTCTCCCGCACACCAGCGGAAGATCCCATATTTCTCAGCCCTCTCACAGCCTCTCTGAGAGCGCTGGTCACAGCTTCCTGCCCGGCAGACTTAGCAGAAATATCCAGCAGAGACTAATGTCCTTGTACTAGACGCTTGCATTTCTTCTGATTTTGCTTCTACTGAAGAGATCGGCATTTAAAAAATAGGTAGAAATCCTTAGTGACAAACTGTTTTATTGCCTGCTCTCTGCTTGTGTTGCAACATTCAGTGGAAGCTCCTGGCTTTCCATGGCAGGTATTTAACAAGCTTAGATGTGACATTTACACCTTGGGAACAGCAGATTGGGGTGACTGTGAAAATGAAGGGTGGTAGTTTGTGGCAGAGCTTTCTGTAAAATACATACCACATCAGGAGTTTGGGAACCCAGGATTCAACTGCTACTGATGGGTGCTTTGCACACAATGGCCTACCTGTAACTAGTTTAACTATTTCATGTTAATGCCGTGTTTAAGATACGAAGTACCAAAGGGATGTGACATGTTGATATGGATCACAATTCCGTTCTGTTACCAGTGCAAATATTTTAGCATTCATAAATTAATGGATTGAATCCTACGTTAGAAACTGTCTCTAGTTCCAATAATAGGTATTGTTGTGTCCAAAGTTTTGCAGAAACAGTTAAGTACCACCATGTACCATCACAACGTTGAAAAATGTCTTACTTGTTGATTGAACTTGTTCTGCTCATTGATTTATAGCTTCCATTTAGCTTTCAATTATGAAAAGCAGATAAGTGTTTTGGAATGTATTTAAGCATGTGCTTCACTTCAGTCACATTTACTGACGTCAGGGGAACCCGAAGCAGATGCTTGTGTGCTTTCAGGGATGCTTTCATGAAACAAGGAGAGCGGGAAAGAGAGAAGACTCTCCTTCCCTTTTTGGCTCTTCTCTTTTCATGTGTGAGTAACATATTGCGTGTCTGGTTTTGTTTAAATTCAAGGATGGCAAACAACCGCATTCTGTGAAAACTTCCTAGTTCTCCCCCATCCTTCTTTATAGTTTGTTTTTTTTTTCTTCTTGTTATTGATATTTGGTAACCTGCAGAGACAAAGTGATGCGAAACTTTGAGGTCTTTATAGAGGAGTTTATTCTAGCGGTGTTTTTATAAAACCCTGTGGTCCCACAGGTCCCCGGTTCCTTTGCTTGGTTTGCTTTTTTAAACACAGCTTTAGCGTGGGCTCATGCTTCATTCGCAGGGGTCTGTCAGGAGAGAGGTAGCAGGGAGATGGATGGGAGAGTCTCACAGCTCACAGTGCTTGATTGGATTGTCTCTTTATACTAAAATAGTGTTCCTGAAGCCTGTTCTAATCCCCTATAGCTCTCATTAAATATACGGGTACTTGTCGGCAAATTACAAGTCTATGAACCCAGAAAACATGTTGGTTCTTCTGAATCAAGTGTGCCTAATGTTCGGATTAATTTGTATACAGAGATTTAAATGGAAGTGGCACTCATTGCATACTATAAATCTAAAATAACTGTACAAAATAAGAGTGTGTATACAGACTCTGCATTTTAAAAGGGAAAGAAATCGCCAGTATTTTTGTTTGGAGATTTACTTTTTTTTTTCTTTTTTTTTTTTTTTTTAAACAGTGAAGCATTTCCTGCCGTGTTTGCGACAGGATGTTTGTTGAATTCGCATGTATATGTAGCGGCTACGTGGCTATCATTGCTTTGCCAGCTACTCAATTAGTGTTGTGACAAACCAAACAACTGCTAAATGACAGCGCTGAAAATAATTGTGCTGGTTTCTCGGGAGGTGTAAAGACTAGAATATTCCGCCATCCATGTTTAAGGGCCATTTGCATTGCATCTAAAACATTCTCTAGATTTTAAAGGTGAGGAGAGGAGGATGTTGTAAATAGCCAAGAGTGTACATAGGTGTAGCATTAACAGCTGAATGTCACATCTTTTTCTCTCCATCAAAGTTTGGTTATGTGAATGGGGTTAGGGTGACTCTAATTAGGAAGTCTAGTGCTGATCTCAGATTTCAAACCTACTCTTCTGTGTGCAAAAATGTCAGCATAAACTCTTGTTGGAGTTGTGTAAACTTGATCAGGATCTTCTTTTAATGGAGAAATCGTATTATGAAATACATCTGTTCCCAATAGTTTTAAGAAATGCCTTGTGGCAATTAAAGCAATTGCTTGCTTAGAAAATAATACCAGGAAAATATCTAGCACTGTTTTACTGGTTTTCCCCTTCTAGATATACACTGTGTTAAAGAGAAGAATCAGCAGTCCATCAATACTACATAAATTAAGAAGTCCCGCAGTGGCTGACTTAATAATCTAAGTAGTACGTCTTAGCTAAAGGAGAACTGAAAAGTAGCGTGCACATTTACTGCATAGCTGGCTTGCTGTAAAGTTGTCAGGCAGTACTTATTTATAAACCTTGCAAACTGAAAAAACCTGATAAGATTACCATGACATGACAAATGCCAGCTATAAATAGATGTCTGACTTCCTGCCCATCTTTTCTTTCTCCTGCCCTTCATACTCCGCTCCGGTGTAACAGCCTGCCAGGGCTGTGCAGCTCCCCCAAGGTGAAGGTCAGCTCTTGATGTATTTTTGATCATCATGTAAAGTTCCCCTGTTAGTATGTGGTCCCTGTTTTAACCTCTTTGCAGATTCCCCCGATTATCCCAAATCACTTTCACATGGAGCTGAGGTTAAGCTTTATTTCTCTTGGCTTGTCCCTTCTGTAGCAGACACTTCCTCTTCACTTTGAAAGGACAAAGCGATGTTCAGCTGCCTGGGCCTGCGCCCAGCATTTGATTTATACATTATTTAATTTCCTTTAGAAAATTGGAAGCAGAACTTTAGGAGTGGAAGTCAGTCCTTTTCATTTGTTTAAGGATCTTTTAGGGCTAATATAATCATCGATAGTAGATGTCAGCATGATTAGGGTGACTTAAGGTAAAGAAAATTGAATACCAGGGGAAATTCTTTCATAATCGAGAGAGTGCCAAGATTTATAGCTGTGCGGGAGAGCTGTGGGTTATGAATTGTGGCATTAAAAAATGAAAATGGAAAATCATTGAGTTTTTGAGTGAGACATTGAAGACACCTGCCTCCCCTTACTGCACAGCAGGCTGGGGCAAGAAAGGTTTGCACCCTTTGCGTTACATTTGCAATCGTTTCTTGGACTGCAGTGCTCTCTGGAACTTAATTCAACCAACTAACTAATTCTGCAGAAATTCTTCAGTTAGTCCGGAGGTTTTCATTTGGGCTGACTCTGCATTCTCTTCTGCAATTAGGTCCACACATGCCGTGGAGTGACTGCCAAGACAATTTGAAAATTTCTCATGCAGTAGAGTCAGGAAATTAAAAATTAACTCTGGAAAGGGCATCATATCATATTTGGCAGTGTGGTTTGAATGCAGTGTCTACCAAGGGGTGGAAGGTTCTCCTCTTACCCATCAGAAAAAAAAAGACTATGAACGCTGACATATTTCTTCCGTGGGATTTTGAATGATCGACAGCTGAGGGAAGTATCAGAAGGGGAGAGGCCTGTGGCATGCATGTGCTTATGGATACAACATGACTTACCTGTGGCCTTTAATTTAGTGAAATATCATTTATTGACATAGAATTTCAGGGCTCTTGTGCTGCTGTTCCCAACACGGTTATGTTGGAGGAAAAAAAATACTTCAGTGCTGGAGTGTCACTGGGACTCTATGCCCATTACCGAGTCTCTCAGAGTTATGGTATTTGAGTTGTAAGCCATTACTGCACTTGCAAAGTAGGAGATGCACGTTACAGCACGAGCGAGACTTTCTGAATGACAACAGCACTTTCTGATGCAGTCTGTGAACACACAGATCCCGCACTCTGTATGTACCCTTTTGGTTAAAACAAGCATCTTCATGAATTCAAGCTGCTGAGGTGAGTAACAGTTTTGTGGTGTCGCACAAATGAAAGGAAGTGATGAAATTCAGGCTCCCTGTGACATTTCATGCATTTAAAACTTGCTGATACCACACAAACAATTGATATCACAAAGTCTTCTAGATACCATGGAAAGTATTAAACTTGATAGCAAGCAGGAAATGTTAAGAACATCTCCCGATCTTTACAGTGCTGAATAATTGCAAAGTAGAGAGAAAATAGCACTTGTTTTTCGGTTCAGTAGAGAAACCAGTGCTTCTGTGCTGGTATCTTGTATGTGCTGTTTTCATTTCTTTTATCATCGTTCACTGTATTTGGAGAGGAGCTAAACCACTCACTGTCCCAGTCTTAGTGTCTGTGCATCTAACATAAGGTGAGTAAACATAACAAACTGGAAAGTGGAAAGCTCACCTTTCCTCCTGCACATAGACAATTCCTGAGCACACCTGATGAACTCATCTCCCAGTTAAGGGGCTGGGGACAGTACCAGCTGTAGAAATCCATGCTTGTAAGACAGAGCAGCATGAGCTACAGCATTGCCCATCGAATAAGAGGTCCTGTATTTTCTGCTGCTTCTGCTCACGGCCAGCTTGGCACATGCTGTTGGACACTGTTGTCCTTAGCATCCTCCTTTACTCTTCTGTGCCATGCAAAGTAGACTGTTAGGTGACTTCTGAGCCCGGTCAATAGGCTGGAGCAGCACCGACGGGAGCAGTTGTGCTCTATTGTGGGATTATATAGTTTGGCCATATAATTCAGCGTGGTAAAATATTGACAGAAGGGAGGAGGAGAGCACCCGCAGCACTGCAGGTCAGAGGAACAGGTGAGCGTTTCCTGTGTATTATCCCAGCTTCCCCCAAAGATAACTGCTAGCTATTTTGAAGATCCAGTCTTGCGGACTTCTTATATGGAGGCTTGCAGTATGGGCTAAGACTGCGTTCTGTTCTTACTTTTCAGGCTACAGATTTGAGGGTGGGCTAGGATCTGTACCACCCACCGTACCAGGGGTTTCTCTCATTTTCTCCTTCTTCCCTTCCATCAAAAGCCCTCCCAGCCCAAGGGTCTGTTGCTCTCCGTAATAGTTGTTTCCTTCATCTTTCTTTCCTCCTTTCCCTTCGTAGCTGTTTGGACAAAGAGAGCTGATACAGTTCCTTTCTCTAGTGGTGAAACCGGGGAGAGCAGAATCTTTTCTCTGGCAGTGTACGCTCCGGTAGGTAAGCCAGTCCCACAGCAAGAGGCGCGCTCCTACAGGGAACCTGAGCGTGACCTCAATTTGCAACTGTCCCTCAAACCTGGCACCTTGGGAACACTTCAGCTGCCCAAGCCAGTCCTGTTTCTGGCTGCATTAACATTTCTTAATGACTTTTGAAGGTTTTTTAGCTGCGGTCCTTAGCTCTGTTATAGTGGACCTTTCTTAGCTCACTCTTGCAGCGTCCCCAGCTGTGCTACAGCGATAGCAGCTCCTTCAGGTGTCATTCCCTCCTCCCTTGATTGCAGCCTCTGCCCTGGTGTTAGATGCTATCCTGGCAAATCTTCCTGGGGCCCAGAAAGGTGGGAGACACCTGGCATTATCTCAGTGACTGTGAAAACAGTAATACCATATGTGGCAGTGTCTACAGACAGCCTTCCTCAAATGTTAAGCACCTACTTAGCAGGTGTGGTCACTCTCACCTCCCTCTGTCACTGCTGGGGAAAGGTAGGTGCCTCTCCTCAGGGCTTGGGTGACCTGAGGAGCCTTCTGGGCACCCGCAGATTAGTGCTTTCTTTGCAGAGAGCCCAGAGCTATTGTGCTGCGATGCAAATACCAAAGGCAAGGGCTTAAAGTCGGGAATGCTGAATCTAGGGTGCTGCGGCCAAGGACAGCAGATGCCACAGGGTTCTTGGGGGATCCTCATGGCTGAAAACTATTAAGCATAAATCTCTAGCCTTAAACTGCTTGAATATAAAGCATCTTCTTTAAATGAAGAGAAATGCAAATGACCCATTTTCTAAGTCTTTGTAGCACTGGAAATGCGTGTTGCATTGTCTAGTGTAGACAAGAAAAGAAGGATCGAAAGCACAAGAGACCGAGGAGGTTTTCGCAATAACATGCACAAACTGAGAAGGAGTTTGTGAGTATGAAAGAGAAGAAAAAGAGGAATTTGCTAAATTAGATCTGTTATCCAAGGAGTAGCAGATCCGGTTATCTGGAATACTGAAGTGACTTTCAAACGTGATGTGATTCAGTTCTCTCAGCTGCAGGAGGACACTCAAATGACAAGTTTTAATGTTAACAATGCAAAAGCAGATGCCTTGTTAATCTGGTCACTCATAACTTTTCACTGAAGGTAAGTGACAGCTCTGACAGTTTCTTGCATTTCAACATTTTACCTTATGCTGCCTCATTCTGTTCTGTGGTTTGTTCCCGGAGTGATGGGGGCCAATGATACCGGTGACAAGCTGCTCCACTTGTGAGGCAGCTGGTACTTTTGGGCAGTGCTGCGGGTCCCTCGTGGTACACACTCAGTGATTCACTGCACTGAGGAATTCTAGACCAGAAGCAGTGGGCCACATTTAGCTACGGACCATACTTAGTAGACACAAGAATACACCTTGTGGGATGTATCATTTGAGGTTTTTATTCAAACTAAAAGTGATTAGCAGATATGCTGTTACTGACAGTAGAGTTTTATTAAGTGTTTTATGACTGAATAACTCAAAATACTGGTGGTTTTTCAAGCATGAACATCCTAAAACCTGGTAGATCGAGGGGTGTCAAGTCAGAACACCGAGATCCTTATGGGAAACTTGGGGGCTGCCCACCTGAAAGAGTCATTCGCAAGGCCACCTGCACCAGCAAATGCCTCTCTGTATACACACCAGGCATTTACTTTTCCTAATTAGACACATCTTGCATTGGTTTTGAATTGGCCAATGAGTGAAAAACAAGTTGCACAAGAGAAAGCATTTGTATGTAGGCTTAACATGTCAGCTTCCGTGTGGTTTAAACCCGCTTTCTGCTGCAGTCTCATCCTCCCCCTGCCTTTGCAGTTTTCCTCCCTTGCCTGCCTTCCCGCCTGCATCCTGGGTGAGCCAGTGCAGGGTGCTAAACCAGGAAAAAAGACTCTCTTCTGTGCTGCTGCATTGGTTTTCTGCTGCTTAGCACTTGAACAGGCTCATCAGGGGGCCAGAGCAAAAAGAGGTGGTGACCAGTGCATCACTGGTTTAGACTGGAAGCACAGGTCACACTGTCACGTCTGTCTTACTGCTATTTTCTTGCCTTTTCATTCCATTAAAACATACCCCTTACATAAATCCTTAACTCAAGATAATTGTGGGTACACCACTTTCCTTGCTTTATATATTTATATCATTCTGTGTTTTTCCTTGCTATAATTGCTCATTTTCTTGCAGAAGCAAAACTTGCATTAAAACTTAAGTTCTTTACCAGCCTTTTTGCTTCCTCTTTAAGGAGTAATAACCGCACATGGAGGCATCTGGCCCTGGCCAACAGCACTGCTTTCCAGGGCCGACTGTCCTCGCAGCCGTGTTCTGCCTCCCTGGAATACAGGCATGCAGTAGCTCTCCTCCCTGATTTTCTTGGGAAACATGAGCAGCTGGGTACCTTGGGAAGCTCCAAGAGGTAAACTTAGAAACAGTCCAAAATTCCTCTAGCATTCTGCTGAGGAAATAGATACTCCACAGGAGACATCTCGCACCTTCCAGGAATTGAGACCAAATACATGAAAAATCAGGAGAGCTTCCATTAAGGACATTATTCAGCTTGCAATCGAAAGGCCCTGCACAGCAAATGTCTTTTCTCTCTCCTTGCCTCAACTCAGGATGTGTTTGCAGAAAGCTTTCATCTCTCTTATTTTCATAGGATTTGTATGCTTTCTAGCCAAGTTGATAGAAACACTAAGACTCCAGAAGATCTGTTAGACTTTCTGGCCATTATTTTTAACTGAGTTTGTTTGCTTTGACTGTGTTGTGTTATGGTATCTCATAGGTAGGTAACTACAAATATGGTTGCTATTAACCTACTATGCAAGATTTGCATCAGAGACGATATTTGCTGTGGCTCTGAAGACAGGATGAAAGGGACAGTTAAAAAATAAAATAAAATAAAATAAAATAAAATAAAATAAAATAAAATAAAATAAAATAAAATAAAATAAAATAAAATAAAATAAAATAAAATAAAATAAAATATTTTAAAAGCCAAACATGAAAAAATGTTTTTTTTTCATTCCTTTTTACTGGGTGGATTCAGAAGTTTAGGGCTCTTTTAATGGTGATATAATGTAATAGAAACGCTGCTGGAGTAGAAAGGAGTTGAAAGACAGTTCTAGACTGGCCGTGCTCTATCGATGAAAAAAAAACCACATATTTTTAGGGGAGGGAGGACACTTCTCCCAATTCTTTTTGCAGAATTGCTCTTATTTGCTTTGTTTGGGTAAGAGTCTATGGCATCCACTACTTTCACAGGTTAAACTTGAGAAAAGAATTACAGGTTTGAGAAGCAAATGCATGCATTATGTTTCAGTGCAGGAAATATGGAATAAGCTGAATGTATCGCCCAACCTCATATCTCTTTGCTTCAAGATCTGAAAAGCATGCAAGCAAACACAACGGCTAATTAATAGCTACACTATGATAGGTTTCATAAGGTAGAAGCTGACAAATCTGTTTTGTAGTTTTTTCTTTTGTTTTGCTTTTCTATAGAGCAACTTGCGACAGCTCTAGGTAATGATGTCGTCCAAGGCTTCAAGCTTTACATATTCACTTGCATAATTCAATCTGTCTTGCTAGCTGCATGCAGCAAAATAGCATTGGCTCTGTGTACAGGTCCTCCATAGTAACAGCGTACTGTGAGAACACAGGATTCTGTTAATTACTTTTAATTAAATGAGTGTGTATGCACACACGAGCACATGCACGCACACACACACACGTATGTGTACATATAGAAAAACTGTTTTTCTGGTGGTTTGGCTTCCTTTTCCTCACTTAAGGGAAGTTAAACTTTCTCATTAAATGTTTATATAAAAATGAAATAATTCTGAGGTTAACCAGAAATGCAGCTTAATCTTGTATAGAAACATGTGTGACTTTTTCTTTTTTTTTTTTAGTTGCACAAATATATCTGAAACTTGGAGTTGGCAGAGAGTGCTGTTTAAAAATATTTAGTCTCAGCATGTAAAAACTCGTTTTGTTACGGAATTCTTTTGTGAAAGGTGTAGCTATGCCATGGCTCTGCCAAACTGATGGGAGCCATATCGGCAGAGTGCGTTTTGGAAAATAGCTGCATTTTGGGCTTGCAGTTAGAAAAGTTATGTTGGAATTTACATGTTTTATATATTGCTTGGAAGTATAGCACAGCCAGTAATATTTTTTAAGAGAGTGGAAAGAAGAAAAAGGAAAGCTTGCAGATGGAGTCAAAGTTTCGCTCTGTTAGGACATGTCGGGATGAGCAGAGGTATGTATGATGACAGTTCGCCTGTACCACTGAAGCCTCCAGTTTATTCTCTTTAGCTGTCATCATGTGCATAGTTATGAGACATACGTTTAATTTTGGCTACACACCTCCTCTTTCCCTTCTCTTCCCTGGGTGTGTTTAAGCTTTATAGAATAGTAAGAGCTACTGATACATGTGATACTGTCTGCTGCCCAGACACAGCCCCTGCTCGCTTTTGGTACTGTCAGGGCAATTAGACACAGCATTTTGTGGTCCTTGCTGTCTCACTTATTGTTGCCATGATGGCAGTGTCCCACAAGAGCAACTGGCCGGTTGTGTGGCTCAACCCCTCGCCAACAAGCCAGATGTGACCCAAGCAGGTAGATGAGGTGAATCTGAAGCCTCATGGCTGAGAGCAGGAGAAGGACTTGGTCCCTGCTGCGGTCCCCCGAGGCAGCTGTGGCCACCATGGGAAGAGCTGAGTGGGAACCATTGTCTGGCAGACTGGCTGTATTCGGGTGGCACAGCCACTTCGTGTCCACGCTCAGCACCACAGGTAAGATGTGGGCACCCACACACATGGTCACATGCACATCAGTCTGCAAAATGACACAAATAAGCAAACTGTGGATTAAATACCAAGTCAAAATTTGGGCCTGTCTGTTCCAAAGTAAAATCTCCTACAGACATCATTAAAGGAACTGGTTTTGTTCAATTACATTTCCGATAACAACTTCTCATAAAAGAAACCAAGAGTAGCAGAGATTGTTTGCTCAGCCTGTTGGATCAGAGACATGAGATACACATAATACCTGTCCTTTTTATTTAAGAATTGCAAAGGTGCTGCCTCAGCACTACAGACCTGTTTTAAAGTAGACTAACCAATATCTGCTCCTGTTGAATGTCTCTTTAATAAACAAGGAAGAAGGAAGTCTGTCTTTTTATAAATTATTTTTAAGGGTTAGATCAAAATTTATTATAGCAATCAATTGTTTCATAGTTATGGAAACTTTTTTTGCTAAGTGGAACAAGATTTATAGTGGTCTGTAAGAATTTCTTATCTCAAAGAAGCGAGAAAAGGCACCTTATCTTGTACTTTCCTGTTTTATATATAGACCAGGCAAGTAGGAACACAAGAGAAGTACTGAATTTAAGCCTTTTTGAAGTACATCAAAAAGTCCACCTGTCTCCACTTAAAAGCCACTCAGTT
Organism: Columba livia; assembly: GCF_036013475.1. Taxonomy (NCBI): domain Eukaryota; kingdom Metazoa; phylum Chordata; class Aves; order Columbiformes; family Columbidae; genus Columba; species Columba livia. The sequence continues at coordinate 65,917,130 of NC_088605.1, read as the reverse complement.
TAGCCCATTTTAAATAAAAGTGTATTGGTGACATCTTGAAATAGTATTTCTATCTTTAATAGCCGTATGTTGTACAAAAGCGTTATCTAGGGCAGCATGGTGCTGCGGTGCCTGAGCCCGTTCAGACAGACCACCTTGCACATCTGGAACAGTGCGGGGATGCTGAAATGGGATAAGCGAGCAGAAATTCCCCAAGGCAATCCAGCAGGTCTCTGCTCTGGGTGGAAGGGGTGTCGCTTGCTCTGCTCTCCACCCCTCCCATGCCGACCGGTGCTTGGTGAATCCCCCTGTGAGCCCATCTCAATAACCCAGCAGCAAGCTAGCACTTTTTCTTTCTTCTTTTTTTTTCCTCTGGGTTGGTTTTCTGATGTTCTGGTGTATTGAATCAGTTAATGAAAGGGCCAGCTTAGTGCCAGAGCCGGCACAAGGGATGAGTGGGAGGCTGCAGCGGGTGGTGCCTGCACAAAGAAGAAGGGGGACAGAGGGGCCACGGTGTCCCACGCTTTGAGCGGGAGTGACCTGCCGGGGGTGGCAAAAACCTAGAAGTATTTGCCTCTCTGAGGTATTTACCTAGAGGTATTTACCATCTCTGCCCAGCATGGCATTGAGCTTCATACAGATCCCTCACAGAGAGTTGTGTGCTGCTGGAGTTGCACTAAATTCAGAGATTTATGTCAATTTTAGTACACGGTCAGCAACCTTTCCCTGGGACTGCCTTTTAGCCTCTCTGCCTACAGCACATCTTCTCCCCATTTGTTTTCTGTGCTCGCTTTGGAAAGGCTTCCATGCTGAGCTCTGTCCTCAGCCAGGTGAAGGCCCTGCGAGCTTTCTGACTTCCCCTGTTTGGTGGGGATAAGGCTGTTGCTCTCCATAGAGCAGCTTCTGACACAGGGGTAAGAGGAGGTGCCAGCCACAGGAAGGAGTTTCCCTGAGAGAGAAGCAGATGTCCTGACCCGGGAGTCATTCATGTCTTTTTAAAATGCCACGTATGGACCTTTTATCTCTCCTTAACAGAGTGGGAAAGCAAACTCCCCAAACCTATCCCTAATCCTCCTTTGAGGCTGCCTGGTGGGCGCGCACCACAGAGCACCGGGTCCCGCAGGTAGTTTTCATCCAGGAAACCCCACAATTTGCAGCATTCACAAGCCGCAGGGTACTATTCTGTTTCCAGGCTCCTAATCCCTGTTACACACAATCCCTTACAACTTTAACTGGCGGGGTGGAGGAGCAAGTTAAAAAGGAAGGAAAAAGGAAAATGAAACACAATGTCCAGCCAGGCAGTGGCTGCCAGTTACTGCGCACACAATCGACACCAGCTGCAGCCCAATTAAACCCGACATTCACAGGTGTTCCCTACAGGCTCTGCACTAACAAAACCACTTTCTTGAAAATACCTAAGGCTTTAACACAGAAGCTCATTTCTCTCTTTTTTTTTTTTTTTTTTTTTAAAGTTCTTTAAAGCTATTTAGAGCACTTTAAATACAAAGAAGCTGAAAAGGACTTTCAGTCTGCTGGAAAGAGTTGGTGGTTAATGCCAGAGTGGGGGAGAATCAGCCAAGCTCAATCAGCCAGTGTCACCATTGGTTTCGGGAGAAAGATGGGCCATGCTGAATGCTGTTTATTCAGGGAACAGTAACTGGCAATAAGCATTTTATTGTTGCTGGGAGTGAAATGGGGAGGGAAGGAACAACAAGGTGTAAATCCATTTCTTTTTGGTACTCATCATTATTTGCACCATAGCTGTGAGCTTGTGTGTGGCTTTGCTTGTTACTGCTCTGTGTGTGTCTGTAGTTCAGATAGCAGATTTTAGTTATTTCCTCCCAGGATAACTTTATATAGTTGCCTTTTTACTTTGAAGTAAAACTCTAAATTAGTTGTTTAGTTTCTGATCTTATAGCACTCATTCAGATGATGAATCAGTCCTTTAAAAAATAATAATCTGTTTTAAACACATGAATTCACAATTACTTCCATGCTAAGACAGGGCTGCAGACAGCAGACTAATGCATAGGTCAGTAATTTGCTCCCATTCCATTGAAAATGAGAATTGTGTTTGTTAAACTTTCATTTATAATGATATTAATAATAAAACTAGGGCATATTCTGGTACTTATAGACTCAATAGTATTCAACCGTGCCTGGCTGGCTATCCATCTCTGCAATAACACTCCACACCTCAGTGGTTATTGCTTAATTACCTGCTGCCTGGTCTGTTGCTGTTTAATTACTGTTGTTTCTGACAATCGCTTAATGTCTTCATTACTGCTCTAACAGCCAACGCTGAAAGTCACTCTCTGTTCAGATGCAGTCAAGAACATCTATTTTGTCCTTCAATACATTGAGCTGCAATTTTGCCTTTGGAACAGGGCTAAGACACGATCCCTATTCCTCACAGCACACAGAGAACCAAGAGAGTGCGCTTTTTTGTGTTTGGGTTGGTTGGGTTTGTGGTTTGTTTGTTTGTTAATGCTGAAAAGGTAAAAATGGCAGTCCCCTGGATTTATATTTGAAAATAATTAAGCATCGTCTTAAAACTGGCAGGTAGGTGATATTGGTTCACAGCATTTATTTATAGGGCAGGCAGAGGCTAGTGATGGTGATAGATGCAATGGAGAGAAAAGAAAATCATCCGGGCTTCAAATTCACAAGTATATAACTTAAATTAGGTCTTGTCACTCAGAAAAAGATGCTGGAGACAGTGTGGATAATTTTCTGAAGAAAATAATCTCTGTGCTAACATAATGGCAACTGCAATAGCAGGAAGGGAGCTGCCAGCAGCTCACCCGTGCCCGAGCCGGCCTCAGCCCCCCGACAGCAAAAGGATGGAGCAGAAGGAGCCAAGGTGGCACGACAGACAGTCTGAACTACGGACAGGTTCTGCAGGAGCAGGGACTGAATCACTGAGGGCTCTTCAGCTTGCAAAGACTTGACTGGGAGGGGATGAGGTAAAACCCTGTAAAACCGTCAGTGATATGGGGAAGGTGAGCAGGGAACAACAGATGAATCATCGTTCTCATAACACAGGATCTAGGAGGCGCTTGTTGAAAATACCAGGTTAGAGACAAACAAAAGTGCTTTTTATACAATGTGTGATTAGACCGTGGTACTCATTACAGGGTGGCGTTGTGGAAGCCTCAAGAAGCGTTTTAAGAAAGTAATTGGACGAATTCATTGAGGATAAGCGTGCTGCAAGGTTTAAAAACTTATGATCTAGATGCAGCCTCTGGTTTTGGAGTGCTGCTAAGCCTGGGAAGGATCCCTATCTTGCTACAAAGCCACTGTTTTTCTTCCTTTTTTGTCAATTAGCCTCTTCTGCTACCTTTCTTCTTTCTCTCATTTGACCCAGTTAATACTGTTTGGTTTTTTTAAATAGGCAGAGATGACATTTTAAAACCCTTCAGTTGCTTGGTCTAGTATGAAATGTCCTAGCGTGACTATGACAAGAAATATCTATGAATAACCAGCAGACCCCAGGCCAATAACACAGTAGATTTCACCAGATGAATTCGCTCTCATTTCACTGTGGCCGTATTACTACTTGTGTTTGCTTTCCATGAGCGATTTAGCTTTACTAGCTAGTGAGAATGCTTGTGAGGACTTTTTTTAAGTTTGCATACTTGAATGAAGAAAAATAATCAAACTTGCCTTGTCGAATCTCTTACTTCAGAAACCTGATATCCTGGGTTAGCCGAGGAATGGAAACAACGCCATGTGATTTCTGTGACCAGATGCGAGGGCACAAATTTTAAACACTGCGCCATAATGCTTGCTGTTTATTACTCAATAACATATAAAATATTTAGTCCACAAAAATTCTGAGTGCAGCCAGGAAAAAAGAGAATGATAATTCATGCTTTAAAATCCTTTCCTCTTCCCTTAAAAGCAGTTCAGATACTCCTCAGAAACAAACACAAAATTTGGCTCAGTCTTTAGGAATAAAATTCAAACAAAAAAATTGTATTTGGAGGTTGATTATGATCACTGTTACCCATATCCTTGGCAGAGTATGGAGAAAATGAAAAAAAGCATCATCAGAAGTATGAGCTTGTGGGCAAATCTCTCCTAAGTGTATCAGTGTACAAATGAAACAGGAGGAAATAAGACTGGCAGTGCTGTTCCTTCTTTTTTGGATCTGCCAACTTGACAGTCTCTCCTTCAGCTTGTCCTTCAGTGAAACATTCCAGCTCCTAACAAGCGAACGTCTTGTGCTGTAGTGATACCCTACTTCATAATTTTGATGCTATGGATCAGTGATGGTCTCTGTGAGCAGAATAGATTGGTCAAAACCTGCCGTACTGCATTGTGGGTGTTTTTAATAATGCGTGTGAAAACCCCAAGAAGGTCTCTTCCTTTTTGTTTTGTGGAAAACTTGCATTTACTGCCAGATATATCAAGGACAAACAGACCCCTCCTTCAAAGATCAGCACAAGTTTAGAGTCCAGGATGCTTGGGATCTGTTTTTCCATCAACTGTCTTCTCCCTTTTGAAAGACTTCTGCTTTTGGTGTTAGGTGGGGATGGAGGGGGACTTGGATCTGGTTTGTTTTTTTTCCTCTTTAAAGTGGTTTTATATTTGTGTTAGAGATAGGGAAACAGTCACACCGTCTACTTAGAGAAAAACCTCAACAGCAAGACCAAGATCCCTGCGTTACTTTCTAGATGATGTATTACTTACCTCTGCAAGAAGCCGGTGCATTAAATCTCAGCTACGCTTCCACATTTAACTGTCTCTGAAGTCCTGAAAAGCATTAAAATGCATAACAGCAGTGTTTGGCTTCACTGCTCATTAGAGCAGCACAGAACTAATAGTAATATTGTTGTAACTTGACAAAGCCATCCAAATCCATGCATGTTTTCTTGTGAAAGCTTCCTAAACATGCTGCTAAATCCTCTAAAAAGCTACTAAACGGCTTTGGCAACCATTAGCACAGCAGAAGCGGGGGAACTCTTTTCAGTAAGTGAACAAACAGAGAAAATATGCTGAATAGCTGGACAAATGTGTTTCAGCTGGCTCTTTCATTTACAGATATAAGGGAGCAGTCAATATCAATCACTGTTTTCCCTGTTGCACTGGAAATCACAATATCTCTTTTCATTCCACAAGCTCTTTTCACCACAGTAATGTGTCTTTAGAGTGACACTGGCATCAGTCTGTTTCCGCTGTCTGAAGTCCAGAGAGCTTAAAAACACATTGCAGGGTATGAGACATTAACCCTCCTCCCCTTCCACACAACCCTCTCCTTCCAGCCTTCCTTCCCGAATTAATTGTTTTTACTTCTTTCCCAGCGTAAAGCTGAGAAAGAAAAGTGCCCGTAGAGCCTGGGAATATCTGCTCTTGTGCTTTGGGGACAGAAAAATGTACTGCTGTTTGCCGGGGTTTTAATTTATCAGGTGTCACGGGGAGTTTAACACAAGGTAATATGATTATCAAGTTAATTTGCCACATACTGTAATATGAAATGTAATGTTGCTGTGGTTTGGATTTCGAGCTATATCCTGTTTCTTGGACATGCCAATCACCTGCAACCTCATTTATTAAAAAAAGAGGTTGGAGCAACTCTGTCGCTGTGAGTATCTGGTATTTGGAGGATGTTGGTATTCTTGTGCTCACTTTCTTCTTTTCAAGTAATACATTTTGTAATAACAACGCTACGTGCTGGGGGGTTTTTTGTTGTTTCTTCCAGATAACAGCAGTCTGCAGAGAAGCAGCCCTCCTAGCTCTTCAGGAAGACATAGATGCCAAATGTATTGAGGAACGGCATTTTTGGTACGCGCTGACTGTCGTCACCCCAAGGATTCCCGATTCCTTAATCCAGTTTTATGCAGATTATCAGCAGAAAAGTGGACTGCACGCGCTTTGAAAGGCAAATTAATACATACTCCCTTTCATGGTGTGAATAGCAAATTTCCTTTGTAAAGCTGTCAAAAGCTGAAGAATTTTGTATTGAGATTGGAATGCCCGAAGTTAACTGTGGTGCGGAATCAACGTAATAAATGCCCATGTGGAACTTTTGAGTGTAATGGAAATTGTCAGAACTTTGTATTTTACAACTTAAGTGGTATAATCTGCATTTTAGAGGTAGTAAGATTGCTGGTTTAAGTCTGTTTATCTGAGCGTATATCCATGTATCAGTAATGATAAAATTCTGAAGTTTGGGTGGATTGTTGGCCCTGAAATAGTGCCAATGAGCATCTTCATTTGCTCATGCCTCGACCTCAGTTTAATCGCAGGGACCATCCCAGTGAGGCACAGACCTGGGGAGCGGCCGCACCACAGCAACGCTGAAAGTTCTTCTGAATCTTTTGATTTACGATCCCCAGAAAAGCTGCTGAACAGGCTTGCTGAACACAGAGCTTTCTGAGATAAAGCTAAGGTATCCGGGTCGATTACAGCAAAACCTTTATCTTTGGTCTTCAACAACTCCTTTTTACCCAGGCACCTTAAAAATTGTCCATCCCCAGGCCGCCTGTGCATTCAGAGACGTGAACTGCATCTAATTCTTGGCCAACCTGAAACCACTGCCAGGCGTTGGCAAAAGAACCTTTTTGCTGTTTGTTTCCATCAAAAGAAATGGGAATGATGATTGGTAATTTCAAGTTGGCCACTTAAAATCCTAGTGAATCCTAATTAATGAATAAGAAAACCTCCTTGCAAAAGCTGTTATGAATGACCACAAAATAATTCAGGGACAGATAAAATCTTTTCACATTATTTGTTTGTTATATCATCTGTTGAAATGACAACAGGTCCTTACGGGCTCTCTGCTCTTGCACTCAGTATGAAATGTAATTAAGTAAATTAATTTTCAGCATTTTCCCTCACATTAGAAAGACCGAGCTTTTCGATTCCAGACAAAATAAAGGAAAAGATAAAGCAAAACCAAGACAAACTATAACAAAAATTAAAAAGGTGACAAAACCTTGAGTTTCAGTGAGCAATTCTGTGTTTTCCCCATGTTTTGCAGGTAAGTGGAAGAATTTAAAGAGAAAAATTTTAGCCAAATCCTGCTTTTATTTCTTAAAGTAAACAAGAAATATTGTTTCAAGCTTTATCACATGTACAGTTATTTTATGGGTTTGTTTTTTGATGGTTCTTGCAGTCATTACATGTGTATCCATGAGAGAGTTATAAATATATAGAAGTTTATATCCTTTTATAAGAAATGTATATATCTAAGATATATTTCTACCATATTTACTTATATTATCAATATGAAATTAAGGGTTAATCTGTTGGCCTTGATTTACTTAGTTCCACTCGGTACACAATTCGTAGCTTTTAAACAGAAATCTACTAGTTTAAAATTATAGTTTTTCTATTACTGTTATTCTAACCTCTTGTTGCTATAATTAGCATTTACTTTTACTATTTCTGGAAAGGATTAGAGGATGAGGAAAAGCAGGTAGTTTACTTAGTTCATCTGATGTATGTGCAGGTTTATTCTTTTTTCATAGTTTGACTCATACACCAGGCAGAGGGAATTAAAAACACGATAAACTGGAAGAATTGCCTTGAGGATCAAGACTGCATTTGAAACTACTTTATCCTTCTTTTCTGCAGTGTATATACTCCACCTGGAAGCTCAGGATGTGAACCATTTATCATAACAATTACGTTTCAGATGTTTCAAAAAATTAAATGCCATACACTTATCCCCTGGAATTTTCCTGAAGGGAGGAAGCAGAGAATGTAGTTTTTACTGCCAGTAACAAATTCTGTTTGTAATTCTGTATCCTAAAAATAACACTTCCAGGTGCCCCAGATGAGCAGCAAAACTAGATGGACATTCCCTGGGAAGTGCCCAGATCCCTTGGGAACGTGCACCAAGGCGTGAATCTGCCCTGAGAACAGGAGTTTGCTGCCCTTTGCGTCCGTGGGCTCCTGATGCCGTCAGAGGGAGTTTTGCACATTGAATTTTAGGACATGAGGAGGGCATGCTGGCCCGTGGCTGTCGTTTGTGCCTTGGGAAAAAACCCATCCCTGCAAACATTTATCCTCTCAGCCACGTGGTACCACATTTATCCTCTTGGTACGTACCTCCACGCCTGAAGTGATTTTAAATGTAGGAAGTTGTTCTTTCTGTCGTTAGGTTTGTGGAACTTGATTTTTTTAAAAAAGAAAGACTCTTCATTTTTTTTTTTTTTTTATTTTTTTAAAAAAGAGCAAGTTGTAGCAAATTTGTGAAATCCCTGGGTTTATGTTGCTCCTAACTATTCCTTTTGGCAGATTGGCTAGTCTGTTGTCGCTCAAAATCTTACTCCATCTCAAGCCACAGGTAAATTGAGATTTAAAGGAAGGTATGAGAATTCCCTTTCCGGTTCCTAATGACAGATCACTGTTACTATGCGCTTGAAACCTTCTTATCAGAATTCTGCAAAATAACCAAAAATTCTATTTTCTTCAAAGCACATGAGCAACGTAGTCCTTTCATAATCCAGTCCAATGAGCACTTTTGCACCTCAGCCTCTCATTGGAATTTACTGACGAGGGCACTATAGGACAGAGCACTTCAAAAGTATCTTCTGTTAGCCGGTCATTGAAATGAGTGTATTTTAATGCAGAGCTGAACTTTTCACAGCATGTTTTACTGAACACATTGTGCTTTGGCACCAAATCAAATTGCTTGCAGCGTGAGGCCATATAAGCTGGAACACCAGAGTAAATCAAAGATAGAGGCATCCTTTCTTCTGCTGGGTTCATCACGTTTGTCGTTGTTTGGATGTTTCCGTGAGATTTGATTTTAATACAATGGTAGAGGCTGGGCGAACAGAAAAGCACACGTGAGAAGAAAATCTCTCTCTGCCATCGTGTCTTTGACTGCTGAAGTGGTTCCTAGACTTATTTCATTATGTTCTTTAGAAATACAGTCTCTTTGCTGCTTGCCATTATCTTTTGGAGCCAGTTTTTGGCCCAAATACTGCTTGAGTTGCAGAATTGTTAACATTAAATCAGCTTTTCAGTGTTTCAGGCACAATTTGTTTAAATACAAAATTTAACTTTTCCCTCCAATAACAGTGTCTTGCAAAATGGCATAAAATGTCTTTTGACAAGTTTGTCAGAAATGATCAGGAGAATATTTATGATCAAAATGCAAAAATCTCATCACCTAACTTGAAAAAACATTGAGTCCCGTGTTTTCCCTAATGCATAAAACAGATTTTCACTGCAAGTACAATATATAATTCTTAATCCTGGAGAAAGAATGTGGATAACTTGCCTACAGTCTCTAAATGAGAACAGAACATGAGGTTTACTGAGTTCAGGTGTGACGGCAAACATCAGGGACAGGATCATTTTCAAAGATGGCTATTTAAAATCATTGAGCTTAGGCTTGTCGGCCCTTCTGAATTTTGTGTCCTTGAAGTTGATTTTTCTGGCTTGCATATTCTGGCTCTTGCCTTTTAGTTTCTTTGCTCATTTGAAATGTCAGAGTGTGGTTCTCGTCCTTCAGAAGCCGGGCACGGGCTCTGTACGGTGCTCCTGCAGCACAGTGGCCGTGGACGCGCGCTGTGGGAGGCAGCGGTGGGTGATGTTTCCCTGGCAAGCAGCCTTCAAACTCCTGCTGATGGGATATGGAGAGGGGTGGAGAGCAAGCCGGGCTGTAGAGCCTGCTGCTTTGCTCTGTGTTGCCCAGTAAGCTCAAGTTAATTGATGGACGCCGGCAAATTCATTGGCAGGAAGACTACCCCTCCTTATTGCAACACGCAAGTATCAAGCCCGTGAAGGAGGTGACCCTTAAAGCTTTTGGTTGCTTCTGGTTCTCCCAGAGAAAGGAATTGATTGGGTGGGTAAAACAGGATTACCAGTAATAGAAAAGCAAGCGTCCAGTCATTGTGGTAGCTCAATAATCTAAGTGCCATCTAGGAAAGAACTTGGAAGGAATTGTACTTGAAAGATAAAGAGTCACTCACATGCCTGGAAGTCTGGAACCTGCTGCCAAAACCTTGGCAAAAACCCCTGAAATAATTAGTATAAAGCAAGTGTAAAGAACTTACCTTGCTTCCTCTGATCATTAAGGTGGGACAAAACTGAATGTGCTTCCTTCTGGTGTCCATGCCTTGGCATCACCCCCGTGCTAATGCTGTCGGGGCCATGGGAAGCAGCTTGCAAGGGAGCTGGGCACAGACTGACCTGTGCCTCAGCCTGCTTGTGACACAGGAGACATTCAAAACCCGCCTGGACACCTTCCTGTGCAACCTCATCTGGGTGTTCCTGCTCCAGCAGGGGGACTGGACTGGATGATCTTTCGAGGTCCATTTCAATCCCTGACATTCTGTGATTCTGTGATGGGGAGGTCCACTGCCTGGACGCCATTTCCACAACCAGCATGTAAGGAGAGGCAGCGTGAAGGAGGGTGGATAATCAGTGCATTTCAGCTACTCCAGAGTGACCTGTTGGCCACTGGATGCAGTAGCCAGATGGCCTATGCAAAGCTTTTTATAGCTGTTCCAGACTCAAGTTGCGGGTCAATGTGGAGCTAACTCATGACAGACCTGCATTTGAAAAATGGGTTATACATTGTGACCCTTTTGTATTTGTATTTAATGTTGTTGTTATGGTTGTAATGAATTATAATAATTCTTATCAAAATATTTTGGTTTTGCTGATGCCATTTTTTCCTCTGACATGAAAGAAAATACTGTAGGTGATCTAATGTGTGCGATTTAATTAAGAACTTTTCCTAGGTAGTGGGTGCAAGAGGCAAGCAGAATTGCAGTTGGATTTGGGCATGTTTTGAATGGTAGGTTAACATCTGGAAGACAAATATTTCAGCTGAAACCTACTCCTAATCTTGGGGTTTTTGTCTGCTCTTTCTGCAGCTGCTACCTGTTCATTTATTAATCTTTTCTGTAGGAAACGAAGTCCTGCGTTTCCTCCAGGGCTTTATATGTTCTGTGTTAAATACTTTAAATGGTGTCTTTCTTCCCTGCAGATTTAAATCCAATGACTCCAGAGTCCTGATAGGAGAAGGAGATGTGTGTTTTCTCTGTTAACTAGTCCACCAAGGACCAGGGCAGTGAGGGGGAAGGAGCCCCGCTCTGTTTGCATGGCAGGCCTCCAGCAAGAGCGCAGGTGTTGCAAGGGAAGGCAATGGCAACCAGATGACATTCTTTCCCCTTGAACTAGTGTGGAGCCATTGCTCAAACAGATTACGGGTCCTTCCAACGAAGTTTGAGGCTAGCGTGTTGACTGCATGTGCCCGTGTAAAACCCATGGCAATAAAGCTTGGATTCATCTAACTGAAATATTATGGGACCGGAATCACCCTCAGTTCCCTTGGCACTCGTTGGTGAGACCCTAGAAGATGGTCCAGACAGATTTATCCCAGCTAAGAGCTGAACTACCTTTTTAGAGGTGCTAAGCAGGAGAGCTGATGTCAAGAGAGGCCCCTCAGGCTCTCATCTGGAGAAAGTTGCCTAGAGGCAGATGGGGGGAAGTGACAGCACTAACTCAAAATATTGAGACAAATATTTCACCAGCTTATGCAAATATATCCCATTTGCATAAATGGTTCTGGAAATGCTGTTGGTCTCTTCCTCTCCATTCCTGTGTCTGTGTGGTATGGCAGTGTGCTCGTAACCACACACCCCCACCCGACTTTTAAAATCTCTTTTACAAACACAGAGTTCTCACATCCCTGTTTGGTAAATGCCTCCGCATCAGCAGAGTGTGGAAAGGGCTTTGATAACCTTCAAGGTGAAACACTTGTCAGCTCTCACTTTATCCAGGAATGGATTATCTGGGCTGTGGAATAATGAGGTCATGTCTTTCCTCCACACCGCTGGCAAGAGCTTCAAGTTTCACACAGGGGCAGCTGCTTACAGCAAGCCTGTTCTGCTAAATGCCGTTTAAAGCTGCCCTCCTCTGTCAGCGAGCCTTCGCCAAACTGAGGAGGTGAAACGTGCCCTTCTAGCCTCATCTGCATCATGTATGAGATGTTTCCATGGTGCCTGGATCGCTGTGTTCACGGGGAGTTGTTGTGTGAGATGCGAGTAGCAGAGCGAGCATGCACAGCACGTGTATGTGCTGCTGCACGTGCCCACGGGCCAGCACCGGTTCTGAGGAACGTAACACAGGGTTTGGTGGGTCAATGACCCAAAGCCATGAGGCTATTTTCAGGTAAGTGTCCCGATAGGCGGCTTGCTGCAGCGCCAGGAGTCTCAATCCGCAGTTGTAACGCAGAGCCATTGTATTGAGAGTGGCCGTGGATGTGAAAGATCCCTAAAGCACACAAGGTGTGGGTGTTAAGGCCTACAGGTGCTTAAGTAGATTAGCAAACAAACAAATCCTTTAATATTCTGGAATGCTTCCTTACCACTTAAGTAGGGATTATTCCACCAAACCAGCAAATTCTACCCTTCTGCCTTGTAAAGTCTGCCTTTCAGATAACTATATAAGCAGTACTTTTAGGAAAAGAAAAGAAAAGAAAAGAAAAAAAAAGAAGAATATGAAAGCATATTGAAAACTTCTGAGAGACCCTGTGAAAACTGAGGTTACTACAGTGCTAGCAGTTGCATACATAGGATGCTACAACATAAAAATGTTATCCTTGATATTAGTTTTACAGAACTCATGACTATCTTATGTACAAACATGTAACATAACTCGTTCTCATAACTCATTTCTTCTTAGCAGTGAAAATCTTGGTTAAACTGTCTGCTTTCTCTCTGAAATGTGTAGAAACTACTGGTTACCTTGGTCTGATTCCACTTCTAGGCTTTCATCATCTGTAATTTTGGTTAAAAGCTGCTTTTGTTAATATGTAATGCATCATAGTAACCAATTACACTTTTACTACAAAAGGGTGTTTTATTTTCCTGAGGGATGAATAGTAATCAAGGATCAGCTGGTAGTGCCAAGTGCCTTGATAACACAATTGGCTGCATACAGCTTTGTTAGGCCCCTTCCTGCACTTGCCAGAGCAATTTAAAAGAGGATGGTAGGAGAGCTGTTCTTGCCTTAAAAGAAGATGGTAGGAGACGTGTTATTTATGCATGTGGCTGTTGGGAACCTGAATTTTGGGATCATTTAGTCTGCTGGGTGAGAAGGTAAGCCCGTGCAGCAGAGCATGTGAAGCCATTCCTGAGTAACTGGGGGGGTGCGAGAGGAGACAGAAAAAATGTTTGAAATTAAACCTGTGAATTAGGAAGATTATCCTGAAATTAAACACTGACTGATTTTAATGTGGAAAGGCTTGATGGAGTTGGAAGGGGGCAGAAAGTAGGGATACTGATTGTCATCAGAGTACGGGCTGATTTGTGCTATTCTGATGCTGATTTCTGTGCTGTTGAGCTGAAGGAGGGCTCCAGCCACCTTGGCCCTATGTTAGGAAGTGTCTCGTAACTAAACACAAAGAGGAATCTGGCTTTGATCTCATTAACCCCATCAGCACTGGATTAGCAGAGGTGTTTCTGGAGTTTGACTCTGTCAGATACTTAAGGTGTATGTAAGGTGTCAATCACAATTCATACTTTCTTTGGGCTTTTTTTAACATCAAAGACTAAATTTTCCTAGGCCAGCCCCGCTTCTGCATTGGTCTTGCCAAGGGCTTCTCCTGCAGCAGGAAGAACAACCTTGCAGCTGCTGTCTTCCAGGAAAAAGAAATTATCCTCTTTCCCACCTCTCCTCCAAAATGGGCTTTGTTGTCTGGGAAGGACAACGATTGCAGCAGGGCAGCACAAGGTGTTTGCAGCATATGGAAGGGACAGCTCTCTGAAGCCTTCGGAGCAACCCCTGTTGAAGTGCAGCAAGCCCCATGGGTGGAGATGGCCTGTGGGTCTATTCATGTCCCTGTCCTGCTGCGGCCAAGGCTAGTCCCCAGACACCTGATGTCATCCTCAACTTGGAGTAATTAAAGAACATAATGAAAGGCTTTCTCAGCCAAGCTGCACATCACTATGCTTTACTTGTTTGTATCTGTTATGGCTGGAATGGAATGAAATAATGTTTTTTTTAACAGATTTTTCTGATTTCATTATCACAACATTGGCAGGAGTCAGTACAGCTGCAAAAACTTTAAAAGAAAAAGTTAAAACTATTATCTTCTGAATTTTCCAGAAATTGAGTATCAGGCAGTGGAGAGAGGAGTGGAATTTTGCCTTTTTTCTCAATGAGAAGAGGAGGAAAAGGTTAAGGAGTGGAAGTCTAAGAAAAAGTAGGGTGGAAGAGAAATTAGAAAGCATGTGTGGAAAGTTTCCTCCTTTCTTCTGAGTCTGCTTCATTGTTTATTTCCTCTACAATGAAAACAATGAGATGAAGAAGGAAAACCCACTGCAATATTAACAAGCTCAAATAGATTCTATTTTTCTACAAGTATTTGTAGCCATCAAAAGGACCTTGTACTGTCAACAAACCATTTTGTTTCTCACTACTGTTTTTCATGCAGGTCTGCTTGGTCATCCCCTGAGACCCTCCAGTTTTAACACATTTGTCCTGTTTTATGTAAGGGCTGGAAACAAAATGTGCATAATAACCTTGGGTTTTTAATCTCTGCAAAACATAATTAACTATTTTAAAAGAGCGGTTGGAGGGTTAAGCTAAGGAGAATAAACTACTAGTATAATAACATCTATATTAAATTAAATAAAAAACAAACAAAAAAACCCCAACAACAGAAAACCAACACACAGATTTAACATGTTATATAATCTCTGTTAAACTTGCTCTGGGAAATCCTCCAAGAGCTAGTGTCAGTGTCAATTTTGTACAAGTCTGTACATAACCTTTATAAGAATTTGTATGAAGTTGGGTGGGGAGACGGTGAAAGAAAAAGTTAGAACAGAATGTAGCCTGACCAAAGTCTTTCTGTGACGGAGCACTAAAATCAGGAATGGAGATTTACCCCTTTGCAGGTCTTTCCATACAACACTCCCCTCTGCACTGGTGACTTCCAGTGCCTTATCCTGGGCAGTGAACTTCCCAGTGCCATCTCATGTCACTGTTGACATCAAGTGGCAGTTGGAAAGGCCTCTAGGTGTATTAATCTCATCAGTAATCACTGCTTTGAGAGTTTAAAATTAGTCACGCTTCTCTCAGCTGGATGTTGCCATGCCAGGGGAACGGCCTGGCGTGTTCACAGCTCTGTCAGCCACACAGACCGTACCTATCAGTTTATGTTTGCTCTGGTGCTTACAGATACAGCAATTAATTTAATTACTGCTAATAACACAGAACATGAACCATACCACAGAGCTGTTTCTTTTGTAGGAGCTCGGTTGCTGCCTGTCTTATATGTGGATGGTATTCTTTTATATCTCCTATGCGAATAACTTGGAACAAAGTGGTTTGAAGCATGGTCTTTAGATACATGGGGAAAAGGTGCTGAAAATAGAGGAATTATTTATGCCCCTTTTGTGAAATGTGGAAGAAGCTCTCATCGCATTTCTGCCAAAAGACCAGTCCGGCTGTATTGATCTACTCCTTTTGCTGAGGTTTTACTCATCTTTTTTGTCCTTTCCACCTTCTCTTCAGGCGTTGTTATGCTGCTTCTTTCCCATTCCCTGCCGGTAAGGATTGTTTTCCTCTACACGGCTCAGCAGAGAAGCAAGTAGTGCTGAAAATATTTATGATGTGGAAATTATTTGGACCACGGCAGGTTTCATCAAACAAACATGTAGTACAGTAACAGTCGTAAGCTTTTACTGAGGCGTTGCTCCCGGTGAAGTCTGGGGGATATCTGCGATAGGAAATTGGATGAGGAGATCAGGGTTTGACTTTTCTGCTTTTATTTGCTTATGACCAGACCATTCTTCTGATACAGACAAGAGGTTCTCCTCAAGGAAAGTAAATTGTGAAAAGGTGTATTGCAAAAAGTTATATTGTATTGTGTCCGGTTTTGCAAAATGGGGCACGATACAACTTCCACTGAAAACAACTACGGTGTATTGAGTGTTGTAAGGATTTCGTCAGGCTTACAACTGCAAAATGGTTCATTAAGGCCTCGCTTTTGTTTCCCTTAGAAGTTCGCTTTTTGGTTCATTAGGGCTTCACTTTTGTTTTCCTTAGAAGTTCACTTTTTGGTAATGATCTTTGTCAGGAAATCAGCTGGGGCCTGGGTAAAGCAATGCACTGGTCAGGCCAGGCCTAAACATTAACGCAGTTTCCCAGCCCGTGGGTCTCGCGTTACCCTCTGCTTCAAGACCCCGGAGATGGCCTCTGAGCAGTGTCAGCGAGCTTTAAACAGCTACATTTATGTCACTGAATTTTACTGGTTAGTGAGGCTATGCAACTTATTTTTATTACCAAGATTTGAAATGTGTTTAGTGCTAGGGAAGCCCATAGTTTTTTTCTGAGAGCGTGACAGAGCAGTGGGAAATGCAGGCGCTCTTTCTGCAGCACTGCATGTGCAACCGTGTCAAGAATGAGGAAGAAAATGTGTGGTGCTGACTAGATTCTGCTGTTCGAAGGCTTTGTTCTGGAGCCTGTTCCTCAACCTGCCTTTAGAATACAATTTTATTGATGTTTTGAAAAGTGTTTACTGAAGTTTGTCTGCCCCTTCCTCGTGGCATTGTGATTTCACCTGAAACTGAGTGATCTTACATGACATGCACTAAGTAAATCTTGAGGTTTTTTTCTTTTAGTTCAAAGCCTAAGTTTATATAATAATAGACCCGATGGACCAACTGTTGTCTGTCTGAACTACCTGTAATATCAAAAGTTTAGCTATTGTGCAAGGAACAAAGTTGAAATAAACAGTGTTTCATATTTACTGCATCTGTTACATTTACTTTGCATTTTTATAAGCACAAACATATGGATGCAATACATATTAGCATCCAAGTAACTAACAGTACATGGAAAGATGGATGCAATTTAGTAAATTAATACCTTCAGAAGTTCTCAACATCAGTTGACAGAGAACCTAAAAATGTGCTTGAGATTTAATAAGCTTTTCTTGATAAGTCTCCGTTCCCACGTCTGAGTTCCCAGTCCTATTCCAAAGTGAAGGAATAGCTTTCAGGTGTTCTTTTTTTGGTTTCCTTATTCTGAGTGTTGTTCCTTTGATAAGGCAGGAGTATCGTATTCAGTGGTCAGTATAACAAATTGTTTCTTTTTTCGCCATTAGTGAACTGATTCTCTGCATCCTCTTTTGTATACTTGAAAACATCTCCAACATTTATAAATTACAGTTTTTAATCTGATTGGTACCAAAGATTATTCTCAATGTAGTAGGAGCTGGTGGGACATCATAGTCAGATATTGTTAATCAGTTCTTTGGAACCAGGCAGTAAGTTGTTCTTAACAAGTAAACTCACAGTCATTTAACATCCACCTCTGCTTCAAACATTTCCGTGGGTCTCTGCGGCCTTCTCAGTGTCTCCTCAGTGACGTGTCTACCTGATCTTTCTCTTCTAGTTGTTGCTCATAGATGCGCCGTGTTCTTCGTGCCTTGTGGGTTTGCTCCCCACATAACAAGTAACCTGTTTGGTTCTCCTGACGTGGTTCTTCCTTTCTGTCTCTCTTTCCTTTGGGGCAGGGGAGGGGGAGGATATCTCCTGGCATGATAGAAAGCCTCCACGATAAAAACTAATTTGTTCCTTTCAAACAGAAAAAAATATGCACTTTTTACTAGTTTGAAATTAGCGTGGGTATGAGATAGCTGAAAATTCATCTCTTGGCTGTATCAGTGGCTGACTCAATTTTTAATATTATTTTAAATATCATATATTTCCTGTTTCAATAAGAAACTCTTTCATACGAGTTCTACTTTTGAGTTTGCTTGGGGTTTTTAAAAGCTTCAACTTTATGCATCTACCATTTTAGTACAGTTGTCTTTTAAATTAAATGTTTACATGATTGGTATATATAAGGTGATATCAGTAACTTATTCTGATTGAAATTGAATGATTGCCCTAGAATTGACTTGACATCTAGGTAGCACTTAGTGCTCAAGTGGTACATTTCAATAGCACTGCTAAGAATAGAAGACAATGTTTTCAAGATCTGTCCAGGGAGGTTAGGTGATGGGAATTCTGCCTTCCTGCCTTAGAAAGGACTCTATGAGCAACTGTTTCTTTCTGAGATTTCGTAAGCTGTGCTGAGCACTCTAAAGCAGTTGGCACCCTGGAAAATTAAGTCTACAGGAGCTAATGAGTCTACAGGAGTGCTTGTAATTGACACAGGTTTTTTTCATGTGGCAATTAAAAAAAAGAGCAGTAAAGGTTTTGAAAAAGTAATTCTTGACACCAATCCAGCTCCAAAAATGTTGTTTTCCATTTACTTCCCATGTTTCACACTGTTTGTGTGATGAAACAAGAGTAGCAGTGACTTCTGAGAGCCCTGATGAGCAACCTGTACAATACCTTCCACAAAATCTCAGAATGTGGCAGCAATATACTGAAAACTGTGCCTTACCTGCATAAGAATATCATAGGCTTCTGTTTAAATTTTCTGGAGATGGGGAATTTGGAGAATTAGAAAAGAAGTTTTAGTTTGCTATAAGAACAGAGTGGTGTTTAAGTTCTAACAGATTGATGTTTTAAGTTCTGATGATTACCCTACACAGAACTGAAATCCAGTCTGGTGATGACAGCTATTTCACTTACTTTAAGAGGCATGGACATAAATAACAGCTGAGCAGTTGACCTCAATATCTGCTGAAGCTGAAGACAACCTTTCTGAATACTCTGGGGACTCTGCCTAGTCTTCCATGCATAAAAGACTACAACCCACTGAGGAACTGTTGTTGGGTTTTTTTCCTTTATTTAATAAGCAGGACAGGAAATTACTACAAAGGCTGAATTCAGTCAGGCAATGATGTCCACATTTCTAAGCAAGCATAAAGAGCAGTGGAAACACACAAAGTAAGAACACTGGGAAAGGTCCTGCATTTTGTATTTTTCAATTAGGCACACTTTGCATTTTTTTTTTTCTTGATTCAGATGCTTCTTTTAGGCCACATTATACCACTGTAAATCTATCCAAACAGCTGTAAGGAACACTACAGCACCACCCTTGTGAATACTTCAATGTTATAGCAATGGCCCAAAAAAATGTCATCTTGCAGTAGCATTACTGCAGTGGTTTAGAAGGTTAGTGTACTACTCAAGTGGAAAAATCGGTTTTCTCTGTGACTTTTGAAACTATCGAACTTCAGTTTCCTGAACTTGGGAAGCAATAGATACAAGATCCTAATCTGGCTTTGAGATAAATAAAATGTGTTTCAAGAGTAGACGTGGCCTTCATGCATTGAAGTTCTTTGGCTTCTAAAGAATAGCATGTTCAATAAATCAGAGTTATTGAGGGAGTCTAAAAGAGGGAACCCCCTCCCGACACACCAGCCCAGTATTTTGGTGTCATAACGTACACGTGTTGGTGTGTGTCTGTACGTGTCTTCTGGGCACCAGCCAGCAGGAGAGGCAGAGCAAGCTTTCCTAGCAGCTTGCCTTGAATAGGAGCAGCACAGTTCCTGCCTCTTCTACCGCCCATCTCCCACCCTGAGTGAAATGAGAGGGGTTTTTAATCAATAACATGACATCATGTGCATTGTCACCTGTGGTTTGTGTTCTTTATCATCAAGAGTTTTTCAAATCATTTTTAGTGAGAGAAATCTGACCTTTTCAAACCAAAAAGTTGTTTTATATATGGATATATATATATATATATATATATATATATATGGATATATATATATATGGATATATTTGATATACAATTAGAGCAAAGAGCAAACACACAAACTAGCTTCAAAAAGACAGAATTCTCCTGACTTCACCAATCCTAAAGGAAGCCAAGGTTAACTTTTGATTTTCCTAAGAACACATTCAGGCCCTTGACACTGAATATTCCTTGACAGATAGTTGTTATTATAAAGCAAAATTTCAATATGTGACTAGCAAGCTCTCATAGAGTACACTAAACACGTTAAGGGTTATCTTGGCACTTAATACTTATATTGCCAAATCTAAATAGAATCTTTTCAAGAAGACCCTGAAAACTTGAAAAGAAAAAAAACCCTATCAAACAACAGATTAACAGCAAAATTCTATTTGATCGTTCTCTTATTGGGATGCAGCTAACTACCAGTGACTTTGTTGTACTCTTTTACGGTGAGAGATCTTTTCCATGTCCTTTCAGGCATAAAAGAGTAAATAAGGTGTGGGGGTTGTGGGGTTTGTTTGTGGGCTTGCTTTATTTTGTTTGTATGTTGTTTTTTTTCCCAGGATAAGCCAAAAACCCTAAATACTTAGTTATTGAGGAGGATAATGCTGCAGCTAGGAATACATGCGTGTCTGCCACAAAGACATTCTGGGGCATGTTCATTTTCCTGTAGCAAATTTCTGGCCCGAAAGCGATGACAATATTGTAGCTATCTGAGATCTGGGTCTCTAGATATAAGCATCAGTTAGTATCATACACCTGTAGGAAGACACTGGGGAATCAGTTTCTGTGAAGAAAAAAAACCCTCAAACTTGGTGCAAAGTTATTTTCAAGGGATCCATGGAAAAACTTCCTCCCTGCTTGCATTCCAGAGAGTTGAAGGCTGTCTGTTAAAACCTCACTGAAATGCCTTTTGATTGGTAAAGCAGAACCAAGAATGTGGCCTAGACATAAGTTGCAGCTTCTCTACAGAAGCTGTCATAGCTGTGGAGGGAACCAAAACTTAGTTGTTGACACACTGTTCTTGAGAACAACATGAGAGATTGTGTTCATTAGGCCAACCCCATCATTCTGGCTAAAAGCAGTCTCGGGTTTCCATGTATATTTTCAAATCAAATTAGAAACGCTGCTCCTGAGACCTCCTTCAGCTGACAGTGATGGATTGCACAACCTGATAAATAGTAGGCATTCCTAGAGGTGTACTAATACCTGAGTCTCCACAAGCAGTTAGATAATAAAAACATACACAGAACCATGTATTTAAATTAGGGAAGATCTTTACCTCTTTCTTTGATAATGCAGTCCACGCCTGGGGAGTGGCCACTTCTCGAACAGAAATGGGAAAGGTTTGTTCCTCGGTTGTTTTTGAAGTTAAATGCTATTATTCAGTCATGGTGGATTTCCTCTGGCTAGTTTTTCATCAGCTGTAATTAAAACAGCCGTCTCCTTTCATTCAGCTCTCACTGTATACTTACACAGCTAGATCTATGCTACTTAATCCCACCAGGAGATTCTTTGTAGCTCTACCTGTTTGTTACCTAACTCAGCTGTAGAAGAAAGCAGAAGAAAAGCAAAAACAAACTTATTGGCCTTAGGAAAAAAAAAAGATAGAGAGAACCCACTTAAACTCAAATGGCTGCAGAAATTAAATTACCCAGGTTTGCTCCACCCACTAAATCAGTACAGTCTTCACGTTAATGTTGCGGTTTTCTTATTTCAATTGCATGCTAAAAATGCAGCAGAATAAAACTGGAGGGACTGGGATGTGATGCCATGATCCAAGAATCCAATCCAGCACCTTTCAAAAATATAATGCATGCTGGAATGAGCTGCTGAGGAGGAGAGAAGCGAGAACTGTTCCACCAAGTGTGTTCTCCTTTTGTGCCTCTGCTGCAGTAGCAAGCTTCTTGTGTTTAAGGGCTCAAATATGCTGCTTCCTTCTTGGGAGCTGGGCTTGGTTTAGTCATCTCATCTCACCTCACATGTGGAGACTGCATTTTCATCTGGTAAAATCTTAACAGAAAAAGCTGAGCATTCAGTCAGATACCAGGCCTTCAAGTAAAAGGCAGGTTGAAGGAGACACCCAAACAATTACTCTCTTAATTGAGTTATACTCTCATAATGTGGCTTTGCTGTGATGAGTCTCTTCGCTGTCTCTGGCAGGAAACAAACTCAATGGAGTCAGGACTGAGACATTGTGAAATGTGCCCGGTCCAGAAGGTTAAGAAAGAAAGAAGATCTTTTAACACAGCCCTATTCTTAGATTCATAGACACTCATTTTCTTCTCTTTAGTGACTTTAAAACTGTGGTAATGTAGCTCAACACAGGAATACTCTATCAGTGAAAACTGAAATGGAACAGAGATTATTCTAATTTCCATGCAAGGAATCATCTTTCAATGGATAGTAAAAGGCAGCTCACTTAGTGCTAAGGCAAGAAACAAAGAGTTGCAGATAATTTAATTTACAATAGATGTGAACAAATTATCTGTAATAAGCAATAGAGAGAATTTTCCTTTTTCACAGAGGTTTTTATACAGGCAGATGAAGCAATACTAGTTAATTTGCTAAAAGAGTTAAAAATTAATACCAAGTAATGAAGACATCATCAGTACCTTAGTAAGATATCTTGTATAAGCCCAGACAATTAGTACAACAGATAAACATGAAATCTACAGAGCTAGTTCTCCAAGGAAGAAATAAACTTGGCCATAAAACAAGTAACTGTGGATATCTGAAGGGGAAATGTCAATGTACCAGTTGTCTATGTGGCAAGTGAAAAATGAACAGACATGTTGTGGCCTGTGCTTAGAAGAGTGACCAGTTTTTCCTCTTGTTAGGTGCCTTTACCAATGTGTTGTCTTTCCTACAGCTTTTCTTCAATGCTATTTGTCTTCAGTTACATTTTTGACAGCAAAAGTTGCTCTGCTATTCTTCACAGCAAAAGCAAGATAGCATTAAAAACTACAGTTTGGGAAGGCGAAAAAGTCAGCTGGATTCTACCTAAGTTGCAGCCATGCCAATGTTTCCTGCTAATCTCTGTTTATCAAACTGAATTTTCAGTGATTCAGAAATAGCTATTGTGTATCACTAACCTGACTACTAAATCCTGTATCTCCAGCTGCTCACCGTAATTAGGAAGAATACCCAAGGAAAACACTTGTTTCTCTAATTTGGTGCAAGAGATGTGGGAGGGGGGAAGCATGTTCTCAAACTCTCAACTTACTGTACAAATGTTTGAATTTTGTTTCTTGTTAATTTATGCTAAATTTGGGCATGGACCAACACCCTAGCTCTGCCACGCTTCCCCTGCACTTAGATTCTACGTTCAAACGTTCATGAAGCAGGTTCGCGTCAAGGTTGGTCCCTTTGTTCTCAGAGGTTTGCCTGGCTGCTGCCTTTTGCTATCTCGTCTGCTTCTAAGAAAAACTGATGTTATCTTCTAAAGAGACAAGTCAAGATTGTATTTGCGACTGTGAATTTCCTGTGTGCCTATCCCCGGCCCATGCAGTGACGGGCAAGGAGTAGCTTTACATGGCTGCGCTTCTTGAGAGAGCTTTATGAACAATCCTTGCACACAAGCTGAAGAAATCCCCAGCGACTGATCCCTTTGATCTCAGATAAAGGTCAACCTGTCTAGGAGAAAGCATGATCGGAAATGTTACCTCACGTCATCCTTCACTTTCCCTTTCTCACCCTGAAATGTTTCACTGTACCTTTCAAGGTATGCCCTCACTGCAGCACACGTGGTTTTTACTTCAGCTCTTCAGAAGAGGTTTAGTTCATCCCATGCAGCGACCAGCTTAAGGCGGGACCACCAAGATTTTCAGTGAGCTGATATGAAACTGTACACAGCAATGTTCAATAGCTATTGTAGGACCTTGTTGGGTTGTGTACTTTTTCTTATTTTTACTAGGTGTGTTAAAATTTCACAGTAATAGTTCTTATACCAGCAAACACATAGTTTCCTTGCACTGAGTGTTTCCAAGATTCTCTGAGTATGCTGTGGGTCCTCAGCTTCCAAACACCAACACTCACCAAGTTCCACCCAGCGCAACGTCAAAGTTGTGCTAAGGTTTTGGGAGCTGCAGGTAACAGTTGTTTCTCACAATCCCCACCTCTGTAAGCTTATCGCTGTACAGCTCAGGGGGAGACACATAACTTAAACATTCTAGAGGTAAGAAGACTGGCACAGCAATTTTGTTTAAATGCTAATGTGTGGGGTTCTTTTAAATTGCTTTTGAATTCCTGTATAACTTCAGAAATATTGTTACAGCTGTGAAGATTACTTATTAACTGACAAATAGCTTGCGTAAATGTAAACACTTTCTCGGCTGAGTTTCCGCAAAGCCAAATTGGCTCAAGATAGTTATCGCCACAGAAGATGAGTGACAGGAACAGTAAATATCGAATTCTTCAAGTACACGCTTTTTGTCACCTCTTCTGTCTGAGATGATGCTGTGCTGATGGACAGGATAGTTTTTGGAATGAAGTGCCAGTGTCTGGAACTGACTATAAGTCCTGGTTCTCCACTGGGATCTGTGCCTCAGCATGGGCTGGGAGATGCTGCTTTGGGGGAAATACAATGGTATTCCCAGGTGGGGTGTGACATGGAAGCACTGTTAACCACTAGTGATAGCGGGAGGATCACAGCTGATCCACTTCATCTTTACAAAGGGGTAGATCACTACCTTTAACGGTCAATCAAGTGACCTAGAGATGAAAGTTGCTTCTGGATATGGATTAGGAAGAAAAACAAACAGAAAACAGCACTCTGCTTTTATTCTGTACAACGTCTTTTGGCACTCCAAAGCTTGCACGAGGGAGAAGCATCATATGACTGCAGAAGATGGAGTTTATCTCCAGTACATGATCCTCAAAGTGAAAGTGGAAATGGGGATTGAATCATGGTTATCAGCCATCATCTGGGCTCTTGAACCTAATTCTGAGAAGTTTTTCGGAAGGGTTACCTTTGGGCATAGAGGGCTGGTCTCTCCTGACTTCTTTTTTTTTTTTTGTCAAAGAGAGACAGGCTCCTTTAGACAACAGTTTGGAGATGGAAAATAACTTAGTTGCACTGGATTCCTGTCTGTGTGTCAATCCTCAAATTAAGGTTGTGCCAGGATGTAGTCATAAGGTGTGTCAATCCTCTTCCACCTTGCCAATTTATTCTCCATAATTTTAGCTCTCCTGCTACAGCTTCTCACTGCTATCATTTCCAAGAAAATCTAATGAGATGACTTGAGTGACATGCAGGTATGTTTGCTGGAGTCTGTGGAGAGCCTTCTGATATAGCTGTAGGGTTCTCCCTTGTTTCAGTGAAGTGTCAGTTCTGGTGCCAAGTGAGAGTAGACTGCTGCCAGTATTCTTGACTATTTTACTGACCCATTTAAGACCAGTATTGTATTTCTAAAAATCAAGCTGTTAATGCTTGGCATAGTCTTTTAAGGTAGCACTTGCTTTAGAGATGTGAAAGAAGAGGTGCTAACCACTGTTTTTATGGCACTATCATAGAAAAAAACACACACTGACTTCTGTGAGAAGACAGTCAGTTGCTAAGGAGTATTCTCAGCCATGTAGCAGAGTCCTGCTAACCCAAAAGGCTGGTCCCCCACCAGTTATCTCCAGCTTGCCTGCCACTGCCTCTGATGCTCCTACTGTTGGTGTCGCTGCAAGAACTACTATACGTAGGACACCTACATAAAAGCTGCTTCTTTTGTTTCATCTTTATTCAAAACAGAGTTTTGTGAAAGAAATCTAAAATATAGCAGGAGAAGACAGATTTGCACCTAAGTGCTGCTCTGCAGGAGTAATTTCTGTTAGGTTTTTTGTAGTGATTTTTGTTCTTCGATAGGAACTTTTGTTAGTTTGAACCATGACAGGTCCCAAAGTTTTAAGACAGATTTCACTGAAAATAGTTTTGTACTTTCTGCTTGTAGTGTGTCTGAAAATGCTTTTGGTGAGCAATCACATTTTTTAATTTCCCTAGCAGTATTAATGATGGATTAGGACACTTCTGTGACCATGCCAAAGATTTTTATGCTGCTGTTTGTCACTTGAACCTCTGTAGTTGGAAGACAGTATTTATAGTTTGTCTATATCCGCAGTCTCTTAATTACAAATTTAGAAGTATTAGTGATATGCAGTATATAGCCTTTAATGCATAAAGATCTTATTTCATAGAGAAATATGTGGCTGAAGTAAAACTTTCGTATAATGATGGAAAATGTAGTTTGGATATTTTCTTTCCAAGCTTAGTGAAGTTTAATGAAAAATAAGGGTGATCTGGGTGGACAGACTATGTCACTGAATAATACCTTTGTACCACGTATTCTTATGAAATAATTATCAGAACTTTTATTTTTTTAAATCATTTTTCCATGTTCGTTTAGTTGCCTTTTAAAACACTTTAATCACTTAAAGTATAACATGAAGATAACATTTGACTATAAAAATAACAGCTTTGAAGGCATCACTCTGATTTCTTCAGCACCGTGATTGAAATGCACTGGTGAGCTTTGGATGGAACTATTGCAGAGCCAGGGCTGGAAAAGGCAGTAGAGAAAGACAACTGGGTAAAATGCATCATCTCCCAGTGCTTCAGGACCACCTGTAAAACGGTAGGAAGATTTTTCCATCTAATGGAAGGATTATAAGAGTAAATGCTTTCTTAAGTCTTCAGCTACTCCTTTGATAGCATGAAACAAGCAGAAACATTTTACAAATACAAATTAATAGCTATTCCATCTGGCTAGACCCTGCTTAAGACAAAATAATACCTCCGTAACATTATCAGAGGAGCATGGTAGGACTTCAGCCCAACAACATTTTCTTCCATCAGCTGGCACCTAAAAATAAATGCATTCTTTCACAGAAGGGTTGGGGTTGGAAAGGGCCTCTGGAGATCAGCTAGCCCAACCCAGCTGCCTCGTCCATGCACCCTGCCCGTGCTTGATATACATACAGCTCACGCTCTGGCACCGGGGAAATCTCTCTGAACTGTGCAAGTTGCTCTCGAGGAAAGCGTCATTCCCGAAAACTGAGCTTTAGGTAAGAAACCGCTGTGCTTCTGTATTTCTTTATTTACAATCCTTACTCCTATACCTGCACAGCAGCTGAAGGCTGATCCAAAGGGACAGTCGCCTCTCGTCTCCGCCCGCGGTCTGTCAGGCCGGCATTTCGCGCATCCTTACAGTCGCTGGGGGGGGAAGGGGACAAGCCCCCCGCGCTGCACCCCAGCCCCGCAGCGCGCTCCCCCTGCTGGCCGGGAGTGCGGCCCGGGGCCGGGGGCAGCCGGAGCAGCGGGGACAAACCGCGGGGTGCGGGGACAGGTGGGTGTCGCCGGCGGGCGCGCGGCGCCGCTGCCCGTGCTGGCGCGCGTGGTGGAAGGCGGGCTCCCAGCACGTGCCGGTGCGCGCCGCCCCGCTGCGGGCAGCGCGCGGGCCTGCCCGGGGCTGCTCCCGAGCGCCGCCGCGCTCCCGCGCACACACCCCGTCCCGTCCCGTCCCGTCCCCTCCTCCCCCCGGCGCCGCACCGCGGGCCGGCCCCGGGACCCGCCGCGGCGCCCGCGAGGTCGACGGCGCTCGCCCGGCGCAGCCCCGCGGCGGCGAGTCCGCCCCGGCGAGAGCGGCCGTGACCTGTGCGAGCGCGGCGGGCCGGAGCGGCTCCCGGGAGGGCGGGGAAGTCCACTCCGGGATTTCGGGGGCGCTGCGGAGTGACACATTGACATCACGGGGGCGCGGCCGAGCGGCGGGCGGGGGCTGCGCGCTGAAAGGCGGCGGAGCGCGGCCGGAGTCACTCCGGAACGGCGGCGGGACAGCGCGGAGCGGGCGGCGGTGCGCGGCTGCCTACACTGCCCGGGCTGGACTCCGCGCCGGGGCCGCCAATGTGCCTCGGGAAGCAGGCGTTCACCTTGGCCTTAGGTAAGCCTGGGCGGTGCTCCCCGCTCCCCCCGCACGCCTCGGGAGCCGGATCAGGTGCCGGGGGTGCGGGCGGGGAGCGAGGGTTTTACCGCAGCTGGCGGGGAGGTCGGAGGGCTTCGGGGTGGCGGGGCAGGCGGCAGCGGTGCGAGCCGGAGCGCTGCACAGGCGGTGCGGGGAGAGGCGAGCTGCCTCTGCTGCTCCCCGCCACGGGCTGCGCGCTCGGGGTGCTCTGCGGCGGGAGCGACCGCCGGGCCGGCCCCGTGTCCCTGTGCGGGAGTGCGGGCAGCAGAGCGGTCGCTCGGCTTCCCGAGTGATCAGCGCTAAGCCAGTCTCAATTTGCTGGTAATCGTAAAACTTCTAGTTCAGTAATTGTGCAAGCGCTGGAATTGTCTGTCCTACCTAACGCGGGGATCTCACTTGCGTGCCGGAGCCTTGTTTGATTCTCTCGAAATACAGAGGAGGCTCTGGGGATTTTTCGTGCAAGATTTTTGTGTGCGGGGCTGCCTTGTATTGCAGGCTTCTCCCTGACGTGCCGACTGTGCTCCGAGCCTGTCAATCAGCCTCCAACAGCAACAGCAAGCACATGGCATTCTGCAGAGAGCTCGCAGAGCCATTACGCTCTGCCGCTGGCTTCGTGTGCAGTTTGCTGAGGTCTGCCGTGAAAGCAAGTGCCTCTTCGTGATTTAAAAAAAAAAAAACAAAACAAACACCAAAATCTTTTGCACTAGGGGTTGTGGTTGCACTTTGCCGGTGCTGAGGCCAGAAGGGACCTGCGGCAAGGATCGTGCGGTGAAGCCGAGCGCCGGACCCGGGAACGCTGCCTTGCACTCAACACCCCCAGCGTGGAGGAATCGCCTGGGACCGCTCCGGTCAGAAAAGGGAAATAACAGCCCGCCCCGGCGAAGGAACAGCAGGAGCCTCGCATTCCTGGCTCTGCCGCCTCTTCTCGGAGACCTTCCTCACAAGTGCCCCGCGCTGCCTGATCCTGCTCCGCGGTGTCTGCGGCGGGCTGCAGCTGGCTTACACTAGATCAAGATAAACCGTTTGCAGAAGGGGGTTGATTTGTTTTCCGTCACCTCCAGGGCCAGAGACTCTTGGCCAAAGGAGAGCCCTTCCCCCGGAGTCCCGCGGGCACGGAGTGCTCTGGCTCTGCAGCGGAGCGAGGGAGGGAAAGGCGGCCGCTGAATGTCGGCCCCCGAGGGAGAAGGGCTGCGGCAGGCAGCAGAGGTGGATTTTCCTCCGCTCGCCGACTAGGACGTGGAGATCTACGAGGGCTTCGCAAGGACGAAGAGCGCGGCCCATCTGCCATCCCCCACCCCGCGGGGCTGGGAGGGCGCGGAGCCGGGGCTGCAGCCCGGCCGTCACCCTGCCCCGCGGAGCTGCCGTCGCGCCGCCCTCCGCTGTGTGGATTTGCCATTACCAGTGACTCCTCGTTAAGAAGTAAGTTCGGGAGCTCCTTGTGCGTTTACACCGGAGCCGAGCTCGGTGCACGTGGGGCGGCGAGCAGGTGCCGTGGGGGGCGCGGGCACACGCGCGTCACCTCCCTGGCGCGGACCGGCCCCCGCGACACGCGCCGGTGTCCTCCCCTCCAAAAAAACCCGCAAAATCTTGCCGGGATTTGGCTTCCGCGGGAGGGGTCCCGCACCTACCGAGGGCGGGGGATCGGTGTGCTGACAGCCCCCGGCGTGCCCGGGCGGGAGGGCGGCATGCTGCGTTTAGGGGTGACCGTTACGCGCCTCGCGCTTGGAGCCTCGGCCCGCAGAAAACGGGCATAACGTAAAAAAGACACAAACGGTTCGCAGGCGGCGGCTTGGCCGGGAGGCGGAGGGGCTGGGGGCAGAACCGGCGGTGCCCGGGCCGCGGCGGCGGGGAATCCCCAGCGCTATAGCGGCCGCTCGGCCGTGCGCTGGCGCTTTAAATGCCGGGAAGTCCGCCCTCCTGAGGCAGCGCCGACCTCGGGCTCTGCCCTCCCCCTGCAAAAGGGGGAGGAAAAAAAAAAGCCCTTGTTTTCATTCATAACTTTTTTTTCTTTCTTTTCCCCTCCTCTTCCTTCCTCCCCGTCAGCTGCGCGTTCCGCGCCTCGCCCCGCTCGGAGCGCAGAGGGCGCCGCGTCGCCGCCTGCCCGGGAAGGGGGGGTGGCGGCGTTTCCGAGGGGGTGTGGGGAAAGGGGGAGTTGCTGAGGGGTGGAGAGGGAGCGCTGACACGCGGTGCAGGCACTGCAGGCTCTGCCTGCCCTGCGTGCAGAAACATGAGGTCTGTCGCCGTCTTTGCTGTACGTTTGTTTTATTTTATTGGTGGGCTGTGCGGGGATAACCGGTTTAAAGCTTATTTGCATGGGGGTAGAGGTTGAACTGTACCGCTCTCTGCCTGGTCTGCAGCTGGTCTTGTCAGTCCGTGTGCCGTGTTGATGTTGCATTTTGCCCCAAAGATGGCACTGGATGTCTTTTGCAATTTCTTGGGATGTTATTTTTCATCCCCTGGAGAGCCCAGCTCCTGGTTGGTACAGCTGTAAATCTTTCCCTTTTCACATTCATTCACCCTTAGTCTGTTGTGGATTTGTATTCAGTGCTTGTGAAGGATGCAGCTTGTTCTGTGAGGAGAATTAGAAGTGAATGTGGGTTCTGATTTTTGTGTGCGTTTTGTTTGGTTGTTTTTTTCTTTCCCTCTTAATCTGGTGACCCTAAAGCTCACACAGGTGACGTTATATGTAAAATGAAATTTTTGATTGGTAGATAAGCAGAAAGACTTTGTGTCCTGGCGGAAGCTGGCACTAAGCATTCATTAGTGGACAGAATGATAAAAAATGCATAACTACCTGTTAGAAGAAACCTTTCCTGCTCTTGCCAATCCCTGTGCCTTTTTCTCTCTTGAGTGGAGAACAGCTTCATGCTGGCTGGGGTCTGCGTAGGCAAGACAGGTTCTTTCTCGTGATTATTGGATGAGTTATTTGGAAATGCTTGATTGCATAGCACTGCTGTTTCTCCTTTTTCAGGTAAATGTATATGACATCTTAGGGAGGACTTCCACCCCCAGCTGTTAGTAAAGGAAAGCAGTTTATTTTCATGACTCTCCATATATATATATGGCATTTGAATATTCCTCTAAATCTTTATAGAGGTACAGGACTTTCACTGCAACTTTCTGAACCCATGTTGCAATGTTCACGTTGATAGCTAGGCAGAACGTAAAGGATGGAAATGCATAACATTTAAATAAAAAGAGTAGAGGATGTATTTATGTGAGAAGCTTCTAATAAGTTTGTCTTGTGAAAATGGATTTGTTCTGTGGTTGTGTTTTAGGTTTGTGTGTTGTTTTCTTTTTGTTATCTAAAAAGTACCTAAGGATTAATAAAAATGTTATCTGACACCTAGTTCATCTTAGTCTTTTCAACATGTTTTTCTTTCACACCCCAGGCTGTGATCAGAAAAATGGGTTGTTTGCACCCTTGCTCTGGTTTTATAAAGAACATATTAGATTTGGATGCTGAGTTGCTTTCTTACAGAAAATGTCTTGGCCACTTGACAGTACTTAGCTCGAGGCTCTGTAATGCACATGTCACTTCACAAAGGAAACTTTCCAAATGTACTAACAAGAGAATCCGTCGAGCTTTCTGATGCTGCATATTCAGACAGATGAGTGAGAATTGTGCATGTTCTTTACTTTGCCATACACGAACCTCATGGTGTTCCTGCACGTTTCCAACCTAGTTTTAGGGCATTCAGAATTGCTATTGCTAGTTAGACATTGAGTTCAGTAGCAGGTGAGAAGCAAGTAAGCATTCAAGTTAACATGGGACTTTCTTATTCGTTTATTTTTAATGAGTTGGGGTCTCCTTTGCATTCCTCGTCTATGATGCCATACCCAGACTCTCCCCATTACTGGACTTTGGCCAGATCCTCAACGTTGTTGTAATCCCCTGCTGAAAGATCAGTACCAAGTGGCTAGGACGACTTGTGGTTTGCCATATCATTTTGGTTTTTGAAAACTATCTTGTTCTCTATTCCTCTTTTGCCCTTGATCTTGTGTATGTGTGTATATATGTACACATGCAATGTTTATTTATGCGTTCTGTCTTCTTATTTTAGGATTTCAGATGCATGCCAGGTTCCCACTGAATGCCAGAAGTAGAGATCACTACAGATGGAGCCCCAAAGTCAGCATGGCAGTGGTGGTTCACTAGTGGTGATTCAGCAGCCCTCCTTGGACAGCCGGCAGCGACTGGACTATGAAAGAGAGAGCCAGCCTACAGCTATCCTGTCACTGGACCAGATCAAGGTGATCAGGGGCAGCAATGAATACACCGAAGGTCCATCTGTGGTGAAAAAGTCTGGTCCACGGACAGCACCGAGGCAAGAGAAGCATGAGAGGACTCATGAAATTATACCAATTAATGTGAATAATAATTATGAACAAAGACCCAGCCACGTGGGGCACTTGGCACATCAGCATAACGCAAGGGCTCCTGTGTTGAGCAGATCAACTAGCACGGGCAGCGCGGCGAGCTCTGGGAGCAACAGCAGTGCTTCCTCAGAGCAAGGGCTGCTGGGCCGGTCACCTCCATCCAGGCCAGGCTCGGGCCACAGATCCGATCGGACAATCCGGACGCAGCCCAAGCAGTCGTCTCTGATTGTGGATGACCTGAAGGGTCCTTTGAAAGAGGACTTGGCGCAGCACAAGTTTATCTGCGAACAGTGTGGGAAGTGCAAGTGCGGCGAGTGCACAGCCCCGAGGGCCCTCCCTTCTTGCCTGGCCTGCAACCGGCAGTGCTTGTGCTCTGCAGAGAGCATGGTGGAGTACAGCACCTGCATGTGTTTGGTCAAAGGGATCTTCTACCACTGTTCTAACGACGATGAAGGGGACTCTTACGCGGATAATCCCTGCTCTTGTTCCCAGTCGCACTGCTGTTCTAGGTACCTGTGTATGGGAGCAATGTCCTTGTTTCTGCCTTGCTTGCTCTGCTACCCTCCTGCAAAAGGATGCCTAAAACTGTGTCGAGGGTGTTACGACCGCGTCAACCGTCCAGGTTGCCGATGCAAGAACTCCAACACGGTCTATTGTAAACTGGAGAGCTGCCCCTCCCAGGGTCAGGGCAAGCCTTCATGATTTTTGGAGGGAGGTTTGCTTCCTCCAACTTCAGTTTTTCAGGTTGTAGCTGGTTTTTCTTTTTTTTCTTCTCCCCGCCCCCCACCTCATTTTGGGGTGGGGGGGTAGCAGTTCTTTCACTTTCGTTTCTGTTTCCCCAACTTCAAATACACAAATCCTTCTCTTTGCATCTTTGTTCTCCTCTTCCTATTGACTTGGCTGAGTGTGGAGCGTTTTACATAGTCATTGCTGCTCTTTGGTAAGTGTGGACCTGGTATCTGCATCTGCCGCTTACTTTGGCAGGGTCTTTTGAGTCTGTAACAGAACCACTCCGGAAAGGGACAGTGAGGGCTCGCTCACTGGGCTCTTGAAGCTTCTTGCTCTGTGAATGTCTTTCCCAAAGATGTTTTTTTGTTCTCAGCAATTTTTCTTTTTCCTTAACTCCCTGGGTACCAAGGAAGAATAACTTTCATGAGTGAGCTGGATTTTGAAATAACTTTTTGTTCGTGTTCTTTCTGGAGAGAGATGTAAGATGAAGGCTTTACCAAATGAAAGACCTGACTCTTCTATAAGCAGCCTGCTTTTTGTGTTTTCTCCACTTTTCTTCTTCCCCTCCTCTCTTTTTGTCTTCACTTTTGGAACATTCTCAGTCCTGAGAATCACCCCACCACCTTTTTTGGTTTTTTTACATTTTCAATGTAACTTCAGTTTTTGCTACACTGTGTAGATCTTCACAGTGGAGGCTTTATGGCTGCAACATACTCATTTGTTTCTTGGTCTGTCAAATCTTTGAAGGATATTGCTCACTCCACCCTTCTACTCCTGTTTTTGTAGCCTATCAGTATCAGTTGACATTAAAATTGCTGGTGTTCTGTATCCAAACAGCCTTCAGGTGTCATTGAGTCACCTACGCATTCTTGAATCCTTGTGATCCTTCAGTTTAGTGAGTTTAGCTCTGCTCTGTACTTCATAAATTTATCCTGTCCCTGTTTTATTGCCTTAGCCACAAGTTGTGGTCTTTTTTGTATATTTTATGTATAAAACACAAAGTTGAATCCCAACTATTTTTAAGACAAAAGTCTGTTAAAACTTTTTTTATTGTAAAGAATATTTATTATGTGAATCTCTATTATTTTATGATATTTATTGCAAAAGACTTTGAAAATGTACTCATGTCTGAATATAACAAAATATCAATACTTAACGAAATAAGGATGACACGAAGAAAGTACATATGTTAACTATAATGCAGAAAATATATTAATTAATGAAAATGGCTCTTGAGTTCTTTTGTTATAATGACAGGTTGTGTGCTACACATGCATAGTGCTGGGTTACTGGGGTTTTGCCTCTTTGTGGTCTATCAGGCAGAAAATAATTTCCTATTGATACTTCAAAGCCACTAGTCTGTGCTCTAGTTTAGTTTACCTAATTTGAAGTTTGCTACCTATATATTGTTTGCCATGAGATATTTAATAGAATTGAATATATACATTGTACTTAACAGTGCCAAGAAGTATGGGCCCTATTTGTTTACCAAAGCATTTGGAAACACAGTTGTGGATGAGGAAACCATAACTTTGAGTAGTTTTGTTTCCTAAAGAATACCAAATTAACATGTAAATCTATTTTAAATTTTCCTAGATGGAACTTCTTGGCTGGTTAAATTGTACATCAGCTGAAGTACTGAACATATCAAGCTCAAATCTAAATAAAAAGCGAGAGGCAGGATAAAAAGTAATGGTTGTGTTGCTGCCAGCTTTGAAATTTGGAGGGGGGTGTTTGTGCCTATGCATATGGCTTGTTGGGCTCTTTTCCCATGCATTTTCCTGGTTTCAAGTGAATCTTCTGTCTTTAAGTTAAACGCTCTTAAGGGTGACCTAAGTGTCACAGCTACTTGTGGCCATTTAACACATATTGAACAAAAAAGCTTTTCATTAAGAGTGAATGGGGAAAACTCATTCTTCTGTTTGTGAGGGTCAAGGCTAACATCACAATTCTTTTAAAGTAAAAAAGTTTAATAAATGGATGTAATTTCACATGGTGTTCAGAATAAGTGGTTCAAGAGAACCTCCACTTTAAGAACAGAGTAATAACTTGACAGATATGTCATATCTTGCATTTTGAAGTCCTGCTGCTTCAACTTGCCATATTCAAGCTATTCTGAGTCCTAGCATATTGATAAGCTCGGCTTTTGTAGTTAACTCTGTCAAAGCTGATCCATAGTCATACAATGAGCTGACCAAAATGTTGCGTTCTTTATTAAATGGCACATAATGACTTCTGTGAAATATACAGTGAAATCATCTGGCTGCATCTAGGAACCCACTTGCTTTGCAGCATACAGCGGAGAATTCTGCTCTCCCGCTCTTAGTGTGGCAAAACTTAGAGGTGGGAGGCTGTGGAGTGGCAGTGTGTATGTGTGTGTATATATGTGTGTATATATATATTTGTGTATATATATATATGCAAAGTATGCTTTCCAAGATTTATTCTTCACAAGATGAAGCCAAGCCAAGATAAGAATGTTTCTGAGGAGTAAGCGACTTGCTTTGCGCTGCTTTCTTATCACTAATATGTCTCCAACAGTGACAGCTGCGAACAGCCCTCAGGAGACAATGAAATCCTTGTCCAACAGTCACTGTTGGTCAGATATGACTGCTTTTAAGACTATGTACTGACACTTAAAAACACTGAGTCAACAGCCTTTTCATAACAATTCAATCCAGCTCTCTGTTGAGTAAGTTTGCTCAAAGGGTGCTAGTTATTCCTCTTCAGGAAAAGCTTTGTATTGCTTACCTCTGTCTCTGTTTTCAGGCAGGTGACTTGTATGGGGGCTTGGTTTGTTTCCTAGCAGAAGCAAGCCCAAAGGACCCACATGTACTCTGTTTTTTAATGATTATCTTTCATCATAAGCTAGGTCACATCACTATTTCTGATTTCTTTAAAAAAAAAAAAAACCTACAAAACCCATGGTCTAGTTAGTCAGACTGACTATTCTTTACTAACCAAACTTTGGGAGTAACTTCAAGTTGCATTTCCTTAGGAGGAAAGATTTGCTTTGACCTACACAGCAGGGAGAAGATAATGGTTCCTTGTGTGACCTGAGTGTTATTTTAATCGCCAGGTGTTCTAGAGAAGGCAGTGTTAAAGCAATAAGAATCATACTTTTTTGTCTTGGTTTAGATGCCATATCATTTGTACTTAACATATATTTATGTACTT
This sequence comes from Columba livia, assembly GCF_036013475.1. Classification (NCBI taxonomy): domain Eukaryota; kingdom Metazoa; phylum Chordata; class Aves; order Columbiformes; family Columbidae; genus Columba; species Columba livia. Next base: position 65,881,302 of record NC_088605.1, on the reverse strand, counting down.
GAGTTCACTTTTGGGTCCTCTGGAATGTATGGTGATTGCCTTACCCTATGGAAATGACACTGACTTCTTTCAGGCAGGTGGATTTGGGGGGGGGGGGAGGGGATCACGTGAGGGCAAATGAATGTCTTTCTAGTGGGGAAAAAAATGAGCCAGATGACATATGTATGAAGTTAAGCCTCCACACCTTGAAGAGACAAAAGTTGTTTTAAATATGCCCTGAGTGGTCAGTCATTATAATCTGTTCTCCTTTCTACGGTATAGCAACTGGAATGACCATCTAGAGATACTGTATTTTGTTACAAGGGGGGTTTGCTAAATGTTAATGAGATTTCTGGTGCTTAGGAGACTGAAGTGTGAATTTCAGTTCCCCAAATTTGTGAGTGCGCTGTTCTGGTTGCTTTCTACATGTTGGACTGTCAGAGGTCCATTACAATGTAGATCATAAAAAATTATTTAACTGTTGTCAGATAGCTTGGAGATCTTATTCTGAAAAATAAAGAGAACTTGGTATAAAATAGATTGTCTAATTAGGTGATACGTTCAGCTGACCTACTAACCTAATTGTATGGGTTAGTGGGGGATTTGGACAAGCCTGCCATCTGGTAACACACAGCAGAGTCCTGATATGTGTTGCATGCGGTTTGGGATAAAGGAAAAGGGAAGCCAGCAAGCTGGAATTCAAGTCTTGGTTTGCTTAGCATCAGGAAATCCATGGCTGGAGATGAGTTTTGGAAACAGATGGTAAATAAGTTTCCACATTCCCTGCTGGAGGGAAAAAATGCTAGGATGGGAATTCAAGAGAGTTGGGGTGTTTCTCTAAAGACGGCTTCATTACGCTGATGCTGGTGTGGATGATAGCATTATCTAAGGGGGGATAATGCTTAACAAATGAAAAGCACTTGCTCTTGTTTATGGTTCCATATCATAAAGACAGATGGGGGAGGATTAGCCCCTCTGTCTGTGATAAAGCAAATCTGTTAAAAGGGATTAAAAGGGCTGTATGAAGTGTTTTAATGGATTTACAAAGTAATAGATTTTTGTCCTGGAGGAATGTTCAGGGCTCACTGGTACTTCTGTATTTCTTGTTCTGCTAAAATTACCACCAAATTCTAAGGAATCCTTATTAATAGTTGGCTTTTTTCCAGCAAGACCATTTGTGTCAGTCATGGTGGTTCTTCAAAAAACCTGAAATAAAATTATGTTCTGCTATCACACAGCTGGATTTACCAGCCTTATGAAGTGCATGGGTTACGAATGTCATGTTTCGATTACCCTTTGTCACTGGGGCTTAGGGCAGCTTTTAATTTTTTGCACTTCCTAGCTGTGGTTGTTTCTGTTAGGTAGTGTGTTTCCTGGCTGTGGTGTTAACAGGTAAATCCAAACTCAGTGTCTGTTGAAGGCTAAAAGAGGAACATGGACACATACTGGCCACCATACCAGAAACCAGCACAGTTGGAATGAAGTGATATTCCTGGAGTGATATTTACTGCTCAGTTTATATTTGTGATAAGGAGATGCAATGTTTCTGTTTTTCCCCAGTATAATGCTTGCAGCTGCCATTCCCACTTCTCCTGATGAAGGTGTCTTGAGATGAGATACTTCTCATTTACTTGTTAGTAAATACAAATACAAGACAGATTTCCTGCAGGCCACACATGGTCTTATTTCTTGGGTTTAAGTATACAGGGGTGAAACTAGTCTAACTGAAAAACTTTTGATTTTAGCTTCAAAAAAGGACCAGAAGTTCACCTGGATCTTTCAATATTCCTGACATAGTCTTATGACAATATTGTAAAATGAAGAGAAACAGTATACTTCCAGGGAAATAGCATTGTTGTGCATATTACATAATCAGCTATCTTCAGCTTGAAAATGTAATTGCTGTGAATTGCTCTCTTTTGAATAAAAGAAACGAACATGTTTTAGTCCTTGGAGAAGGGTGCATGATAGCCATGCCTCTCTTGCATTGTAAGCATGCCCTGTTTAGTAAACCTTTGTATACATGTACAGTGCTAGGAATCTGAAAACAAATATCCTACAGAACACATTGTCAAAAGGCACAAACATTGGACAGGCTCTACCCCAAACGGCTGAACTTCATTGTGTTTGTGCAATAAGGAGCACAATGGGACTCACATCCTGCCTGACCCTTCGGGGCTGCTACCGTAGTATGACTGGTTTTAGACCATGGAATATTGCTTCTGAATGAAGTTGATGGATTTACACCAGTGATTAAGTTGGCCACGCGACAGTGTACTTACACTAGGGTCTAATGCCACTGCAAGCAGTTCTGAATGGGCTCAATACTGGGGGCAGGGTTTTTTTTTTTTTGCTGCTTTGTTTTTTGGGGTTTTTTGTTTGTTTGGGTTTTTTGTGTGTTTGTTAATTAATTGGGTTGGTTAATGCAGCATGCTGTCTTATGAATGTCTAGCATTGATAAGTTAAGACATTCTTAGCTCATATGATAGAGTAACTGTGAGAAGTAGCTGGAATACCCTAAACATATGCTGAAATTGCATAACTGATTAACTACTTAATGGATGTTTTAAATGAAATGGCCTGTCTTCTGGCACGTGCTTCAACTTCCAACCCATCTGACAGTTCTTCCAGTGCTGTGAGGATTCCTCTCCTGCACTTTAAGCAGGAGGAAAAGTTGAAGTTACCTGGCCTGGGAAAGCTCCTCTCCAAAGCATTTCTTTTTTCGTGTGGTGTTCAATGCTTTTTGATTTGCGCACTTTTGAGTAGCACAGTTCAAAATGAAAATGTGTAAACTAGTTGCTGGGGAGGAAAGGAAAAGTGCTGTGTCTTTTCTCCAGCCTTATTAGTCAGGGTGGGAAATAGAGTACTGTTGGATCTCATGCTTTTGTTTTGGTTCAAAGTTCAGATCTAGTTATGAAATTGCCAAAGTTCGGCAGTGTCTGGTCTTGAGTTTAATGATCTGTGAGAATGTGTGAGGAAATACTCTTATTGTTGAAAACTTATCAGTTCTCCTGCATTAAATGGTCTCTCTGAGAGCAAGTGGTAGACATATAAGATGCATTTCTGAAGACTCCGTATAGATTTTTGTGGGGGTTTTCAAATCCCGAGTTTCAGAGCTTGTGAGCTTGTTTCCCCACTTTCCATCTCTTGCCGTGTACTGGAACAGGAGCACTTGCTGTGGTATGACATTCCACCATCATCCATCACTGCTGCCAGGTGCAGATAACATCCCCTGTAAATGTTAATCTGATTTGCTCCTTCCCGCTGACAACCCTAACACACTGGGTTTGGGATAACTATCTGTCCAGGTGGCAAAAGTTGCAATGCCTCTTTAACAAGTAGCTCAAAGAATTTTGCACTTGGACTTAAAACAAATGCTTTTAAATGAACTACACCTGATAAAAGAGCTCTGAGGAAGGTGTTTCCCTTTTGCTACTGGGAAAACCGAGGCTGAAGCGCTGTGTGGAGTCATGCTGTGAGGCACTAGCACAACGAAGTCTTTGCCCAGCAGTGTGGTGTTTTATTATTAAATAATTCTTCTGTACAGAGTGATGAATGAATGGGAAAACCTCTAAATGCCTGAAAGTGTAGCACTTTTTGGACACTATTTATAAGTTGTGTGTTGTAACATGCCACACATCATGTGCGTGTGTTTGACTATGATGGTTTAGAAGCAATACTCGTTTGGAGAAATGTGTAATCCTAACGCAGGGGCCAATTTAAAATGGTCCTGTACACTGTACCATATGACACATATACAGTGAACAGATCCACATGTATTAGCTTTTTTTTTTTGAAAATGACAGTGATCCTGATCTCCAGGTATTAGCGTTTGTATATGTGGGAAACTAGGCAGGAGCCTAAATAATGCCTGTTACTTGTAGGGCTAGAAACTAGAGCCATATCCTATGGCCTTCTAATTAAAACCCTTTATTTCCACAGATTTATTCTGTGGGCCCTACTAAATAGACCAGCCTTGGGTTTCTAATGGTGAATATTTTAGGAGGAATGTAGCCTTTGTTACTATGAATAGTTGGGAGCAGATTACCGGGCTGCCAATTTCCTGTTGCCTTTCAGAGCTGCAATTTGAGCCCTGTTTGCTCCTGGCTCTTGCACAATTGAAAACAATAGGTGGCTTCTTTCAGGTTTCACTTCAGAGCTCTTAGAAACTGGGGAAGTGGCAAAAGCCCTACTTTACAGGTAATTAACAATAGATAATGTTTGCTCTGCGTTTTTTATTCCTTTCTTTATTTTTTTTCCTAAAGAGCTGATAAAGGCGGAAGTCCATACCGAGCCCCATTGTAGACACTGCACAGTAGTCTTGTGGATGCAGCCCCAGACATAACCCCAGCAAGATGGTCCTGAGTCAAATGTACCTCCAAGCAAATAAATGAAACAGCAGAACACAAGAGCGATTGGGTTGCTAGCGATGCTGAAGGCTGAGCAGCAAAGTCTGGCCAAGTCAGCTCTTGCAGTCAGCCCAATATGGGGGTGTTTACTGTTGGGAACCTGCTCTTTGATTTAGGGCCCCTTTTTATTGTATCCTCTATCTCCTTTATTAGGTGCACGCCTCTCATACTTTGTTGACTTTTATGTTGGATAGTTAAATGTTTTCTTCTGTATATTCAATTCTAGGCAACCATCTGGCCTGTAAAGTTTATCTTAAATACAGAAGCTTGTTTTACCGCATAAAGATATAAGTGTCTGTTGTTTAACCTTATCTTGTTAATGGAGAGCTGTGGACACCTGAGAAGAAGCTGCAAAAAAAATACTCTCACATCCTTATTAGTATTTATCTAAAAATGCACTGCACATGGTTGAGACAGAGAGGAAATGTCTCACTTGGGATGCTCAGCTTCCTTACACGTATCAGGAAGATATTAACATCAGAGTAAGAGTCACCTGCCTTCAGAAGTGAATTTTGTGTCTGCACATTGTAGGCTGTCACATAGTATGCTGGCAAGTTAAAAAAGGAAAAATAAAAATGGACCTTTGAACATGCTGATTGCAGAAATCTCTCTTTGGACATGTAGAACTATTTATTTGGCCTTGCTGTATATGTGGAAACTTCCTGAGGGCACAGGAGATTCGTGCACACACATAAAGTAGTTGCCCAGCATGCAAATACCCACTTGCATTCTGTATCTGCAAGCCTTATGTATGCAAAAGCTGTAGGAGAGATAGAAAAGCTTGCTCTGATAAAACCTGCTCCAGTAAATCCTGGCTGATACAAGCAGCACTACTCACTCCAGTTTTTACTCTGGTTGAAACTGTTAGCAAGCCATACCTGCGCTCGGCACCTGTCCCATGTTTGCCTGCCCCAAGGCAGCTGTTTGTCTCTTTCTGAACCGAGGGCACAGTTTGGTGCTGGGACTGCTGGCCTGAAAGGTTGCTGCCTCCTTTGGTAATGTTCATCCAACTGGTTATAAAACATAAAGCACAGGGCACCTGGGCAAATTGGGGAAGGGAATCCTTGTTCTTGACTCTCATGGCAGGGGAACTGTCACACAGTGCCAGACCTGGGGGCTGTAAGCTTAGCTTAGGGTTGTCTCTCTGTGTTAGGTGTGCCCTCGGGCTCCAAGGCAGTCACCTACTCTCTCTCCTTACTTCCCTGCCTGAGGACACAACTATATAGGTGGTTATTGAGACTGCAGCCGTGAATATAGGGCTACAATCCAAAAAACAGAAGTAACTTGCAGCACCTGATTAAATTCTATACGTGCATTCCCTCCACATGCATTTGAACAAGCAAACAAGGTATTAAAGAAAAAAAAAAACCACAAAGCAATTCTGCACTTTATGTGTGTGTTTCTGAGTTTACCATAAGGCTTGTAGAATTTCATTAGCTTTAACTGTGAACATGACTTTTCCTTCTTGTTCTTGCCATCTGCAAGACTTGGAAAAACTGACTCAATAACCTACTTCTGTTTCCCCTCCTTCCTGTTGTAGCTGTCCTCTTCTACAACGTGCTATCTTTTAGATAGCACTACAAATTATATGTAAAGCTTTTTCCTTGCAATATAAACCATTCAAATATGAATGTTACTGTCAGTCATTTGAATAATTTATTAGTGGTTACTGATACTTACTTCGCAGAATTTCTAAAGCAAATTTTAAATTGGCAGCTCTTATGTTAATACTTAATATATTTTAGACATCACTTGCAATAGCAACTGTCACAGAAGGAGAAAAGGATGCTGAGTTGGAACACTTTTGATGTACGTCTCCTCCAGGGTGGGAACACATGAAAGGATGCTGATCTTCATCGGGAGCTCTGAAAAAGAGCAGGGAGAGATTCTGAGCAGAGCCTTAGAGTCTAGATGTACAATTTGCTCACTAGTAGCTTTATTGTGCGGTTGTGATTATTTCCTCCTTTCTCCAGTTCCTTGCAGATAATTTAGGAAGATACAGGAGATATACATTTAAAAAAATAATCCTCTGGAAAACCACAATACAATTTAGCAGAGTAATTTTGGATTTTACTACTACAGCTGCTAAATCTTGTACTTTTGCATTTGGGAAATGTGAACTGCTGTAGCACTAGATGTGTTTACATGCACCTTACATTTACAATGTAGTTGTATTTGTAAATGCAATCCGCTTTGGACCACCACAGTTCACTTCAAATCCACCCCACCATTCTCTATTTCATTCTCCAGCAGTGTGAGCACCTCGTCTGTGCCTGCACTTAGTTTTCAGGTTTATAAGCTTCTGTTCTCCAGCAGAGAAGCAGAACTAGCCCTTGGTGACCAGTGTGCAGCTGCAGAGATCAAGGTTCCTGTGCTCTTAGAGTCCTTCCCGGGTATGCACTCATCACCTTTCCCACCTGCAACAGCACTTCCATTTGCACTTGGGAAGCCACATCCTCCCCCAGATGTCAAAATGTGCCCTTACTGTTGCCAATCTGGTCTCTTTCTTCCAAAGGTAACTAAGCACCCATTGCTAAACCTTGTAGAAATCCTACGGGATTTGATCTCTTCCTCTGAGAGCTGGGAGATTCCCCTGATAAGTTCAAATCTAAAGTTCGGGAATGCTGATGTTTAGCACATCCCAGTAAAAGTGACAGAGATTGCCTCAATGGGACGAGTAAGGGAAATACCTGCCAAAGTGGGAGGGTACACATCTCCTATGTATTTTATTCCTCTTTCAAATGGAATTTAATCCAAAGAATCCAGGAGTTTCTGATTTACACTGTTGTCTCAGGAGTGTGTATATGACAGGTTACATGAACCAGCTTATGTTTTTACACCGGAGAGAACAAAAATGCACTTGCAGGTTCAACAGCTCCATGTAGAGCAGAGAAACAAGTGTATCAGATTTAGTTGCAAATTCAGCTTAACCTGGGAGCCTCGAGTGAAGCGCCATGTAAGTCCATATGAGGAGTATATGTAAAGACTACCTAAAATTTGGACTTATTATCTGGACGATACAATCTCAACATTTTTGAAAGTCAAGTTAGCTTGGTTCCTATGCATGAATTTCAGAACCTAACTACAGGCTACTGGCTTTAAAAATAGTTGAATTAGAATTGCTGAGATAAAGTATATATTTTTTCTCCTTACTTAATAATTATTTACCATTTCACTGCAACAATTACTTCTTACTTTGCACACACGGGTGAGGGTACAGGAGCCAGGCTAGTGCCTCTCGACTGGACCAGCTTGTACATTCTTTCTGCCCAGCTTAGCAGGGGTATTATAAGGCAAGAGTAGGCCCTAAACTTATGTTTTAATCAAAAGTCAACCCAATACAACTGAGCCAGGCTCAAGTGCTGTCTCTAGCACGTCCTACCACAAGTGTTACTGCTGCTAGAGATGGTCTCTGCCAGACAAAACTCTGGGCTGACCTGGAGGTGTTGTGGCCAGATACTCTATTTCGGTAATTGGGTTGATGTTGTTGGCCTGCCTCCATGACTCCTTCACCATTGAACTTATCTATAAATGAAACATTGTTATAAACTGCATGGCAGGCTTGCAAAGATGGCCAAAACAAAAACATTGAGGTGGTGGTTAATTTCTGTTAACTAGATTCCCCAGCAAGCTATGGCCTTCTGAAAGAATTGCTGTATGGGCTGGGATTCAGCTTTGCTACTAGATGCTCAGCTTTTTGACAGCCAAAGGCCAGCCTGGCTGCCTGGGCTTCCTCTGCCACCAGAAAGATAAGAAAAGTAGGACTGGATAGTGATTGACCCCAGCCTGAGGTTGGTGGGGTGGAGCTCTCAGTGGAGAGCTTCTGAGGCCTGTTGAGGAGTCATAGCTGACCATATTAAACTAGATGCCAAACATTTAGATGGCTGGAATGAAGTGAGGTGAATCCCACCCACAGTCACTTAAACTCAGTGAAGTCCTTTTTGTTGTATTTTTTCATCTCTTCCTCTGGTTTGTTTTCTGATTTTCACTGAGATGTGTTGGCAAAGGGCCTTTCTGTCTCTTCTGGAGTGTTTATGTAAAATACAGTTAATGATAAAAATATCTTCCATGACGCAGGATGTGTGATAGATAAATCTTTCCTCCTGCTTTTGCATTCTATGGGCACAGAGATGCTATGTGGGGATATCTGCATATGCACTCAGCATAAAACAAAGTTTTTCCTCTCTTACATCTAAAATTTCCCCAGCGACCTCTGGCAAAATGTTCTGTTCATCAGCCTTGCTTGTACGTGATGTTCTCCTGCAGAAAATGATGCCTCTATCATGTGTTTCAGAGGATATAAATTTGCCAAAACAAACGATGGGCAGAGGAATGCCTGACGATTTTGTTTTGATTTTACATAACCTTTACAATACCCTCTCGCAATACCTCCCAGGTAAGTAGGTGGTGTGCCAAAAATATAGAATAGTTAAAACTTCTATATGATCTCATCTGATCTCTCTGCTTTAAACAAGGTGCTTTTTGATGGGTTATGAGACATGACATCAGAGTTTCCAGTGTCGTGCCTGCGGCATGCTGGAGGGAGCCTGCGGCTGTGGTGGTACCTACCCCATGGAGGAGAACTTGCTGCTGTGGTGGTATGTACCCCATGGAGAAGAACCCAGCTGCTGCCTAACTGGTGCTGAAGAAAGAAGAAGTTCCAGCAATGACAGCAACAACAATCTGGATGAGTTGGACAAGGATGTGCAATGATACACCAGAGTCAGAAAAACAAATAGTTTTTAGAATTCCCCAAGCTGGCTTGAGCCTTGGCTGAGATGCCAGCAGACCCTCCACCCCCAGGTCTTCCTTCCAGAGAAACTCTCACCCCTCAGTTGGATAATAAGTAGTGGTAGAACCTGTTTTGTAGTCTTACTGTTGTCCTGATAAAGTGTGATTTTATACTTCATGTATGTAGGAAGCAGCAAGAAAGAAAAGACGAAGCCAGGAAGGTCTGCCTTCAAATCTCATCCTTGTTCAGGGACAAGAAAGACATCCTAGCTTCCCACCTCTGTTTCCCCACATGGCAGCTAATTCTGATGTAATGGATATTTTATGAGATGTTACTGCTCTGTGTTAGTGCTGTACTTCAGCAACGCACTGCAAAATTATTACATGCGTATTTGAGTTGTATGAAGTATTTTTTATTCTGTTCTCTGGAGGCATTAATGAGAAGGGACTACACAAGGGCAATCATTAGGTGCAAAAGTTGTGGTCTCAAAGGTGACTGTTTTAAAGGCTCATACATCCTCATGTAGGTCTTTGGAAGACACTTGAGGTTTTATCTCCTATTATTTAGAGATACAGCTCTTCCTAGTGGTTTTTGCATAACTAGTAACATGTAGTTTTACTTCCCCATCCTTCCCCTGCTTTTGCACGCCATCTCACTGTGCTGTGCTCCATAGAGCAAGGCTGAGGATTTTGTCCAACACAGTCTATAAGTCCTTCTTTAGCAGTTGCCTTAGTTTAAAGCAATGTCTCCCCAGCTGAACTGCCACAGGGCATGAAAAGGGCTTGAAGCTGAAGTCTGTGAATCTCCAGCATAACCAGAGTTAAGAACTTCCCCAAGTGAAGACCACAGGAGCCAGATCTTGCCAGGATATGGTTACAAAGGGAATGTTTAAGATGGAAGTGACTCTGTCTCTTTTGCCTTCCTGAGCTGGAAATGCAGTGGATGGTCTGTAAGGCCAGTTTGGAGGTAGAGGAGTGACACTAACACAGTTCTCCAGCCTTGGCTTCTACAGCTGGAGAGGAGGTTTTTAGGCCAAGCCCCCTTTTTGCAGCTGACCTACAGTACGTGATAAGACCACGAGGACTCATTGACAATTAAAATCAGGCCAGGGTGGCACTGCTGAAACTCTGGGACTATAGCAATTCTCCTACAACAGTGAAGTGATTTCTGATTGCTCTCTTTGTCCTGTCCTTGAATCTTTCTTCTTCTTCCCTGGCTTGGTGCCTCTGTGGCAATATCCTTGCCCCTGGTTCCTGCTCCTTCCCAGCTGGATGGCTGCTGTTCTAGTCTGTCTCCTCATACCATCCCCTGTGTTAGAGGTATTTGGGCTTCCCGGCCCTGTTTGTGCACTCCTGCTCTGGCACCCCTGGGTGACAGAGAGCTGTGACCCCCTAGCCAAAGTCCCAGTAAAATTTCTTGTCTGAACAGTCTCAGCTTCAAGTTTCTAGGGGAGAAACAGTTTTTGCTGTTTTTCTCCATTAGCTTCAGCTCAGTCCAGACATACAGAGGAGATGCTACCTGGCAAAGTGAAACAGGTGAAAGCACTTAGTCATCTGCAATCATTTCCTTAACAAAAGGACTTGATATTGTCAGCTGGTGCATAGCCTAGGGGTTATATCCTTATCTAGACCTAGGCAGGAAACTGTATGATTTACAACTGGATTCAAGAAATAGTGGTTGCATGCCTAATCTGCACAGTAGATTACTGGAATATGTTTGCCTTGGGGTACAACCCTAAAGGATCCCAAATCAGCAAGAGAGAGCACTTCTCATGTGGGTTGCTGGATAAGGAAGTTAAGATACTGAGAACATGGCAGACTAATGCTTCAGAATCTGTAATTTAGGGTAAAATGAAAAGTTGTGCCTGGAATGCTTTGAGCAACCAGAGGCCTTTGTGGCAAACTGGTTTCTACACCTTGAGAGTAGCTGTGTTAGTCCACGAAATTAGCAGGTGCTAATTTACCTGAGCTGAGGAGCCTCAACCAGGGAGAGCCTTTGCTTATATGCAGGAGTATGGGGGTGCATATAGGCTTGCCACGGGACCCGCAGCCATAAGCCTGGCGGGGTTATTGCAGGAGGGGTGTGCTATGATCCTGTGTGGCTTCTGGAGTCCTCCTGCCCTGTTCTTTTTAGCTGGAGCTGCGCTGCAGTATGTGGTATGTATTAGGTCAGTCTCTGCTGGGGTACTGGATGCTGTGGTGTGTGCTCTAGAAAGCTGTTGACAATAAAACTGGCCTGTGTTCTGTGTTCTGTGATTAAGCTGCAGGTGTTTGATATGTGAATTACGGTGTCTGCTTTCTGCAAAATGCTTGCTTTGCATCTGTCAGACACCAAACCAAGGTACTTATCAAATAGCTATACACTTGTTCTTTGTTGGGTGTCTAGCTAGAGATGCTCCTCATCTAGGACAAGGGCTTTGAGTGGCTTTTGTGATACAAATGGTGCATCTTTAAAACCTTGCAAGCCCTGTGTGTGGCTGGGAATGGGAAGCTGTTTGTTTGAGGGTATTAACTGTCTGGTAGCATGCCTTGCCCACATGGAGGTGGCTCCAGGAGCAGGGTAGCTTGGAAATGCCACTTGCAATTAGAACCTGTATTTTCAAGTGCAACTCTGATGTTTGTTCATGCTGAGAAGGGTTTTCTATCTTTCAGAGTCTTTTGGTCGCTGGGCTGCGCTTAATAGGATGAGATTTTTTTTTTTTTTTCCTCTTTCCCCTTGAACCACAAAGCTGCCAAGCTGACCAAGAAAGAGCCTTGTAATTAATGCTAAGTGAAGTGGAAACCAGGGTGGCTGCTTAGCGCAGGGCTAGTGGGGCATGCTCTGGCCTCAAAGAATGCTGGTGTACTTCCAAAGTAACCGTGGTTCTCTGGGTTTTCAGTTGTGGTGCGTGGCAGTGGAAATTGCCCCCACTGCAGTGAAGATGTTTGTTTCTGTTGTGACTGGCATATGAATATCGTACCCCTGGGCCACAGAAGCATTCCTCTGGGTGGATTTTTTTTTGGCAGTCCAGGAAAGGCTATATTTGCTTTTCTTTAACAGCTCTGTGTAAGTTCCTGTTGTAGGTTGTGATCTAGGAGTTTGGTGATGTGATCTTCCTGTTGATAACCCGATCATGTAGCCTTGCCTTGTTTGTAAATGGGCTGCTCTGGCGACACATTTTCTTACCTGTCTCCTACTCCTTGCACTAGACTTCCTTGTTCCAACAGGTGGTTTCACTTTCTTAAGCGTTGAAAGCTGCCGTTAAAGCAACACCAGTATTAACCTGATGCTCGCTTACTTTAAATTTGTTTTTTTTTCCACCTTTAGGTTGTTTTCCCGCTGGGTTTGCACAGTGAGTGAAGTGCAGTTTCCATGTATGCTACATGGATTATATACCTTGCTCTGACCAACAGGACAGTGCTTTTTGCTCAGCTCTTGAGGAAATAGGGAATGTGGTGGGAAAATCCCTTGGCTGTGCTTTTCTAGCACCTTTTGGGTGTCTGAAATCTTTAGAGAAAAATGTCTGTGAGTGATTAGAAACTCTTGAGTAAAAGCTGAGAATAGATTGGTACTGAAGAGCAGGGGCAGTGACTTTTTTTTCTTTTTAACACACTTTATAGCAGTCCATTTAAACTCCATGGTTTTCTGTTGTTGGTCTTATGTCTCTAAATTATATTCCGTGTTTCCACATCTATTTGCTATCTGGTCTTTTGTTGAGAGTGTAGTAGAAACACTGGTATCTTTGCACAGTGCCTTAGCTTTGCAGAGCTGTGGAGAATAAATACTGCAGCTGTTGCAGCCCTTGGTGTGACCATTTGGTCAAATTGCTGTTGGTAGCACTTTGTTTCCCCCCTGTAGCAAGCAGACTATGGCACAGGACCTGCTGTGCTGCTGTTTCATGTTTCTCAGTTTTAACTCTTACTTTATGGGCTTTTCCCTTTGGTTTTTTATTTATTTTTTTTAAACAAACAAACAAAAAAATCCCAAACCAAAACAAACAAACAAACCCAAAACAAAGCCCCTCAAGTGTTAAAATGTGTCAGACCTATTCAGAATTCTTAAGGTTTTTCTTCCTTTTTGAAGATGACCCTACAGAAAATCGACATAAGGAATATTTTTCTCATCCAATGTCTTCATGGATCTCTCTAAAACCTACGTTCATGTTTCCCAGCTGCCTTGTTTTCTCATGCATATGAGCCCTGCCAAACGGTTTCCTAATGCACCCTGTTAGGACAAAGGCTCAGTTGTTGTTTTCTGTTGATAAACTGGACATTTAACTGCTTCGTTTCCCCCTACTACAGCAGGATTAGTCGGTGGCTATTTGCTCAGGCCCCAATCCTTGGGTTTGCTGGGACAATTGCTTGAGAGGTTCAGATTTAGAAACCAATGAATGTCAAGCTGAGCCTCTGAACTAAGCTTTCTTTGAGATGAGCCAGAGTGACCTGCGGCGAGCTGTAAAGAAGAGTGCAATGACCCCCCCGCTGCCCCTTCCCGAAAGGAAAATATTTCCCAGAGCACTGGGAACACTCCTGACTTCCTGTCCTGTGAATTCTGGATTAGTGTGATTTGCATGCTTAAAGTTAATTCACTAGTGAACGAAGGAGGTGTCTGGGAGCTTGAATAGATGCACCGATTCAGCTCCTCACTGCCGAGTGCCAAAGGCCTCCGGTGCGAATCACGTAGCGAGGGAAAGTGAGGACATGTGGGACGACTGCAGGGGCGAAGGGAGGGAGGGAGGAGGGATTGTACCATTTGTACTGAAGTGTTTGCAATTCTGCCCTCCCACAGGCCATGGCAACTGGACTGAATGTAATCTGGCCCTTTTATTTTTTTGCTTTCATTCGAATGAGGCCATATAACAAGAGGAGAGTGAGAGGAAAGGGGGAAATGCATGAAGTATACACAATAAAGGTGATACCAGTGAAAATTCTGCTCGCTATTGAAAAGCTTGATCAAACTCAGCTTCTTGGGAAGTGTATTGCATGGATTGGGAACTTGAATGTGCTGGGTCCCTAAGAGGTTTCTTCTGAAGCCATCTTTAAAAACAAAACAAACAAAAAAGCCCCGTCTGGTTATCCACAGGCCTTGATAAGAGCCATCTATCACAACCAAATTAAAACGCGGGCTCTGTTTTGCAGCCAGCACTTGATAAGACACGTCCGCCTGTTGGGAAAGTTCCCTTTTCCAGTTTCTTGGTGCCTGGGAACACTGCTTTTAAATTGCAAAGAAAATAAAAAAGAAAAAAGTTTGAATCATTCCATGGAGTCACTGGCCCCGCTGAGGGGGCTTTCTCTCTCTTCTGAAGAACAGACCACGCACAAAGCCAGATGGTTCCCGTCTGCTGGCTTTATTCAATGCACTTCCTCCCACAGACGGGAGCCCTTTTGCCCTCCTTCCACCCCCCTCTTTCAAGCATCCACCACTGGGCCTTTCTGTTCTGTGGCTGGAAATAATCTTTTATTGCCCAGTTGTTCGGAAGTGACCTTTTGCCCTTGATTAGATAGCACCAGGCTCTATCACCGGATTGCTTTTGAGCTGGCAGTTGCTTTTTTGTGTTCGCTGATCCGGTGTCAGGCAGAACAATGCAAGGCTTTGCAGAATTTTAGTCCGGCTCAGGCCGCATGTGGGATGGCTGGGGGTAGGGAGGAACGCCGTTGTATAAAGCAGCCTCGCCGACCATGATTAATGATATGAAAACATTTCCTTTAATAAACTGCAAAACAAATTGTGTTTTGGTTCAGGTTTTATATTCATCTTGTGCAATGATGCAAACTGCTGTGTGTTCCTTTCCAAGCCCTTAGCTACACATCGACGGAGAGGAGCAAAACTACTCCTTGCTTGGGGTTTTCATGCCTGGTTGTGCAGGCAGGTGAGCTAAAACCTGCCCAAAAACTAGGAGCCCCAAACCCTCTCAGGTTGGTGTTGAGCCTTGAATTGCTGTGTTTCACTGATAGGTTGGTCAGAAGAGTTATTTCTGAGGAGATGCTCTCAAGCCCTGGAGAAAATAGCTGATGCTTCTCTTTTCCAAAAAGCAACTTTGAGAGATTTAGAAAGAGAAGGCTTTCCAGTCACCTGTAGACAGAAAAGAGGTGGTGTTTAAAGAAGGTTAAGCAGATTCTGTAAAATGCGGTAAGAAGAAAACCAGTTGTTTCTACAGAAATTAAAAAAAAACCCAAACCTACAATTTGATTGTGCATTATACCCCACTTGGTATATCAATTATATATTCTGATGTTATTTCCCATTAAACATAAAATTTAGTGCATCTGGTTGGAGGGTGGGTAATCTCTTTCCTAAAGAAATGGATAAACTATCCTTGAGCTTTAGCCTGAAACCAAACCAGACTTCAAACTCACCTCTCCCATCCAGCTTGATCTGGACTGACTTAGAAATAGCAGAAGAGAAGCTGTTATGCAAGTTATTCAGTCATCTAAAAACTACAGTCAAGAAAGTTGTAGTGTTTCATTTATTTATTTAATTTTTAATTGGGTATTCAATATGTATTCAAGATGGCTTAGTCATGAGTAGTCTGGGGAAAAAAAAAAACAAACACAAAAACCAAACAAACAGGCTTCTGGTCCCATAGAAGTTAAAGGAGAAAGATCACTGTTCTGCAAGATTTTTATTGCTTTTTTTTCTTTGGTGTGTGGTGTGTTTGGTGTTTTCTTGTTAGTTTCCTCTCCACAATCCTGATGGACCTTTTCTCTTGGGTTCTGCCACTACCCAATTTTGTAGGAATTTTCTGCAGGGGATAATTTGCTGGTTACCACAACGCCTTTGTTACTGGTGTGCACCGCGCTGCTCCCTTAAATCATAACCTTTAAAAAAGATACTAGCTGTATTGCATTCAGTGATTCACCATCAGCTTTTAAATTCTGACTGTCACGGATGCTCCTTCATCTGGGAAACGTGAACTTCCGTGGTGTGAGCTGGTTGCATTCAGCATCACGACGGCAGTTTGTAGCTCTGTTCCTCGGCTGGTCGGGCTGCAGCTGCTGGGACTCTGCTCCTCATGAGCAGCGGTGCCTGGCCAAGGTGCCACCATCGCAGGGAGCTGGGGCAGGTACCTCTATCTGGGGCTGGAGGCTCCTCTGGGCTCTTATGTCTTGAACACAGTCCAGCTCCTACACAGGGGACGAAAAACTTTTATTGGCATTGGTTCTTTTGTTAGATTAAGCATCTGAGATATCAAGTTTCTAATCCTGCACCATACTACATGCTTATTTTATTCTCTTCTCCCCATCCCTCTTCTTTTTTTTTTTTTAAAGACAATTGCATGCAGAAATTTGTGGTAAAATAACATTATTAAGACTTTTTGCAGGCCACGAACGATCAGAATTAGGGTTTCCTGTGCACCATTTGTGGATAGGCATATGCTGTCGTTGGTTACATTGCACACAGTTTTACGTTTGTGTTGAAAATCTTCAGTCTCAGCTGGTGGACAAAGCAGGTCTGCCCCAAGGGTCTCCCCAGGCTGAGTGCTTGGGAGGGCTGAGCGTGGTAGGCAGCTGCAGGAAAAGAAGGGACACGGTCTGTTTAAAGTAAATGGTTGTGCCCCGGACACTCGTACGAATTTCTTATCCCCAGTCACTTAAATTTCATTTTTTGTGGGCTATGAATAGTGATTTAGTTGTTGTTAGTTTGTTTGTTTTGATGCCTGCCCTGGGGAGCTGCTGTGCAGCACTCTGGACCTGCAGAGGTAGCTGGAGCACATGTGCACCACGCTTGCCGCTTGCCACTTCTCAGGCATCTCAAACTGAGCACCAAATGTGATAGATGTGCTTGACGTTGCTGCTGCCCTTCCCCACTGTAGTGTCCTTGGGGGTAATAAAGACCCCCTTGGAGGTGGCACTTAGAGCTGTGACGATCATCTGTTATGTCAAAAGTAACGTGGAAGTGATGAAGGAACGTGGGAAGGAAGGCAAGGGATCCGTGTGTTTCTGTCAGGCTGCCTACCGGTAGTAGTCACAGTGGCAACTAATTTCTGCCAGAATTCTGCTACTCAAAAGCCAATTAGCTTCATGCTCTATCTTTTAAAACAAGCATGTTAATAATATCTGTCTCATAGGGGTTGTTAAAACAAATGAGCACATGTGAAACAAGCAGTTACTGGGGTGAACAACATTGTGGGAAAAACTGTTGAGATTAATAATTATTCTGACTGCAAACTGGGGTTTAAGTGGTGTGCAGTTAGACTTCAATGCAGAATAATGTGTAGGGAGGGAAAACCAAACACCTTCCCATGAAAGCTACACAAAATGAGGCAGAAGTGTTATAGGCAAACTGTATACCCATCACATATACCTAAGACTTGCAGGACATGTGTGTTGTGTGTGATACAGTCAGGTAAGTAAAACACAGTTTGTGCCATGATAGTTTTGCCATCCTCAGACTTAGAGGTATTTATGTCCATGTATGCATTTATATTTCACAGTATTTCTACCTTTAAAGTCTGTTAAATAGTTACTTGCTCAGTAATACCAGTTGGTCTAGATATGAAGGTTTGCAGTTCTACATGCTTCTCCATGGAAGAACCACCCATGTGTTTTCACAGTCTTTCAAAAGTACCCATGAAAAAGAGTTATCTTGCCTTTCTTAAAATGTTTTTGGTGCAGTTAATTGCACTCTTAGGGTGTAAAACATTCAATTCAAGAACAAAACACTTAAGAATGGTGTATTTTATTAATTTCTAAAATAACCTCTGAAGTGCTCTCTGTCAAGGCACCAGGTATAATTACAGATTTGTCACTCATGCCTAACACTGTCATCTTGTCGTTCAGCAGAGAGAAACATAGCATTCGGGCCCCTGACATGAAAACGTGAGGCAGTTTACATGGATTTGGCGGGGAAGTGTAGCTCCATGAAGCTGATTAGTTGGTGGCTGGAGTAGTTTTTGTTTTGTAATTTTTTCTTTTAATGATTTTTCTCTCTGTTTCCCATGTGCAGCAGGTAATGAATTGTACGTTACTGGAGTTGCCTTTCAGTTTCTTTCATCTGATACAGAAGAGTATTATACATGATGACTTGTTAGTGAGCCTAGGCTTGACTTGTGGCTGGTTGACTGGTAATACTGGCAATAGCTGATCTCACGTTTGTTGGGTAAAAACATATAGCCAATGTATATGCTGCAAATACGGGGTCTCATTCCTGATTTCTATGTATTTTGGTGTTTAAAGGCCTGAACTTCTGTTTTCATTGCCTATGTGAGATCTGAGCTAAAGGCTATTTGGGGTTTTGGATT
Source organism: Columba livia (assembly GCF_036013475.1). Taxonomy (NCBI): domain Eukaryota; kingdom Metazoa; phylum Chordata; class Aves; order Columbiformes; family Columbidae; genus Columba; species Columba livia. The sequence continues at coordinate 65,862,962 of NC_088605.1, read as the reverse complement.
TGCTGTGTGTGGTGTTTTGCATGGTTGTTTTTTTTGTTGTTGCTTGTTTGCTAGCTTTTGAAATTTCCCCTTCAGAAGCAGCATAAAAGCCAGTCAAGTCACTGGCTGCTTTATTTGTATTTTTGTGTGTGTGTGTGTGTATGTATATATACAAACACAAATATATGTGCACACACAAAAAATTACAAATAAATCTGCCAGTGACTTAAAAATATATATAAAGGCCAGGACAGCTTTAGATTGACTGAGATGTTATAGGCCAGTGGTAAGGTCTGGTTAGTTGTTGACTGTGTGTTCCGAACATATGTGACTAGAAGTTGCTAAGCATCTACATGAAAGCTGGTGGGTTCTGGAGAATTTCATTGGGTGCCTGGAAGCATCACGTGTGTTTTTGCAGGTGTTCTAGTGTCACACGGTGACACTGGGTGAACCATGCAAAAGGGAAAGAAAGGCTGTGTGCCTCTTGTACCACAAGCTGGCAGCTCAAAGAGCAAAGATGTTTAGACTGGCTTATGAAGAAAGTCTGACCAGGCTTGGTTTTAATTGCTTAGGAGAAGCAAAAAGAGACTTTCATGCAGATCTTCAATCTTTTCCAAGATAGGTGGGTAAAACACTTGCTATCTTTAATGTCTGAGAGAGGACATCCTGTTCTCGCTGTATCAGTCCAAGTGTGGAAGAAGAAAATGTCGTCAGGGGACTGTTTGAAAGACGTCTTCTACTGGGAGGAAGATAATAGGCATTGGAAATGACTTAGTGTGCATGCTGGCTTGCTGTCTGTAGCATTGTTTAGATCTTTACAGAAAATTGCTTGAAAGCAGGAAGAAAAATGTGTTAACAAGTAATGGAAATGACATTGCATGAGGCATACCACTAGCAAGTGAAGAGGGGACACTTGGGTAGTGAGGGAAAAGACTGTGAGTGGTAGTGGCCCATGTGAAGTAGTCTGTCTGATACGAGCTTATGTGCTCATATGTTTGTGAGTGCAAGCACACCATAGACGGGCTGTTCCCACTTTCTTTCCCCAATCACTTCATTTTTTCCAGAAGGATGTATTAAAATGAGTATGTGACACTTGGTGTGTGCATGTGTGAACTTTACCCTAATTCTGTTGAAATAATCAGAAATATTTGGAGATAAGCTAGGTCCTAAATGAAGGACTACATTTTGTGATTGTATGACCACATAGTGATTGAAGTTTCTGGTGTGATTCTTTTTAGCTCTGAAGTCTCTGAATGGTGGAGGGGGAGGGTGTTTGGCATGTGACACTGGGATAAAATTCTTTAGTATTTAATTTCCTGAAGCAAGCCCTAAAACACCAGGCCTAGAAAATTTTAGAATGCTCTCAGGACAATCTTCTATATAAAGCCATTGGTTTCACCACTGTTAGGCTCTGTAGGACTTCTCAGTGAGGAAGAGTTCGCTTATGATTCTTAATTAATTCCATGCGTTTTCCCTTGCACACCCATTTTATCCATTAAAATGTTATCTTTGGACAGTAAGAATAATTGAAATATTTGCATAGGTTTAGTTGTACTGCTTGGAAGATTTGCCAGGTGGTAACTTGAGTGCAGCTGAGAGGCAGAGGTTGTGTCAGCTGTAACTCTTAAGGCTACAAAAAACTGTTCAATTAACACAGACTGTAGAGCTTCATTCACTACTGCACGTGCTGTGCTCATCTCTTTTGGTGGCAACAGGAGTAACGACTGCTTCTCTGTCTTCTCCCCTATACCTAAGTTATTGCTGTTATAAGGAATTTGAATCTTAAAATATTTTATGTTGGAAGGAAACTCAAAGCAGTAGTTCCGGTCTAAATTACTTTTATATAATGACTAATCTGTCCGTGCTGGGGGTGCTTATTTTTTAATAAGAATTGGTGACGAACAGTTATAGGAAAATTAACACCAGCAAATTTATTGTACTTCTTTCCACTCATCCAACCTGTCATGTGGGTTCAGTGATGGCAGTATGATAGTCAGGTTTGAAAGAAGTTGATAATGGCAGAAGGAACTTCAGAGCAAGTAATGCTTTTTTTTTATCAAGTGGAAAAACTGTAACCCAGTATGAAGCAGAATAGTATATCTAGTTCTCATCGTCCTGTGTAGGAACACGCATATGTGTAATATAAGGCTATTTCCACTTACTAATGTTTTTGCCACCGTTAGCACCCAATAAGATGCCCATGACTGTTAGTAATGTTGTTTTTAGCTATCTGTGCGTGTTTTCAGATTTTTTTCCACAGATAGTGACAGCTCTTTACCCACTGACTTCATTTTGTGGGCCACTGGGCTGGGCTGCAGCCCACGGCTCTCACGCTATGCCCACACACGAAGGGTCTTACCTGTATGTCAGCACTTCTGGCTGCACTGTTGTGGTACAGAAATACACAAGCCAGCTGAAACTTCAGCAAGCTAAGCACAGCAGTGAGGGCTTTAGTGTGGGCTATCTTACCCAGCCTCTCCCTGTAGCACCTGTGAGAACATGCTCACAGAGAAAGTCATACTCTAACCCAGGGATGTCAAAGGCTGAATTCAGCCCTTTGAAGGCAGCCACGAGGCTGATGTGGCCCTCAGTTAAAATGAGTTTGACACCCCTGCTCTAACCCATGTCAGCAAATGATCATTTCATGTCCTAAATCAAGAGTTATATCCTTCTTAAAGTAATTTCTATCTTCCCAGAAGTGGGTTCTTGCTTGCACAGTAATAGTTTGTGCTTTATAACTCACTGATGGTACACAGGGGTCACCTGTGTTTTGGTTTGCTGTCATACTTAGCACACACTTTGCTTGCTTCCAGTACTGCAGCTTTGCTGCAGGTTTTACCATGTCACACCATTAACTGAATTGCTTTTACCATATGCTCTGGAAAGCCCCAAGCTGCAGGTTTCTCTTGGACTCAGGCTCGATCTTTCCCATCCTCTATTTGGAGTTGGGCTTCTGGTCATGGCTGTAGGCTGCTCCTCCGCCTTGGCTAGAGAGGACACCTGGGAGCTTCCTTGTGCTGGGGTGGAGGTTGCTCAGGCTGGGCTGCTTATCCTCTGCCTGTCCCTACTGGGTCCAAGCCCACTTTCAGCTCATGACATGTTATATTTTGGGCACAGCCCTGATGCCACTGGCGTGTCAACAGTTTTGGCAGCTGTATTGTCTTGATCAGTCCTGCCAGCTGGCTTTCACTTCAGCAACACACCTGTGGTTATCCAGCATGGAGGAAAATGGGTATGGAGCTAATTGGGAAGCCTCAGGGAAGTGTGGGATGAATTATTTTACTTCTACGGTGTTCAAAAGCTTTCCATGATGGTGGGTTGGGGTATGTGTGGTGTTTTGTTTTGTTTTGTTTTGTTTTTTAGTACTTCAGGGAGGCTGAGTACAAACCAGATCTGCTCTTCGCTTGCTCTCAATGTTTTGTCTTGAAGAACGTTTTAAAGGTTTTGCCGTGCTAGATTTGCGTAAATAAAGTGTCCTGGAGTGTCAGTAAAGCATTAAGACGCTCAAAAACTGGGTTGCATACAGAAGAAACTTTACACCCCAAAGTCATTCCACGCGTTTCAGGATATGTGTGCTTGTGGTGGGAGACGGGAAATGAGTTAATTCTCTATATTCCTAACTTGTTCCTTTCTTCTCCAGCGCTGTTTGCCTGGGAAAACAATGCTTCCCTTTCAGCCTTTTCTTCCTTTTCAGAGAACTGGGATTTAGTCAATGGGACTATTTACATGCAAAACGTGAAGCATATGCATAAGTGCTTGCAGGATTGTGGCCTTCATTGTTGCTAAAGTATCACTGTTTTCTGGTTTCAGATGAACTTGTCATTTTAAAACTTGTAATAAACAGAATTAAATCATTGCGGGCAGGTAATTAGCCTTAAGAAAAATAAACAAGCTTTTAAGTAGTCTAATAAATGTTTTCCCCATCCCCAGCAGGAGAAAATGAGGCACTGCCCTTTGAAATAATGTTGAAGTGCAGGAATAAACGTATTGAAATACAACAGGTGATGTTAGCAAACGGGTAAAATCTCCCCTTAGTTGCATCCAAAGTAAAACCTTGAATAAGACCTCTGAAGGTGTTGGGTTTTCTGTATGTAGTTTATATTTAGCTTTGGCTTACTTTTCTACCTATCTTGGGAGAGGCTTGCAAATACCACAGTGTACTTCTAATGGTTTGCTCTGCAGTTTAGGCCACTTTGTAAAATAACAAAAGCATGACAACCAAAATATCAGTCCTCTCTGCTGTTGTTCAGCCCAATACCTTTGATTTTCTTCTTTAGGTAGATTAACCAAGGCACTTATGTTCTGTTTGCTGCAAAAGACAACTGACAGGAAACTTGCTTATCAAGATATGTGGTAGAAATAGCCGTAACTGTAGGCTGATGTTTGCAAGCAGCTAGACATCACTTAGTGCTCTTGTTAAGGCTCTTTGAGGTGAGAAAAGCTTTAACAAAACCATTTTCCTTGTAATCTTCATGTTGTAAGTGTCCCACTTGAATAGCACTGGTGTCTAATTCCAAAACCCGCTGCTTTCCTTGCGTGTTCAACCAGGGTTTTACAGCACATAAAAATTCAAAGCTGAAGTAGGTTAAAATTTACTGGCTTCCTAGACGACAAAGTAACTCTCCTCTTTGTTCTTCTTCTGCCTCTGTCAGCTCCTACCCCCACTGTAATAACCCAAACCATTCAAAATAAGGCCAAGAAATCACTATGCTCCTTACTACAAGCAAGGACTACGTGGCCTGCTCCTTGTACAGCACTGGGCACTTTTGAAAGCTAACCAAATAACAACCCTATCAAAATAAACTAATTTAAAATGGCAGCAAATAGAAGAGGAATACAATAATATTGTACTCCTTTGCCTGACTAATGTTTCTATGTAGTCAGCCCTTAGTGTTATTGCCTTTATGGGATTTACATAAATTAGTCATCACATTTTATCATTTTCCTTTTACATATGTATGGCTGTTAGATGTGCGTGCAAAAATGTCATGAGTGTCAGAGGCCTATTTGCATTAGAATTTCTTGTGGAAATGTCAAGTATGACCTTTCCCTTGTCCGGGTGGCTAATCCCATTTGAAATTCCTGCCATGCTCCTATGGAGGGTGACTGCGCTTGTGAATGGAAGCAGCGCCGCTGCTGCAGCCTCTGCGCTGCTCCTCCTCTTCCTCCCCTTTGAGCCTGGACAGATGAAGAGCTGGCAGCCCGCAGGGCTGGGCTGACGCTTTGCCTCACTGCCCTGCTGGCCGGTGCCTCACTGCCATCTCTGCTCCTGAGTTGGGGACTGAAATGCTTTGTTATGGATTTTTTTTTTCCTCCTTGACACGTTGTTTTTGGGGAGTTTAAAGAACATAAAGGAAAGAAACAACAGACATTAATGGCTGTTTTTTGTGGTGTTTTTTTTTTTTTTTTTTTTTTTTTTTGAACAGAGAAGTAGTGCTCAGGAATTGAAATTTTGTGGCAGAAAAATAGGCTGATTTCTTGTCTTGAAAGAGAAAAAAGCAACCCAAGAATAAAGATGTGTGGATTCATAACACCTCCTGGATTACTGGATGAGAGATAGACCTTTTGTAATGAGTGACTTGGAGTCCTCCACCATGGCAAATCAATCTGGATGCTTGAAGCAGGTGCAAATAGGCAGGATATCCAAATGTTCCTTAAAGACAATGCCAAAATAAACCAACTCTCTTTGCTACTATGTGGGTCTGTTGACAGCTTCCCATTACAGGAAATGCTTTTTGGTATTAAGAGGAAACCTGTTTTTAGATTATAATGTCTATTTCTATCATAGTGACTTTTTAATCCCATTGTATGTTGAAAGGATTTGGAAATAAAATTTCCTGCAACCTATGAGAGAACAGCTTTTATAACTTTGCTTATCTCTAATTACATTTTATTATTTTTTAGATGTTAGTTTATTTAAATATTTACTTTGGGAAATAACTATCAGAGATTAAGTTCTTGGTTCCTGTAGTAATGTGGGTATTATCAGTTTATGGCTCTTTTCTGAACCAGCCCTCAGTCAAATAATTTTCTGTCAGACTGGAGCTGTATTGGCAAGAACAAGAACCGCTGGTGCCTTTGTAATCAGTTCCTGACATTAGAGATAGGACGGCCAGTTCCTGGGCCTCCTTAGTCTTACATAAAGCTTGATTAAAGCATAAAGCCAAGAGAGTGGGAATGCCAAACTTGCTCCTGGTTCTGCTGCCAGGCTGCTCCATGAGCTCTAGCAAATAACCCATTTGTAAACCTTAAATTTTGTGTCCACCTATGAAATGACAATAATGCCCTATAATGTGCGAAGGAGGCTCGGTGTATGAAGATGCTTGGAAAAAAATAACTCAATTAAATAAAATTCAGTAGTATCTAATGTAATACTGTTGGGAATTTACCACTTTCAGTGTATCCTGCAATGATTATGAATGTGCACTATAGGAACTCCCTATCCCAAGAGCATGAGATGTTAGTCTCCATGGTCCTGTGAGCATGTTGTCAAAATTTTTGCATGTCACTCGTACTTCACAGTGGTGGGAGGTGATCGAATGTTTTTTGGGGAGGGGGAATGGCAGTGTCTTTCTGAGGTGAGCACAGGTAGTGTGGTGTGACTGGCCTTGTGTGTGGATGAGGCTTGGACTCAGCAGTAAGCCAGTCCTGCTGTTGGTTTAGAACCTTTTGCCAGGGTGGGGACCCAGTGCCTGTGGATGCTACAAAGAGCCTGGGCCCACAGGGCACTTACCTGTTCCTGTGGCACACAGCAGCCTGCTGTGGTGACTCATTAACAGCTTTCCACCCATGGTCTAGATTGTACTGGAGCGTGTAAAACCAGCATGCTTAAATTATTGCATGACAGCAGGATGTTAACTCTGTATGACAAAACTGGTCACCATGCCAGCTGAATTATTCACTTTCCTTTTCAACATAAGAAGACCTCCTTCCTGCAGCATCTGATTGAAATAGGTCTCGATGCCTTTTATTGTTCCCTTGGATCCAGTATCAGCATATGTCTTACAGCAAGTGTTTCTGGTGGGCGATTAGCATTCTGTTTAGAGCTTAACCTTCAGCTCTTTTCCTGAGGAAGTGAGCTGTACTGACAAATGAAACATGTTTATCTGTTGAACAGAAAAAATACAAACAAGAAATGTATTTAACTGGGAGGTGACTCAATATGTGGCAGGTGGGATGCTGGTTACATACTTTCCTTAAGGAGTGGTAAAAGATGACGGGAACAACTCTGTCATGTCCTCCCAGGGTGTGTATGTGGGCAATGTGAATCAATATATTGTGAACATGGAGATTATGGGGGATGTTTTTTAATTTGATGCGTCTGAATCACAGTGGGCTGAAGCTGAGGGCTTTAGGCAATCACCTGCCTTAATGCACTTGGCTGAAATACTCCTCTTGGGTTTCAGGGAAGTTACTTTTGGCTGATGTCAAAGCAAGTGCAATCAAGATTAAGTCCACTGAGAGCAGTGCAGAGTTTCCTTTGTGAAAAAAGTCTTGTTTCATCAAGCAGCCTGTTCCATGTGTTTATTTGAAAACAGAACATATTCTTGAAATGACTAGTTATTGTCTCCTAACATTTTTACAGTAAAGAGCATTGCTTGCCTCTCTGGGGAGCAGTAGAGTCTGCTGCCAGCAGAGCACCTGGAGGAAAGTCTGAGAAGACTGTGGACGCAGCAACTGCCCTTCTGTCTCTTCAAAAGTCTAGATGTGATGTAATCTGCAGTCCCTACTGTCAACTAGGCAGGACATAGGGAGAGAAGAGACATCTTAATGATGTGTGCTAGGCAGCCACAAACCCATTAAAATTTTAGGAAACACCACTTTGTTGTTGTTTTTTTTTACATAGGAATCTTTGTATGTCCCTTTGTTAGTTTGTCAGGCCTTCATTTGGCTTTTTGTTACTTAGACAGAAACAGAAGAGGAAATAATTTTCAAAGACATGGAAGGGGCTTACCCTTTGTAGCCAATAGTGGCAGCAGCTGCTGTCCATTTTCTTCCCTTTAGACTCCCTAATAACCACCTCTGGGCTATTCTGTGCCCCATGTTGCTTTTACGGGCGGAATTTGACACTGATGAAAGGACAGCGGTTGCTTGCTGTACTGTCTTGAGCCCCTTGGTGAACTTGTCTTTTTGCTGCCTGGTCATTCCTATGAGCTTTTACAAGTTTCCTGCATGTTGGACAGATGGCTCCAGCCAACTGGTCTGATGGGAAGTGTTCTCTTATGTCCTCACATCTTCTAACTTTGCCTTTAACACAGAGCCTGCTTCCTTATATAGGAAATGCAGCCTCTCCTGTGAAGATTTAGGGGCTTCTCCAGGTTGCATGCAGTATCTTTTCCAGGCACTGTGCTGATATAAACAGGCTGAATTTCTGATTCTGTGAAAACCTTGCAGGGCGCAGCCAGAGCCTCTGTAATAAAACCTTTCTGTTTATTAATGGCTTCCTGTAGCTTTCACAAGCTATGATGCAAGTTGAAAACAGCCTTTCTCCAAGAACACTATTTCCAATGGCTTCAACTACAAAAATTTAAGTCAGATCAGAAATATTCTTTAAAGTTGCATTATGAATAAAAGCTTAACAATATATCAGTTAAATGGCATGGACATGACACGAAGTGATTATACTTAGGGAAAATAGAGGACAAACTAGGATCATAAACAATCTTTATAGTAGGCCTGGGAACAGAGAACTTAATATTCCAAGGCATACTATTACATCTGAGCTACATTTGTACTCACCTCCCTCTTTTGCCTCAGTCTTCTTAGATTGCTGTACTGTGTTCCAGTGTGCTGTAGGTCAGAAATCTTCCTTAATGGTCAGGAAAAATACTCAAGGTTGGGGAACTTTCTTTTGGTACAGTAATGGCATAGACCCCCTTCTCGTGTGTGTTTTTTGTTTGTTTGTTTTAAATACACACACACACACACACACACACACACACACACACACACACACAGTGTTTCTGAGGCATATAGGGGACTACTTAGGTGGTTTGCTGTTGTGCTTTGGCCATCATCAGGGCTTTTGTAGGCTTCATTTATGCAACTGAAAATAGATTTAGCTCTGTACTAGCTGAGGGACTGAGGAACAGATGCCATCAATACCACTCGTAATCTGCTGGGTCTGGTCTGTACCACAGCAGTTTGACTAGAACTGAGGTGTAGTCCATTGTCTTCAAGAATAATTTTGATAAACATGAGCTAATAAATTCTCATGCTGGTTTGTGAGATCACTCTCAATCTAGGGAAAAACACAACAGTTTTGGACTCCAAAGGGTTGAATCTTGTCTGTTAATTCCATTTTTCAGACAGAGAAACTGGAGCAGTCCTTGAAGCCTCAGCAGACATTGGTGGCAGATATCTGATTAGCAGTGAGCGTTCTGTCTCTGTGTGCTTCTCAAGCTGGCAGGCAATAGCTGTATGTCCTGGCATAGAGTCATGGCCAAACTCTGTCCAGAGCAAGCCTTTGGACTCTAACAGGAGTTACTTACATGTTAAGTGTCTTCTGGGTAGGAGTGTTTTCTGGGTCAGTACTTAATTGAACATCTCAAGATACTTCCCCACATTTTCAGAATCTAGGTCCAAAGTTGCCCCTAACATACAATATTTGACAAATACTGCTAAGTGCTAGATAAAATAAATATTAGATGGCTTGACAAGTAGTTTTTTTTTTAAGTTTCTATATTTTATATTACTGTGATTTCAAACATATGTGGTTATATGCTTATCAGATTTCTAAAAATGAACTTTCTGTAAAAATCACACTGGGCCCCTCAGCTGTGTTTTCCCCTATTATTTATAGACAAATTGAAAACAAATGTTCTCCTCTTTTTTGAAAACAAAAAAGCACAATGAAATGGAAACAGCTGTCAGAATGTTCTTTTCCTCCCAAAGTCATCTGCAATACAAAATAAATTGGAGATTATTTCCTTTAATCTGAACTACATTGCCATTTAATGGTGGTTTCAGTGGCAATTCAAGTGGAAACTTGAAGGGAAAAGTGTCAAGACTGTTGCAATGCGATGGAAAGGGTGGTCTGTTTAAAAATAAGTACCAATTAAACGCCTTCCATAAAATGAACAGGGATTTACCCCACCCATCTTTTCTGCAGCTGGATTTGTTTCTGGGTAGCTATTCATATAATTGTTGCTTTGGATTTTGGGCCAGAACATGCAGCCCAAGAAAGTATGAGGTGAGAAGACTGTCCAAACCCTGTTCAAGGTGACTCACTCCTTCCCTCGGTTTCCTCTTTCTCTACAACCTCCTCACATCAGGAGGAGACCAACACCTGCTGGCAGTGCCCTGGATTTGTTCTCTTGGTCTCCACTTCTGCTTCCTCCTGTGGCACACCCTAGCTGCGCTCATGAGCTTGCTCCCATGAATAAGATTTTTCTCTGTCTATGGCAAAATTCACTGCAAGAGAGCTCAAAGCCCCTTTTTTGGCAGTGCCACAGCTGTACAGTGTTGTACTATTACAGGGAGTGTGAAGAAGATTACTGGTTATTAGAAAGCTGGATGTACAAACCTAAAGGATTGATACATCTGGGGCTAGATTCATGCCTCCATGTTAGTTGCAGTGAGGTGGCGTTTTTCTTTTCCTTTACATCGTACTTTTAATGGTGACTGATCAATAAGTATGGACTAATGGAGAAATGCTAAGCCTGTTCTCTACTTTTTTTTTAATGTAAAGAGGTCTTCTGCTTCCCTGGTGAGCAGGGCTATGATCAGTCTTGTCTCCCTCATGCGTGAACAGAGAGATTGCTACTTATGCTGATGTCCTTCCGCTGAGAGGAGACAGAGGGCTGACAGAAGTCACACAGGTTTCCCAAAGCAGGGGAAGAGCTCCTGCTGCAGCAAGAATAAGGTGATTGACTGGTATTCACATGTGCCCCCGTCCCAGGGCTGGGATTAAAGCAGGGCCCTGGCAGTGCTGCTGAGGTGCTGGACTCAGGTGCATGTTTCGGTTGTGCCCTCAGCTCATGCTGAAGTGGTGGCTCAGGCACCTGCTTCCTTTTCCCATGTCCTCCTGCGTCCCTTCACCAGTCCTTTGGTTTGAACAGGTGAGAAACTTGGGTGCGCTGGCCAGAAGGCAGCTACAGTGTGGACAATGCAGGACAGGGTTTGGAGATACTGCAGTGCATGCTCTCCCTCTTAGTTAGACATAAACTGTGTGGTGCAAACCTTGGCCTCCCTTAGTATCTGTGAGAAGGGTGTATGAGTGAAAGAAAGGCAACAGGAGAGGGAGTGCTGTCATTCAGAGTGATGTGAGAAGCTGGTCCCAATTCAGAGAAACTGTGCCATACTCAAACGAAAAAGAATTACTCATCTAGGAGCAGAAGGCTGAGGTTTTGACTACTGAATGGGATCTGTATCTGGGAAAAGATTTGGAGCCCAGAGGGGACAAAAGTGTTAATGTAATCCTTGAAGTATGAACAGCACAGTGGAGACGTGGGATATACACCCTCAGTGAGTAGAGAACACTTGCCTGTGCTTTTAGGAGGATGTTAAAGACTGAAGAGTGCAGAAAGCTGGAGACCTAGCTTAAAGGCTTGAGTTTTGCGCAGAGAGAAAGAGGTCGATAATTCAATCTACTTAGCCCATTGCAAAGAATGTTGAGGAACAACTTGATTACAGTGCTTAAGCACCTTTGTAGAGAGGAAAAAATGCACTAAAGGGCTCTATAATTTGGTCGGAAAAGTCACAAGACTGAACTTGAAACCAGAAAACTCCAAGAGGTTAGGCATATATCTTTAGCACTGGCGTTTAATAACCACTATAATAAACTACCAAGTAAAGTGATAAATTTCCCAGCTCTTGATTTATTCAGGTCAGGTCTGCAGGCTTATTTGAAAGAGATGCTTAAACTGAACACAAGCTGCTGGGATGAGCAGAGAGATAATAGTGATTAAATGACCACTTGTGCTGACCACTCGATCTTAGGTGATGCAATAGTCCTGTTTAGCTTTAAACTTCATGAATTTAAGAAATAAAGTGCTTCTCTTGCTGGGGTCATAGTTCCAGTAATAGCAGCTTGAACCTGCTGAGTAGTAGATCATCTCACACACAGAGCAGGTCCATAGAACAAACTGTGACGTCATCTTTAGAAATACCTGCAAGGCAAGAGCAAGTGTTGTATAACTCCTTGCTGTATCACAAGACTGCTGTAATTCTTCCAGGTTTAGGTCCTGTTGGAAAAGATCCAGTCTGAGCTTTTATTTCTATCCTGACTTCAAACTCAGATATTCAAACTTCTATTAGCAAACAAATGCATCTTTCATTTGTATGCATGTATAGAAAAGGAAACTGCTGGGCTTTATTACAGTTATCTTTTTTGAAATAAATATCCAAACTTTTATAAAATAAACATACATACAAAATTTCTGCTACCAGATGAAATAGTTTGCTTGGGTTACTAGCATTTCTTTCTGCCTCCAAACAACCTTCTGTGAGTCTGCTAAAAACAGCAGCTCTACGTTAATTACTAAAGGGTAGTAGAATAGCATTGACAATGGGAGGGGCAAGAAATCAAGATGATGAATGAATGCTTTGATAGTGTAGAACATCATTAAATTTCTGAAAGCTAAAACAAAGCCAACAGGAGAAGAATTCAACCCTACTAACCTTTGATTTTAAACTAACGGGTGTGTTGCTTGCAAGATGTCTTTATTTCTGAGTTACAGAGGCTTCATGGAGAGCTGTCTTAAAGCCTCCTGCTGGTTAGACTGTGTTTTGTTGGCTTCACAGTCTCCCACAGCAACAATGCTGCTGCTTCTGTGATGTCCAGATCTTCAACCCATGTCCCAGGTGGTGCTGTGCACCTGCTGTACTTAATCAATAGAAGTCCAGTAGCTAAGGGAGCGACTGTACGAAGGACTCCGACACCCTCTTGCATTGTTGTTAATTTTAAAAATATTTATTTAATGTAGGTGGCCATTGAGTTTGACTGCTTTATGTAGGAACTGTAAAACTTCTAAGACTTTTTTTTCTCTCTCTCAGTAGCAGAGAATCTGCAGCTTTTCTTTGACCTGTTATCCGAGCTGTCTCAGAGTTGTGCATCCTTCCATGGAATCAGTTCAGCTGCATTTTCACAGTGCCTTAGTGAAGTGCAAAGGTGTGATCTCCTTCTTCTTCCTACTTTTCATACAGTGCTGAACAGAATAGGGTTGTGGCCTAAAACCACAATCTTCAGCTACCAAGTAACTTGCAATAGTTAGTCATATATGATAACATACGACAATATGTTAGAGACAGAGGAACTTGAGTCAGGATGATGAAGTGTCTTCAAAGTAACTAATGCTTTGTAATTACTATATGTAACCATTGATGCAAGGTACTGCAAAACTGTTACCTGAAGAACATTCGCTATATTCTGAAACACCATCCTGGCTTACTGTTAGAGACAACTTTATGGAGAAAAGAAACTATTGTTCCAAGAACATTTGGCAAACCCTATTTTTCTCAAAGAAAAAAGAATCAAAATTAGAATTCAAGTTTTTCAAATCCTTGAGCATGCATGGGCCAGGATATGTTTTTAAGGGGGTTTTTACCCATTTATTTTAGTGTATGTATGTGTGCATCTAGGTTCTTTTTAGTCACGTAAATACTTATCATTTTAGCAGGTAATAAAAAGTTAAATAAAATGAATAAGGAATTTGAAGTCTTTGTGTGCAGCCAAAATCTCCATACTTCTCTAGAGGAAAAATTACGTCTTTAATTCAATTAGATAAATCCTCTTATATATATATACATATATATATATATATATTTCTTTTTTCTTTCTCTATCCTTATACATCACTATTGTTTTGCACCCATTTTCATGCACCAGATTTTACAAACCTTGAAATATTCTGTTAGAAACCAGTACCTATTAACTAGAGAAGGTGATTTGCCACCTCTTCTATTTTGTTTTTGAATTTTACCAGTAAAAATGTAGAGTTAATGGCGATGACTGAAGAAAAACATCCATTAGAGCAGTGCTACTGTGTGGTATATGCTTTGTAGCCATTACTTTCAGAAATCACTTAGTTTAGGGCACTTCCTTGTGACTTTTCTTTCAAACACACCCTATTAACAATGCACTTTGTCTCAGACTATGTTGCAGCTGATGATAAACAGATGGATCTTGGTCACTGAATGAGTATGAGAAAGCTGTTTGGGCACGGTATGGTTCATATTCCCATCCAGCTGCCTCGGGCTTCTGTCCTCTTGAAACCCTGCTGAACAGTGAAGGCTTCTAATTAGGTTTGAGAGTGAGGGTCTCTTTCTGGCTATATATCACTTTCCTAGGCAGGACTTTCACATAATTTGCAAGAGGGAAAATGCACAATACTGTTAAAATAACATCTTTTCCAGAATGACCTGAAAAAAAAAAAGGGTTTTGTGTGAAAGTTAGTTCTTTAGGGGAGGAAGAGGGAGAAGGCAGAATAGGGAAGGCATGATATAAATTGCCGACATCTCTCATAAAAGAGCTCCTGGCATGCTGATCATTCCTTTCCAGATTTTGGATTGAAATGATGCTGTCAGTTACCAAGGATATAAACCAACAGAAAAGACTGCAGCACAGTGTGGGCATAGTGGCTTCAGTCTCATATCAAACACGTGCAGTCTTTGGATGTTTGAATTGCATCTTGCTTTTTTAAGGGTAGTTTGCTTTTATGTTAAAATTTCCTTTCGTGGCAAAAATGTCTAATGCTATATGTAGTGCTACTGCAGGCACAAGAATTTATCTGTGTGAAATTAAGTGGTCTGATGTGACTGTAAGTCCACTGAAATTGGTAGGAAAAACATTTCCACTTGGCTGACACCTTGGGTGGCTGTAATGGAGCCCTGGCACTCTCCAGGTTTGCCAAAGCATCTGTCAGACTCTTTAGGGAGACGATTTTGTCCCTGGTTCTTAGAAAACAAGGATGATAGTGAAGATATTGAGGTAATAGAAAATGGAGTCAGCTGGCTGCATTTGGGTGATCTTTTGCCTGCTTTAGATATGAAGGGTATAACATGACCTCACCTGGCACCAGGCCACCCTGGGGAGGCCTTCTCCCAGTGAGAGGGAAGGGAAGGCAAGGGGAAAACGTGGTACAGGTTTTTCATCTTTATCTATTTATTTTCTTCCAGCTGGACCTAGTGGATGTATGGTTCAGCTGATACTCAGGACCCAGCCTGTAGACCTTGTGTTTTTAAATTTACTTGTCATCTGAGGCTTGATGCTGTAAAACTGAATCTTAGTATCTCACAGGTGCTCCTGTGTGACACAAGCACACACACAGCTGGAAAGAATCAGCACAGAGTAAACTAGAGGTGGGGACCTCCACAGTGGCATTGAATGAGTGCGCTGGAGACTGGAGGAAATTACAGTAGAAACCCCTTTCCCTCCCACCTCCTCTCTTGGTGTGCTGGGCTCTGTGGAGGCAGCGGGGAGCCATGTCTATTGCGGGCAGGGTGGTAGTTAGACCTGCTGGCTGCTGGTGACATTTTGCCTCTCAATGGAGCTGTTGGTAGACTGTGTCCCTGTTCCCCACCCTGCTCTGTGGACTCCCACCTGGCTCAAGGCTGATGGCATGATGGCAGCAAGGAGGTGAGGTGGGGTACAGGGAAATGGTGGGGGATGTTGCCAGCGGCACCCCTTTCCTGCCTGTGAGGTACTCCAGACAGGGTCAGATGGTGCTGAGCTCCTTTTCTCAGCAGCCCTCTCCCCTGGGACTGGACACAGGACTGGGTGACAATTCAGTGCTGCCATGAGCCATGGAAAGTCCTGTGTGCTTGGTTGCAGCTCAGTCATGAAGGTTTTGGTGTCAATGGGGACCCCATATGTGGTGTGTGCGCCCTGTGAGGCCAGGCAGCAATGCGGGACTCTTCTGTGGGAAGGATGGTGCCTTGGGCCTTGCCTGTGTGTCTCTAGCTATGGCATGTCACCGAGGGCTTGGTCACCTTCCCACTTGATGGGAAGTTAAGAAGGTTTTGTGCCTGCCTTGTGATAGCCTCATGAGGATCTGGGAGAGACTGGCCGGGGCTGCTGGAGCATTTCCTACACTCACAAAGTTGCCACACTGCAGGTTCGGGTCATTTCCGTGCTGATAACCCTCACCTCCCTGACAGCAAATAAACCCTCCGATTCCCCAAATGTTGGGACACATCCTGCAATTCAGCCTGAAACAGGGTCAGTCAACTGTCAGTAAGTGACCCATTTTCCCAGCTGCTGCCAAGAGCACTTAGCCATGAGGCAGCCTGGGTTTGATCTGCGTCCCTCCCCCAAAAACTGTTGACATGTGAAAAGAAAATAGGAGTTTTAGTGAAGCTGTGTTTAGCAGGGGAATCTTGTATCTTGGTCAATAATATTTGAAAACCAAAAGGAGGGTGAGGCAGATACTAAAAAGTCAGCATAAAAATCGCAAAAACTAGTTCTGAAATAAACCTGTGTTTTTCCAGCACTTCCGCTCACTGTAGATCACAGTTTAGATACATCTAGATTTAGAGGGCTGCTTTTAAAATATATAAGACAGATTCTAGGGGAGGGATGGAGTAAGCAGATATTTAAAATGAGGATCTCGCGCTGTCCTTGAATATTGGATCTTTGGTTTGTTTTAGCTTTACCTTATCTGGATTGTACATTCACTAGAGACATGGATATATTTGTGTATTAAGAATTTCCTCCTCAATGGAACGTGCTAATGCTGCATGCAGGAAGGAGGACCTGTTGTTTCCGTGTTGCTTTTTTCCCTTCTATATCCTGTTGCTTCTCAAACAAATCCCAGAACCATCATTTCTCTGCTGCTTTCACTTATGTCTTCTGAGCTGTTTTTGGAAAGTGACAGGAAAACTTCAAAATATTTTTCTCACCTTGACAGTGGTATGCTTCTAAGACATGGGTTGGGACTGAACATTTTCAAACACAAGTGATAAAGGGTATACATTTCTATTGAACCATTAGGAATAAACATAAATGCCTTCTTGGACTGTATTTTGTACATGAGTGCAAATAATTTGCACTATGTTAGAATTTTAGAAGTTGGCTACCGAAATAGAAAAACCGTGCTCATAATTTTTTAAATGTGTGAGAAAGATGTTATTATTTAATCTTTCAGCTTACTAATGGAAAGAATTAACATCTACATAGAAAATATAAAAATATAGATTTACGTAATTATATACAATATATCAACGTATATATAAACATTTCATGCGCATATCCAAATTTGTTTGTCTTTCTTACGCAACAGTTCTTTCACATAATGCTTTTGATAACTCCCTTTTACCTTGGGAGTCAAAATATCACCTATACATTTGTCTGCACTTCCTGAATAATAAAACCTTTATGCTCCAGTGAATAGCTGTCTCCAGACATTGACACCAAACTCCTCAGATGGGACTGCACAGAGCATTTAAAAGTGGGATGTCCTGTGGCAGTTAATCATAGCTAATGTGGAGCTTGGGAGGAAGAGGAAACGATTTTATAAGTGGAAAAAGGACAAATAAAGAGGGCTGGGAAGAGGAGCCGTCCTGTGCGGGGGAGCCAAGGCTTCTGGTGTGGCTGCAGGAAATGGGCTGTATGCATCATAAGGGGTGCCCACAAATGCACTCGAGTCTTTCAGGAATGGATTTAGGTCACTGACATGTTGAAAGCTTTATACATTTTGAGCTTAGGGGCTGTAACAAAGGCATGTAAACTCCAAGTGAAGGCTAGCATCCATCCGTGGCTGGTCTTATTGTATCCACAGGAATTTCAGATCAATGAAGGATGTTAGCAATTATGTGCTGAAATAACTAAGTACAATAGGATGAGGTAAGGAAAGTGCCTCAGCCTTGGATTTGAATTTCTTCTAGTTTTTGTCAGTTTGTGCCACCACCCCTTGCTTAGTGTGTCTGTGGGGCTGTCATATATTTTTCAGCACAGGAAATTTGAGAGACACAGGTTTAGCAGAAAGAATAGAAGTTGCATGTGCAGCTGTGACCTTTTCCCTGGCACAAGCCACTCACTGCATGGGGCAGTTTCATTGCTGGACTTGTGAAGGTATTTTATGGATGTGATGCTAGTTTCCCTCTTTTGGTACAAAATATAGCAGGTGTTGTCCTGGATTTCAAGGCTGAGAAGTAACTGTCATGTTACACCTGCAAATCTCCAAGACCTAGTGTGCTGTGAAGAAAGTCCTGTGTGCCACCCCATTCTCTGCCTGTCCCCTGTGGTTCTTGTAATTCCCAAAGGGCCCAACCTGGGGCTGTATGCCTGACACTTGTATCCAGACCGCTGAGCAGACTGAAGCAAGGAAGATGAGTTCTTTTGAAGTTGTGGAGTGACTGTGGAGCTGCTTCCCAGAAGCTGACTCGAGCCCAGTGGTGGATGCAGCTTCCCGGGGTCCTCATGCTGCCTCCCTGAAAGGGATATGATTCCTGCTTCTCCTTGCAGCACAACCACAGCAGTTCCACTGCGCTGCAGCCTTCTCCTATCACAGAGCAGTGGGCTGAGCCTGGCTCTAAACTATATCAGCATAACAGACACTCACAGAAAACCCCATTACAAATGTCCTTTCTTAAAAGCCAAAACACATGCTAGGAGAGCCTAGAGTCTATGGCTTCCAGTTAGGACAGTTAATAAAAAAGTTTGCCATGTATTGTGTGAGCTCCTTCACAGTTTGTGCATTTATCTTTTAAACATCTGCAGACCAGCATGGTTTGGATAGGTTTCTGTTAATACTCTGAGCCTTCATTGGCTCTTGAGAATGAGTGAAGAGGAGCCAGACAACATAAAGGACAGATAATCAAAGCTTTTGACTCTCAGATCCTTGCAGATGGGCTTTCTGCTTAAATGACTAACAACTGTTGCCAGATCAGCAAGTAGCAACCATGAGGCACCTGTATTTATTTAACTTTCATTTTGTCAGATAACTTGTCTTTATGTTCTTGCAGCTTTAACTATGGATTGTAAGTCATGAGGCTTCTTTCTGATCTCCTTAGCACAAGTGTAAAATGAGTTACTTGAGACTGGTTATTGATAGAGTTCTACTGTAAAAGCAGTATGTGCAAAGGCAGGATCAGGCTGAGGTGGAGATGATGAGTCCAGCATCCAGTTTGTTTGAAACATCTTAATTGTCAGCCTCCAGGCTGAAGTTTTCTAAGGGCACCTACTAGGAGGAAAGGCTTTAAGCACCAGCTTTTGGTTATTGTTAAGAAAATAAATAAAACCCAGTGACCTCATTTTCCTGTTCTGAGTGGCTACGTATCTTGTGAATTCAACTGTGTGAAAAAGGCAACTGAGGCTATCTGTGGCCAGGGCCCCCCAGCTTCTTCAGTCTGCCCTGGGTGAGGTTCTAGGTGGGGGGCAGCCAGCTCTCCTGACCTCACCAGTTGCTTGCCAAGGCTGAGACGTTGCCAGATGCCTCAGGCTACAAACCCTGCACCTCAGAGCCCGTGTTCGCAGGTGGCATTGCCAGCAGCTCCACAGGAGCTTCATTGCTCCGTCCATTATGGAAAGAAACAAAGCTGTGTATGTGGCCATGTCCTAGAATGACCTAGTGGCGTTGACTTAAGTAGCTTTCATGGGCACAGGCTCTGATTGCCCAGTCACCCCTGTGCCAACCTAGCCCTGCTGCCAGGTGCCTCAGCGTGGCCCTGGCACATGGACTACATTGCTTGCTCAAGGGCTGCATGAGGCCTGCCTTATTCTTGCCCATTCTCTTGCCTTCTTTGAAGGCAAGCATCTAAAATGTGCAATGCTGAATATTGGCTTATATAAGAACAGGTTAGAAAATGCCTTGTGGCTCTGATTGCTGCTGGTTTGGCGTCTTGTAAAGGGGCTGAAGGTGGGCGCTTGACTGTTCCTGGAAAGCAGTCAGCTTCTCTGTTCCTGGAGTCAGATACCTGAACAATGGCAAATGCCGATTTTCTAATTATTTCTGTATGTATCATTCTCTGTTTTTTTGGCTGATGCTTTACCTGTGTGCTTTTGGTCTCCAGTGGCTTTTGTTCACCAAATAACATCCTGCTCATATATGTGATATGGCTTGTTGACATAAGATAAAATGAAGTGAACCTGCTCAAGTGCTAGAAGCAACATTGTTGTACTACTGTGGGACTTGGCCCACATTTTTTTAGCAATCTGTGCAGCTGTGCCTATGGCTTCATGATCTAGGGATCCATTTGTGTCTAAATGAGGATATGTATTCTCTTAGTGGAAACTGGTTAGAACATAGAGTTCTGCTACATTTGATCTTCTTTGCATGTCTACAAGAAGATCTGATGGTTTAAAAAGGCTTTTATCTGACTTTGGCTGAGGATGTTTCTCTTTGGTCACTTCTATCTAGGTCTATTCTGACTCCAAATATGACGAATAGGAGAGATAGCTTAATTAAATATTTCAAGCTAATGAAAACAGAACAGTTTGACTAAGGGCCTGTGTGGTAGGCGTAGCACTTGAAAGCTAACCAGCTGTTTCCTCCTCAGAAGTGTTCTTACAGAGGGACTTGAATTCCAGATTGATCCCAAGTCTTCAGTATCAGGATTATTTAAGTATTTAGCTGTGCCTTATTGCTAACTTTAGGCCATAGGATGTGATCTGTCTTCAAGTTAAGTAAAACTTCCTTTTGCAAATAATTCTGCTGGAAAAAGTGAAATTCAGGGGAGCCAGGAGATGCTGTGACCTGTGATGTATCACGAAAGCAAGAAAGGTCCCATTTTCCCACAGTTAATGGGTTGACTTCACCGTGGCTTCTTTTCCTGGAGTTGTCTCCTGCAGGGATTATCTTGGATCTGAGTTCATGCAAATATAAGAACACTGAACAGTGTGTTACATTGTCCAGAATAGTGATAATGAAATGACAATGCTGGTTTTACTCACAGGTTAGAACTATGGTTAACTGTTAATTTCCTGGTCTTTGTGAATTTTAAAAATCAATGAAAAATATCCGTCAGGAATATATATATCTATATTTCCCTCTTAAAAACAAAATGTCTGATGTTTGCCTCTGTGCAGAGACTTTGGCAATGTTGTCATTATCACACAACTTTTTCTATAAATTATCACTAGCAGCAAGTGTTCCATAAAGGTGTATCAACCAGGCCAATGACTACAGACAGAACTTAGTTACCAGGAAATGTTAAAATACCCCACCAGGATAGGACCTACAGGCTGAAAATGAGACAGTTACATAGATAGGTAGTTTCTTTCTAGTCAACACTGTTGAAACTTGTTTCTTCTGGAAGTAAATATTCTACATGTTAGAAAGTAGGATTGAATGGGGAATTTTTCACTGTCCTGCTGTTTGCTCATGATGCTTGAATCAGCGATATTGATCAAGAGTCATAAGTGAATATACAAATCCAAGCCTTAGTGTGGTTCTTCACGTGCTTTTCAGCATATCAGCAAAGAACAGGGGAAGGGCTGGATTTGAGAGGGTAAGGCTGCTGTAGTAAATGTTTTTTAGTTGTGGCTTACATGGGATTTACTAATGTTCTGTGAAGAGCTGGTTTGTCCAGCTTTACAGATAAAACATGAGATTTCCTTATCACAAAAAAATGCACGACAGAGGTTGTCAAAATGTTGTATTTTTTTTTTTTTTCCTGTGAAGTTCCTGTACCCATCAAAAGGATTTTATGAGATAGAGAATGAGGAGCATATGTGGTTTCCTTAACTGTGACTGAAAGGAGTTGGATTTATAACACAACTTTGACAGTACGTTTGTTGCCATAAAGGAACATTTGGGAAATCCTGCTTTGTGCGTTTGAGCGTGGCAATTATCCTGATGCTCTTCCTCATTGCAACCTACAGTAACCCCGACTAGGATCAGAGCACAAATTACCACATTAATAATAACAGTGTTGAAACCCCTTCTCCAACAGTTTCTTTAACCTGGTAGTGGTAGTTTTCGCTGACTCAGCACTGTTGCCGGTTCACCGGCAGCACTTGCACACGACTTGCACGTACCTTGCCTGGAGTTACGGCAGGACACTCTGCATGTAGCTTGGTGGGCAAGAAAAGGGCACAAGAGCAGGAAAGCGGAGAACGAACAGTGTCAGCGTTAAGGGACAGGATTCCCATTTATCTTCAGTGCTGTTCAGTGGCTTGCCCAGAGTAATGTGAACTTTGTTGCCCTGCTCTGGCTGTGGATTACATGACAGTGTTTCCTTTGCCATTAGCTAATTCTATCTCAGACTGCCTATTAACAAAAGAATTTGCTGCACCTGCTTCCACTTTCCATGTCATGGACAGTTGTTGGTTTTACAAAATCTTTTCTGTTTGTCAAGCTGCTCTGCCTGCCTGGAAGTGTTTCGCCTGCTCAAATTTTTTAGGCTCATACCTCAAGGACTTGTTACTAGGTAACAGAGTTCCATTTGCCAATTGCCCACTATTTCCTTCTCACAGTATTACAGGCCTGATTATTAACATTTAGTTCAGAGAAATTGCTGTCATTATGTGAAGTAACTTCCTTTAGAGGTTACTCATTAACCTTAGGTATTTTACTGTGCGATTATAATTGCCAAATGCCATAGGCATGGAAAACCTTTGAACTCCTCAAGGTATTAGTGTATGGGAGAAAGGGTATCAGCTGTGATTTTTATGTGTTCTCCACAACCTCCACCCGCCCCCTAGTTATTTTCAGTTATTTTTCCTTTTGACTCTGTTCTTGTTCCATTCCTCTTGGCATGCTTCGTAGCATACAGAGGTGGCTCAGCTCCTGGAGAAGAGAATGTTTCCTTCTGAAAGGGAATTGTCTCTCCTGTTCCCCTTTATAGACCTGAGATTAGTCCCAGCAAGCTCAGTGGCATTACAGTGCTCATTATCTTAGCAGTGCAACTGAGAACAGAATTTGGTCTCTTGACCTTGCATGAAAAGTGACATAATTGGGAAGCCAACAGTCTCGTGTGGCATGTTCCATGCTGTTACCGTACACAGTTTTCCAGCATTTAGGATGGCTCTTCCAGATTTGCTTTGGGGAGATTCTCAATCAACTCTGCTGCTATGTGCTGTGTTCAAGGAATGGAAATCTTAAGACAAAACTGCCATTCTCCTCCCCACTGCCTATTTTTTTTTTTTTTCTTTCATCATTTATACAAACAGAATCAGCTGCATACTAAGGTGTTTTTCTCAGTGCAATATGTGTCCTTTGGAAATATTGTACTAAACATATTTGTCTTTCTCCCCTAACCCACTCCTCCTTTAGAAGTGCATCGACATTCCTGGTAACTTGATTCCTCTGACAGGAGACAGCAAAGCTGCTGTAGCTGTAGAGTAGGACTGTGCTACCATGTGACTTCAATGAAGAAATATAGATCATATTCAGGAAATTAGAGGACAAGTGAGATATATAAATTGTGCTTGAACAGAACTTAAAAAAAAGTAGATAAGTACACAGGCAATAGGCACGATTTTACATGGAGTCAGACGTAGTTTTGACAGTAGGAAATTAAATGTTGTGGTGGGTGAGGAAACCTTAGTCTTGTAAATCTTCTAAAACATAACAGTAGAATAAGCAGTGCTATAAATAAAAAAGAGGAAAAGCTGAGGTGGTATTAACAAATGAGTCCTCCCAAGTCTGGGTTGGGCAGGTGGGAGAATATAGCAAGAAGATTATCATAGAGCAACTTCTGTCAAGTGCTTGATTTAATATTGCTTACTCACTCCATTATGTCCTTTTAATCTCAGCATGAGTGGGGTTTTTGTTGTTGTTGTTGCTTTTTCTTTTTTAAGGTGAAAGAAGTGAGAAATAAACCAACTCAGCCCAAAACAGTTATGTGGTTGCACGCTGCCCATAGTACAATCCCCATCATGAAAATGCCAAGTCAGTACCCTGATATTATTAATAATGAAAAATATTTAAGAAAATAGTGGCCTAACTGTCCTTTTTTTTTTTTTTTTTTCCTTTCTTTTGTGCTAATCTGTTTCTTTTTTCATCCTCCAGAACAAATCGTGCTCCTGATTTCAGTGGATGTTCTCATTTGATGATGTGTCAGTTGTAACTTCTCTACTGTTGTGTGTTGCAATGAGCTGACCAGTGGAATTTGTGTTGACATCTAATATTACTCCCTGAGATAAACTCAGTGAAGTCCAAGCAGTGCAGAAAGTGGGTAATACTTTAAAAATCTTTTTAAGTAAAACTGTGTTTCACTGAATTCCTGTTTATTCCTTCCACTTAATGTGCTCACTTGCAGCTCCAGGTCTGATTGATGAGAAACGTAATTCAGTACTGTTAAAATAGCTCAGTTTTCAGTTTTTGCTGTATAGATTTATTGTCAATAAATGCAGATCATTTAGTGAAAACTAGTAGTGTAGTTTAAAAACAAGCAAACCCCAGAGTAGTGTTTAATTAGGAGCTCTCCTTGAAAATACAGCACAAAATACAATACGCTAGTATATGCATGTCATGTGACAATTATTAGCAAAACTATACACGACACAGCACTCAGTGAAATTAAAATCCCATTAGATAGCCTAATCACATACCATATCAAAGATCTTGGACTGTACACAGGTACAAAAGCACACTCCAAATCACAGTTTGTTATTGTACTAGAAGCAAATGTATGCATAAGAATCGGGGAAGGAGGGTGCTAGTGTGGTTAACACCTGAAACAAGGCGTGTAACTGCCAGCTGTGGCACATTTCTTCTGTTCAAGATGACAAGTAAATGCCTCAAACCATTTATTTATTTGTGAAATGTCTAAACTTTTCTGTCCCCTACTGTACAGGAATTAGAAAATATTTAGCCCTATTTTGATATGTGACATTGTTTTGTTTGAGCTGGTGTCATGGAGTAATATTTAGTGTCATAAACTAGGGATCTGATGTTTTTTCTACAGAAACATCTTTCGGAGTTCAAGTGTTAAATTTTTGCCATACATTGAGTTTGCAAATGCAGAAGAAACAGATTTATTTTTAGACCAATATTAGACTACTTGTTAATACACAGTATTGTCTCTTATTGAAGTCGGGGCAACTTTATGCTGAACAATGACTATTAGGTTTGTGTAAAAGACAGTGTGGTGGGATACATCCCTCTTGTAGCAACCTGCATTGTAACTCCACTTAACAAAAAAAAAAAGGAGGCTGGGATTATAGCATAAAAAGTACCATATTTCTGGCATAGAATAATGAGCTGAAGTTGTTGTAAACACTATTTTCACGCCTTTCAAACTCTCACTGGAAACTGGGTTTATTGATCTGGTACCTGTATAGAAACATCTGTGAGGTTCAGTGGGTGATTTTCTTATGCAACTTTATTTATTTTTGAAAATGAAATACCAGTCTCACAAAAAGCTGGACAAAGCATTATCAATCAGCCACCAGGAATGTTATGTTTAAACTTACTGAAAAAAAAAGGATGCTTGATAAGATTTTTTTTTTTTTAGTAATTAATTTTTAGTAATTAATTAATCAGTAAGGGAAAAATGGAACCTGTGCTCAGCAGCTGTAGACCTGACTGAGGCTGTATTGCTTACTAGGCTGGTGTGTGTAGGAGGAGCAACTAAAGGTAACTTCAGGATGATTGTAGGGGTGAGTATATAAATATATCCTTAGGGTAGGAGTTGCTGTCAATGGCAGAAGGTGCAGAAGGTGACCAAAGTTGACATGTAAGTGGAGAAACTCAGTACCTGGCAAATGCTTTGATGCTTCCTGTGGTCCTTTTCTTGCCCATATTTTATTTCTTTTTCCCCCAATTCCCTTTGGAATCTCCAAGGTTTATTTGTTTTTTTTTTTTTTTTTTTCCTGAAGGAGAAGGAAGAAGAAATCCTGATCTCTTAAACAAACAAATCAAAACAAAAAAATAACAACAAAAAAACCCAAAACAACTGAAAAAAAGACAAGAAGCTGACTACACATTTTGACTTGTAGGGCCAAGAATCATGGTGAGGTATGAGCAATAACATCTGACTTGCTGCATTGTGACTACAATGGTTAATTTTTTTTTCGTTGCCTATTTTTTTTCCTCCTTCAAATGCAAAGCGGGTATCAGTTGTTTCTTATTAAATATGTGGTGAGCTGTGTGCCTTTAGAAAATTGCAAAATACTCTCCCCACACCTCCATTCCTCATGCTCTCTATTGCCCAGTGTGGAAGCTGTGGACCTGTGGGGATTTATCATTTCCTCCTAGGATCACCTGTGCTGTGGCTTAAATAAAAGTTTGTTTCTTCAGCTGTCTGACTTTTGAGTTTATCTGACTCAGGGTGACCCCTTAGTTTTATAATGAGCTAGTTTGTTTGCTTGTGCAAATTGAGTTTTCTTAGGTAGAAATACAACAGAGTGTAAAGAGGCCAATCTTTTGGTCATTTCACCTCCAGAAAGGGGAAAAATTACAAAGCCTTTCTGCACTCACTGGGCACTCTCTGGGTAGTTAATAACATTAAGTTGCTGTTCCTTAACACTTTGTTGTAGAATTTCTTTTTAATACTATGTTGTAAAAGTCTGGTGTACACCAAAATGTTGCGTCTTCTGTCTATGCTGAAATATTGGTGAGGTTTTGAGGCTAATTTTTTTTTTTATTCACAGGAAATCCAGAGTATTTGCTTAGCAACCAGTTTGACTGTTTATAATTCTTCTTTAAAAGTATCTTTGTGTTACACCTATAGTCATGTATACAGGGAAGCATGAGACAGAATCCTGGAAGGAAAAGTGGAGTAAACCGTTTGTGAAAATGGTGCCAGTTTTTCCTCGATGGGCCTTGAACCTCTAATATAGCCCAACAGAGCTGGGAGTGATGTGCCAAAATATCTTTTTAATAAACAACATAGGCAGTAGGAAACAATACTGGTCAGGGCTTGTTTTTCTGGCTCGGGGCCTCATTCCAACCTGTTGCAACCAGCTATTGAACATCTATGGGGACACCCCCATACAAGAGGCCCCATGGAGGAAAGGAACTTTTAAATTTCTGTTTGACTGGGATCCTTGCCAGTGGCGAAGTTCAAAGTGCAGTTTCCAGTAATTTGCTGTTACTACTCTGCAGGTTTGATAGGCCAGGACAGAAGCATGCAACCCGAAGTAATATTTCCTGATTTCTGACATTTCTCAAGATATAAATGGAGGTTGCTGAGGCACTAAAACTTGGAAAGGGTTTTCCTGCCTCCAACACCTTTGACGCTTTCCTTTTCTCCCCTTGTGTAGCTCCCTTTTCCCCCCTCACCTCCTGCCTTAGATCACATCCCCTGCTGTTGTCAGCTCCGTATGTGGATGAAATTCATATCGATTGTTTTCCTGTGCAAACACTCTGTGGCTGATCTTATGCAACCAGAAAAATCCTATTGATTTACTGAGCGTGAGGGTTATTTAGATGGATATCCTGTAGTAGTGATAACATTTTCATCTCCCCTTAGAATTATAGTTAACTTCATCATTTTTGGTGGAGGGGGAGGAGGGAGGGATGCTGCAAATGACTTTTTTCTGCCCTCTAAGCTGTGGTAAGAGGGGGATAAGCACCAAGGGAAGCCAGTGGAAGAGCTACTGTTCTCTCCAACATATGCAGTTGTAGGCCATGTGTATGCTGTTGCGGTTATGGAAGAAGCATCCTCTATAATTAAGATTATATAAGCATTCCTATTGTAATGCTTTGTTTTCAGCTTTTCAAAACTTGCCTCTTTTGGGCTGATATTTTCCTGGCTTGTTCTCTGCCATGTCACAACTTATTTATTTATTTTCCAAGCAGGGATACAGATGTTGGCGAGAGCTGCGGAAATGGACCTCCTTTGCCTGTTTGAGAAAAGCTCTTGTCACTTTTGAAAGATAGATCCAGAGTTAAAATGAGCTTTAGGTAGAAAGTTGCCTAGGTATGACTTTCAAAGTGGAGAAAAGGCTTTTGGTTAACACTTTTTATTACCGAATAATCTAAGTTTGTGCAAAAACTATTGCAGATGTGCTGTGTAAGGGCAGAGCTGAGGCTATGAGAGCAGCCTTAAATGCTTAAAATCCTAATTATCTTTTTTTTTTTTTTTTTTTTTACTGTTTAAGTATGCTCAATTCCTAGATACTCTGGGGCATTAAGGCATTAGTGCAGCTACCTGCAAAAGCAGAGCAGTAGGAAATTTAAAGGTGCCGTACTCAGTTCCAGCTGCACCCCTACGGGAATGTGAATGCTTGCATGAACAAAAGCTAAGTACTGAAACCGAGTGTGCTGATTTTGCACTGGAAGTTCATTTTTTGGCTGAAACTGTCATCTGGCCTCTGTTTTGAAAACCAAATAAAATTCCTTTGACTAGTATGTAGCTAGAGTTTTCAAACAAATAAGCAAGCAAACACCTTTTCTTCCAGAGTGCACTGACAGGTGTTCACACAATCCAAGCACTCATGAGGTTTTAATCATTAAACTAAACAGTTCCTTGAAAGCAGAGGAATTTGGAGTTAATTCTGATCTTGTACCAATCACTTCATATCTACTACAGCGTGTCCACTGTGGTGACATACACGGGTTTACCCAAGCATCAAGCTGAAGGAAGCAGTGAGAACACACATTTGAGCTGAATGTTTCAAATTCATGATTAGTGCCTTTTTTTCCTGTTGTTTAGTCAAAAAGTCTCTAGGAGGGCAGTGGGAGAAAGGAGTGAGTAGCAAATAATCACAAGGTGATCTACAGTGGCAATTAATTTCCCCAAGAGTGTAGCAATCACTGGTACCAGGGTGTTTGTCATGTGGCAGGCAGCTGTGTTCCGTTATTGGATGCTCAGCCCTCCTCTTTAACCAGCTGCAGTGCATTGGCCTCCCTCTGTTTTGATTTTTGGCCAGAAGGATTAAAGTGGAGTGGAAGGGAGAAAACTACAACCTGGTCTGTGAGATCTATCTGTCTGTCTATCTATCTATCTATCTCTAAATTGTGAGAGGGAATAGTTCAACAGAGGCTAGCTGCAAAAATTTATTAAAACCACAATCTCCTGTTAGTTAACAAAGTCTCTGGTTCTGTTACAAGCACTGTGAAGAATGTCAGGTTGCATCATGAGGCCAAACAGCAGGTAAACAAAAGGAACATGCCAGGGTCAAATGAAATAACTCCTTATAAACCCTGAGGATTCTAGTGAACTTAGTGCAGCTTAGTTTCTAAGAAGCTTCCTGGCCAAGAGAAGCACCAAACATGTTACAATGAATGCCTGTAATGGGTTTCTAGCACTGAAACTGCAACATACTATACTGAGGAGGATACAGGGCTCACTAGATCACATAGGAAGTTTACAACGCAGTGCTTTGTGTCTTCACTGCTGATATATGAAACCAGAATAATACTCAAGAGGCTTTCTTTGGTCTCCCTAATGTTTGCTTGAATGTGAATTGTACAGAGGGAGTTGGTTTTATACTTCGAGATAGTCTGTTGAAACCAAGATGTCATGAAAGAATAAATGTGTCCTGTTGCTTGCTGTAAGAGTAAACATTAAAACTTATTCAATGATCTGTGAAGTTCAGCATGAGTCTTACTCAAACAGTGAAACTTATGAGAACAGAGCAACTGCCACACTAGATTAGATCCAAGGTTATTGTGACCAAGTGTCCTGTCTCCAGCAGAGGCTGGTGAGAGGAGGATTGGGAAAGGGTCTGAGAGTAGTGGCATGTATTTGAAAGGATCTTTCCTCTGCTGTATCTTTTCAGCTTCTGACACAGCATTGCACAGCAGCTTCCTAGTCTAGAGTTCGCGTTCAGACTATTGTGGCTGATAACTGCTGCTGGACCTATTCATCGTTCATTCCTCTGATCTCCATTTGAACCTGTGTGCTGCTTTGCTTTAACCATCCCCTGTGGGCACTGAGTTGGAGACTGTAGCTGTAACATGAAAAAGCACTTCCCTTTGTTTCTAAATTGCTGCCAGTTTGAAAGCAAGCTCCTTGGCTTCCTTTATTAGATACAGTGAATAATTCCCTTTTTTAGGACATCATTCCATTCGTTATTTTCTAGATGTTGAGTCTCTCCTCTCTTAGCCAGTTGGCATGTCCTCATCTATTTAGTTTCTTCCTGTCCAGAAGTTGTCCTCTACCAGTTACTTTTTCCAAGTTGCTTTTTTCTCTAATCTTTTCTAGTTCTACTATATCTTTTGTGAGATGTACAGCACAGAGGTGAATGCAGCACTGTAATCAGAGGACCTCAGTGTGCAGCCCATGGTGTATAACCCCATAAGGTTGCTTGTATAAGCAAATGCCTGTGGACATGAGCCAAAGGTTGTATTGATGAGCCTCAGGAGACCAGTGCTGTCAGGCATTGTCCGTGTGGTGTCAGAACAAGATAAGGCTGTACAAGTGCTCTTTGTCATGTGCTTTAGGTACATCATCTCTGTTCTGAGGTTACAGCTGTAACACCAAAGCTTTGGGTAAGCCATACTACAAGTCCCAGTACCTAAACCAGTGGGTGCCAATAGAAAAAGATATCATGGGATGATGAAAGTCTGTGACATGCTGGAGGAGGAGGAGGGGAAAAGTTCCTGACTTGTTCAACAAAAAACTATTACACCTCTTCCAAACCCTGCAATCTACAAGTCAGGTAGTCCTTCAGGGTTCTTCATAATCTTTTTTGGTTATTTGCATACACAGATTTTTGCCTTAAAAAGTGATCTTATGGTAGAAGATAGGGATGTATGTCTGAGACTCCTCTCAAATCTTTGGCTTCGTAGAGCACTGAAGGCCCTTAGCACTTCAATAACAGGCATGTGCATAAGCTTGATAATGCAGCAAAAATTTAAGTGGTTCCTTTTGTGGCAATGTTATTAGTCAATAATTTGAGCTTGGACTGTGTGCACGTCCAGCAAAGAGAGAGGATTACATCCCCCATTCCCTTGCTGTTCTGCACAGCAAATCAAGACCTGTTCCCTGCAGGGAGCTGAGCAGGCAAAAGGAGGGGAGTGTCATCCTTTTGGGAGCTGTTACGGCATCCACTCCCCCCAGGAAACAGGAAAGAGGAATTCTGACAATTCCTTGCCAAGACATTCCAAGGACAGAGAACTTAGGCCCCGTCAGCTAATCAGGGCTGTTCCTGAAGGCTTTACTTTAGCATCTGGACTTCAGTAACTTTTTTAAGCCTAGTTTTGTACTGAGGATTACAGTGAATTTAGATCCAAACCATTGCTTGAGTTGCATATCCAAAATAAGCATTGTTAACAAAAGCCAAGTGCCTTATGCATTTTATTCAGTGCTAAGAGCAGCTTGATTGCTAGTATTTCATGTGGTGAAAGAAATGGAGCTGTAGTGGTTCAAGCTAATTCTGGAATTTTTAAGCATACCTTGCATGACAAACAGTAATGGCCATGATTTTGCTAGCAGCAATCAGATTGATGCCAGTGAGACATGGGTACAGAAAGATACAGGATGCAACTCTTTTAAGAAGATAAATGTTCACTTTGCCGTGTTTGTTTAATACTGCACTATACATTTTTTTTCAAGTGCCTTTATGTTTAAAGTTACCTTTCATGTTACCTTTTTTCATGTTTAATATTACCCATGTTACCTTTCAAATTTTTTTCCAGGTCTGGTATCATTCAAATAAATCATACAGCAAAGCAAGAATTTATCCTGTCTGCTGTTAAAGTATGTAGGCTTAATACTTTTGGTACCTGTCATCCTAACAGTTATGCTCTTAGAAAGGTTTAAACAAAATCCTGCCATGTATCCCAGCAGTTACTTTGGAGAAATATATAGGGAAGGGAGGAGCACGGTAAGAAAGGAGAGAGTGGCTGTCTCAATGAAAGGAAAGAGGAGGGCACGCATCTCCCTTCTCCCATGTTAATCCAGCCTGAATAACTGCATAAAAGAGCTTTGAGTCTGTCACTGTGTAGGGATCCATGAACACAATTGGGTAGAACCAAGCAGGACCAAACTGGTCTGGAAGCTGAATTTGTTTGTGTGCCACAACAGTGTTTCTCTCCAGCTCTGGTCGAGCATTCTGGCTTTGTGCAGCAGATGGCTACACAAACAGAAGAAAAGCTCATTTTTTCCCTTGCATTGCTTTTGCCCCTTATGCTTTAGATTTTGCAAGGAATGTAATTTTTTTGTGTGTGTTGAACCAAAGGATTCCTAAGTGAAGGAGCAGTTTATTTGTTCCACAACATGCATGTTAGTCAAAAGTGCAGAGCAATGGGTGTAGTCCATTTAATAGCTATTAAGCTGTATAGTACTTGGGTGTAGCAAAAGCTTCAACTTGCATGGGTGGCTTTTGGCAAATATAAGGATACAAAAAGCAATGGAACAATTCTACCAGCGTGCTGTAAGAAAAGGCCCAGATAAGCACTGTTATTTACCAGTAAGAAGAACAATTAATGACCAGGTGGAAAGACTGTTCCAGGTGCAGAATCTGAGTATTGAAACAGCACTGACCTGGGGAGTGAGGACACTCTTAAGGTGACTTCTGCAGTAGAGTAATTTTTAAGAATGGAATATGCAGATAAATGAAAGCTAACCTAGTGATGTCAGGCTATAATCCGTTTGTCACAACCCCCTGTGTTATCTAATATTCTTATAAGTGTGTGGGCATCAAACTGTAAATGTGAAAGGATTCTGAATTGCCTCTCTCATTCCTCATGTCTTCTAAGGAGAAAACAGTGTTGATGAGCATATAAATCTGTAGAGGAATGAGACAATAACTTGGCTATGTGTATATGGTGATATACTGTTATTGCTTGAGGGGCAGAAAAATGGTTGTCAGGAGATGATTCTCAAAGCTTTCAATTGTAAATTAGGATTCCAGGCAATTAAGTTTGGTGAGGACTGGATTAAATTTGCTATCTTCTTCCTTAACAACCTAAGATAATGATTAGTTCACTATCTCAAGCTGTTTCTAATAATGGGATGAATCTATTAGTTGGATGTTTCTACTAAAATTATTTGCAATAAAATAATTGTTTGAGTTGTATTTGCATGGTAATGAACAGGCTTTGGCTGTGAAGGCCATGGTAGGATGAACAGATCAGATTGCAGGGGTGCCTACAGACTCAGGAACATGGGGTTGTGTTGGCTTGTAGTATCTACAGACTGCTGGGGAGTGAGTTGCCCTTGGTTTATTCTTTTGGAGTTCTACTGTTTTTAAGTAATGAAGCATTTGGAACGCTAAACAGATAGTGTCTCTCTAGTCTGGAGCATAGGCCACTTAGCTGTCTGGAGGGAGACATAAGGTCTGTTTCAATGAACATTTGAAATGCAAGTGTTTCACCTCATCTTTCTTCTCTTGTCCCACAGTTTATACTTTCCCATCATCAGTCTTTTGAGATAACTGTACGAATACAGCCATTGGCTATGCTGGGTATACCTGTTCTACCTACTTGCTGCCGAGAAGACTTTCTGAAAATTTTCTGGGGCTAGATCTTCTGTGACCACTGCTGATGTGTTTTCTGGAGCAAGGCTTACAAGTGCAATATGCAGAAGAAAAGTTAGCCTGAAAAAAAATGACAGAAGAAAAAAGAAGCAGAGAAGATTGATGCCCTGAGACTTGAATTCTGAATTTATCTGCTGATGAAACTGTAGAGACCTTCAGGATTAGGATTAGCTAGGCCAGGGCTTGATGGCAATTGGTGTTACCGAAGAGAGATGCCTAAATCTCTCTATTGAATTTAGCTTTGCATATTAACTCCTAGAAAGATGTGATGTGCTAACCACATAGTTAAGCTCAGAGCATCCCTTTCCTATTTCCTTTGGCAATCAGTTTGTTTAACTGTCGGTCATGCCAGGAAGGAGAAAAATTGAAACAAATCAAAGCTCCTCTTCATTTTCTAGCCTTTCTCACCTGACACACTGTGGTGCATCACCGTGGGAAGCCTGAATTCTGCCACATGCTGTACGTTGTGATACAACACAGCCTGACTTACCCAGGCTGTGTCAGCCACAGGAAGTCTGAAAATGTGGTTTCCTGAAAAACAAGTGAAAAGAGGGGAAGTACGTAGTTTTTGTTTTGAAGATGGCATTATTGGAAACTCCATGAGCACTTATGTCAAAATAGCTATGAAGTAGCTATTTAGTCATAGGAATAGTTGCCATTTATTTACAGGGCACCTATGCCTGAATTAGGAAAAATCCTTTAACACGTGTCAGACCTCACAGAGATGAGTAATTCTGTGGAAATAAAGTGTGTGTGTCAGACGTGACTGGTCGTTTGTTACCCTCTACTCTGTCCTTTGTTTTTGAGCAAGACTTAAAGATATGTGTTAGTACTAATTCAGGATAAACCAGGAAGTGCCTGGGATAATCTGCTTGTCTCCTGCATTTCAGTAGAAGATGCAAGGTTTTCTTATTAAGAAAGCATTTCCTTGACAAAATCAAATTGTAAAGCAGTTTGCAGTTGGTTTTAGCTGGTAAGCCCCGTTTTGCATCAGGTTAGTACCTGATCTCTTTTCTTTTAAGTTAATAACAGTGATCTTAAGAACTCATTTTCCAAAATACATCAACACTTGTTAGTGAAACCATCCTGTGCTGTGCAGGAGAGGTTGTGATTGTTACCTGTCCCTGATTTCTTAATTCTATGTGTAGAATATAAAGCTCTTTGTTTCAGCACCTATGGTCAAAGGTGGGAGTGGGGTCAGTGGTACAGGACTGATGTGTAAGATGTAGGAACTCGAACCAAACTCAGTACCTGTCTTCATGGCTCCGTGTGTTAGCTTTAGTTACTTTTGTATGTGATTCCCTTGAAATGTTTCATGGTCTTCCCAGTGCTTTAATACTGAAGTTTATTTCCTGGACAAGTCCATGAGCAATGTGATCTAACTGGACCTGCTCTGAGCTGGGAGTTGGAATAGATGACCTCGGGGGGGTCCTATCCAAGGTAAACTGTTCTGTGAACAGTAAAATATGCTTTTGGGGCTGATAGATGAGGGATATCAGGGCAAGCTGTGGAACTGGGGAAGCCACAAGCACTCCATTTTACCCAAAGATATGAAGCACTGTTATTTTTCTGTATTTGTTGTTTGCGTCTTCTTGCAGTCAATTCAGTTGCCATGGTGCAGGACTTTGTCACAAGGGCCATGCTAGGAAATTATCTACAGAGGACTGAAGGTAGAATTTCTGGTAGGCAATTTGTGTGATGTCAGCTTTCTTAACATCAGTTCTAATTCAGTTGATGTAACTGCTGTGTCTAAGTGCATATAGTTAAATGCAAGTAGAAAGTAAATGTATGGCATGCAAAATGATGTCTGCAGAGATCTTTAATGTGAAGTGATGCAACTTCTGGGAGCAAAGAAACATCTGGAGATGTCAGCACATAGAAATCAGAATACAGACTTTTTGTAAGCAGATAGAAGGGCCAAGGAAGATAATGTGCATAAGA
This sequence comes from Columba livia, assembly GCF_036013475.1. Taxonomy (NCBI): domain Eukaryota; kingdom Metazoa; phylum Chordata; class Aves; order Columbiformes; family Columbidae; genus Columba; species Columba livia. The sequence goes on along the minus strand of NC_088605.1, from coordinate 65,827,790 downwards.
CACCTTGTCCCCACTAAAGATACCACCAGTCTGAGGGACCACAGCGGACTTTGCTGCCCCATGTGTTTCTGCAGGGATTTCAATCCAGCCAAGGCAGCAGTAACCCTTCACGATTTGACAGAAAGGAGGCAGAGAGTGCAGTCCAGTCTGCAGTGAGCTTATTTGGTTTGTTCCTTATTTGTTGCAGCCTACGTAGCAGTTGTGGAGCAGCTTTGTACCGAGTTCTTCCCTGGACTTGCACTGTTGGGAACTGGTCAGTCAACTGTAGAGAGAAAGCATTTCTCCTGGGCCTCTATTAAATCCCTTTGCTTTGAGCTGCCTACTAACACAAGTGGCTTATGTGGAGCGTATCATTTTGACAGGCAAAAAAGAGCTGAACTGTGCACCTTGAACATCTACAGGTATGCATTAAATGTGGACCAGAATAGCATCAGTGCTGCTAAAGTTCAGCTGGGAGTTTTGCATCGTAAGTCAAAATTTAATGGTCCTTCAGCACTATGCTTACACATGCATTATGCATGGGGATGCTCTCAGTGTTTTGTGAAATCAATGTTGCAGACACTTGAAACAATGGATTTTTATAAAAACATGTGCAGGGTAAATTTATAAATTAATCAGTCAAGGATTGTCGGTCTAATATAAGCACTGTCTTCTATGCTCATAAGTTCTCCTGCATACTTGTGGTTACAAGTGCACCTGTACCTAAAGAATATTTATGGTAACAGAAATATAGATATGCAAGGATGGCTGTTTACTTCCCGAAGCTACTGTGTATATCATTAATCTTCTGACACATCTAGTATCTGTTTCATAGGCCTCTTGTAGTGTGAACATTATGATCAATTCTTCGCTGTTCACCAAAATGTCTGAATCCTACATTGTGCTTTGTACAAAGCCCCTGTGGAAGCACAGCACTTGAAAGTTTTACCTGCAGAAAAGCTTCCTGTTCAGACTTTGTCAACAGAAGCATGAAGTGCAAGAATTACTGTTGACAGTGAACACTTTATTACGAGGTGAAAGATCCTCTTAAGTATGTAAGGTCAGCAGTCCGTGAGTGAAGAATTTCTTATGCACATCAACACACAAATGTTTGATGCCTAATCCTTTAATATGATTTTTATGGATTGATTTCAACAGGAATTCAAGGATGAACCTTCAGTAGCTGAACAACTTTCTAGCAACAAGCTGGCTTTGTTGGAAGTCATGCTCAAAATTATCTCTGGTTATTTCTTAATTTTATGATTGCTATATGCCAGTGGCCCAATCCTGTAGCTTAGCTTCTAGTTTTTCCTGCTCCTTACTGAAGCAAACTGCTATGGACCTTCTTGTGTATTTTGCTAAACTAAGTATTTCTGTTTATGGGGGGGCTGTCTAGAATGATTTCCAGTGTTCTGATGGAGATGTCTTTAATGCTCCGTTCATGGCATTGTCTTTTGATATTTGCAAATTACTGGAAGGTTACAAAAAATTTTGTGAGAAAAAAATTGCTTCCTTGTTGTTGAATTTTCATCTCTTCCAGGTAGTTATTGAATATCTTGGAGCATTTCCTCTAAGAGCAGGGGCTGTGAAGTTTCACTCTTTGGGCCAATGAAGACAACAAAGCTGTGCTGTCTGCTTTAGGCTTGTGTGTATGTGGGCTGATGGGTGTGTGAATGCTTGCATATTTATTGCAAGGACTCAGAAAGGTTTGGTATCAGAAGCCAAATTTACTCTTGTTTTGTGTTAATTTTGTTGGTAAGTTCATGGATATTTTCCAGCAGGTATTTACTAAAATAAACATATTTTCTTATCTATGTGTTTTTATTGGTAGAAACTATGCTAAGAAATTATGAAAGCTAAGCCTTCAAAGTCAAGCATCATAGTTTGAGGATGATCTTTCCTCAGATGTTATGTGAATTCACTGATGTCTAGGAAGGAGTAAAAATAAAATGTATCCACTTAACAAAATGGGATCAAAGACCTTACAGTTTTGAAAACCTGGAAAAAAACCTGCTTATATACAAGCTTTCACTGTAATTTAGTTAGACTTTCCATAAGATGTAGCTGTAAATATCCTTTGGCAACTACTCAGTAGAGTCTACTTCAGCCAGTATTGGTAGTGTCAGACTTCAGTATTACTAAACATGAAATCCCTATAACATGATTAAGAGGTTTGCATTAGTTCTTCATTTCAGCAAAAGACACCTCTGAAAATGTGATTATTAATCAAAAATACATTTTTTTGCTGATATTAATATTTGTGATCAAGTTACTAAGCTAGCTAGCAGTACCTGAGTAACATCTGAGGTATTGTGTCGTGTGTGCAGTTGTTTTTTTCTCCTTGTAACTTCAGCTACCGATAAGAGATTACATTTAACCCCAGAGGTTTTGGTTGTGTGACATCCTGGGACCCCTGTGTCTTAGGGTGGCCAATAACCATATGTGGATGAGTTTATCATACAGGTTGGTCTCAGCTGATATTTCATTACTGTAGAGTTGGTCAGTTTTGTAAAGCTGATACTGATTCAGAACACAATTTCCATTGTATGTGTACCCAACACCCTTTTCACTGGACTAGGTAACTTCTCTTGTATGCCAAATTGTACTAGATTTGAGAATAAACTCTTAGTCCTTCAGTAATTTCTTAGTGAGAGCCTGTCCTGAGTCCCTACAGAGCTCTGGCTTGTTATCCTGAGACTTGTGTAGTCCTCCTTCCTTTCCAACAATATTTTTTAGCTACAAGTCTGTCCGAAGTTTTCTAGTCTGTTACTGCTTTTCTGTTCTGTGTTATAATACCTTTTCCCTGTATCTCATTTTTATATGGAACGTAGTCCTGCTCTCAACTGTCATGTAGCTTGTAGAGAGCTCAGGCAGAAGAGACATCTGAAATCTACTAAAAACATCATGTGCTTCAAAACAAGCTGTTGTCAGAAATGAATATACCTTTTGGTTTAAGAGATCGCTAAATGTTTTCCAGCTGTTGCTCATGTCAAAGAATTTTAATTTGGAGGGAACTGAAGGCTTTTCACTGTACCATTCCTCAACTTGAGTGCTTTAGTTCATTGCACTCAAGATATTCACTAATCTCTCTGAGCAAAGAAGCTGGACATAGGTTTATTTTGTTTAGAGTGTGAGTTCTGCCTGATCCACCCTGTTTACCATGATCTGCCTGTTCAAGGACTGTGAACCTCTGACATTATACCTGTATTACTTGATCCAGGAGGTCTTCCCAGCTCCTGGGACTAGGTGTGTGTGCCAGACATACCCTGAATCTATATTGAGGTGGGACTCTGGGCTCAAAATGACTTCCACTTTCCCCTTGTTTCTCCTTAGAGGCAATCCAGGAGAACAGACTGGATATGAGCCTTGACACACTCTGACGGGTCCCAAAGCTGGATGGTTTGAGGGCAAAGAGGGAATGTCAAGACTGGAAAGCGTGCCAGTCTATTACCAGCAGGGATCTGGGGAAGACCTTAGAAGATCTGTTACCTACAAAGTACCAAAAGAGATTTCATCTAGTTTCTCAAGTTTCTTGAGTTTTTTTTAATTGCAAACCTCCTGGTCATTGCATATAATGTTGCAAAGATTATGCCAGAGATTCTCCATGTTAGCCCTGAAAGATGTGAGCGATTCCTAGGAGAGCAAAGATTTTTTTTAAAGGTATTTTCAGTAGCTCAAAATTAATTAGGCTTTCTTTATCAGGGCATATTCACCTCTGCTATGCACCTCTGAACATTACCTACCTTTCTGCTAATGCCTGGGGCCTTACTATCATTGTCGATACTGCATTTCTGGCACTGTATTAAATAAGTGGTGGGTTTTTTGGGTGTTGTTTGTTTGTTTTTGTTTTGTTTTGTTTTTAATATGTGGACAATCAGGCAGGATAAATAATTAAGAAACACAGAGAAGTGTATGCAGTGGCTATGAAGCTGATGGCTTGAATGGTCATTTTATTCTCAACTTCCCTTAGATCTGTTTGTGACCTAGTAGACCCGTGCTGAAACTATTTTTATTCTGTAATCTAGGGGTAGAAAATGACACTGGCAAAACTTTGAGGTAGCCTGCTCTTTAGTAGCAGCTGCAGCAATCAAAGGCTTTCAGTGCCTTTCCTGCAAGGAAAGAGTTATCTCTCCTCTCCCATGCGAGAGCGCACCCTGCTCTAGCCTGCAGGCACACAGATAATAATAGCATGGAAGGATAGCAGCCTGTGCTCTGGAACGGTTTATGGGAAGGAAGTCCGCAATTACATATTTCTGGGCAAACATTAACCAAGACTGAAGCCTAGCTTCGAAGAAAAACGACAGACTGGAACCTCCAGTAATATAGCTGTTATGCAGACTGGAAACAGCAATCAAACATTCATGTGGCATTAGAAGCAAAGTAAGAATAGCCCAACAACAAAGCGAAAGGCTTGATAATGTAAGCATATCCTGGTGTGCGCTTGCAGAAAGTATCTCTTTTCTGACCCTGCCCTCCAGTGATATTGGAAAGAGCAAGAAGGGTTTTTTTTAAGTACTGTCTAGTTTTGTGAAAACAGACCTAAGGCAAAGTAATGGAACTATTGTTTGCTGTGCTCACGGCCTAATCCATTTATTTTGGTGCTTTCAGAGCTTACCACCACACACTGAAGTTTCTCCTTTAAAAAACAAGTTACTTTGGGCATCCCTCAATCACTGCGGTTACCATGCTAGAAACAATTGCTATTCTGTGCTGTGGTTTTGTAAAGTAGCAGTCTTATTTAGAGCTTTGTGTGCCAAACTCGGATATGCCCATTCTATTATAGACTCTGTGTACCTAAAAATGGAATTGTTACACTAAAATTAAGCAGACACCCAAATGATACACACTTCCTCTGCTTTGTTTTTTTCTGACAGACCACAATTACTGCAAAGACGCCGTCCAGTCATTACTGCAAGCTCTGGGGAAAAGGAGTGACAGAATATAGACCAATATAGGAGAGGAACATTAGTCTAAAGAGACACTTGCTGTGGCAAGTATAATATGTAAATTCCAAAGTTAAACGCTTTGGAAAAAGTCCAAAAGATAAAGATACATACATTAGTGCTACTGGGGGAAGGAAGGGAATCTTAAATGTCTCAGTGAAGAATATTTACTTGGCCTTTTTTGTTTTTTCTTCACTTTTTTCAAAGGGCAAGACAGCTGAAACTGGGAAGTTTGGATTAGACTATCGGAATCATGTTTAATGATAAAAGTTAGAGTTTATTCTGTTTATTTTGCTCAGCTAAAATAGACTAGATATCTCAGGAGATGAGTTTATTGTCCTAACATCATTCACTGCTATGGCAGACACATACCTACCTACTCCTGCTAGTGACCTGAAATCAGTGACATTCAGTAGCGCTTGGGGAAGTTAAAATGAAGTTACTGGCTCAGCTGACTTCATGGTGGTACGAGGTTCCTGCTCTAGTGCCCGTCTTCACAATTAGTGCTGATTAATAGTCATGCTGCAACCAATACTCCACAGTGAGACTGGAATGGAAAATGCAGTCTTGGGGACTCTGTTGTGAGTGACCTCTTTCAAAAAAATATCTTCAAAAATCAGCTGATCCTGCTTTACCTACTCTGATGATGGACAACTGTGTTCTTTGCTTTTGTCTTTCCCTTCTCTCCTGTGCCTGGTTCTGCACATTTTGTAATTCCAAAGCAGCTATTGAAAGCCAGCCCCCTAGCCTAAGTATTTTAGCAGGTTAATCTCCTAGAAGTATTTTAACAAAATTATTTCTGTCATAGTATGACCTCTGCTGTGTTTGTTTGCATTTTGAAAACCCAGAATATTACTTGGTAAGTAGCAGTAGATTATTCTGGGTACACCTGAAGTGGTCTGTTTCTGGTGTTCTGGAAAGAGCCCGGTTGAGAGGGATAGAAAGAAGAACTGGATTGGACTATTATGATTAATAAAGCTGGATTTTATTGTAACAAAGAAATAAAGAATACTGACTCCTAGGTGGGTATCTATCTAAATATTTAAATCTAAGTAAAGTAAAGCCATGTTTGTGTTAAAATCAGGAAGAGGATTAAAGAGAGAATGGGAGGGGACATAGTTTTACCTCTTGTTGAAAAAGAAGTTGCAAGTCTAAGCTTGATGAAAAACTGGCTTCCCCCCCACCCCGCCTTTTTTTCTTGTTTGTTTGTTCTGAGGATGGACATATTACGGGTAGTTTACAGAGAATAGCTACACAGGTTGTTTGGATTTTTCTTTTATGGTTTATTGCACCTCTCAGATGATGTTCTTGAAGGCTGAACCTGGACTTAAGTTAATCTTTCAGTGATCTGACCCTATAAGATTTTGTAGGTTGGCATTGTTATCTTCTGACTGGCAGCTAATCTGGTCCCTCTGGAAGTCGACTGTCTCCTACCAGTATGCACTTCTCCTACCAGTATGCACTCCTTTCAGGAGCCTTAGTACCATCTCAGTGAACAAGCAAAGGATGAGAATCTAAGCAGAATATTTAAGTCATGTTTTTGGTTTTTTGTTGTCTGTTTAAAAATTTACTCATCATATTGTCATTCATAATCATCTTCCTGTGTGACAGGATGGACTAGTCAGATCCCAGAGAGATGAAGTAGAATTTGTCAGCTCCCAGAGGGCCAAAGTAAGCATCCTTCTGACTAACAGCCTTTGAGGACTGTGCTGGGAGTGGTGTGAATTTGGAGTTGCAAGCTGTTGAGTGGCACAGAAAATATGGTTGTGTAAGTGTGGTTAGTAGTTAATGATTTCTCTTATTCTCAGCCTCTTTGCTCTGTATGTGTGAGCAGGAAGGAGGATTTGGATGGACAATGCATCCTCTCCATCTTTTTCTAACTGAATCAATGTCGTTGTCAGTTTCTAGAAGTTGTCTTTGGTCTTTGCTAAAGGACCTTCAAGACATGAGAGACATCTTCTAACATTGCAGTGTGGAAGGTGGGATTTCAGCATTCTTTTGCTCACTGAGAGCTTTGCCTGATGGCTCTTCTCCCATCTTTGCTTACATCAAAAGATGAGATTGCTCAGGTGTTTTCTTGTATAAGCTGTCGCTTCAAAAGGGAAACTTCCTGTGAAAAATCTGTTTACAATCTGATGATCCCTATACTCAACTGATTCCACAAGCCAAAATGAAATGTAGAGGTTTGATGAGAGCTTCCATAGGGAGAGAGATGGAGCCATGAACTTAGCATCTGATTGGGAAGCGAGTTTTTATCATCTTTATGCTGGTGGTCAGGGTTGATAATAAAGGTGAATTAAGCAGATCTTCAACAAGTGCAGTGGTTACCTTGGAAATGAAACAAACCACTAAGAATTGCATGGAATCTTACCAAAGGTGGTGAACATATCATCTGATATATTACATTGACTCAGAGAGGCTCATTTTGACTCCCTAATGCATTGCACTGGATGTGAGAGCCTTGTGTAGGCAGCACAGTGTTGGCAAGTGCCTCGTACCATCTGCCTCCTTCCTCCACAAATCCATCAGCATCCATGCAGCAGCTTGTAGTTGGTAAGAACACTGAAAGGAGATGTGATTTTGATTTAATCATTAGCAAATGTCACTTGACTATTTCTCAGTTGCCCATCTGATTTTAATTCCAAGAGAAGGAAACCCTCACATATTCCTGCCTTCAGGTATAATTACTTCAAGACAGATTGACGGTTTAAGCACACACGACACTGCTTAGCTTTAATTAGGGTAAATTGGCAGAATTTATATGACCGGTAGTTTTGGGGACTGTCAGATGCATGGAAGTATATTTTGCATATCATTTCCTGCTGAGGGTAAGACCAAGGTACTAGCTGAAAGGCTTGTAATTAGGATAAAAACACTTTGTAAATTTAATTCTATCTCCATTAGGAGAGGAATGTAACTGGCTGGGGGAAAGGGTAGTGGTCGTGGAAGAGAAAAACACTTGAAACAGAATGTGAAGCAAGAAGTTGCTGGAGACTGTGCTACAACACAGAAAGGTGTTATTGCCAATTGAAATCTTTGTAGACAGGTGCAGGTAATTTGTAAGTGCATAAGTAAGATTTATAAACCTAAAGTTAATTTTCTCGGAAGGCTGTTCTGCTATGTCGTATAACCCTGGTGTTGATAATAACTTAAGATTAAAAGCAAAAAGAGGTTTGGCTGGATGTCCTGTCACAACAGGTCCTGAGGCACTGATTCAGTTGCCCTGGGATAACATTAGCCTCTGCTGTATCCATTCCTGACTTGACCCTCAGCTGTAAGTTGCTTGTCTGCTGACAGCAGTGCAAGCACTGAGTGCATAGTACACAAAAAGATCCCAAATCATTGACCGAATAGTAAGTGAAGATCAGGAGTGCTGTTGAGCCCCTTCTGTACTGAGTACTGAAACACAGCGGTCAGAGAACCCTGAAGGGAAGAGTCTCCCTGTTGTTGTGCCTGGATGTCTTGTTCAGAGATGCAGTTTCCTAAACCAGGAGCAGGGAGCCGTGTGGTGCTGAGCATCTGCTGATGCTGGTGGATGTTTCCAGTGTTGTGTGGATGATGCAGTTTACAGCCCGTCTCTGCTGCCTGGCTGCCAGCTAATCTCCATTAAAAAAAAGTTGTGGAAGGTGAATGGTCCTCAGTTTTCCCAAAGAAAGGGAATGACTGACCAGAAGTTCAAATCTGATTAACTCATTGGCACTGGGTTTGCTAGCTATCTCTGTTTGAGAAGGTTGTGGATTAACAAGAGCTTCAGGCAGCAGATTTTTTTTCTGGGATGTCCCAAAATTTATTAGTTCCTGTTTTACTGCTTTGTGTATGAGAGGTGGAAATATTACCCCTCTGATTTAAAGCTGGGTGTAAAGGTCTAGTGAAAGTGGCCTCGAACCCCTTCTACAATGGTGTCAGGATGGCATGTGAATCTGTTTACCTGAGGATTCTGCAAATATGATGGGCCCAGAATACTTACCTATTCTGCTCTCCATTTTCTTCGTAATTTGTCCTTGGCCTGAGATCTGTGAGGAAAGCAAAGGGACTGTGCTCTTTAACACTTGGGTGCCAGTGCTAAGGTTGGTGAACAGCTCTGTTTTTCTGAGAGGAGTGTTAGTTCCATGTCAGCTGTATAGGCTTGGACATAACTTTCCTTTAATGTGTTCCAAGTGTGCCACTATCCAAACATGATGTATCTGGATCTAATAGTCCCTTGAATCTGTGTTTTCCTTAATCAAGGTCATGGAGACCATATGTGGATCAAGGTGGATATCTTGTGTTAGTCATGAGAGAGGCTAGTCTCACTGCTTCTTGATTCTTACTGCTTTCTTGGGATTTTTTGATTCTGTGACCTAGTCTGAATACAGTTGACAATATCTATATCTGCTGATGAGTTAAGACTTTCCTGTCAGCATTCATTTGTCCAGCACAATACCCATTCTTCAGATTTCAGTCACCCTAGTCTCTCTGCTTTCAGAAAGGGAGTCTTGCATCCCTGAAAAGCAGTCCTAGCAGAAATTATTTTGACCGTTTTTCCCAAGATCATGCACTAACAACATAATGGCAAGACTAAGGAAGTTTGAGGAGAAACTCTAGGAATTCCTTGCTGTTTGTTGTTCTCTTATCTTTTAATACAAATGTTGCAGTAGCAATTTTGTGATAAGAAACAGTTTTTCTGAAGTCATGTGTTCCAGGCTTAAGTGATAGAAATGAAGGTTTATGATGAGTAAAGAGCAATTAGTGCAAGAGAGGAATGGCAGTGTTCTTGGCAGTTCAGCTGTGCATTTGTTTCTAAGCCCAGCACAGATATTTTTTTCTGTCATTTTTATTTTTAGTGGAATGCCTGGGGTGCAAAACAAATATGAAAACTTTAGGACAGCATTTTGCACTGTGACTAATCTGTCTTCTGCGAAGCTAACAATCCTCCCAAATACTTTTACGAGGGAAGTCATACATTTGTATATTTCATCACATGGCACATCACAAATGAGAAACTTGGGTAATGGCTGCTAGTAAATTCTCCTCTTCAGGGAGTCTGTTCTCAGGAGAGCCGTTATCATTAATCTGTTTTAATCTGGATGGTTCCCCCGCTTTTATTATATCGTTCTGCTTTGAGGTAGTTGTGTTTCATTTTTGTCTAGTGAAACAACAAGTGGTACTTGCCACGGTGGGCTGCAGGGGCTCCTGGGTGCCTGTTTGCACGGGCCCGGTTGGCAAGGCAGAACCCATCCTGGCCAGGACAAGGTGTTGCCTGATGCGCAGCCCGTGCCAGAGCCTCCCTGGAGGGCCGCCAGCCTGTGGGCAGGCTTTGCAAGAGGGCACTGTTTTAGTCTGCGTGGAGGTGGGAGGAAGGGATAAACCAACTAAATTAATCTTTCCATTCTCTGGCAGAGCTTTCACCAGTCAAAATATGCATATGATTCACTACAGTATAAATTTTTCCTGTGCTTTTTGTTTGCAGCGTGTCATTTGCTCAGCTACGTTGTGCTTGGAGCAGTAGATACTTAGAAAAGACTGAAGACACCAACTTGGCTAACTTGCAAAGGTATTTTTGCTCCATGTCTAAGAGATATCTTTGCAACCAAGTGATAACAACAGCATTTTCATCATCTTCCATCTGACAAGTTAAAAAACCCAATACAGCATAATTATTAGGATTTAAACTTGAAACTCTAACTGCAATTAGTAGGTAAGCATCTATATGCTTGTCAGCTGTGTCTTACTCTTACATAGTAGAAACCTGAGCTTTTGGGAAAAAGGGTGAAGATGCTGTTGTTATACAAATATTATCTGACAGTTAAGGACAGGAAGACATATCCACAAAACATTCAGTAATTTGTCTGAGGTCATATTTGGTGACAGATTTGGAGATGTTATCTCACATTTCCTGATTTTGGATGTGTGAAAAACCAAAAACACAACAAAAGGAGAAACAACTATTGTTCTGACGTTTTATTTAAACAAAACATAAGATAATGAACCTGGTGGAATGCTGAATGCAGCTCACAAAGGGTGTTCTTTTAAAAGGAGTGGGGCTGCATGATATTATATTTTCTTTTAAAACTTGCAATGCATTTCTTAGTTGAGAGAATTATCATGTGGCTGCAGGGTTTTAATAAACCTTTTTGCAGCTAAAATAAAACATTGAGGTTTGATGGGAAAGCGGATTGAAGTGGAACATTGGTTACATCAGTAAATGTGCCTTATTCTCAATTGGCAGTGGTGAGTGTGAGTCAGTATGTTTGTTTCAGCCTCTAAAAATACCATATGTCTTTATAATTCCAAACAAGTCCTTATGATGGACAGAAGTAGAGCTCTTTATTGCTTAAATATGGCACAGTGTCTGCTGCGTATTGAATATATCTGAAAACAAAGTAGCCCACATCCTGATTGACCGCTGTTTTCCTGATTTGTACCTCACCAAAAAGAGTGAATTCACAAAGGTGCAAAATGTCAGTTAGCTGTGGGGAAGCAGGTCCTCTGCCTTATGTTTGCAGATGCTGGAGACCAAAGTTAGTCCTGGCATAAACAGGTGGGTTTTCCACTCAAGATGATGGGAGTTGTTGCCGTACGTGCCAAGAATGAATTCTTTAAAAATGCAGTTGTGGGTGAAGTCCTGACAGATTTTATTTATTTAGTTTTGGGTAAACATGTTTTCCTAAAAACTACTGTATGAGCCTGGCTTTACCATATGATTCAGTATCAAAACTATGTGTAATTAGCCATTTTCTATTGCATATTTGTGACTTGAGAATGATTCTGAGGTTTTTAGTTTACTTGACTCTCAGAGTTGAGCAAAAATTGAGTGCACAACAGTTTTGTTTATACCAACAAAAGTGCTTGGGAAAATAGCTATCTCTTAAAATAATTGCTGGGATCCCCATTGGTTTCAGATATTTAAAAGTAGGCAAATACACTGAATGGGACTTTTGCTTCACCAGTTTAATTCAAACCTGTTCCTGGACAAACTCTGAAAGGAGGTAGATTTTGTGCTTTTATTGATAACAGAGCAACCTTTCACTGATGGGACTCAAGTCCAGTTGTCTTGAAATTCTGGAGACCATTTGCTGGTATATATTCTGGTAGAAACCACCATACATTGCAACAGATATTGTGTATGTATTTGTCTGCTTGACTGATCTGTAGGTGCTCTAACATTGTGGAACATCCTTTACAGTGAAGACAATTCTTTCCTGGGTCTTAAAAGAAAAAGACCCCACAAAGTCCCAAAACATACATGCTTTTTGTTCTAGAGCTGAATTTTTTCCTTTCTCTTTCTGAAACTGTTAGTATGGAACATTATGAACTAGCAAGCCATTTTTACAGTCTCTCTTGCATGTTTTATACAAAATCTATGAATAAATTCAGATTTCAGCATTCTAGCTGTAGTTTTAAAATTGTTTGTTCTTCATGTTCTTTTCTGCTTTTATGACTATGAACAGATGACTGGAAATACTTGATAAACTTGTTGAATGGCACAAAGGAACTGTCAGAAGCATTAGAGAGGGTTCCTTATCCAACTGTAGAGTGTCATAAAGTATTTTGTTAATTTTTGTCAGTATCACTGTATTTGAACATACATTTATGCACACAAGTGCTGAACTTAAAAGAACCAAACTAAAGATGAGGGCTGTTTCTGTGAGTAACAATTGTGCAAGTAAGCTGATAGAATTTAGAGTTCATTTACAATACTTGCCATGTCAAATAAATTTCTTCCTAGAGTTGTTTAACATTTTCTTTCCCAGATAGTCCCATATCAGGTTAGCCATATTGACTTGCAAAAGTGTGTGATATGCATAATCAGGTGCATAAAATGTAACTTTACTCCTACAATGTAAACTTCCAGGACAGTCTCAGAGAAATTTGATAATGGGTTTATTTTTGCCCTAACCACAAACCTTATTGTGGGTGTTCTGTTCATATCAGATGGTAAGTGTGGGAATATCTGGAAGAAAAAGTGAAAATAATTTTTCTCTTACAGCTTGATTATGCTGTTTCCACTCCTTCAGAATGCTAGTGTAGCACCACTTCTTTCTGATTGTCTAACACCAGTCGGAACAGGTACTGTGGAGATAACTGCTGTGCTCTGTGCCAGCTCTTTGTTATTCTCTAATTGCACAGTGTTTGTCCTGTGCAACACACAACATTATTTTTGCCTTTTTTCAGTGTTGTACTTGAAAATTGTCATGTGGTCTCAGATACTTGACATCAGATAAGACTCATGAGAGGGTTGGAGATCAAAAACTAGCATCTCTCCTCCACATCCCACCCCTCATAAGTCTTGAAGCTTGGCCTTTTCAGAATAGTATTGGATTATTTATTTATTTATTTATTTATTTTAAAATTAGGAACATGGATATAGGAAGTACTAAAACTTTACTAGAGTTGCATGTGAAGGAGCAAACTATTGTTCCTTTGTGTCGGAGGAATCTGCTCAATAAGCCAATATATGGGTTCCTATGTCAGCTGATACTACTCTTGTTAAAGCTGATGACTATAGGCCTGCCTTTCCTCCTGCTCTTGTCACTTGAAAAGCTCTAAAGCCATCACTCTCTATTTATCTGCTTTTAGAGAGAATGGGAAGAGCTGTTCCAAATCCCCAGGAAACATGCTGAACAAAGGATATGATTTGCTAGGTCAGACTAATGGCTTATCTTGTCTCCAAGCTACTCCCAGCCTTTGGCCTTTATCAGTCCTGAGACAACAGTGGTATTTCTTGCCAGGTATCTGTCCAAATGAGAGGCTACAATGAGAGGCTGGGTGTTTCTTTCCTCTAGCCAAAGAAGACAAGTTGTTTTATACCTTGAAGCATGATTAATTATTTTTGTAACATTGGCTTTGTTTGTTCAACAACAAATGTGGCTTGCACCCAAGGCTTTATTCCAAATGTTTGCCTTGATGTGCTGGCTGCATAACAGCAAACATGCAAAGAGAGGCCTAAAGATGTGACTCGGAAATAGAATTAACTTCTCTGAAGAAATTTCCTGAAGGAAATAGCACAGGATCCACAGAGCTTGAACCTTCAGCTTGTATGCAGGAGAAGCAGGGAACACGGACCTTTTTTGTATTTTAGGTAGATCTAGTTCTAGTTGCTAGACATATAGGATTTCATTTTCTATTTTCTTTTTCCTAGCAAAATCTCTTACCTGTTTTGTTTGATTTAGAGCAGGAGAAGGTGACACTGGGAATTTTTCTCTCTGTTCTTCCTTCTCTAAAGAAGAGAGAATCACAGAGTTGAAAAAGGAGGACAGAACATTTGAAAACCAAACTCAGGAAATCTTCATTATCTGAAGACTGAAGTGAAAAGCTTAGTTCAAAAAAACATGTTTTTTGGTCAATCGTTCGTCTTACAGCAGCCTTGTTTCAAATGCAACCATTTGGTCTCAGTCTTTGCTACACTAAAGAACATGGTGGTGACGTGCTTAATCCATAAATGCTTGTTGCCACAGACTGTCCTGGAAGATCACTGTAGGTTTGGCCATGCAACCAACATGTGTAAAGACAGTTTTCCCTTGTTGGAAAGTTGCATGATATGTTGTGTGTAGTGCTTAGTGCAATGGTCTCTACTCTCAAATAGCAGTTTTGAGCAGAGCTGTGTTCACAAGTGTGAAGTCTCATACACAACATATAGCTATTATCTGAGTGAAGGTGACCTGTGTTGCAGCATTATGGGCTATTGGAGAGAAAGGAACTGTTTCTGTGCATGGGAGATGTTACTGGAGCACTTGTGAAAAAACATTTGCTACAAACAGAATACTCACTGAGGGGAAAAAACCCCACAATAACAACAACCAAAACCAACACAACAAGACAAATTTTATTTCTTTCTTTGGATCTTTCCATTATTTTCTCTGCCTATTTTAGAGGAGAATCATAGAGGAGTACCTTATAAGTGGCAGGCTCCTCAACACTGCCAGTGACAGAAGCTAATGTGTATTGGTGAGATATGCTTGCAGGTGTAAGAATTTCTGTGTTTAGAGAGCATGAATTACTGAGCGGTGGGTCTGTGTGTAGAAGGCTTGTCTGTGGCTCTTGGAGGCACAGTAAAGGGTGGGTATTCCTGGATTACATGCTACAGGAATCCTTACCGTGGGCGGGCTGACTGGGGCAGGATTCCTTCTAGGGGTCTCTGGAGAGTGTAAATCAGAGAGACAGTACTAACATCCCTACCAAGAATGAAGCCTGTGCACTGGTGCAGAGCAAGGGTGAGATCGTGACCTTTCCCTCTCTGTCCTGCAGGCAGCAAGCGAGTTCTCTGCCTGTTTTCCGAGCAAGAGACTGGAGATGCCTGGTGGTTTGCCAAGGTTTTATTCTCTGTGCGCGCATGTGGGTGTTAGGAGGATCTCATTAAGTGTCTATGATTTGTTTTTTCTCTAATAGTGTAGTTTTTCTGGGACCTGGATTAACCATTTCTAGTTTACAGTCAAAATTGCTCCATGCAGAGTGAATAAAACAAAGGTCTTCAAGAATCTTTCTGTTTGTCTGTTGTCAAAAGACTGTGCTTTTCTTCAGAGATCTTTCCAGCTTTTTCCGAAGGGACTTTCTATGTGTTCAAGTTCCACTTTCTTCTCTGCTTAATTTTGAATCTGTAAAATGAGGATAGTAATTCGTTGTGGTAGGATGACTAATTCAGGTTATATATATATATATGTGTATATATATTTAAGTTTCACTACAGAAAAGCCTCCGGAGGGAAAGGTACTTTGTTCAGCTACTGCACACAGTAACAGAAGATGATCCATTAAACAGATACAGTGCTGACCAGTTTCTGTGCTGAGTACAGATGGCAGAATTCCCTCCTGCGCAAGGGGTCTGCACGGTTTCTTTGATTCACTTTAGTCCCACTTAAAGGCTATTTCCAGTGCTTAAGTAGAACTTAAGTACTGCAGTTCTTGCTGGCACAACAGTAAGGAGGATTATGGGTAACTCTTTCAGAAGAGCCAGAAGGCTTTTGCTTTGATGCTTCTGGTGGGTTTATTTTTAGTCTTATGAGATCTTTCTTGCTATGATGAAAATCAGTGGAATTTTGGCTTCAAAATGATGGTGGTGGGTGTGAAGTGTTTCTACACTGTCACCTTTTTCCTCTGTCTTCATTTAATGTGCCACTGCAACCAAGTTTCTAATGGAGGGCTAATTAAAGATTATTATTTGATGGCTGCAGTTATTGGTTTCTCCTCCATGGGTTTGGAGCTAAGAAAAATAATTTGTGTTATCCCCGATACACCTGGCAGAATCACCTTCATAGCACTTTATATAGAGATGCATGTGCAAAATTATGCTTCCTTTGAGATGCTTCAGAGGCTGAGCTTAGTTATCTGATTAAAAAAAACCCTTGAATCCTGAGTTGTTTTCAGGGTCCTAATTGCCACGTCCCCATGAACTTGGTAGAATTTAGATGTGCAGCTTTAGCCTACCTTATTGAACTCTTTTATTACTTATTGATTCCATCAAGTATCCTGTATAGTGGGGGGAGTGGTGGTGCAATCATGAGCTGTTAAGCATGCAGTCTCGCAAAAGCTCTTGGTTTGTAGTTTCCTCCCTTCAGTAGCTGTACAATGCTGCTGACTCGCATACCATGGATACCTATCTATCCACTTAAAGCAACCAGATAGTGTGCTTTATGGGTACAAGGGTCAACTGGACAGGTTCATGAAAGAGAAATTAATTGAGGGTGACTAAATAGATAAAAAGAAGTCTGGCACAGGAAGTCTCTGATCCTCAAACGGTTGGCTGCTGGGAGCCTGCCAGGGAGGTATTGTATGTGTTCACCCAGCTCTGCTCTTCCTTAGATACCTGTTCTCCGCTACTATCGGGGACAGGCTGTTGGGGTAGTAGGTGTCTTGTTCTGAGACAGCATGGTAGCTTTTATGTTTTCATACATAACCTCATTCTCCAAAATAGAAAATACTGTCATATGGACACCTGCTTTAAACGGTGGAGACCTTTTTGTTGTAGAAGGATCAATACGTGAATCTGAAGAATCTGATCCTGGCATGTGCTTGGTTTACATAGAACCATATTTTCAAATCTTGCTCTTTCTCAAACTTAAAATAATCAAAGGCTCCTGTTCTGTCTGATGGGGTCAGAAAGGTGAAGTGATAAATTTTGTGTGGTTATGTATCTGAGAAAATGACTAATTTGAGAATACAAAATCTTTGTCAATTCCTGTTCATGTTGCCGGGATCGGTACTAGCCTAGTTGTTGCAATGCAGACCTAGATCCTAGGTGGACAGATTCTGTAGTAAGTTGCTTGTGTTGTTTCCCAAGAGTGCCATGTCTATATGTTTGTTGAACCCATTCTTCCTGTTCACTGAGTAGGTGCAACTTAAAGCCAAGGAACTTGTACAGGTTTCCACAGGTGTAAATAAGATAATACTGTGGCCCCAGTGTCCTGGTTAAATGTTAACAGTCTGGTTCTAGCAATGTATATCCAGGGTAATGTGCAGTTAACAGTGACTGCAAGTTCAGCATGCTCTAATTGGCAGTATTAACGTGCCTTGGCATGCTTTCAAATTTCTGTTTCACCCCCTTACAGTTTGCCTCAGTGCTGTTGCGGGTTCCCTGTGTTTGTGTAGCCTTATATAGGTTAGAGGTAATTTTGTCAGGTTAAGTCTTTTACTGTGAATTTACTTTTATTGTGTTAAAAACATTTTGAACCAGATACATTGTTTGTATTGCTCTTAAAATTCAAACAATTCTGAACTCTGATTTTACACCAAATGAAAAGTCTGTCTTACGTGAGGCTTACATTTCTGAGGCATTTATAGATGTTTTTTTTATTCCTATGCTTGCTGTGACTCGGAAATAGAAATGCCCAGTGAGCTCACAAGGCCTTTTGAAATCTTGGCATGTTAAGGTACTGCCTACTTAGGTGCTCAGTTAACACAGTAACTAAGTAACTGGGCTGCAAATAAGTTGTATTGGAGTTGGCACACTATCGGGAATATGAGCGGGCACTGTTAGTAGCAGAGAAAATGAGAAGTGCTGCTTGATTAGTGGTGAGCAATGCATTTCTGATAGACGGTTTTCTGTGTGAGTTAATGAAGCCTGCAACAAAGTCAGCAGATTTGCCTGCATGGCTGACAGCTCCCAGGTAGTGAGTGCAGGTAGAAGCAGAAGCTGTTAAACCTGCGATTAGCCCACCTGCCTCCGGACCTACCAAGCTCAGCTGGATGAGCGTGGGCTGCCCACGTGCACCGTGCTGCTGTGGCACCGTGCCGATGCCGGGCTCTTCTGGGCCACGTTGCGTCACTGCTGCTGCTCCACAAGTTCAGAGACTTCATCCCATGTTAGACTGGGGAATACCCTGTCGGCCTGGGCATTTGGATTTAATGGAGTTGAACCTTACTGTGGAGACTTGTGTTGGAACTAACCTCAGGACTGGGAGCCACAGAGCATTGCACCAGTGCCCTAGTGACTTGTTCCCAATGCCAAACTGGGCAGAATGTGTGTGCAAGAGAGCGTGTGTGAAACTTCCTTGAAGGTGATGGAAGCATTTGTTTCTCACCACTTTCCAGCTGAACTGGGCACTACATAAAGGCCTCGTATATGTATTTGAAAGGGTCAGTGTGTCAGAATTAAATAATCTCAAAGGAAATTTATCCAGCTGCAGTACCTACACACCCCCAAATCCTGTTTAATCCCTTAAATACTTATGCAATGCCTTGGCCTTGTGCTGGCCTTCAGCATAGAGGAGAATTTCACCCAGTGTGAAAAGGTCTAGAGGAATTTGCATGGTCCTGTGAAGTAGGTAACACACAGGGTGACTTAATCCACCACTGAAAAACAGCCACAGCAAACACCTTTTCACTTCCAAAAGGAAATGAAGAGGAATATCCAAATATCCACTTGAAGACTCAAGACATACTTTAAACAAGTGAACTGTAATGACCAGAAATGGTGTTTCAGCCAGGATACCTGGGCTTAACAACCTAATGCTTCTTTCAAAACCACCCTAGGATTTTTGCAATCACAAGTGGCAAGGAACTTGTTTTAAAATGTTATCTGAAAGTCCGTGCCCCAGATTTTCCTGTTATCCTGAAATTAAGCTGCATAATTACAGGGAAGTTGTTTTGTCTTTATAGTGATGTAGCTAAAAAGTAATTTGGCCTAGTGTCAGCATATCTTGAAAGCAGTCTGGTAGAATCTATGGCACCATAGAGAAAGATCATTTACTGTGTTTCTGTAACAGGGATGACACCTGTCTGAAATATCACCTCTCTCTACAGCCTTGTGAAACCACCAGAAAAAACCCACAGTAATGCCTTGCCCCCAGCCTCAACCAGAAACAACAAAAAATTCCTAAACCAAATCTATACCAAAACCAAAGTATGCTATTACGTGCTGTTTAATATTGCTTGTCTTGAGTAAGTGTCTTCTTGGGCAGACTACCAATTTGAAAATTTCTTAAAGCAAAGACTGTCAGGAAGGCAAAATTCTTGTTATTTGTAACACATTTTTACCTTGTCTTTGAGGAGTTATGTCAAATAAGCTTCTGTGAGTAGACTGCATATGTTGTTGTACTGCACCTTGTCATTTTTCTTATCTAAAATAGTTATTTGGTGTGAGGGGTGATGCCAAATGAAACAGTGGTTTGCACATGTGACTTCTTGTGCAAAGAAGTGTTGCAAGTGTTTATCACATTGGGATGTTTTATTTGAAAACTCAAGAAAGACTTTGTTACCGCTGAAAAGCAAAGTAAGAGACAGTTTGAGAGACACCTTTGTGGCACTAGCCTATGTTTTTATTTCTTGCCTGTGAGACATGTCCATGCTAGACATACTGCTGAGGGGTAGAAATTAGTTGTGCTTTGGATTGCGTTCCTTTTTCTGCTGCTATGGAGTGATGAGGTATTGTGGGTGTATCACCTAGTCTCTCTATTCCTTGGTGTCCTCTTCTGCAGTACATGTGATATTTCTCTCACTTGTGTGAGGAGTGCAGGATCACTTCAAGATGGTGGAGTTGCTCATTGGGAGAGTTATGTGCCACTACATTTCCTGCTCAGGTGTGTTTCCTCCTCTGGTACTGACTGACAAGAAGAAGGAGGGGAGTTTTTCATAGGGGGTAAAAATGGGCCTTGTACAGCTGCTGTCCAGATTTTAGATAAAACATGCATGTTCTTCCCAGGAACATGCATGTTTGCTCACTGCCACTGCTGTTTTGCACTGTGTCAAATGCACCAGAGGTTTCTGTGAGTCAAGTGAAGAAAGCAAGTTGGTGTGAGAATTGCCTCAGCACGAGCTGATGCAACAAGCAAGGGTTAAAAAGTGCCTGGGGAAAGCTTAAAGAGACAAGAATAAACTCTTGTGGTTATTCCACAAGGAACCTTGTGGCATAGGCTATGCCCCAAGGAACCAGCCCTTATGGTTGGACTGAAACAAAACCCAATTTTGTCACTTTTCTCTCTGGCTCCCTGTGGGAGCATGTGGGTTGCAGAGCAGTTGAATAAAGCAAGAAAGAGAGATGACCTTGTTGTGAAGTGTTCTGGCCCACTGGGTTGGGTTGTGCCTTTAGCATAGTGTTGTACCATGAGACTTGTTAGGAAGCAGTTTGTTTTTTGGTTACTTGCAAAGGCCATGCCTTGAAAACAGAAGGGAGTCTTTTGAAATGAAATGTGAAAATCCAGTGATCTGCGCAAGAGGAGGGAAGGAAGAGAGTGTCTTGTGGAAATGCTAGCAAGACAGATAAATCTCTAACACAGTCCTGCCTCAACTTTTTTTTATTATTTCAAAATAGTTAAACTGTAATACTTGCTGAGGTGAATTTTCTGTTGTGGTTTTGTGTTTTTTTTTTTTTTTTTTTTTTTTTTTTTAGTAGGCAAAAGAAAAAGAAGTGAAAAGAATTAACAGCCTTGGAAGGTCACTGGGACCTGAGCAGAATTATTAACTGGTTCTCTCTCTGTCAGGCACTCTGTATTCACTGTAACACAAGCTTGCAGCCAGACCTTATTTTACTAAGCAAAAAATGGTCCTTTTGTTGCTGTTTTTCCCCCTAGTGTCATCTCTCATGGTTGCCAGGGAAACCAGTGTGTATCCTTTCAGCATAGGTTATTGGGCCTCAGGAAGGAAGTGCTCCAGTGCTGGCCTGCTATTTTTATAGAACCGTTACATAATACAATCTATTAAGGCTTCCCCTCGGTGTTTTATTGCACAAAGGGGAAATTAAGTTTGATGACTCCTAAATGTTTGATGGAGGATGTCAGGTGACTTCTGGATTGTTTTGTGCTCGCCACATAGCAACAATATTTCTGCATGCAATTCAAGAAGAACAAATATACATTAGTGCCATTGGCAATATTTGCCTGCATGCAGATCACCAGAGGAAATTGAATTCTAAGCAGAGCAAGTACAAACATTGTAAAAGTGCAGAGCTCTAGCAGCTAAGGAGGATAAGATGGCAGAGTAGTTGATGTTTTGACAGTATAGGGAAAAGAGGTTTAAGGGAAAATATTATTTTTCTTTGCTTTGTTCTATTCTACTGCATACAAACTGGGAGGTACCATAATGTGCTTGCAATCACCACATACATATAGAAGCTGCATATTGTATAGCAGCTCTTTCTTTACTGTCAGTGTGATTTCTCAGAATTTAGTAGCATGGGAAAATTTAGTTTGCAGCTTTGACATTACAAGCCTTGATTATTTAAAGTAAGAGACAACTGTGTAAAGTTAGTATTGTTAGCTGTATGACATACTTGAATGGCTTCCATATACATATTCCCAGCTTAAGTAGGCTATTGTTTTACAGGTATGCTGATTGTTCAGAGATATATTTCAAAATGAATAAATCTGTTTTAAATACCTGGAAAGGAAGAAATCTCTGTTCAGAGAGTGAGGGTTCACAATTCCCTCTGGTTACTTCTTGTCAATGTCAGATCAATGCTATGTCTTGACTGATCAATAGCTACAACTGTAAGGGCTTAACATGCAAATGAGTTGCTCTGGAATAACAGCATTGCTACATATCACTTGCTCCAGATGAACTGTCAATGTAATTGTGCTTCACCTACATTAAATATGAGATAATTCAAGCCAGTTTAGCCCTCAGTGTCTGTTCTGTGTCTATTGCCACATAGAAATCAATGATCTTCACAACTTTCTGGTTGCCAACATGACAATTGTGTTGTCCTTCAGTCCAAATTTAACCTGCACCTAGAGTTTGTGATAAAGATGACACAATAGCTTTGTGTTGGGCCTTCATTGCCATCCTTTGAAAGAAGGAAATAATGGGACCGTGAATGGCAAGGTTGCAGGCTTTGGAAAGAGCAGGAAAGGGTCATCCTAAAAAACTAAACTGTGGGGGGCTAGACGGCCTTCTGATCTTTACTGTGCGTGAAAGAAAAGTGTCATCTCCACTTGATGTTGAAAGCTGCCAATAGAAAATACCTTAATTTCTATGTATGGAGAAATTCTATTAAAGCTGGGAATTGTAATTCAAATATTTGAATTTTCAGAAGTAGTTTCAGTGATATTGTGCACAGAATTGGAGGGAGAGCCATCACTGTTTTCAACTGTCTCTGCTCACTTAGAGGATGGCACTACTCTTCTGAAATAGCAGGGAGCAAGTGAAGAGTTTTCAGTTCTTGTAACTCTTTGCAAGTAACAGAAAACCTCCCATGCCTGTAAAACCTTTGTCACACCATTCAGAGAGGATGTCTGAGATGAACCCTGCAGGGAGAATAGCTTAGTATGACTAGGTGAATACAAAAGGGAATGTTATGAAGATGTGGGCATGGATGCTTTGCTCCTGACAAATAACAGGAGTTTGCTTCCCCCCAAAATTACTGCATTTTTGACCAGGAGATTATGTAGGACCCGGAGGATGCAAGACTTTACATGTCCCAGAGGAGGGGTGGAGGAGGAAACAGAGCTCAGTGCCGTTTTACTAGGCTGCAGTCAGAATGTGTGGAGCAAAGTGCTGCAAATTTTTAGCTGTGATTTAACATTAAGATTAGAGCTGGCTAGGAATTTTCCAAGAGAACATTTTTTCATCACAACTTTTCATGGAAACTTGTCACTTTGGATGAAACTTTTGCATTCTGTGATCTGGCACTGAGTTCCTCTACAAAGTAGGGCAGAGAGCTCAGAATAGCCAATATCCCAGAGGCTAAAGCTTTTCTTGGGAATGCAGGAGATGTGTCTGCCAAACATGAGGTCTTGATTCTCAGGTTCCTGTTCCTTCGCTGTTATGAGCTAAGACTACTGGGCTTTTGGCTGTCCTGTGTGGATGCCTCTTTTCCAAAAGCACCAGGGGGAGGAAAAAGACATTTCTCAGTCTGCCTCCTCTCTTTTGTTCTGGTGCAGAAGAATTTGTTGCTGTAATTCTAAAAATGTTAGCAGGACAGGAAACAAACTTCCCACCCTGTCCTAATGATGTATTTCCACACGTTCCCACCATGTGAAATCTCTATTGTACTGCAGCATGTTTATAGGCTGTGAGTCAGGCGGGATGGGATCTGCCCAGTCCTGATCACTCAGACTGGTGATCTGGCTGGAGAAATCACATGGTTACCCTTCCACATCGCTGCTGGGGGCTCCTCTGCTGTGCCAGGAGACCGGGGCAGAGCACACAGAGCTTGCCTAGATCTCCGATCTGACATGGGGCTGGGATGTCTGCTGTCGCCCAGCCACAGCAGCTCAGAAAGGATTAACGCTGACCCGAAAGGACTGGCTACTGTGTTCCCTGCAGTAAATACTTTTCAGAGGGTGTGTCTTACTGCAGAAATGAAAAAAATTTATGATTTGTGTTATTTGGTGATTAAGAATGAAGGACGGTATAGCAGCCACGTGACTGTTCCAGCTTCTGTTAGCGTTAGGACTGACCCAGGAATGCAGAGGAGGTTGGAAAGTTGCTTGTCTTCCTCCCTTCTCCGCTGGGGATTTTTTTTTTTTTGCAAGTGACTTATTTGTTCATCCAAAATTTAAATGAGTGTGGTCTTGGTTGACCTGGAAATATCTGTTGACCTGGATCAAGCTTTTAAAATAAGTTTAGTTGGATGAAGAAGTAAGGAAAGAAAATCTGACAGCTTCAAACCTATGTATTTTCACATTTCTCCTCACCCACATAGCAGGCTTCTTCTCATCTTGTTAATTAGGTTAGAAGTGTGTTAAGTACCTTTCACATGAGGAAAGAAATGCTGGACCATTTTTTAGCTGGATTCAATTCAGAGTAGACACTTTAAAAATAGGTCTTCAGACATTCACCTGATCTCAGCCTCAAAAATGTTTCTATTTAGTTGTGATTTCTGATGAAGATTGTAAGTTGTAACTCCTCAGTGGAGCAGACTTTGGAAACCCTGAGCCAGATGGCTAGTTTAGCTCTGCCGGTCGATAGTCTGTCTTGGTCCTCAGTAACATCTACTTTGAATAAAGTGGAGCAACTTTAGGAGGACACATTGAGGCACTGTTCTCTAGCAAGTATGACCTTCTTTAGACAGGTAGGAGACTAGTTTGAACTGTTTTGAATGGGACAGAGAGGAGAAAGCAAACTACATGAATCTTCTGAAATGGCTCTATTCCCACTCTTTCCCCTTCCTTTCCCCCAGCAAAACATCTCGGGTTTGAGGCAATTTGTTTAAACCACGACTGACTTGCAAACCTTTTTATATTGATGAAACAGTAATTTCTGAAGGAAACTGAATTCGTGATTATATATATTGCGACACTCCTGGTTTTGTGCTGTCCAGAATGGAAGTGCCCAGTGAAGAGAGAGTGAATCAGCAGGAAAGTAAAGAAAGGCATGTGTAGGAGACTGGAGAAGATACTTCCTGTGTTTGCTTTGAAAGCCTTGATGTATAAAAATCCTTGTTTGTTTTTAGAAGGAGCCTCTGGAGGAAAACAACTGTGGGCAAGAACGTGCAAAATGTAGAGCTAGAATTATCTGACTTTGTCCTGTCAAATGTTAAGCCAAACAGGAAGGTTTATTTTTCTCCCTTCTTTTTTTCTTTTGGCAACTACTTCCCAAAGCTTCATATGGGGTGGAAATGGGCAATAAATAGCAGGGTATCTCATGGCATCATTCCAGGCCTCCCAGCTACTGGTGTTGGCAAGGAAATGGCTCTCCTTTTGCTTCCTTTTTATTTTTAGAGTGCTGAGTTTTCAGGGGGTGGAGGGAGGGTCGGCTATTATCAGTGTGAGTCAAACCGCAGTGGTTGTCTTCCTCAGAGCTCTTACCACCCTGCCAAACTGGAGGAAGTTGGAGTCATATAATTCTTACCACTAGTGGTTTTGCCTTGTAAGCGAGACTTCCTTTAAATTTAAAATACATGCACATGCATGCAAAACTGAGCAGTCTCACTCCTATAGGATGCCTGTATCCAATATATTCACATTTTTGTCTTCTGACCTCTGCTATTTTTCCCCGCTGCCACTTCTTCAAGTTTAAAAATGCTCACTGGAGAGATGAATTGCAAACAGAACCAATGTTGATCTTGGAAAAGTTGCTCAAAGTACAAGGACATCAGGATGAAAAAATCTTCTGAATGATTTGATGACTTCCATATAAAAATGATCTTCTCCAAAATTCTATTTTGAGCTTAGTATATTTGAAGATTTATTTTAGAATTGTCAGTCTAAAACTCTGGAAAATTAGACTGAATTTAAGCAAAATCTAGGGCATTTGTTTGTCATGAGGTCATAAAAAGAACCAAAAAAAACCAAAGGCTATTTTTAGGTTTCAGAAGTTATGTGTGCTGTGGTGTTTGCTTTATTTTTTTTTTTCCCTTTCTTTTCTCTTCTGTGAAACTTCAGACACTATTGTTTCTTGTTGCACGGGGTGCTTGATTTTCACTGTAAATTTGTGAGCCAGCTCAAGTAATTCAGAATTCATTTATGCAGGACAGGTAGGCTTGTATTTCTATTTGGCTGTGGAGCAGGTCTTTAAACTGGAGAAGTTCAGCTTGGTTTGGATTTTGACATGGACTTTCCAAACAGCCGTATTTCAACAAACTTAATGCAAGAACATTTTTTTTCTACTCTGTTGCATATCCTGGACCTAGAGCAATCATGGCTGGAAGCTTTGATCTCCAGCAAATACCCTGGGTTGCTCCTTCCTCCAGAGCAGACTCAGCTATACCATTTTCTTTCTGACTAATGTTTGGCCTGTTCTGAAGAGGCTTCACTCATGGAGATTACACATCCTCCTTGAGCAGTATCTTTCAGTTGTTAGCCAGCATTCACAGTCTTCTGACAAATAAATTCAAGCCAACCATGAGTGGTTTGAAAACAGGTGGGGGAAAATGAAAGCTTTTTCAAGGCTATTTCTTGGCTGTAGGTCTCAGCTATGGCTTTAGCATACAACTTGTAGTAGGGGACATTGTAGAGATACAGTATGCTAGCAGCCTACAAATGTTGCATACAGTCACAATGCCTCCCCAAGATAAAGTGGAGAACCTCCCAACTACTGGCATGTAAAGATTAAGTTCAAAGTCACTGTCTATGGCAGATGTTATAGGTGAGGTGGGTAACCCCCAAGGTTTTCTATTGTAATACTGTGCACAGCTTTTTATAATTTTGCCAGACATTTCACACTTTGGGCTGAAATATACAATTGCTGGATGCCTGTCTTAGTCATGACATTTTTTTGGGGGGGGGGGGGCGGGGGCGAAGACTTGAGCCAAAATGCTTTGGCCTCCTCCTCCAAAAAGGCAAAGGGGAAGGCATTTGTTTTCCAAGAAGCCTGGTGGTTATACACAGACGCCAGAAACACTGTGCTTTGGAGCAGAACTTTGTAATTTCATTGCAGAAGGTGATCTCACTATCAGAGATTTAGAAATCTCTCTGGTCTGGACTGTATTCTGCCAGGTTGTATGCAATTATATGTTCTGAAATGTCTCCTAGCAAAGAAAAAACTGATTCCTAGGCTTGATTTGCAACTTGGAGTCTTGAGACACAGACAGGGCATGACACTTGGTGTCAGAGGAACAGGTAAGGAAAGAACCAGAGGAGAAATATCTGCTTACACAAGTTCAAATTCTGTTGTTCCAGGTTGCACTATGGAGTTTTATCATAGTAGAGATCTTTCACTGATTATTTAAATGTGACCTTTGTGGTTTCTGAAGAATAATTTCAGTCATGAAGATGTCTCCAGATGGTTTACTGAGTCTGTGCTAATTGATCTAGCACCTTAGGTATGTGTCAGTCTGGGATTTGGCAAGACCTTAGCTGAAACACAGTATTTTCCAGCCATATGGTTCTAGCAGAATGGCTCCACAATCCACAATGGCTCGTTGTTTCATATAGCTTCTGATGCACAGGCTGAGGAGGACTCTGGGATAGATCCAGTCCTGGAAAGTCATGAGACTGAATTGATAGTGTAATTTTGTTTTCACTGGTGTTTTGTGTATTAGTGTGGGAATGTAAACTCTAGTCTATGAGGTTTACATCATCTGCACTTGGTCTCCCATGGAGTTTCATTTTGAATCTAAGCACAGAGACATTTCTGCTTTTGTGCGATAATACTTTTGTACAAGTGTGTGCATTCTATTCAATGTGAGGCTGTTTTTTGTTGTTGTTGCTGTTGGTTTTTTTTACCAGAAGAAACCGACCCTCTGCTATGAACAAGTATGAATATTGTTACAAGATGGATATATTTTTTTATTTTGATGACAAAACTGAAAGACTCTTCAGACAGATTAAAAAAATTGGTTAGCATGTTTATCCTGGGATCACTGAATACATGCCCAGAAAAATCCCTGTTGTCTAAATACCAACTTGATTTCTGGGAGTACACAATCTAATTACTCTGCTATTACACTAAAATACTCTCGTTCTTGTTGGGTTTTGGCTCATTTGGGTTCCAAATGCGCCTTTTATCCAAGCAGAGTTTGATGCCATGAGCTGGTAAGCACAGTAAATCCATTATAAACTTGCTTTACACTTAATTTAAAATATTCTGCTCTTTATATTAAAGACAGGATTTAATAGTCTTCTGTACTTAATTATTGTTCTTATCCACTGTATAATAGTCTTTTGGAAAGTGTAAATTACTTTTTATTGCAGAGTTTGCAGAATCCATGGTGAAATACTGCTTCTACCAAAGGCTCATTTATGATTGCAAGTTTCTTATTGTAACAAGACTTGTTTCACATGTCTTCAGAGGTTTAAGGGCTCTTCCCAACCTTCCTTTTGTCCTTGAGAGTCCTGATTTACTAGAATAAGGTGTAATGTTTCCTGAGTGGTAACATTAAATGTATTATCCACTTGATGTGCTTGAATAGGAGTTATGATAGACTAACCCTTTTGGAAGTAGCTAATAAATCTCTTATTCTGAACATGGGTGCTGAGCAAGGAGACTTTGACTAAAACACATTTAGGGAAAATGTATATCTTAGACATCCATGGACACTATGATACGGAACCATTCTGAAATATGGTGCAATCTGCTAAGTGATTACCTGGCTAATTTTATGCCAAACACACTGTATCTTTTTTAACAAAGATTAATAAGAGCTGATGTCACAGAGGAATGTGTTGAATACCATAAATACAAGGATGAAAGATACAGTACATGTGGATTAACTATGGCTTTTGAAACTATCAACCAATCTATCATGAGAACTTTAATGATCTTCAGGATAAAAATATATACTGTTTAGGAAAAAACAAGGAAAAACAGTTATAATTTTTTCCACTCTTGGGATGACTTAAGTGTATTTAATAAACAATATTTAACAAACCATATATCTTGGCATGCAAGTATTAAACCTCTTTTAGATATAACTTTGTTGCCCTCTATAAAAATTGAATAAAGTATCTTATGTGTATCCAATAGTCAAGTTCAGTTATTTTTCATGGGTATCATTTGGTCTTCTAACAGGCACGGTGAGACTTTGAGAAGCACAGTGGAAGATGATTTATTTTCACACCATTTAACGTCACAGTCCTTATCCTTCCACAGAAACAGGGTCTGGATTTTCCTCAAGTGGAAACTTTCTGATAAAAGGTGTCTTAAAGTACAGTTAAGGAAGCAGCAGAGAAAGAACATAAAAATATTCCATCCTTTGTTTCGGCTGGATTCAGGAAGAAAGCTAATTCTGCAGGGACAAACAAAGCACAACAAAGCAAGGTATCATGTTTCATGCCAGAGTCCCCAATGTGGCCTGTAAAAAGTAGACAGAGGAAACTTCTGGAAGAAACCATTGGGTATGCTCGCTAGGAGGTGGTGGCCACTGCTGACGTGGCCGCTAGGGTGTGGTGTGCAGGTTATAAAGCAGGGAGAGCATGTGCTTTTGCCACAAGACCTCTCTGATAAAATGGTTAAGAGCTGGTGAGACTGTGGCCCCTTGAGCTGCCAACTTGGTCTTCCTGCAATTGGACTCATGTAGAATGCCAGTGGCTCCAGCGCTGCAGGTTACTTTTTAGCATGTAGATTAGAACCGTGTTGCCCCCCGTTCACTTGATTTAAGATGACCTGTCTAAAAGAGGCAGAGATAAGTCAGAAAGCAACCTCGTGGAAGAAGAGATAGAAACCTGTTTTGCTAGGCTGAATAATCAGTGTTCTAGCTCCACTAGAGTTGGTGGAATTTGACCACTGAGAATTTGACCTGCTAACAGCGAGTCCCTGCCCAACATGTGTATAGTCTAAAGATCCTGTCCTGTTATGAAGCTGCTGGGCCAACATGTTTGGTTACCTCTAACACTCCTGACTGCAGCTTGGGGTGGCTTAGACATTAATTTGTGAAAAGAGAATGCAGATCCATGAAAAGGAGCTGCATTGTTAGGGAATAGAGACAACATCTATCTGCACAGTTTCTTGCTCTGATTTATCTTCCCTTATTCTCTTTTTCAGTTTGCTAATTTTGATGAAAGTTTGTAGGCCAGAGTTTAACATTTTAAAATATTAAAGCTTGTAGATTCCAATTTAGCACGGTCTTTGACAATTATGTTTGAAAACTAGTGGTTGCTAAATGACATTTTTGTCCCCTGAAGGAACACAAATATTATTATGTCTTCTGATAGATACTATACTATGGAATTACTATGTTTGCATGTTATGTGTGTATTCACCTTCTGTAAAAGTGGAACTGTTCTAGACTTTGGAAGGTCCTGTATGCAGTACCTTTGTGAAGATAATTTCTTCTTTCCCTATAATCAAACCAGACTAGCACTCAGGTGTGTCCACAGATCTCAGTGACCTGAAAACAATACAGATTTATGCTGCTGTAATTTATTTGAAGCCTTGTCATCTGCCTTTAGTTTTGCAGTGAGATGTTAATCTTCTCAGATTCTGTGCACTGTTAGTACTTGTAAAAAGCTGTCCAAAACGTTGGTGTCAGCATTGTTTGATGACATTTACAATGAATGTTTCAAAACATATTGGCACTAGTTTAGAATAAATTTTACACATTGATTTCAACCTTTGCAAATAATACTAGGAAAAAAGCCCAGGATAAACATTCAGGGGTTTGATTTTTGGATGTGGGCAGTACAGCATGAACCATGTGTGTAATAATTAAGTAAGAAGGTGTGTTGAAAGGGACTTTTCCTGTGAAGCAGGTTGGTTAATTTGGTCAAAAGTCTGTGGGATTGGAGAAATAAACTTTCTGATGAAATGAAAAACTTAAATGAAAACTTTCCACTTGGGTTGAATTTCTAGGCTGTCTTCAAAAACACTAAAACTTACTGAACTCAGAAAAGGCTTAGTTTCCAAAACCAAAATTTAACTCTATAGGTAAGTGGAAATTCCAATTAAATTGAAAATTGTTCATTTTCCTAAAACGCTTTTGTGTGTGTTGGGAGGTGGGAGTATAATTTCCTGTCCGTCTCTCACACAGACTTGCAGCACTGCTTCTTTTTATATTTGCATGCAGCCGGAACTGGTGACTAAGGTTTCGCTAATATTGCAGATTCTATGAGCTGGTTGTTTGTGAGCATGTAATTGACCTTTGCTGGCAAAGCGATGTGAAGATAAGGAAGGGGAAAGGGTGGATTTCAATTCACTTATTTTCTCCAGCTTGGAGGAATACACACCAGTGCTGCTGCTTGTTTTAGAGATTATTTAAGTGCAGTTTGTAGTAATGGTTTCAGTAGCACATAAGGCAACTGAGTGTCTAACAGTGATTGCTTAAATGCAGCAGTAGGAACGCAAAGTTATTCAGCAAACATCTTCAATGTTGGGAAGACTGCTTAGCCACAGCAAACTGGCAGAAAACAATATCCTCTTCTATAGACAAGCAGTGTCCTTAATCCCTAACCGTACATGGACTCAATGAATGCTTTTTCTGAGTGGTGTCTAGGAGGCAAAACTAAGAAAGATACAAACCAAAACTGATTTCTCACTCCCTGGCATATTTCTTGTGTTTTCTCAGGACATGGGTTTTCTTCTCAAGCAGAAAGTATCAATTTATCCATGATAAACAAGGAGAAACTATTGTGACATTTTTTTTCAATCAAATTAGAGATAAGTGTGAGATAAGTTAACCTTAGGTTCTGAACTGAGACTATTACCTAGATTCAGACCACCCTAAATTTGGTGGTATTGGATGATAATTCTGTTTTGAAGGGAAAAAATAACCTACTTGAATGTTGACCCTCACTGGCAATTTCCATATAACTCCTGACTTTGTCCAGTGGTTTGGTGTAGCTGAATTACATGAGACTTCAGTATAAATCTGCCAAACACGACAGTTGCAACTGTGCTTTGAATGGTACTGATTTCCAGCCACAGAGATGCCACTGGGAGTGACAGAAGTGCTGATTTTTTACAAACGGCAGGGGAAATAATGTTGAGTGGAAGGGAGCGAAGCTTTTGTTATAATAATTTGTAATCTTAAATGCTCCAAATCCTTTCCAGTTTTGGACCAGCAAAAGATCTAGTCCTGCCTTCCTGTGGACTTCTTTCTAAATGCTGCATCCATAGCTATATCCACAGTGACTCTAGTGACTGAAGAAAGAGTTTATGTGCAGGTGTGTGTGTTATTGCCATGTGCCAGAGTTTGTATTGTTTTATATCCCTCGCTGATATAATTATTTTATGCTCAGTTTTACAGGTCTGGATTTTTTTAGCAGTAGGCTCTGAAGGCAGTGTGTGTAGTACGAGAGTAGGGTTATTCTTCCTTCCATAGCAGGAAAGATCGAAGAACCTTTTTGTCTCTGTCTCTCTCTCTTGGGGCAAGAAGACGGAAAGACAATTCTGAGGTGTTGAACGTCTTTTGCCTCTGTTGAAGTCAGCAGTGGTGATGTCTTCCTTGTGCTCATAGTACTGTGCCCAAAAAGCATTTTCATTTCAACATTGCAAAGGTAGGAGCTGAGAACAGGCTGTTTTTCTCATTGTGTTTATTCAGCCGTCTCTCGTTTCTGAAGACTGGGTTCAGGAGCAAGGTACCGCGCAGTCAGCTTCTCGACTTGCTGATGTTTGCACTCGCCTTCCCCTGTGACTCATTCCAAACACATCTCGTTCATTCAGGAGGGTAATTTTCTATTTCCACTTTGGTGCACTTCTCCTCCTCCTCCTCTGCCCTGTCCTTTCAGATCTAAAACATCCTGTCAGCTTCTGTTTATCTGATGGTTCAAATGTCCATGCTTGGTTTCTTTTTCCCTGTCGCTACGGTTTCTCCTTCCGTTCCAAAGGGTGTTTTAGTTGTCATTTCTATTCCCTTGTCAGCAGTATTCTTCTTCGTCTCTGACTCGGGCAGTCTGTCTACATGGTTTTCTTTAGAGGTGTTTTTGTGCTAAATGAGTGCCTCCTAGGAAGCCCAATGTAGCATAACATAATTAAGTGACAATATATGAGGTGCCAGTCCTTTACCAGGCAGTTAATGACTGGCTGGAAGATTTACAAGCATGAGGTAAAGTCAGAGGAAATTTAGCACTCCAGCTTGCAGTTTTAAATGAAAGGTAGGGGACATTTGAACACTCCTGTATACCAAATATATATCAGTTTAAACTTAGCCAGTGGTCAGCTTCTTTATCTCTATATTAAGTTGAATGAATGTTAAAATTCTCAGGGCTGAAACATGTTGCACAATACCATTCCCCATGGTGTACGGTGTGCCTGGGTTGTCTTGCTGAGGTGGAGGATGGCAGCAGGCTTCATTTTCATTCCATATCTTGCAGTATTTGCATGGTTATGTCTGGCATAACATTACTTAGGATTCTCACTGTTTTCTCTCTTCATTATCTTAATTGTAATGTCGTATACACCCACAACCTCCACAAAACAGCCTGTGCATTCTTTATCCCTTTTGCTTACAAGTTTTGCCTTAGCAGTGTGCTCTGAAGGTCGTGTCCTGTGCTTCATGATTAGCGTACCAATGGCCCAGGCAGGGCAAAGAAAAGTGTATCCCAGCCCCACGGACAGTTTGCACATTCCTCTGGGGTCTCCAGATTCCTTTTTCTAGACACAAATCGATCATATAACTCTCTGGCAACCCTTCACAGCTTGCAGAAGTGAAGTACAGGGATGTAAAAAATAACTTTATGCTTTATTATTTTTAGGTATCTAGATATACTGTATCCCGATCCCCATTGGCCCCTTCTGCAGCCCACATGGAAAGAAATATGAGAATGGTTTACCTTGGTTTGGAACTTACTGTACAGATTTGAAATGTTTCCAATGGGTTCTTTACTTTTAATCATATTAAATGTGAGTTTTCGAGACTGGGGGGAATTATGCTAGCAAGACTTGGGGAAAGCATGTGCATGTGGCATGCAGAATATAGGTTGAGCAGTATCTGTTCACATGCACCTTTTTAAGAGATGAAGGGGAAAAAACAATCTCTTTGAAATGATGTCTCTGACATTATTCCAGGTAGTGTACCAAATCCTTCTACTTTTGCCTTTCCCTGCCCCCACCTTAGCTCAATAATGTTTCCACTCATTACTTTACTTTTTTTTTCTTCTTCCCTCGTTTTGGTAACAGATTACTGTGGCCACTAAGAGGTACTGTTGATACAGCTCTAGTTACCACAGTTTAGTTACTGAAACCAACAGATATTTTTGTATGCTCTTTGCATATTTGAGCTGGTCTTTAATTGTATCCTTTTATTTGTTGTTGTTTTTTTATAAACAAGTAGGCTGTTTACATTAGCTTAGATTTTCACATGGTTTTATGCCGTTCAGCTTCATGCGCATGTACAAGCCATGTGAATATAATGTGAAATCATATAAGCCAGAGTTAGCAATGAAGAGCACGTATCTGCTGTTCAGGCCCTTGGTTACCTTTCCTGGATGCTGCTGCTGGAGGTGCCAGTTGTGCTGTCTGTCACACCACACTGATAATATGTTGTGGCGGCTTTTATTATGCTTGAGGGTGATGTGCATGCACTCCGCACCTGTTTGCAAACGTATGTCCCATCCCCAGATCAATCTCCTGCTCCAAAAAAACTGCTCGAGCAGTAGTTCCTTCCCCCCAGGTCTTTAGTGAAGGGACACTTTCCCTAGAAATTGCAGTGGCATCTTTCTTGATGCGTGATGTGGTGGATGTTTGAACTAAGTGAGACCGAGTTATGCCAAAGAAGGAAATACCAAGCATCCCTGAAGGAAGAGTACAGGGTCCTCCAAGGCTGCTCATTTCAGGGATTTTGATGTTGGGGCTGGTGTATCCAGATGGTACCCAACCTTCTAGACTTGTTTCAGAGCAACATCATAGAATCATAGACTGTCCTGAGTTGGAAGGGACCCACAAGGATCATCGAGTCCAACTCATATCCCTGCATATGACAACTCCACAGCTCCCACCATGTGTCTGGGGACATTGCCCAGTCTCTTCTTGAACACTGTGAGGCCTGGGGTTGTGACACCTCCCTGGGGAGCCTGTTCCAGTGCTCCACCACCCTCTGGGTGAAGAAACCTTTCCTAATGTCCAACCGAAACCTCCCCTGGTACATCTTCCTGCCATTCCCTCAGGTTTTGTCATTGGTTGCTAAAGAGAAGAGTTTGGCACCTACTCTTTCTCCTCCGCTTGTGAGGAAGATGTAGACCATGATGAGGTCTCCTCTCAGTCTCCTCTTCTCCAGGCTGAACAAACCAAGTGACTTTAGTCAATCCTCATCCAGCTTCCTCTCCAAACCCTTCACCAACTCTGTAACCCTCTTCTGGACACTCTCCAACAGCTTAAAGTCTTTTCTATCCTGTGGTGCCCAGAACTGCACACAGTGCTCCAGGTGAGGCCACACCGGTGCAGAG
This sequence comes from Columba livia, assembly GCF_036013475.1. Lineage (NCBI taxonomy): Eukaryota > Metazoa > Chordata > Aves > Columbiformes > Columbidae > Columba > Columba livia. The sequence continues at coordinate 65,792,759 of NC_088605.1, read as the reverse complement.
TAGAGCAGGACAATCACCTCAATCACCTCAACAACTTATTTTGGCTGCTTACAGCCTGCTCTGTAGTTATGTGACTGGAGGGCTGCTGACGTGGAAAACAAGCTGGTGGCCTCTTGTTTCTGGAAAGGCATGTGAAGTTATTATTATATACTTACTACAATCTATTCCTATTTTTGCCTGACTAGATGATCTTCCTATCCTTTGCTGTGGCTCCTTTCAGACAGGAGAATCTGGATTTGTGTTTTGGTTTTAAGTCTGTATACTGATTTCTGAATCTTGAGATGAGCTCGTCTAGACTACTGTTTTTGAATATGGAAATTTGGGGAGGTTTTTAATATTTCTTCCTTTCATGTAATTTCTCTGATGTTTTTTTGTTTCCTGAATGTCTTCTGGTTGAATCAATCCAGCTTCTCCATCTGAGGAATTCTGGATAATTAGTTTGGAAGGAGTACTAGGTACCATGCTGATATCTCAGTACCATTCTGGAGACACAGAACACAGAGCAATACCGGCTCTGTTAGGTGCTCGTATTACCATTTCCTGTCCTTGAAACTGCTCCATGTTGGCCTGCCCAGCCTGGCAGTACACTGTGCCTGTCTCTGCCTCCTGCCTGGTTGCTCTTGCTGCCCAGATGGCCTTGGTATGGATTTCTGCTGTATGAACAATTTCAGTTGCAAGAGACCTCAGGATCATTGAGTCCAACCGTAACCTAACTCTAGCACTAAACTATGTCCCTAAGAACCTTGTCTATGCATCTTTGAAACACCTCCGGGGATGGTGACTCCACCACTTCCTTGGGCAGCCTGTTCCAGTGCTTTGCAACCCTTTCCATGAAGAATTTTTTCCTAATATCCAATCTGAACCTCCCCTGGCACAACTTGAGGCCATTTCCCCTTGTCCTATCACTTGCTACTTGGAAGAAGAGACCAACCCCCTCCATGCTACACCCTCCTTTCAGGCAGTTGTACACAGCGATAAGGTCTCCCCTCAGCCTCCTTTTCTCCAGGCTGAACAGCCCCAGTTGCCTCAGCCGCTGCTCATCAGACATGCACTCCAGATCCCTCACCAGCTTCATTGCCCTCCTCTGCACTCTATCTAGTATCTCAATGTCTTTCTTATGATGAGGGGCCCAAAACTGAACACAGCATTCAAAGTGGGGCCTCACCAGTGCCAAGTACAGTGGCACAATCACTGTGTCCAAACAGCTCGTGCTGTGCAAGTGTTGCCCTGCTTTGGCAGGGGGTGCCCCTGCAGAACACTCACCTCTGTGCTGTCCCTGCTCAGCTCCTCCCAGGGGAGCCAGGGCACTGCTCCAGTTTCTTTTCTTTGCTCCTGTTTAGAGTGACAGTTTTTGCAGAGCTTTTCAGCTGTGCAGAACAGCTTTGTCTCAAGGATTGCATTTGTTCTAGCAGTGGGGTGAGCACTCTTGCGTGGTGGGTTTTCCTGCCTCCCCCAGTTGTGAAGCTTCACCATTAAGACATTTTGTGGGATGCACTGGGCTTCTCAGTGCCCTTTTTAGGGTTCCCCTATAAACTGGCTGAATACAAATTTGTTAATAAATGAATGTCTGCAGATAGCTGTTAGTTATCGTAAGGTTTGTATTAAACATATCTTGGTAGTGCTTGTACAGGACACATTCGAGATTCATGGACAGCATTTCCTTGTTAGCTCATCTTTGCTCCTTTCTGTTTGTGAAGCAGTCAACTTTACATCATGCTTATTAATTTCTGGACTTTATATTAAGGTGTATTATTTTTTTGTCTTGATGGTTTCTCTCTGAGTTTCATATAAAAAAAGAAAAATAGTCACAATCCAAATGAATGTCTCTGGGAAATACTTCCATTATGGAAAGAAGTTGGACTATTTTCCAAAAGTATAAGTGAAGATAGTCTTTAAAGTTTAGTAAAGAGGGTTTTAGGAGCAAGTCTTTTCAGGTTTTCCAAGTGTCATGAATTTCCTATTGAAACATGCTCCAGACTCATATACATGCTGATGTTTAGATACCCAAGTCCTACTTAATCCAGTGATGAAATGGCTTGCAGATTTCAGCTTTGGACACTTTAGGAATATCCTTCCTTTTCCCTTCTCCCATCTTATGTTTGTGGGTGTGTATATTTAAATCAAAATTTAACTTGTCAACTCTTAATGAAGTAACAAATCAATGTGGATCTCTGCTTTATGCCAAGATGAATCTTCTTCTCCAATGAGCATATCCATTACCTTTTGGGATTGCTTTTCAACCCCATGCATATAATCCCTCTCATTTAGCATCAAACTACCTGCATTCATTTTGAGTTGTCGTTATGAAGTCACTGTATGCTATAGTGAGAATTCCCTTAATTTAAATGTGTGATCATGAGTAACACCTGAACCTTATGCACTCGAAGCATGTCCAAATGCATGTCTGTTTAATTGCTGACCGTCTGCCTGTGTATATCGCTGCCCTCTCCTGTATGAAACGGGTATTGCTCCAAAATGTGCATCAGGCCATTTTATTGAGCATCTAACAGCCGTGCCATCCTCCTGCTGAAGGAAAAGGGTCTTGAGGCTTTGACCTGGGAAATGTTCTGTTCGTCGTTTCTGTGAAGCTCAGAGTGCCTGTGGTGAGCAGCAACAGGATGAGCCTCTGTGCCTTCAAAAAACAAAGGGAGAAAGGAGGGGGAGGACTTAGCTGGTTTTGCCACAAAGCAGGTTAGAGTATTGACTTGATGTGGCTTTATTATTAAAAGCACTAAGAATTAAATGAAGTTTCTTTATTGCTTTGCTTAATGAGCATCAGGACAGCATCCTTTTATTGGGAAACACGTTGGGCATTTGAATAATACTTTCATAACATGGAAAGCTCTATTTGGTTGTTTGATGCATATGGGGAAAACTGGCCCAAACCAAGTAATCTAAGTTACAGAGTTGGGATCTGAATCTGAAATTGCCCACAATGGCAACTACTTGGCTCTAGGATTTTGGAGTGGAACTTTAGAGATAGCATGGCTAGATCCAAAATCCAGAGAAGTTCAATGCATATTTCCACAAAATTAAGAGTCTTATTAGCTGAGCTCATTTCTAATTGCAACTGGAAAGGGCACTTGTAAATCTGAGTGTTCTTTGTTACTTTCTGAAAGAGTTGCTATCTATTACCATACATCTATAAGACATTGTTGAAACCAGCTGAATCATGGTCTCTGTCACAGTTAGGAGGCATATTGACTGGCAACAAAATTACAAGCAATCACAGAAAAAGCAGAAATTCTCTTTAGTTCCAAGGGTGTGAATACAGCAGCTGTGTGAGAGCCACAGGGTAGGGAGCTCCAACAAGTGCCAAGTGAGGGACCAGATGGCTTGAGGGATTGGTAAAACACATGAAGTCATTTGCCTGTAGGCTATGAATTCAAGTGCAGCTCAGGCTTTTATACTGGTTAAAAGTTATGGTTGTCTGCAGTGATATTGGACTGGACTTTGAGGTGCTAGCATACAAAACTGAACGAAAAAGGCCCCTAATGAATGAAGAAGCAAAGGCCACTGTTACAACTGCTGTAAAGGGTTAGGTTTCCAAAGAGTGCTCAGCCCATTTGGTATCGAGTCTTTTGAAAATTAGTTCGCTTGTTTAGGGGTTGAACCTAGACAAGTTTTTTTTCCTTCCCTAAACAAATGAAACACCCCCAAAAAGAGAGGGGTATTCTCTCGATTTACTAGCACTGGCTAGTTTCTAGATTCCTTTGATTCCTTTGTCAAAAACTTCATTCAAGACTGAAATGTATGAGCTGAGACACTCTTAGCATGGAATTTACTTTTTTCCCTTTCTTTCAGGTTAGAGTTGGATGCAGGAAATGGGTATAATCAGGCTCTTAAAATTCAGATAAGCACTGAATTTGCTTATTCTGTGCAAAATGAAGCTTTTTTTTGTCTCAAGAGGGTGGTAGATGTGATATCTCTTTCATTTAGAACAAGTAGATATTAATAAATTAAAGGAGGCTTCCAGGCTTGAGGCTGGAAGGAAGATGTGTTGTTAGCAATTGAATTTTAATTGTAGGGGCTGTTTCTCCAAAAGCTGTATTCACAGGTTAGTGAGGGAGGTAATATTAACACAGACAGAATACGATAGAAAATGTGACTTTGAATGCTTTCTATGCTGGATGTGGGTTCACTGGGATGGAGATGGGGAAGAGGTTTAGGACACCATTTAGGACACCATTCTTCTGCTTCTCAGCTGGGATTTAGCAGCCTCTCCTTTCCTGGGTGTTGGGTGGTGCTAAGGTGTGTGACCCACTCAGGGATGCTGTGTGGGACTAGAGGCAACCGTTAGGGCAAAATGTCACACTGCCCATGGATAAGGAGGTTCCACCTCTGTGTTCATATCTGGGCTGTGCCTGCATGTGCATAATGTGTGAGGAGGCCTTGTCTGTGGTACAAAAGTGGAGGAGGTACGGAATGATTGGGAGCTTGGGATGATAAAGGTATGTTTGGAGAAGGTATAGTTGAGTAAGCCATTGCCAAATGGCTCATCCTGTTCAAGACTGACAGACAAGAGGGAGAAGGGTGATGGTTCAAAATGGAAGAGTGACAAAAATGTGACAAAATGAACAACTCACCCTATTCACTTCTAACTACAAAAACAGTCACTCCCCTGTGATTCTTGCAAACATCTGCCACCAAATTTACAACTAGTCTGGCAGCCAGATGTTGAGGTTTGTAATCACAAGCAGTGAGATAAAGCTGCACATCCTGTGTCCTAAGGACTCTGCTACCCAACCATGTCTTCTCTGTTCGTAGATTGCTCTCCTTTTTTGTTATTTGGGCTTGTTTTCCACATTCCTGAGCTCAATAAGTCTAAAAGCAATAATTTATTCACCTGCTGGACCTGTGCAGCTGGAGTATTGGGACAGTGATGGAGTACAAATTCAAGAACAAAACCCCAAACAGTGATTCTTTCGACACATAGTAAGCTCCAAGCATTTTTTTTTTCAGCTCAGAATTTTCCGTTTATGTAGGAAGATGAACTTGAAATGTTCTTAGCTTTGTCCCACAGATTAATCCAGGCATTTCAGTGGTGCTTTTGTACATATTGTTAATATGGTCAACTGACAAAAGTGAAGCAACTGAGATGAGTAAGTTATGATCTCCAGAAAGTTTAGGTGATGGTGATTAAGCACGGCCAACTTGTAAGTAAATAAGATGACATCAAATCTGAAAATCACTGTGTTTGATATCACCATATTTTGTGAATTTTTATTATGAAGGCAATATAAAGACACTGTAGTTCTGTCTGTATGCTATCTGGTTTCAGTTCTTTGGCATGCTTACTTTAGAAAAATAACCTGTTTGATAATTTTCCACTTCATCTTGCTCTTTTCATGGCTACTGCACAGAAAACCCTTTTGGAAGGTGGATGGTTCTCTGTGATAGATGGATTCAGAGAATCTAGGTATGAAGAGAAAATTGTTAAGAGTTGCTTGTAGAGATGTGAGGGAGGAGGAGAGAAGTGTTGAGTAAGAGGTGAACAGAAATTAACAGCTTTTCATGCCGCTTGACACAAGTGTTGATCAGAAACCATAGAGCAGCAAACCACACTTAATTATTTGAGAATAAAACCTAGATTTCTACTTCTCATGTTGCTGCACATTTCATGCTGCTTATAGGTGTTTGCATATTGCAATGGTGAATGTTTCCATGTATTCTGTTTTGGTTTTTTAAGAGGTAGTTTTCTCAGTATTTGGAGTCTTTGGGATTTGGTTTATAAAAGTGAAAGTGATTTCTGTATTCAAGAAAGTGCATACAATAAGGCTTGTGTGATCAAATGTAATTGCATTTCTTTTTGTCTGGGAGGATAATAACAATTTTCTTTCAATGATGAGGTTTTATTTTCTGACATATCAGTGAGCCACTTCAAAGATATCTGCCTCCAAGTAAGTTTAAGAGAACTGAACACAGCATCTTGGGTTCTGAATGTAGAAGTAGCAAACAGAGACATAATCTCTCTTATTATGCTTGTGCCTTTGGAAAAAGAACATGTCAGAAGTATTGCTGTTCTTTGTTTTTAGCATGACTAATAAATTGCACTAGTCAACTGGATGTTCCTTTGGAAGGTTACAGTAAATCATGGGCCGGGACATAAGCCAACATTTCCATCCACGATGCAAATCTTAGAAGGTACAAATAGAGTGTGTTGGGCTATTCTTTGATATGGCTTCGTTGTGACAAAGTCTGGTCACAAGTAATAGAGCCACAAGAGGGCAATGGGTCTTTTATACCAGCTGGATGTAGCCACCCCCCATTGCTTCCCCTTGTATCCCCCCAAAAAAAAATCAAACAGTTAAGTCAATGGTAGAAAGCAATTTAAAGGAAAACAGCTGGTTGAAAGCAGAGGAGCGTGATCCTGAAGAGCTCTGTTCAGGTCTGCAGACTTACTCTCAAATAGAGCTGTGTGCTTATTATTTGCTTAGAGGTTCTGTAAAAGTTGTATGTGCTTACAGTCCACTTCTTAAAAGAGGAAATCTCGGTTCCTATATGCAGTTCTTATGCTCCTGTGCTAGATTTATTATCAAGTTTATGGCACAGTTGACACTTGGAATGTATCTGGATGTACTCAGATTCAGATGAGTGCTACTTATGCTGTTTCTCAGTTCCATTGGTATATCCTTCTTCTTCTCCTCCATCCCCCCCCCCCCCCCCCGCTTTTTTTTGTTTTGTTTTGCTTTAAGGTATGACCAATGTGTTTTGAAAATATTTGAAAAATACATTCTGCAGTTTGGCATATGGTTATCAAGGAAAAATTCTTAAGGTACTAAAGGAGTGTGTACAAGCTGCTCATATTTCAAGACTCACTACTAAGGAAATACCTTACTATTCAATAGATATTCACTGCATTAGACAATATTTTTTTACATGAGGGCTTATACAGGTCTCTTGAGGTCATTGGCCCCTTTTGAAGGAGGAATAGCGTATAAGGCTTGCTACACTGGAATTAAGATTGACCCAATAAGGTCTATCTCATTCATTCTCACTTTTTTGCCCACCTACTGTTTTTTCTCTTTAGAGCAGGTAGTTGGAAGGGAAACAGGTATCTGAAAGCAGACATTGAAGGGGAACAGTTTAGTTCTCCCCATTTCACCTCGCCGATTTCTTTATTCATGAAAATGAATAGCAGTTTACAGAACAGTTTTGCAATTTGGAGTTAAGAAGCAAATAAAATGAGATACATTATTAGGCAACAGTAGAAGTTTGGACTGAGACTAAATGATGTGAATTTTCTTTGCCTACGAAGGTTGAGCAGCTTATTTTTGCTGGAGATGGAGGCAGTAGGGTGGGATGTGAGCAGGGGATAGCCCTGATGATCCTAGTCTGTTCTATTCCGCCTCTGTAGTAAGTGCTGCTGCGACTTATTTTGACATTTGCATATATGCGCAACATACAGAAAGAAGAGAACTTCCTCCCTCACCTCTGCCTTTTAGCAGGTTTTAGAAACGGCAGTGTGGCAACACATTTGTGGTACTGCTGACATGGCTGTAGCTGAGCAGCCCTGTTGTGGAAGCCTCCTCTACAGAGAAATGTTACCAAGTTTCAAGACTCATGAGAGTTGCTAATTTTGGAAAACTTTCACTGAAGTGCTTACCAGCTCAGCTGAACTTTGGTTTCATCTATTAGTAATTACTTCCAGAAGTTAGCCTGTGTGAGAGGAAAATCCTCATCCTCTCCTGACTGGGATGATGGCTGTGTGAAATAGGACTGTGTTCTGTTTTAGAGCTCCAGGCTGGGGATTTTGTCTGTTCTGGAAGTCAAGCTTTGAGGGTGACCAGGCTGCCTCACTTCATCCCCTCCACTTGTCTTGATGATGCAGTCTCTTACTTTACTGTTAGTTTTATGTGTGCTAATTATTTTCTCCTTGTCTAACTACCTAGAGCAGAGTTTCTTCAACTTATTTCCAAATCCCTCTCTCCACTGATAAGCTCGGAAGGTCCCTGGCAGCATGACAGTGTTTTCTATACTCTTTTTTCCTGTTATGTAAACTTACTCAAGAAACTTTGTGAACTCACTTCTTGAAGTAGCTAGGAGACTGAGGACAGAAAAACCAAACATACTCCCAGGGCAGTCCCCCTTGCTTTGGCTTCTTGGTGGCAGCAATATTGATTGGGTTGACTTCATAACGAATCGTGTGGGTTGATGTCTTGACACCGGCTCATTAGCGTGGTGAAGTCACTTGCCATGTGGGTGAATGAAGATCTTGGCGTGGTGACTGGTGCAAAGAGAACGCGCCAGAAAACTGAAGTCAGTGCAAGAGCTGAATGTTTATTTAGATAAAAACATGTTTGATAGTGACATGCAACCTGGTTGGTTGGGTCTTACGCTTGCTGTGTTCGCTGATGTGTAGAAAATAATTAAAAGATGTAGAAACATGTCTAGGAGTCTCTCAGTTATTGAGGTAGAAAGGAATATTTCTGTAGCTTTCAATGACCTTGTGAGTTTAGCTTCCCTCTGTAATTAAAAAATAAAAAAGTAGGAAGGAAGCTAGCTTTCTTGAATTTCAGGTTCTTTTTTAAATGAGTCAGCAGAGTCTAATCTATACTCTGATTAAGTGCCTCTAGCCAGGAGATTTAAAGAGGAAACAAATACAGTTTTGTTAGTCCTCTTCCTCCATCCTCCTGTTGTGCCATTTCTGTGCCTGTTATTTTTGCAGGCTTGACAGACGTGCATCCGTATGCAGAGAGGCACACACGCACACCCATCCTGCTCGGCTTAGTGCAATCGGCTGATGCAGAGTCTGCTGCCTGGACTTGTCACAACTTGATAGCTCTCTAAACGTTGTATTCCTTGTTGCCATAACACCAGGAAAAATAGTATGGGATCCTGTATTATAAATATAGCTGAAGCCTTGGGGAATAGGAGCATTTCTAAGTAACTTGAACCTATGTCAGAACATAATTCTTATAAATAAATGGGAACTTAATTACTGAATACTAACTGGATTTTTGCCTGCTGTGGCACTTGACCTTGCTAGACAATTATTATACTAAGGGATTATCTTTTAACAGAACACAGTTATCTTTCCTGTTTGTTTTTCTTATTTTACTATTCACATAAGCCAAGGGAAATGAAAAGCATTCTAATCAGTCATGGGTGTTTTTACTGAATTAGCTTTAGCTTTATTTGGAGGGTTTTTATGCAGTACATTCAGTTTACAACTAGAGGAAGGTTAAGGTTGAGAAGAGAATTTGACAGGTTTGTTTTACAAAGCCATGTCAGTGAGGATGTGAAATTGGCTAACAAACAGATAAACATCTTGTTAAACTGAGTTATAAATGAGATACAAACTCAACTGTGAGAACAAAACCACATTCTTCACCTAGGGAACTATGATACATGACTTGAAATATATTACCCCAAAGCACTCTTTTTATTTCAGACTTCCAATTTAGTTCTAAAGAAAATTTTATAAAATGTATCATGAAAAAATTGTACCTCTTGCTTGATAGAGCCAGAAGTCTAAACTTGCTGCCATTCTGCATTTGACACATAACCCCTTGTGTTAATGTCTGTCTATCTGTATAATTTTTAAAATTTACTTGCCTGCCATTGTCTCTTCATACCAAAGAACCTCAGCAACCTAGTACCATTTTTCATAGATGCCAAGTACACTGCAGTCTTCTAGAGTTTTTTGAGATTCAACAGTGCTGTGCCTTACCAAAAACTGTATGTCTAGCTATAGGGTGGGTGGCTGAGCTCTAAATAGACTCAACTGTGAAAATGTCAATGCCAGTTACCTCTCTTATACTGTGACTGTCTTTTGATGGCTGTGTCTTAACAGTTCAAATTTGGAAGGAGATTTAATAAAAGAAGTAAAACAAAAGCAACCTGAAACTTTTTGGTTTCTAGCTTCAATACATGCTTAGAGAGGAATTCAAGTAGCAAGGGTCACACTGAAGTTTTGATACTTTATAGAATTTTTGTTATCATCTTAATAATCTCAACACAGAGTTAAAGAAAAATGCATGTTGGGTTTTAGTTTTGTATTTTGTTTTGTTCACAAGGGCACCAAACCTTGATTACAAAATGCAATAAACCAGAAATGATTTCTCATCCAAGTTAATCATCTTCATCAATTTGTCTGATCTTCAATGTATGAAATACTTAGCTGGTAGGGATCTGAAAGCATGCAAGCTAAACAAGCCCATTTCCATTACCCTCCCATTTCTCTTTGTGACCCTCTGCTGAATTTGGTCAAGATTATCAACATTCTTTTAGCACTGGGACTATCAGAAGTGGATGCAATGTTCCAGTTACAGCTTGAGTGCCAAGCAAAAGGGTATATAAAAATTCTGAAAGCTTTGAAGACTGATCCTTTGTCAAGGATAATGGATTATACATTTTACAGTACTGATGTGACAGAATGGGAATTTTTATTGAGGCTGTACCTGGCTACCATCATAGAGACAATTCTTCAGACAACACTTCTTCCTTGGAAATAGGTTAGCTTGAATTTTGTAGCCTGTGGAATCATTAGGTTATATGTCCCATGTCTTGTAAAAATGAAAATGGTCACAGACTTTGTCTTCAGGATTTTTCCCCTTCTTCCTATGTGCAAAATGATAGCAGAAGCTGTGAAGAAACAATAGAAACTTAGTAAGGACTGGTAGTCTTATTTCCCGTACAAATGCCATAAGAGCAGTTCTGGAGCAGGAGGAATTGAATGATGTTTTGGAACCAAAATGCTCTATGCTAGGGGTCTTTCCTTATAGTTACCTTTGCAGTTGCATATGAGAACCTGATGAATGAACAAAAAGAAATCCGGTCCAAAATGTATGCTGGCCTAAACCCTATTAAGTTGAATGAGGCTGCTTTACTTTATACCCTTTGAGGTCTAGCTTTAATGCTATTTGGTTGCTGAGGAGTTACAAAACAGAATATCAAAGTATTTTAATTTCAAATCTTAAGTGTATGATGGAAAAGAGTAAGAAATTGTACAAAACTTTACAGGGATGTCTGTGAATCATAGAATTTCTGTGGTGATTCCAGCAAGAAACTGTGATGTGGCAACTGTAGCTGGATTGTTCTTGATATGAGCATCCTACTTCATGCCTTAATTAGCCCTCCCACATTATCAGCTATTCTCAATCTAATCTGCAAATCCATTCTCAATCTAATCTGTTTCTTGCGAAAGAAGGCTCAGCTGAAGGAGTTGAGAAGGATTTTTTGGACTCAATATGCATCTCTGTCTGAAAGGAAAGGATTTTTTTTGTAGGCTGACCGCAGCATTGTGTAGTGAGGAGGCTTCTGGGCCTTGATCAGAAATGCAGTTGAGGAAAAAAAGGCCATTTTGTTAATCAGCAATTCTTATTGAATGTGGTGGTACTCCCTCACCTCTCACATTTTAAAATGGAGAAGAACCTTATGCTTCAAAATCTGGAAATTTGTAAAGTCTGGAAAGTTAGTACCATTAGTAGGTTTAGTCCTGACTGTGAAGTGTTGTAGTTAAGATTTGTAGACAAAAAAGATTTGCATTTTTGCATTTCTGCCACAAGATCTCAGGAGACCTTATGATCTTAAGTCTGTCTAGGAAAGAGGTTATATTGGTGTTACTTCAACAGGAGAAACTAGGATGAGGTTTTCAGCAGGGTAGCATAAATACCTGCTCCAGGGTCACCTGGCTACTGTTGAGCAAGGTCTCTTGCCAGCAGGTGTGAGGAGTTATTTCTGCCTGCAAAATGAAGGAAGCACAGGGAAACAAATCAGTCTGTGATGAAGATGGCAAGAAGCTAATGGGCATGCAAAGCACAGCAGTCAGCGGTGAGTGTTGGAAGCTCAAGAAACCATATTTGAATGAGTTTTATGATCTTTCCTACTTCATGACTTATGAGGGAAATCAAAGCCTGGTAGTTCTTGAAAGCATGTGATTGTGTTGGTTTGTTTCCATTTGTGCTCTTTGTCATCAGAAAGAAGGGATGACATTTCAGTAGCTGGTATGCCCTGTGAATGGCTGTATTGTGCCATACAGCCCTGACCTTCTCGATATTCTGTCATCTAAATGCCAGTCGCCCCTTTAGGGCTTCAAAAGCTCTTGGGAAGTGTGAGGCTATGGGGAAATTAGACTGCTGGGGAGACAGAGTAGTGTGATTCATTGTCCTACACCACAAAATATGAAGGTTATCATTCTGAGGCAGCTCTCTAATGAGTGATTGCAATGAGGATGGGCTGAAGGAAGCTGAGGGTGAGCAGCTCTGTGTCTGTGGGCTTTTGGAGTCCTTCTGTGCAGAACAGCGTGGTTAGATAAAATCAGTAGGAAAATGGCATTTCTGTGTGTGGGTGAGGCATTGCTCACCTTCTGCAGAACAGGTAAGACTGTGACCCTCAGGTGCTGCGTGCTGCTGGCAGGATGAAGGGCGTCCTGTACTTGCCCTGTCTGTTGTCTCCCTGGTCTATTTGGGTCATAAGCTTTTCAGTGGAAAAGACTGTCTTATGTGGCACGTGCTCAGCTCAATTAGCCCTTTTTGATCTCTGACTGTTGTTGTAATAAAGAGAGATGATAATATTTGCACATGGAAAGCAGGTGTGGGCATTCCTGTTGTGTGTGTGTTTTTTTTTTTTTAATAACTTTATGATTTTGCCTCTAAGTCCCTGTCAGTGATCTCTGAAGAAAGCCTGGAAGTTATGTAGGGAGAGAGAGCTCACCTGAGTGCTGAGGCATTGTGCCTGTCTGTCTTGTTCTGTTTCTTCATTTATTGTTGTCTGTTTATTACTAAAGTTATTAGTTTTCTCTTAATCAATCCTTGGCATCTTCCTGACCTATAAAACCTATTTATTAGTACAGCATATAAGTATGTGAATAATTGTGGGTGGGTGGAAATGGCATTTTAACATTTGTGTGGTAAATAAGTGGCAAAGCAGGAAATCCCATTTAGGATCACCCATGTCAGGAGAACTGGATGTTCTTTTTTCTTGCTCGCTCAGTTTGCCTCTGACCTTAGGCAACTTGCTTTCACGTCTATGTATCAGTTTTCCAAACTGTAAAGTGGGGTTAATGATCTTTATGAAATTGCACTCAGTTGTCTTGATATATATGTAGAGGCAGTCATGTTATAGTCTCATAGTTTTGAATTATGTTGCAAAGTGCTAGAAGCCAGGGAATAAAGTGTCAGTACAACTTCAGTATGTTTTCTCTTTCTGAGTCTGTATTCTTGCTCACAAAGTATTTAAAGAACACTTGAGTGCTTTATTTTGCAACAAGTTACAAAGTGTGCATATTGTTAGCCCATACTTTTTTCCTACAAATTCCTTACTTCCTACATCATCAAGAACCTCAGTGCTTACTGATTTCTATATTATGTTTGCTACTATTTTTTTTTTGTTCAAAACACAGCCTGTGAGTCATTTGCTGTGTGTTTTTCAAACCTTGCTTTGATTACGAACTTGTTAATTTTCTACTTGCTTTTTTTCCATGGCACTTATTACTGCAGGAGCCATAATGGGAACCAGAATTTGAGTTTCGTGTTCATTTGGAAACTTGAAAAATATTTCTCTTCCAAGTCAGTGTTTCCTATTGAAACAAAATTCCAAAATTATATTTTGGAAGAGCTGATGCAGATGCGTGTCTATGTATGTATATGCATACAGTTTTGTATGTAAATATGAAACATTTAATTAAAAATTTTTAACTTTGCTTCTGATTTCAATTTACACTGCAAAGTTGAAATAATTTTGCTTTTTGAAGGTCAAGATACAGTAATAATATAAATATTTAGACTTATTACTAATTAGTACGTGTGTATTTTGTATTTAAAAAAAAGAGCAGAGAGATTTACATATCTCATGCTGTAATATCAAGACCCTATCTTGCCCAGTGAATTTGGGAACTTACCACATGTGTAGTGAGAGAACTTGAGGAATTCAGCAGCTAATAGGGGATGTAACTCAGTTTATTTGGTTTCTATTGAGAGCCCTAGAGGAGTTAATGGCACTGCAGCATGCAGCCATTCCATGAAAGCATAGATTTCTAACTGGAATATTTTTGAACAGCTTGACTAATTACACATGCAGTCCGTTCCCCACTTCTACCCCAGCAATGATTCCTTCTGCTGAAGTCAAATGTGTTGACGGTTCAGTCTAAGCTGCTGAAGGGAACCGTTTTGTAAAAGTTTTGCAGGTTGGTGCGCAGCCTCCTTCTGTACATGCCACCTCTGGAGTACGACCACATATGTGCTTGACGGACACCCATTCTGCGTTGCTGAATAATGTATGCAGGAAGGATTGCATCTACAGTTAAAGTCGGCAGGTGCTTAGTCTTTGCTCCAGTGACTTTGCTCTGTGTAGTGCAAAACAGCTGGGAAGCTGCCTGAATGAGAGAAGGGAAGATTATATTGGCCTAAAGGCAGCTTGGGATGTGTGTCATTGCATGGCTGGAAGGAAGGAGGGTGGGAATGGGAGGAGCGTTCTGTGGCCATCTGTTATCCAGGGACTGCGTTTATCTCTTCCTTGGCCAGGCTTAGGTGGGAGTAGGGAAAAGAAGACAATGCAAAACGGTTTAGCAATCCTACTTCTACCTTCTCAAGCCTCCAGAGCAGGGAATTCAGCCCTTCAGGAATACTTGTGTTAATCTTGCTCTTTCATCTTGAGGCTTGCATGCATGTGCATGTCTTTTAAATGAAAGCATGTCTGCAATAAGGACTCTTGGGACATGAATGGCTTCAATTTCTGGAAATTCCTATATACTCTACTTTGGGGTCTTTCTTCAATCTTTATATATAAAAATATATATACATATATTTTTTTTTTCCTTAATGCTAAGACTTCTAACTTCTTTTTAGCCTTAAACTTATTCTTGTCTGTGTTTTATTTTTATTTTATTTCATTTTATTTTTCTTTCTGAGAAACAGGGAGAGGGAACATTTGTAGTTAAACATGTATGGCCTTTTCTCATCTTTGTTTTTTCTCATGCTGCTGTCATTTCTGTCCCCTCACCCCATGCCACAAATCAGCAAATGTTTTTCTTTCCTAATTCTAGAAGATTATTTCAAAATGGGAAGTCCTTCCTTCAAAAAATATGGCATTTTGGAACATAAACCTTAGCAGACCATCTCAGCCCATGAGAATGGAACTTGTATTAAAAGCTGTGTTTGCAATATTAGAATGTAGCAGTCTTGGAGTTTCATAACTACAAAAGATTTGCATGGATCCTGTGACATATTTGATGCATTTTGGAAAAGCACATTCAAATAGATAGTAGCTCTAGTTGTAGGGAAGAACAAGCAATCTTTTTGAAAGGCAAGCCTAATGAAGACCTACATATTTAATGACACATCATGTGCTGCTCAGGTGCAGACGCAAAAATTTGATACTTTACAAGCGTGTCTGCCCAAACTGGAGCAGAGGTAGCTATTTCGCATCCCGCCAAAGCGTGTTTGATCTTGGAAGTTATAGAATATTTGTTTTATGACTATAAGAGTGCCAAGAAATTCTTTGAAGCACAGTCTGTAACCTCCAAGGCTGAAATGGAATAGGATGAAACAGGAAAGTTACTAGAAGATGACATTGTTAAATAAAAAAAAAAAAAAAAGTAATCACAAAAAAAACCCCAAAAGCAAACACAACAGCCTTCACCTTCAACTCCTTTTAAGCCTGCCTCTTGTAATTGTATTGCCTGTCATGGCTATAATTCTTTAATATTGATGACAGACATAGAGTCTGAAATATCTTTTCCAATGTATATGTGGTAAGATGGATTGTGGTTAATTGAAATGTAGAAGTTTGATAGCTTGTGAGGTATGGTTTGCGGTATAGCCTCAGCTTCCATTTTTTTTGTTGAACTGTGTCTTTCTGAATGTCATTAGTCCAGAGGGAGATCATATAAATTACAGATTACACTACTGAACACAATTGCCAGTTTTCCTTTTTTTTCCTTCCAGACTGACGCAGCATACTGGACTACTACCCTGACTGCTTTTACAGGCAGAAAAAAGCAGTGACAAAACCTTTCATTTTGAAACGTAATCTATGCTTGCATAGTAAAGTGTTTGCTGTATTGGTCCTTTGTGGACTTGCTGGGTTAGCACAGCATGTAGGTGTAGCTAAAATAGTCCAAGGGTTGGACTTGATGATCTCTGAGGTCTTTTCCAACCCAGTTGATTCTGTGATTCTGTGAATATGAAGACATATGTCAGTCCCTGTGAGGGCCTTGTTGTTTTGGCCATTGCTTTTGGTTATCAAGTTCATACCCCTGCAGACAAGCAGCAAATTTTACCCTACTAGTTGTGTGATAGCATGCTGGAAATCGGGGAGTTGATTAGTGAACAGAAACAACTTGAAATGTCAGATTTGTCTAAATGACCCTCCTTCTTGTAGTGTTTAGGTCTGAATCAAAGTCTTTCTATCATCCCCCTCCAATAAAGTAAGTTCTGGGCAGCTCTGTGAGAAACATTCATAACTTGAACAATTTGATTAGATCTTCCAAACAATCCTACAGCTGAGAATGTGTGGGGTTTTGAGTGGATTGTTTTTTTATTTGCCTTAAAATGATCTAAATGGGAGGAGTATCTATATGTGTTTTGTACAGAACTTAGAACAGTCATTCCCAGATCCCAAATCTAGCCTTAACAGGTATAGAAATCAGACACTTAGCACTTGCAGCTATAAAGTCTTGAAACTCTGAGATTTTGCTGCTGCTTTTAAGCCATTTTGAGGCTGTTTTTGTGCCATTGCAATTAGGTATTGCAGAGGTTATAGAACTCTGCTGTGTATGAAAATCAAACGTTACAAAATTATGATGTTTTCATGAAGAGATCAGTAGTCAGTACACATATTACAGAAACAGTCTTAATAAAATTTTATTCCTTTATTCCTTTTCTGTATCTTAACAGGTTTAATTTGAATACTGGACATGGCTATGGCTCTTTTTAAAGATGAGAGGTGATGAAAGGGGTTATCTGAAAGAAGCTCAATGGGCAGATCTTTTAAGACACTCTAGTAGAAGGCAGCTGCTGTGTTGTGCAAGTAACCACACTAAATAGCAGCAATGGCTGCAGAGCACAGGTGTTGGAGAGGCTTCTGTCAAAAGCTTTGAGTGATTAAAGAACAAATACACAGTGGTGAAAATGCAATGACCAAAGGTAATATCCCAGGAAGAGCTGAACAGTTAGCTCGCCTACCACTGTTGGTTATATAGATGGCAAATGAATAGCACGTAATGCTTCAGTCTGTACCTCAAGTAACGGTCACTGACAATAGGCAGTTGTGCTGTCATACTTGAACAGTTTCCAGTTAACTTTAGGCAAAGGAGGCCAATCAAAACACTCTTGTAGCATTCTGAAGAGTAATGACAGCACAAAAAAAAAAATTAAGGCTCTCCTAAGTGGTTAATGCTTTCAAGCTGAAAAGCCAATATTGCAAGTTGGGGAGGTTAACTGAGCATCTGATAAAAGGCAAGACTGTATTTTGGAACGTAACGTTCCTGGAGTTGCTAATGAACCTAGAGAAAGCAATAGAAATGTGCCAGGACTTGACAGAAAATCTGTGATACAAAAGTACTGATACCTGAGAAAGGCATGTTAACCTCAGTTACAGTGTGCAGAATGGCCTGTGGAACTGCGCCAGCTCTGAGAACCTATGCAAGACGATGCCTGATATTTGGAGGAAAAAGATATGCAATGGATCATGTTATGTTGCAAAAATTTGTAAAGCATGTGTGACCTGGAGAAAGAGGGTGTTCAAGTAAGCTATTGGGCCTGAGGAATTCCTTATGGGAACAACACCATAGGAGAAATAGGAGCAGAGCACTGCACAGATAGCAAAAGGGCCATTTATTAGTTTTAATTTGAGGATGCTGACACCTTAAGACAGTAGGAAATAAAAAGATCAGCACTGAATAAAAAAAGCGGTGGTCAGCTGGAACACAATGAGGTAAAAATTTGTTCTCAGGAAAAGAGTTTGTAAAGTATGGGGTGCAGTATTCTACCTTTAAACATACAAAAATTAGTCAGTCACCTTTTGGAGAAATTCTTCTCTGACTGTACAAGAAATGTAGACTCCTAAGTTGAAGTAGATGGTCATGTCATTGCCTGTTTGATCACATTTTCAGGGGAAAAGTACCCATGATAGGTTTTAATCCTACCAAGTCCTGAAATTGTTTGGATAGATGTGCACCAAGACAGATTTGAGAAGACAACCTTCAAATCCTCTTTTGAAGACCCAATTAAAACAGACTTGGCATAATTCAACTGTGCCCCAGTTTGAGATTCAGGGGAAAATTTTTAAAGGTAGAAATGAAAAGTAGTGCTAGCTTGTTGATCTGAAAGCAAGTAGAAAAAAATCACGTTAATAAATTTTGTAACTGATTTCTACAAAATGATTTGTTGGTCTCTGTAAACAAACAAAACCTGAGTTCATTTTGTGAACAGATCACCAAATAACTAAGTTAATTGCTTCCCGCCAGTTACCAGGAGAAAACATGGAAGATGTAGTAACTTTTTCTATATCTACAAGATTCTGTCAGGTGGCTTAGAAATACGTGACCATATAGGATGTTTGGGGTTTATTGAACATTCGCTGGTTTTAGTAAACAGATGAATAAAATGATTTCAAGTTGTATGTATTAATATACTAGTCTGGGAAAGGAGCATGCAGGGAAATACAACCTTAGGAGACATATAAGCATGAACCAAGTGGCATATGAAGTGTCCCTGGAGACAGAGTCTAAAATCACCATTTGTAACTCAGGCACTGAATGAAGCACCACAGTGGCCACCTCAGAGGCATAATGAGCTCACTGTTTCTTATATCTGGGCTGTACATTCAATGCCTCTGCAGGCATTGTGGATCTTTTTAGATCTTCCTAATTCACCATGCAAAAGAGGAATTTCCTGTCTAATCCTGTCCTATTTAAATTTTTACGTAGGATCATTAGTGGGCTTAGCTGTAAGGTGTTTGTCTCATTAGTGTGTTGCTGAAAGAACTTCACCTTGGGTCGCAGTTTTACTCTACATTAAAATGTTATGCAAATTCCCCATCTCACTCAGGGAATCACAGCAAAACACAAATGCTTTTTTTTATTATTTGCAACTCACTTTTGACTTGTTTTACTAGGCTTTGGGCTCAGCAGGCCCAAATGTAATTAAATGCTTCCTTTGTGCTATTTGGAAAACCCTTCATTAGCAGTGTTAACGTCCTTCAAAATGAATGCTGTGCATGCCAAATTGAGCTGCATAGGAGAAAAATATAAAAACTGCTCTTTGAAACTATAAAGGAGTGAGAATTCTTCTGTTTCATAGCACTGTCTTAAGTTCAACACAGATTGTTCCTATATACATCTCATCTATTAGAGAGGGGGTTATTAGAGACCTAGTGTTCATGGTAACTCCGGGGTCTTCACTGATTTTGTTAGGATGAAAGTCAAAGCAATGGTCTAAGGAGTCAGCAGGCAACATAAGGATTTTGAAAAGGAGAGGAAAATGTACATGTGAATAGTTTCATAATACTAGCCCCAAACGTGACAACCATGGTGACTTTACCTGGCTTGCTTTTGGGTTGGAGGCTGTCTTGACTCTTAGATTGAAAGAATGGCTCAGAAATATTAACTTCTACAAATTAAAATAAGGTGTGCCTGAGTCTTCTTTATGACAGAAACACACTTAAAAAACCCCCAACTCTGTTAGCTTAGTGGTAGCAGAATACTAGTGAATAGGAGTATTTAATTTCCATCTTGTGTTATTTTTAGGTTAGCATATCCAATACAGCACTCATGAAAACAAAACTGCTGTTATAACTAAGTCAGTTGAGTTTCTTGAGCAAAATCCTCCATTTGTGACCTGACCCTGCTCCTCACCACCACACAATAGATTTGGAGCTGTCTTCTCATAAGTATTTTGTCATAATTAATAACAAAGTTTTCACATGCTGACTTGGTTATTGATCCTCCTCCCTTCTCTGACTTTATTGGCTTTAGCCATGAGATGGCTTTACTTTTACATGGAGAAGGTAGGAAAGGAAGACGAGTCCAATTCAAGATACCTGGTTTGGAAATTCTTTGAAAAACCTGCTGAGATGCTTGGCATTTAATATATTCCTTCCTCTTGACCTTGTAGCAGATCCTGAAATACACAGCTGAACGAAAGAACTGTAGCAGATCTATTTTTAAAGACATTATCCTACAAGTCAGTGGGACTGTTTTTCAAGGGATATTAGTGTGTTGAAATATATTGTGCATCATCTGAAGAAGTTATATTTACTTTACCTAACAGTTAGAGATGGTAAATTTTTTTGGTCAACTAAAATATACAGACTGTCTAGCACCAGATATCTAGTGTTAAAGAATGCTTTGGTTTTGGAAAGGCTTCCTATTTACTGTATGAAATCGGTCATAAATTCTTTTAGAGATTGGTAGTTTGCTGACCTGCTTGATGTGTTGGGTAAGACACCTTAATGGACCTAAATACATAGGCTATTCTGTTTGAGGCTAGGAGGAAGGTGTAGTTCTATTTGAACAATCATACTGATAAACCCAAAAGAGGATGAGGGCAACCAGTGATGCAAGTGTGACGTCATATTGCTGAAAGCTATGACTGTCTTTCAAGAATGCTTGTAACGGTCATGTTAGGTAGTGACAGTTTTCAGAAGTTTTGAAGCACCAAGGTGGTTTGCTTTCCTTTTATTTCCAGGCAAGTAATTTCTAAATCCAATGCAGTGATTTGCTATTATTTCCTTGCATTTTTTCTCATGTATAGATATGAAAAATTGATCATGTCAGTACAGAAAGTGTACTACTAATACCACTGCCTGATGTAGTCTGCAGGACTTCTGAAATCTTTCTGGAGAGTTTTGCTCTGGGCTTGGGTCAAAATATTCTACCAACTCATCTAAAAGTTAAGACATTGACAAATGTTTCTGTTAGTGGCTTGGCTTATGGGACATAAATATGTTGAAATTGTACAGGAAAAAGTAGCAAGAACATTTCAGCTGAGATCAGCGAGAGTTACCAAACCATAAAACTAGTTTTACAACTATTTGGATATATTTCACTGAAGAATGGTGAACTGTACTTGATAGATTATCTTTCATATGCTAGCGAAAATGCAAGAAGACTATTTTCCAGCAGAATTCAACCTGCTTTATGGCAATTATAGACTCTGGTAGCAGAACATGATATGAGAACTTCAGAAAAGTTGGATGAGTGCTTGTGTTCAGCCTTCTTAAATAGGAACACATGAAATTATTTACCTAAAGTAAAAACCAGAGTGGAGATGGATGGTGGCAAAACCCCCTGAAAAACAAGCTTCTAATGCAAAGACCTCCTGTAAGCTTTTGTCTGTCAAGACACTCACATCTGCTTGTGAAGATAGGTTCTTCAAAACAATAGTAAGATTTTCTGCCAAAAGACTGCAAAATCTTTTGGAAACTGTAAAAAACCAACAAACCCTCAAACCCCATAAAGTTTCTATTAGGTAGCTTTCATCTTTAGACTGATAAATTATAAGATTTGAATCTACAATGAAAACTAATAAGCCTTGGTGAGATCAACATGATTTTTCTTCTTGAATGAGTTTATGGTCAAATAACTGACATGGTAATAGTGTTATAACAACATAGTACACTGAAATAATACTTGGAAGAGTCCATTAGATGAAAAGCTATCTGAGTACTTGACTATTTGATCAGTGAAACAAATATTTAATCACTGTTTATTGAGGGTTTGTAATAGAGCATTCGGAAATTTCTGAAAAAAAATAGGGACAGAAAAACGCTACAAGAAATCAAATTTTCTATTAGAAGCATTAAGATTGCTGTTATTGGAAAACAATGTTTTCCTAAAAAATTACTGGTTACTGAATTTTAAATTAACTAAAGTAACCTAAGACTTAAGTGTTAAAGCCCACTCAGTGAAAATATCTGTCTGATGTTCAATGGCAATCATAATAGAAAGGAAAAATGTTAGCCTGGGTGAAAGAAAAGGATAAAGGATATACCATTATGGTATTAAAACCATGGGTGAAATTCTCACCATTTAAATACTAATGTCTCTCCAAATATGGATAGTGGCGATGCAGAATTCTAATTGTGGAGCTAACTCAGGGCTGAGTCTGAACCCCTGGCTCCTGCAGTTGCCCCAGCGCCTCACACGGAACTGCCATGGAAATACCTCCAGCAGCTGCAATTGCGTCTTTTGAGTCCTTTCTGTCAGGGTTGCATAGATATTAGTAGACCGGAATTTTGTTGGTTCTGGAAATTTTAAATGCAAACTCTAATAGTAAGGGTTTTAAAAATATTGTCAGCTAATGGTTATGAATCATACTTTCCTTGAGGCAGAAATTGACTTCAATGCATCAAACAAAGAAGGCTGTTTTAATCCTTTAGAACTCTTCTTAGTTTGATCTTTGATTGGTTTAAAATGCCATATGAGAAAACAGGGAGGATAATTTATTGTTGTCATCTAAGTAATAATGATGCACTTGAATTTATTTGCATCTAAAACCAAAACCTTGTGAACATCTGAAGAGAAATAAATAACATCTAACTTATGATAGAAACAAAAAGCATATTGATATGTCCTATTGGTCTGTGACTTAAAATAACGGAAGACAAAACCTTATTTTTTCTCTGGCAGGAGATGAAAGGAGGTCATCCTTTATTATTGCTTAGAGTCTTGAACAGATAGTGTAAGTAGGAAGTGCTGAATATTTACCTGTTTGTCTTCTGTAGTAACCACTTGCATCCTAGTCAAAGCTTTTGTCTCTGACTTTAGCAGAGAGGTTCTCCTCAGTTTGTTGTATTTTGTTTTGAGAATGCATGTAAGTAATCCCAGAAAAGCTCTGGAACCTGCCACTGTTTTACCGAACCTAGTTAGGTAGCTTGCCTTTCTTGCCTTTTTAGCTTTGAAGCAGAGGAATGCGGTATTTCAAGAGGTCAGAAAACTATAAGAAACTCCAGGCTTGGAAAAGCATTCACTTTGTCAGTCCAGTGAAAGGCTGTTAAACTTTCTAAGCCTGCAAGCTGGATGCCAAGGTAGTACTTCCTCCATATTTTATTCAGATAATTCCAGGAATATGTCATAGGCAGGGAAGACACTGATTTTCTGGGCTTATGCAGTTCCGTTTCAGGCCAGGGTGAGGTTGAGTCCGTAGTTAGGAACTGAGGTAACCTGAGGATATTTGTGTCAGCATCCCTACTGTCTCGTTTCCTGAGGAAGCTGGTGCCCTGCGTTATCTAGCAGGTCCCACTGAAGCCCAGCTCCTGAACAGCTCAAGTGATGTTGGCCAGTTGCTCCCAGTGCAAGAGCAGCTGCCAGTCTCCTTATGAAATAGCATCTCTCTTGGCTTCTGCTGCAGTTTGGGTTCTGCAAACAAAGTGTAGAGGAAACAGCTGCTGAGAGAAAAGATCATGGAGACCAAAGGAAGCTGACTGTCAGAGCGCAGGATGGTACCAAAGAGTTTATAAGGTTTAACTATCAAATAAATGTTTTACTAACAGTTTGTTTAGTGGTTATCAGATGTTTCAGCACAGTAAACACTTGCTTGCAAGACACAAAATCTTTGGGGAAAAAACTGCAAAGTTTAATAATGAGATTTGATGTTTTGCTGAGCTCTGCTGGAATACTTGCTTTTACATCAATTTGGCAAACAAAATCTCTTGCAACTAAATGCAATTTTTAAAGGAATTTCTTTAGCTACAAAATATACTACAGAAGTGCCAAACCTCTCTTATTTACTATGAACTTCTGTGAACTAATGCAATTTCTATAGTTCCTCCCTAGCTTATCTATCTATCTATCTATCTATCTATCTATCTATCTATCTATCTATCTATCTATTTTAAATCTTTGTGCTACTCCAGAAGTGTCATTCTAGATCTTCTAAGCTGAGACTTCTGAAAATGTGAAGGGCTGGCACTGTTCTGCTCTTCAATATTAACTAGGATTTTTTCATCCTAACTACACTTTGTTATGGGATTTTCGTTTTGATTTATTGTCAAATCTTAAAAATTTTAGTGCATGGTGCATACACTTTTAAATAATAAACTGTATTTGTTTGCAGATACTCTAATCTGACATTAATAAACTTGAAAGAATACAGTCTTGTCTAATAAACACATCAAACTAATGGGTACCAAAACAGTTCAGAAGTGTTTGTTGTTTGGTGTTTAGATTTCAGTCAAAATTAATCAACAATGGATGGGGCCTGCTGTATTTATTAACAACACAAATCCCTGTGATTCAGTGCCAGGTCCTTTTGACTCATTCCAGTGTATCCTGGCAGGGGTACAGAACTGATAAATACTTATATCCTTGTGACTGTGAAAGAAAAGGGGGAGAATGAAGCCGAGAAAACAGACTTCATGGTTGGCATGAATTCCTTGAGAGCCATTTTGAATCTCTTTCTATACAGCTAGCTTGTAAATGGGAAGTCATTGATTCAGGAACAGTAGAGGCTCTTTTTTCTTTGTGAAACTTTCAGCTTTGCAGATGGCTGGCTGCATAAGCCTGCATGTTTTTGTTCTCGCTTCCCCTCCAGGATATTCTCTCTTCCCCAACTTTAATTTTAATTCTCTTTTGCCTTTTATTGAATTTCTTAAAGAGCTTCAGTTATTGAGAGGAGAAATTCTGTTGCAGAAATGCTCCTTCCTGGGCACATCTGTAACGGTCTGAAACATCCTTTGTCATAGTAATTAAAGTGAATGTGTTCGAATTCTTGATGTTTAATTTTTTATTTCCAGTTGTGAATGAAAGGCAAATTGTGGCTTGTTTTGTGGAGAGTATAAGTGAATTACTAGCATCAGAAATGCTTACGTCAAATTAAATTAAATCCTCTGCTGATTTTCTTTGCACCAGCCGCTTGTGAAACTGGAGATAGGTTCTGTTCATGGTGATTTTTCTGTCTTGTAAAAATGAGAAAGGCTGTTTTCGCTACAGATGCCCAAACACCTTCACGTTGCTTCTGGAATCCTAAGTTCTGAGTCTAAGGAATAAAAATTCTCCAATTCTGAACAGAAGTATGTTGAATTTCTTGTAAGAATTACTTAGTGATAAACTGTGCTAGGAAGCAAGTTGCAGCATGCTGTTCATGCAGTGCTGGAATTTCAATAATGTTATCTCTGAGACTAGCAATTGCACTTGATACTGATAAATAAACCAGTCAGGTCACAGTATCTGCTACAAATTCTTTCTCTTGATATGACACTTGCTGTTTTACAGCTCTGAACCCAGTTTTCTTTTTCTAATGGGCAAATGACTCACCAAAGTTCAGGACACTTTCTGAGGAAGAGGGGCTTGCGGAAGAAGGGATGTCTGAAGAAACTATTTCAACACAGAGAACACAGTTTTTAACTATGGGAGAATCGATGATGCAGGAAAAAAAATCATTGTGACAGTGTTGATATATGTCAGCCCAGTCACACAGACCTTGCTGCTATCCACTGTCCTCAGCTTCAGAGCCTGCAGCCATTCTAGGATGTGGCCAAACTGCAATTAAAGTTGAGGGGGGTGAGAGTCACAAGAAAAGTGTCCTATGCACTTAAATGGGAAAAGAAGTACTTTGATTTAGGGAAGAACAAAAATTGCCTGTGGAGGTAAACCCCACCCCCCTTTTTCCAAAAAGGTATTCTTGGAAAGGAGGAAGAACCAGCTTCTATTTAAAAAAATTATCTTGACATTTGTCACTCTTACAATGAATATGGAAAAACATGTACATTGTGTTTTCATTGTGCTAGTTTCTTTTGGGTCTAGTTTGCAATGTCATAATTACCACTTGCCATGTGAAAGAAAGGTGGGGTGATTCTCACTTGTAGATAGTAACAGTCTGTGGACAGCATTTGCAAAAATATCAGCCACCTTCTCCATGGGAATGTGTGTGTGATTTCCAGGTTAGTTCTCTGCTGATAACTGCTCTAGATCAGAGGCTGCCCTTTTGTTGTAGGATTTCTTTCCTTAGTGAAAGCCTATACAGATAAGAGACAAATGAGTTCTTGTTGCTTGAGAGCTTCATCTATCAATCATGCTGCTTGTATTTTCTGTCTTACTGAGTATGACATGAAACACATGCAATATTTGTTTTCTTCATCAAGACTAACTCAAGTCTCAAGATTAGCCATGTAATGTCAGCTAATAGTAATGGTCTTTATCTCATGGGGCCATTTAAAAAAATAGTAAAAACGGGGAAGTATTAGGAAAGAGAGTTAGCATCTTCTTATGGACATCATCAGGGAAAGAGAGCAATGGGTCTCACAGAGCGTGGGTCTCCAGTGGGAGGTAGCAGCATGGCTCGTGCTCACACCACAGCAAGCAGGGATCTACGGCCACTAAGGCAGACAGACCTTCCTGATGGGTTGCAAAAACTGCAACAACAGGACCCTTGCTGGATTAACTGCTTGCATTTTTGCAAGTTTTGTAACTGACATTAAGCACATGACTGCACTCATCTGGTCAAATAGCAGTCATCGGTGTACAGGAACTGAGGCCAAATGTATGGGACTATACCATGCAAAATAAGAGCTGGTGAGGTCAGCATGAAACAGTTATACAGATGTGAATATGACTGAGTTTCAATTTTAACATGAGCATAAACCATTTAGGGACAAGATCTATAATGCAGTCTTGAAATGTCCCAGCTGAAACACCATGCTAACTTGAGTTTATGACAAACGGATCAGTGTAAGAAAATGTGAAATTTCTACTCTGTATTTTGGGTCTTCCTGCTGACTTTCCATATAGGATCCTTCCAAGATCCATTGATGTACATATTTATGGAGTGTCATGTTTTCTTGGGCTTCAGGAAATCTATTCTGCTTGGCAGAGCCTCACAAGATCTGTACCTTCAGTGTTAAAAGCTTTGTAGGAAGCATGATCTATAGAGCTCCTCTTCCTGGAGAGATTTAGATCAGTCACTCCAGGACTAGGCTGCAAAGGGTACTAAGGATTAACCAAACAATTGACCTGTTACATAGACAAGCAGAGATAAGATGCTTGGGTCAAACACAAACCTGGTGTGAATGGTAGAAATCTTACCACAGCAGCATGCTCTTGCGGACATCTTACTTTGGTACTCCTAGGTCCTTTACTCATAAAGTTGCTAATCTCAAATCTTACCCAATACCCCTGTGATTAAAACAAATCCCACTTTTTAAAATATTATTTTTAGGAAAATGCAGAAAATACATGATTCCTTCAGAAATAGTTATCCTGCCTTTGAAGCAGTTCAGTGTGTGGAATTACTCAGGAAGATAGTTCAGTACCTTACATAGTTGCCTTGAATATAATTTAGCATTTTCTAGTTTGAGAATATTTGTTTTACTCTCCCTCTTTTATTGCCATTCTAATTGGTGTTCTGTTAGGTATGGAATTAAAGTACTGTTTGGTGAACAAATAATTCAGGAGAGGAAGATTATGATTCAGAATATGAGCTATGTATGAGTTACAGTTCTTGCACATTTATTTTTCAAAACTTTTTAGCAAGTGATCTAGGAGAATCATCTTTGCATGTTGTTCAAGAAATCTTCAGTGTCTTCTCAGGCTGCAATATCTGCACGTTCCAAGCAGCTGAGGCCATGACATTTATGGCTCTGTGGCCGGTGGTATTATATCTATGTCTTGCTTATCTGAGTGTAATTCAGTAATCCAAGTCCTGATTTTGAGGTGAATATTTTAATTCAACTTTGGCTAATACAGAAAAACATCTGTATAAAAAGTTCCTTTGCCACCACCATGCCTTTGAGCAAACTGATTTGCTAAAACAATTATAGAAGGTAATTGTGCAGAGATCATTTTGTCTTTGCTCCAAGCATTTGCTGTATTTTTTCTTCCCCACTGACACTTCTGTTTAGCTGAGGCCTACAGAATAACTATATGGTTTCATTACATACACAGCAGCTATAAAGGACTACCATCCCAGACTGTGTAGTAACAAGGTTGCCAGACTGTTCAGCCAAAAATTTTCCTCAGTAGAACCTACTGTTACTGACAGATGACTTTGCAACTTAGAAATACAGCTCAGATGCTCTTTTTCACTTGTTTTTCTTTTTAGGATCATTTGGGTTCCCACAGAAAATTTAGTTTTAGTGAAAAGGAGGCAGGTTGTGAAGCTGTTTCCATTGAAGCTTTCTGAAGAAAAAGAGGTTGAATTGCCTTTTCTTTTTTATCATTAGGAGGCAAAACCTTGATGGAGTCATTTCAGAATACTTACGAAATGTGGAATCTGTACTTTGTGGTATTTAGGCCATAGGGGAAAAAAAAATATGAAGTGTTTTGAGTTAAACTTTTTTTGTCCCTAGAATTTCTTTCTATGGATTTTTCATTCCTAATCAGAATGAAACTAAATTTTAGGATTTTCAACAAAATGGATTTTGTTTTTTTAACCTGGCAACCATTGTTCTGAGCACTTACTGTACTTTTCTGATGAGTAGATGCAGTTTAAAGTTTGGCAGATATTTTGAGAAGATGCAGCTGATCTCCATGCAAGGATTCAGAACAAGGGAGCTTGGTGTTTTTAGCTATCACACTGATGAAGGTTTGTGTGGACCATGCAGCTGAATACCCTTCTCTCCCTCTTTTATCTGAAATATGTACCCATGCCAGTCTTCCCCTTCTCCTCCCCCAACACAAATGCTTTTAGCACTTGGAAGTGAAATGAAGGACTGGATTTTTAAGATTTATGTTGTGACTGTGGAGGGTTTTGGATCATTTGCCTGAACTGTGGGAGGTCCAGGCATGACTTCTCCTCTGCCAGACTGGTACAGGTTGTTACTCCTCTTTCTCCAAGAGCAAATGTGCTGATGACCAGGCTGCTCTCAAGCTCTGCTCTTCTTTGGTGTTACTTCAGTGCTGAAACAAGGCCTATGGCAGTGGAAAGTCATCCCCTGATGATTACCCAAAGAGAGAGTTAGAAAGCCTTTTGACTCATCTTGCTATGTCTTAGCTTCATCAGGATGGATCGAAAACATTCATAGCTAGAAATTATT
Organism: Columba livia; assembly: GCF_036013475.1. Lineage (NCBI taxonomy): Eukaryota > Metazoa > Chordata > Aves > Columbiformes > Columbidae > Columba > Columba livia. Next base: position 65,763,845 of record NC_088605.1, on the reverse strand, counting down.
TACCACAAGGTGAGCATCATAATTTGGGTTCTCTTTGCTGAAGGAAGTGAAGTAAATTTTGAGAAACCCAAGTTTAAGTGAACAAAAGGAAAGGAAGGTGCAATAACCATTGTGTAATTCTAGCCTTTTATTACTCCAAACTACTGAAAATATATGAGTTCAGAAACAAGTTCACAGAATCACAGAATGTCAGGGATTGGAAGGGATCTTGAAAGCTCATCCAGTGCAATCCCCCTGCCAGAGCAGGAACACCCAGATGAGGTTACACAGGAAGGTGTCCAGGCAGGTTTTGAATGTCTCCAGAGAAGGAGACTCCACAACCCCCCTGGGCAGCCTGTTCCAGTGTCTGTCACTGAGAAGAAGTTTCTTCTCAAATTATGTGGAACCTTTTGTGTTCCAGTTTGTACCCATTACCCCTTGTCCTATCATTGGTTGTCACCGATGTCATCCTCATTGCTTTCATGTTTTTCAGATAGCCTGAGTTATTTTTGCCATTCTGGGAAAATTAATATTCTATGGAAAAATAACTGAAGAATTACCCAATTCTATTTATTATCACCAGGTGCATTTGGCTGCTTTCCCTATTGCTCTGCCCCTTTTTTCTTATTCCCTTCTGATTCCTTGCCTAATTCTGAGGAAGAACTTATGTTTCCTGGAAGGAACCCTAGAAACCATAGAAAGGGAGGAAAAAACCTTATTTGAGCCAGAACCCCCAAGGACTTTCCATAAGTAGAACCATACTCTCTATTGCCAGCAGCAAGCTCCACCTACTCCTTCTGCCTTTGGAAACCACATTCAACCTTACATGTCTCGCTGCCGTAATGCCACATACCTTGCACTGAAGAAGAAATTGTTAAGGTGAGTGAACATCAGGTGTTTCTATACAGGTCTTTCACACTGGAGAACCTGACATGTTGGTAAGGCAAGATCTTGAATTGTCTCTTCTAAATGCTCTGTGTGGTAGTTTTACATGATGGAAGAAACAGAATAAATTCCCCAAAGAGGCTCTTAAGCTTTCATTGATATGTTGATAAAGTGTAGCTGAGTGAACTAGAAGCATTTAATTCTACTCCTTGCAGATGCCACTGTAAACTGTAGTAAGAGTTCAGAAGAACATAGTCTGGTCACCTGCAAGACAGGCATAAGATTTCCAGCACTTTCCTTATGACAGCATCTCTGAAAGTTGTTAGGGAGCTTCTTCTCCAAACAAAAATTAAGACCATACAATGCTTTTAAGGATTACATTTTATGCAAGTGTTATGTTTGCACATTAATTAAGCTGACAGACAGCACTGTTATGGGTGGTAGAGTTCATTTGATATATAAACTATTTAAGACAATAAAAAAACCCCTGAAAACTACACAGCACAGGGCTCTAGTTCTTCTATATTTGGTCACAAACATCTAACACAAGCTCAAAGAGCAATGTTTTCTACATTCCTGATACTCTTCTGGGCATTGCAGTGGCAGGAAAGCGGAAAATAGGATCCAGAATATATGCTTGGCCAGTCAGATCACACAGGGTGATTTAAAATCTATGTTAGAAATCTGTTTGCTTAAATATACAAAAATTAATGCAGTTCTATATGATCTTGGAACCCATGGCTTGCTTATGGATGTCAAAGCTAAAATCCTGAAATCATTGAGCTAATGAAATACAATGTACCTAGCCAAACACTGGAGAAAAATCAGGCAACTTATAAGCTCAATAGCTATCCAATGTTGATAATATGAAGCCTTAAGGTATGGAGGTGTTATTTGGTGGTTAGATGAATGGAAGAGAAATATATCACACTGAACACAAAACAACTCCTTATGTGCTTCCCTTTGTTGCTTACTAACCACAAATGAACTAACAGTACATAGTGTGACTCTAATTATTTTTCTTTGGGGACACAGTAAAATATTCTGAAATAAAGGAAGACGGTGTAACAGCAAGTCAGGACTTTTGGGTCGATTTCTAAGTTTTGCCAATGGCAATGTACGACCTTTTGCAATATCAGTTAACCGCCCTCCCCCTCCCAGCAACTAAACAAATTAATGGAGAAAAAAGCACTTAAGATCTTGTTTCTGGCTTGAAGACACTGACCTGTAACTCATTTTGGGGCTGGGAGAGGATACCAGAAAACTATCATTACTTTTCCAATGCTCCTATTTTGCAATTAATATATGTTACTGATAGCTGTCATAGATGTGAAATTGCACGTGATGGACCTTTGATCAGAGCTTATATAGCAGTCTTCAACTTTTAGTCTCTTTTTCCATATTTGCATACTTAAGGAGTTACCATTTAGGTCTGCAAAATCCCCATTCATTTGTCACCTGATAGCATAACTGCTTAAGACATTCTGGTAAATTAAATTTTTGCCAGTTTGTACTTGCAGAGCCACCCAAATCTTGAGACCACTGGGCTATTAGTCCTCAACTAGTATGATTCTCAAAGAAGGTATTTTCCCTTCCCACATATCTCACCTGACATTCAGTCTGCCAACAGAATCTAGCCAAAAAGTGTTCCCCATAGCTTCAAGGGAAAGGAGACACAAGTATAATGACACAGGGAAAACCAGGGGCTTGAAGATGTTGTTAGAGCCTGCATCAACATATGTTGAGGTGGTGAGGTAATGTTCTGGCTCTTACTTGTGATTTGTCTCTTCAGCGTTGCCAAGGGAAGCTAAGCTTATCCTCAGTTTTACTCCTGCTCGTTTCTTTGGCTAGTAATTGAACGTTGCAAAATGGCAATTGTAAAATCAGGCCAGAGTTCCTAGCTGGTTAGAGACAGAAGAGGAGAGGAGTCACTTTCAAGTCAACTGTTACAGTGTCCCACTTCCTGGATCTTCTAAAACAGGGCTAGAGAGACCGGGCACCAAACAGTGCCCTGTGCCACAGGTCCTGACTGTGTTAGGTGTCCTGGTGGGAATGTGTAAACTGAAATAGTGCTTGGGATGCAGACATCTACACAATCTGTGTGTTGTAGGGGGATTCACTTTGGACTAGCTCTAGTCTGCAGTGAGTGCCTATCATTTGTGAATTGTGCTAGGTGCATTCCTGGAGTGCATGTCCCAGTTAGGTTTCATCTTCCTTAAATAAATTTCATGTGCTGTAGATTAATTCTAGTCAGGTCTTATGAAATAAATTTGCTTTAGCAACTGAAGCACACTAGGTGTACACTTGGAGCATCTCTCTCTCTGCTTTCCACCAGAAGGAGCCTCTTTGCATGCTCTGAGAAAGTTTTGCAGTATAAACTAAAGTGCTGTTAAGTAGGGAGGATGGAGAGATTCACCTCAAATGCTCACTCCTGATCCTGAAACCCTGGCAAATGCTCTCTTTCTTAGTTTAGCTGAAAAGGGCTGAATATGTTCAGTGTCTCCTTCCAGTACAGTAGCAGGGAAATAATAGCTTGTGGGCTCCTTCATTGCAGAGGGAAAAATCTTTAGCAGCTGTGGCACTAGTGCCATACTAGAAACACAGATAGCAAAAAGAATGTAGAAGACATGAAACCATGAGTACAGGAAAGCAAGAGAGAAATCATATCAGAAAGTAGCTGGAGGCATGATGTCCATGTTTCTGTCTGGTTTCTAGCCTTGGGACAAGTACAATGTGATCACTGGGGAAGGAAATGCTTTGTGCTGCCATGCCAGCATTGTGTGGAGGACTGCAGATAACAGGGGTCCCAGGCAAAAGGCTGGCCACTCCTTGGTCTTTCTAGTAATGTTGCTGACGAGACTGCTAGTTGTGCCAATTGAAGTGGTGACTTTTAGTTATGTAGCTAAGTGTCCAAAGGTGATTGTAGTTTATAGCTTAATTTCATACAATTTATCAAAGAGCCAAGAGATGACCGTAACTTTCCATCTCCACTGAGTTAGGTTTTGTCACAAGTGAGAAGGTGTGGGCAAAAAAAAGCACAAGTGCCATATCCTCAAATCACTTCCCTTTTTCTGTCCCTCAGGCTTTGTCATTTTCCTTCAGTGTTTATTTGTTTAAATGAAGGTAACCCTTACTTCTTTCAAGTACTTAATTTGGAAAAAGTGAAACAAAGGAGCCCCAACATGGGTGTTCCCACTGGCACTTATTTGCAAACATGTCTTGGCCAAAAGCCAGGCTTCACCTCTTTGTTTTAAGTGCAGATCTCCTCACTCCCTTGACTGTATTGGAAATGAAGAGGAAAAAATTAATTTGACTGCTGATGTCTTCTGGAAGGGTCAACACTGTGATGCATTGGGGTAGAGTAGGAGGAGTCTTTTGATGTTAGTTTAGTGATTAAGTTACAGGAAGGAAGATCACAGAGTAGCTATGTGAATCGAGAAGGAAAATATCTTCAGGAAGGCCACCCACACCCCACCCAGGTCTTAGCTACATTCTTTCCAAATGCCATTCAGAGAACAGAGAAGCCCCTTTCACTTAACATAGTCAGTACAAAATTCATTAAACAGTGTCAGAAGATGTGGTAAGGCATTCTTTTTTAGTTTATTTTTGTAATATTGTTTTGATTTTCTTTTCAGCAAGGATAAAAGCTGCTTTTAGGTTTTTTTTGTTTGTTTGGTATTTGTGAAAGGAAGTCTTGGATTCCAATGATAACCCAGTTGCTGAAATAGGCCTTTTGCGTTTATGGGACTGTAATTAAGAAAAATACCAGTTGCAACCATTAATTTCATCTGTTTTCTTCCTGGAGGTATATTACAGGTCATTCCTTCTCTGCTAGAAGAAGGGGAGGGAGCAGGGAGAGCAGGAAGGCAGTTGAGCACCTCAGGTTTTGCTACCTCATGGAATCCTCAGCTCTAAGTCAGGTATCCAGGCTTCTTATCAACCTGAGGCTGGAATGCAGGTGGATCCAGCCACAGGTAGAATAATTGCAACAAAAAAGGTAGTAAGAGATGCTGAGTAAAAAGACATGGGCTAACCGGAGACCAATATCACCATTAAGGTATTCACGTGGTTATATGGATATCCACTGAATGTTGGCATATTTGTACAAAGCAGAATGATAATAGGATAAGAACCAGATTTTGGAGTTGAGAACCTTCTAGATATGTAGGTTCAAGTCCTGGCTCAGAGCTGGGCAGAAGATATAGAATCAAGCTTTTCTCACTCTCATGAGTAGCCATACTGCTTACATGTATTTAACTCACAACTTGGATAATGCAATTTTTCTAGACTACATGGCATGCTAGCTGAGGGGAAGCATATATGTATTTAGCTTTGCAACTGCTGGAGTTTGCCTGCAGACCAGATTGACTGGGAAACAGAAACATTCAAAAGCCTCTCAGTGAAAAAAGAAAAGAGCCTCTGGTTGTGCCAGTACTGTCTAGAAGTACATGAAACAAGAGAATTCATCGTGCTATATCAGATCTTTCAGTGAAGAAGATAACACAGCTACAAAAATAAAGCTTGATGGGAGAATATTATTGTGTAGGAGGGAAGAGCAGTATCTACAGCAAGGGAATAATGCAAAGTGTGTTAGGTAAGTTTTGGATTCAGATACTCTGGCAAAGTGAATCTTTGCAATTAGTTAGGCTTTGTTGTGTGCATCTTCATACTGTTCAGCTGGAAAGAGTTGTGAAAACAAGGTGTGAGTCAGGGTGGAAATAATGCCTATTTCCATACAGAAATGGAGAAGCGTGTGGTGTGGGTTTGTTGTTTTTTCTTTTTTCCTTACCGGTGGGAGGAATGGAATACAAACATGGAGGTAAGAGTGTATCTGACTCATGGCAAGGTAGTCATACATCAGTTTGATAGATTCTGTCACATTTCCTTTCTGAGTATTCAGCACAAATAATGTATGACCTGCCCACAGTCTTTTCCATGTCCAAAAATGCTCCTGTATGACACATGCTGGAACAGTACAAGGACTTCAAAATTAAAGTAAGGCTTTAGTTGGTCATAAAGGTATAACTGTTTCCAGAATAACTGTCTTGCAAAATGAAAGTCAAGATTTTGCTGTTTCTGTAAAGGCACTACTACTTAAGTAAATGTTTTTCTCTCTTTTAAACCATGCATGTTCCTAAACATGTGTGCACCTAAACCGCTGTAGTGAGGTTACATAAATCATATCAGTGATGGTAATCAGTCTCTTAGGGCAATGACTTCAAAATAAACCCTTATTTTTCTAAACATTACAACTTGAAATAAGTGCATCTTTCCATGCCATGGAATGTTAACACCATTATTCATTTTTCTCTATACAGTCTTTGCCCTTTTGTTCACATTAGAGTCAGTGGAAATAGGTAACTCAAATATAGTTTTCCACTTACCATGTGTTATTAGAATTTGTGTCTTAGTTTCTAATAGAGCAGAAATATGTATCTATGTAGTAAGAGATCCTAGCTGTGTTTCTTAATGCAATTACAAGTCTTCCCATTGGTGTTATGCTGGGTCATCCTTTTCTATAAGTTCATACCTCTGCTCCAGACAAAAGAAAATGAATGCCACCTGCCCCTTCATTCAAAAAATGAGTGATCACAGAATCAATGGAGTTCTAGAATATCAGCAGGGTTTACTCAACTGGTATTTTGAACTCAGAGACATATTGCAACTCAGGGATCACAGTAGCACCTGTACACACTACTAATAGGTTACTATTGGCTACTTCTCCTGCAGTGAATGTGTGGTTCCTCTTTACCTGGTTGATTTACCAGCTGAGACCTTCTGGCTTCAGTTGAATGTATTGTCTCCCGTTTACATTTTTAGAGTTATTTGTGTTAGGGTTGCAGTGCCAGGAGTTTGTAGTGTCTTTTAGGAGGTGGAGTTGTTTTGTTTTGATGTTGTTTTTTTTTGTATTTTTTCATGTGGGTGATGAGTGGTATGGGAATTGTGGTCTCAGGCAACAGCTGGAGCATATGATGTGGTGGTCAACCGGGTAAGGCTGCTGAGGAGGGAATTTAACTAAACAAAACTGTTAGATTTAACTGAGTAAGGAAATGTTTAAAACCTTATCCCTCCTATGAAAAGGCTTATCCTTCTGTGTTTGGAACGGATGGATAAGCAACATGCTGTACCTGCCTGGCTGCTCGTGTGCCACTACAACATGCCCAAGGTCCAGCCCTTGGCTACCACAGGTAGTGCGGGAGGAGCAGTGGTTATGCTGTTGTTTCTTTCTGAAGGGGTACTAGCCAATTTTTCTTGTGAATGTGTGGGTGCCTGTTGGATGCCAGAGCCATGTCTTTTGTGTTTTAAATTAAAAAGTGTCAATGCTAGGTATTACTGAAGTAAAACTGAAAATATCTGCAGTGAATCCACAGGTTCTTGGGCCCTCTTCATCATTAAAATGTGTGTCTGCAAGCCAGTAAAGGCCTCTGTAGCAACAAACAGCCAGGTAGAAATCTTTTCTCTGTTCAGGAAGGAATTTCCCCAGCATGGAAAATCCTTACATGTGGTGAAGGGTTGCTTTTCCAAAATTTAAGACATTTTGTACAAAAAGTGTTGGCATGGGAAACATCTTATGGGTGGTTAAAGTAGGCAATGTTCTCTCGTATAGCATGAGCTAAGTAGTGGCACAATAGAATTTTGTTCTTGTAGTAACACTAAACCAGAACTGGAGGCTGACCAGGTTATAGGTGCTTCTACCACACCTGGTGTTCTTGCAATAGGCAGGAGCTTCCTTTTCTGATATCTCCCATGAGGACCAATCCTCCTCTCACCAGCCTCCACCTCCCATTGATCCTGGCCATGGTCATTTGTCTCAGAGGAAGGGAGGCTGCCTGTTGGTCTGCTGCTACATGCTGGTTATTTTAACTGTTTTCTTGGGTTTCCAGCTAACTAACCTTTCCAGCTGCAGCTTGTCTTTTGCTTATCTGGTGACAGGCAAATGTTGTCATTGCTTTTTTGCGTGATTGTCCAAGGATGTCGTCCACATCTATGTTTCGAGATGGCCCGAGCTGCTTTGTAGCAGAACCACTCCCTTTACTGCTTGTGCAGCTGTTGTTCCTTTGCCAAATAGAGCATGTTACCCCATGGGGGAATGCCTGTGTCTTCCAACTTGCTGTTCTTCTGGATTTTGTCTGGCTTTTCAGAGGGTGTAATGAAATGGCCCAAAAAAATCCAGGTGAGGATTTCTTCCTGTTCCCTCTTCAGTGCCCCACCAGCAGCAAGATCACTGGGACTTTAGGTAACCTTGGAGGCTACATAGGGTTTAGCTGTGATTTCAGCCTGCATTTTCTGTTCTGCATAAGGCCTGTGGCGACTGTTTTCTTTCTTATTTTGAAAGGATTCTGGCAATATATTGCTGTACTCACAATACACATACGCAATATCTGTACTTGATTTGCACTATTTCTTTGCCAATAATGGGCAATACTGCCATGAATGACTTTGCTCTTTGGGATTTTGAAAGATCTCAATACAAAATAAATCATGCGCATCAGCAAATACAGTGCAGAGACTTTCCATGGGACTTCTGTTCATGTGGACAGTGAAGAAAAATAATAAAAATCTTCTAGGCTCTGTACTTTCACTTCCAAAACATTTAAAGGCTCGCACTACACAGTGCCTGAGAATTCTTTCTTTCCCTCCTCCAAGACGACCACGTGCCAAAGGCAAATAACATACAAACTGTTATCTTAGCAGGTAAATTTGCCTGGGTGAATATATAATTTCCATAATTTCTACATCACAATAATTAAATTAAAATCACACTAACTGATAGGTAAAGTATTGAAAAGGAAAAAGGTTATATTTGTTTCTTGGATGCATTCTAGAAAGCTAGATATTGAAACTGTAAGGGCCCAATGAGATAGATATCATCCTCTTTCATAATAACAGTAGCAGCAGTAAATGATGCAATTTAATAGACTCAAGATTTTTTGGACCCCAAAGTCAGGTGTGCTCCAAAACATATTTTCCTGCTACAGAACCTGTCCTTCAGATACTTTTGTAAATTTCCTCCACATTATTATTATTTTATCAATGACATAGAATGTTCTTATCCTACAAGCTTACTCAATCTTGGGAGAATAACTGGTCAGTGTGCATACACAGTTATTTCCTGCTACTACATTTTCTCATTTTATTTTGGTAGGAATGCAGTAGGACAGAGAGGCACAAAGCTGACAGTATTAGCTACCCTAATTCTATGACAATAAAAGGTTTTATACTGAGACAATGCAGTTTGGAGGCTCAAGAGCTCACTCATCAGCAGAAAGAATCAGTCTCTAAAGACAGACAGCTTGATCTGAGGAAAAGGTTGACTACTTGAAGTTTTCTTGAGGGATTTTATAATGCACCTTTGTGAACCAAGTAGTGATATTGCACATGTTGTATTAGCAGGACATTGTCCCAAAACTGTGCAGACATCCACAAGATACGTGCCACATTAAGTAATTTCTTCATTTTACTTTAAAATAGAAAACTGCAGCAATGCTCACCTGTCATGAATTAACCTTCTTGATTAACATGTAAGAGAACCATGTGAACTGGACCCTGGCTTTGTGTCAGGTTGAGGAATTCAGCATGCCATAAACTCCCAGAATTGTGATCCTTGTGGGAGTGGGCTCCAACCAGTCAAACATGCTATCAATCAGGAGGACCCCTGTGTGGTGTGGCATTAACCTTTACAATTCACACTAGTGTGGGACTCTGCTATACTCAATCCATCAGTCAAGTCTGTCTGCGCAGTTCCTCCACAGGGGTTACATCAGCCTTTATAATGCTGGTCATTGTGGTCATTGACAAGCTGAGTAGTGATCAATCAATCAGTCTCCTATCATGCTGCACAGCGCCTGCAGGATAACATGAGCCAGACTGCCCCACCAAAAAAACCCCAAAACCAGGCAAACAAAAAACCCCAACAACAACAAACTACAAAAAAATTCCCCTATAATATATTCCACCTACTCTTTGTATATCACCCCCAATGACATCCTCTGCCACTTTTCTGTGAATTAAATTGCTTTCATTTTCTCCCCTCAAACTCAATTCTGATGAATGTTTTAAAATCCTCCCTCTCTGTCCTTCCTCCCTCTCTTTTCTTTCCCTCTCCATGGGTTTGCGTGTATGTGAGTGTGATTACCTAATCATTTGGCACAAAGAACTGTCTCTGATCAGGCCCAGGCCTAGAATAATGGAAGCAGGCAGGTCAGGATTGAAGAAGGTGGATTGGCAGACCAAGCGTGTTTACATCATCCCTGACTCTAGCTCTGTTTATCAGTAGATTTGGCCCTATTTACTGTTTCTTTCTAGTCAATAGTGAAGTACATCATATAAAACAAGAGTGAGTTACAGAATAATAATTGTCAGGGAAAGCTAGTAGTGAATAAACTAAATTAAAGACAGAGAATGATAATATGTGTGGTGTGCCCCATGTGTGGGCAAAGGATGTGGTAGTACTTTGGGATTCATAGAGCTACTAATTTTTGCACACTCCGATCTGCCAGTTTTGGTAGAAATTAGTAGATTTTGTGTGTGTACATATATGCACATATGTAAAATAATCTTTACTGTGGTGTCTTACTTCTCCATCGTTTGCATCAATGACTTCCAGAGGGTTTTTTTGGCAATACTTTTGTATTTGGGAAAACCCTTTAATTATACTGTGAAGCAATCTCAGGTTTTAACAATTGTAAAATGATAGAAAAAACGTCTTCTGTCCTCAGGCCTTGGTAACAATGCAGTAGTCTGATGGGGCCACCAGTTTGCCAGTATTCTGGGCAGGTATACATTTTTCTATTAGCTTTGGAAAAATTAATAAAATAAAATTTATTGTAATTGAACCTGTTCCTCTGCATTTCAGCAAGTGCTGGGAATGGATGGTGGCATGAGAGACAGGCTCAGCTGTGCAATGGTAACATCCAAATTAGGGGATCTGCACTGAGGAGAGCAGCTGGGGTAGCACAACTTCTTAGTTCAAATGTGCTGCTTTTTAGGGCATGAGCCAAAGTACCATTAGTAGCTGTGTTTTTATAACTTTTAGGAGCAACACTTCTTTACCAGTATGCAGTGGAGCCAATACAGTGTTAGCTGACTGCAGCTCAGAAAATTAAGTGCCTGCAGATTTGTTGATTCACAAAGACGAAACCTGGCTGCTTAGCCCTCATCCTATGGCAATGTGAGTTAGGCAGCTATTTGGAAGAGCAGATGCTCTGGGGCACTGGTCCCTTATTGTCCAGATCAGGTCTAGAGCAAGCTGGGACACATTCCTGGCCTGGACTGAAAGTTTTCCATTTTGCTGCTGTCTCAGCCATTGTATGCCCAGAGACCTTGGCCAAACACTTCCCTTTTTCCTGCTACCATTTCTCCATGGAGACAGTGATACTCCTCTCTGCTATGCCTCACTCTGAGATCTCCAAGTGAAAGGTAGTATACAAGAAGTGGGTGTATTTCATTGCAGAGCTCAAAGAGATTTTTCGTTTGTTTGTTTGTAGTAAGTTTTATGGATGTTGCAGCCTTTACACAAGGCTACTACTGCTTTGCTGTAGGAGGAAATGCCCTGTCCTCCTTCCTTGTAGGAAATACACTGGGAGCTTTTGCCTTTTGGGAAGAGATGAGAGAGTAGGAAATACCTTATGAGCCCAGCCCTACAGATTCTTGGATACCAGTGAGGAAATTTGCTAATTTATATGCCTGCCTGCATCTTACTTGGCAGGGTTGGAAAGCTCTGAAATCTCTGTGCCAGGGAAGCAAGTAGTGCTAATGAGAAGAGTCAGGCAGGTCTGTGTGAGGCCTGGGGTGTCCTAAGGCAAGGATGCAGTGGATTTCCAGATCTCAGCATGACAGAGAAGGGGAATCACTGCTCAGAAAGGCCACGGGGAGGCAACTTAAATAGAGAAGAACTAAACCTTACCTTATCAACCAAAATATTTCTATCTAAAACATGGGGCTCTGTGTCAATGTGAAATCAATTCTAGAAAAAAAAAATCAGTTGTACTGGATTCACTAGCTCTTTTTCCCTCCTCTGTATCCTGCCAAAAATGCTATTTTGCTTTATTTTTTGTTGTTGTTGTTTTTCATGATGCTAAAGCATTGCTTGAACACAGATGTAAAACATCAGTACAGTACTGTAAGGCATGGACCACACAGACATGCAGTTCCTTTCAAAATGCAAACCAGAGGAAACAATCTGCCTTTAAAATTAAACTTCCTCATTAATTTCATTAAAAACGTGTGCAGCTTCCAGGGAATGGCAGAGGGTGACTTAAAATGTGGCATTATCTCTTGAAAACTGGCAGGTGGTGAATGTGCTCTGGAGCGGAAAACAACAACAAAAAAAAAGATCTGAAAAAAAGGTTGGGAAAGGGAAGCGGATCTCCTGCAGTGGTTGCCATTTTTCTACTCCTGTCTGCTTTGCTGTGTTCTGCAGACACACAATAATAACCCCAATGGGCCTCGGGATCAAATGACGTGTTGCTGAAGGATTAGGAGCAATTCTATCCTCCTGGCATGGGTTTAGGAATTTTCATTAAAATGACCTTGGGTGTGGTGAGAGAGGAATTTGGGCTGCATGGATGGAGAGCTAAACATCCTACCTGGGGAACAACAAAAGCTCCTCTGCAAGACTTGACTCCCTGGGCCCCAAGCAGAGCTGTCATGCTTTTTCCCCTCAGCACCGCTTTTCATGGATTAGCTTGGACATACATGGAGGGTCAGAATTAAAAGACATCTTTCGGGATAGAGGGTGGAAGTGAGAGAATGGAGGAAGGGAAAGAGAGCTTGTTTCCTGGAATTGCTTGAGAACAAATACTTAGAAATAAATATGTGTTTGGTAGAGAGAGGACTTGCATTTAATTAACAAGGGAACATTGTGCCTGTGTACTGCAGCAGTAGAAAAGGAAAGATTATTGCTAGATTGCACAACCCTGTCTTGTTCATTCTACACAAGGATGCCTTACACAGTTTGGCGAGTTTCTTGGGTATGCGTTTGCTTGAGCAAAAGTTTTTAGCCCTGATCTAGGAGAGCTGGTGAATGTCTGCTCATGATTCAACTGTGTGTATTCAGACGGGACAGCATCTTGTAACTTACAGCAGCACATTTCAGTTAATGCTGGCTAAAGCCAACGGTTTTTGAGGAAGCAGTCAACTCACAACTGTAATGCAGCTACCTATGAAGCATACAGCATAGTCAGTTGGTAGCAACACTCCAGAAGAAATGGGTTTATCAGAATAAGAAGAAAGCCTGATGTTGTTAACCACAGAACAAAAGCATTAAAGCAAGCAGAATGTAAATATCCATGCTTAAATTTATAGGGCATGTAGTTGAATGGTTCCATGCTTATATACACAATCTTGACAAATTTCCTCACTTCCTTGTAAAAAGTCCCCCCTTACCTTGTGTTCAAGGTAAATTAAAATAAATGGTGGAAGCAGGTATTATTTTTTTAGGTCCAGTCCATTGCCTTTGTCCTCAAATTTCACTTCTGTGTCACTGTCTCCTTTGAGCATCCTGCAGGCTTTGCATCCCAGGCTGTTAAACTCTCTAGGCAGGCTTTACAATGCACAGGTGTAGTTATTCCGTGTAAGAAAACTAATTAAAATGCTTCTGTCAATCCTTCTACCCCATAGGATAGACTCGGGTAGCCAGGGAACAAGTAACATCTGATATCTGTGAATAATTACCATTATGTTGAAATAACTTTCCTTTCTTCTTCTTCCTCCACCCTGCCTGAAAGGAAACTATTATTAGAAAATTTCACCCTTCAGGGTTGGCTTGTTGGTGTTGCAAAACCATCAAGGTGCCCTATCAGAACTGGTGATGGCCATGGAAAGGTATTGCCTCTGACCTAAAAGCTTACCAACTGCCATGGATGAAGCTGAGTCTTAGAAAATTGTCTGAGATGTTGTGTAGCATAATGAGGGAAGCAATATGATAGCTCCGAATTATTGGAACAGTATGTATTCCTTAGAGCTAGTAAACATTAGCTGTCTGCACTAGGTACTGCTGACCAAGACTGATTGACTTCTGTACCACTGGTGACTGGGTGAGCTGCCTGAGGACTCCCCAATGCAGTTAGATTTCTAGGGGCTACAGCCAAGGTAAGGAGGTGCTAAGTTTCCTGATGGAAAATTTCCTGGAGTTTGCAGGTAGCATCTTCTACACCAGGGATGTCATTAAGTTGATTTATGCTGTCCTGTCAGTTGATCTGAGAAAACTATGAGGGAGCTGTGGGCCATGGTTACTTGCAGTTTGCTGAGACAGGAGGAGACTCAATTACATGAGTGCAACCTTGTTTAACCTAATGGACAGTTCAGAAACATTACTTGTCCTTCGTCTTCCCTCTAGAGAAGATAAATTTGGGTTTGGCCTGGCCAAATGTTGCCCTATGGGAGAAGACATAGCCCAGGGATGGAGTTCCCTGGATGAGAGGAAAGGCTGCACATTTTGTAGCAGGTGCAAAATGCAACCAAGCACCCACAGTTTGTAAACGAGAAGCTGATTGAGTGTGAAGCCCTGTCCTGTCTCCAAAGGGTGTCCTGGGTGGGATTGCCATGGTAACAACAGAAGATTCTCTGTTTCAGGCCTCTTCTTCCTGAGACAGCAGGAACATAATCCATTACTTCAGACTGAAAGAGTTTATTTCAGCCTGATGACGTTACAAGAAGATCCTGGAGTGAGTTCATGCATGAGCAGCAGAAATCTGTCACGTTTAGAGACAGTGTCAGTATGACTGATCTGTTCCCCTCAGCTCAGTACCTGGAGGTGGAAGGTGCTGTGGGCAATGGGGTAGGCCTGGAAATGTTAATCACAGATGTAATCTCCTGAAAAGACATACGTAGGTGCTGCTGCTGAGGACTTTCATTCTAGATGCCTTATTCTGATCCCTTGACCCTGTTCTCTGTGGCTCTAGAAGGAAGAGCAGAATGTAAATATGACCGAGCTCAGTGAATGGCTTTCATGAAAACAGGCTAAAAGTGCTTTTCCTCTTGCAGAAGACCCATATAAACTCCATGGCTTTTAACTAAATTTCTGATACTGCTCTGTAAGAGCTTGATGGTGACCAGATTTGTGGATCTGACAATGGTAGGACCCATTTTGTGTTTTCTTCAACTTGTATCCACAGATAATTTGGTACAAGTCGAGGAGTGAAGTTTTCTTGTTCTGCATGGCCAATCTCTGCCTCCCTCCACTTCCATTGTAGGGAGATTTCTCAGTCTCCTTGGTTAATTTTTTAGCTTTTTTTTTTTATAAGAGAACCCTCACTCCATCTGTCATAGGAGTCAATGGAGCTGGAAACTTGAATCTTTCCTTCTAGGAACAGATCTAAGGTGTTTGAAAGCAAAGGGAGCAACTTTATTTGTGCTAGGGCTGTCTCTCCTCTGTCCTTCATGAGGGTGAAAGACAATCAGAAACTCTGAAATATCTGTCATTCCCATTGAGTGAGGAAAAGCAGAGTATGATACTTTGTAGTGCCAATCTGTCAACAATCATTATTGTTTAAGATTTTTGCTTGAGCTATGCAGGTTGCTATACTTATGTTCATTTGCAGGAGGGGTGTTTTGAAGGAGAGTGAGGTTAATCTCTTATATTAGCCAAGTCATATTAGCACCAGCCAAAATGTTCAATAGAGTTTGTTTGCTCACTGTCACTGTGCATAGCTAAAAGCATTGGTATGCATGGCTTCTGCCTGCCTATTATGGGTTATCTTGGGTGGCCTGTCCAACCCATTGATAAGACTTAGTAGTGACACTGCTGTGACAATGAAATTGCCAGGGAAGGGGTCTCTAGCTGACTTCTGAGTCTTAAGCCTCTAGTAGTGTGCCCTGCCTGGGTTTTCCTGAGCTGACAAAGATGTTCACCATGGCCAGGGAGTACAGCAGAGGTGACTAACTAAGCAGTTTGGCGACTCAGAATTTTCAAGACATGGGGAGACCCAGTTCATCTATTACCATTTAATCGATCCTAGAAAGATGGGCTTCCTTGGCCCCTAGTCCAAACCAGGTGACAGTTTTGGAGTCTGTTAGTTTTTTTGTTTTCTCAAGTGCCCATATTTAGATGTATTACTCTCATATCAAGCACGACTGTGTTGTGTTCTTGAAGTATTTTTCTCAGGAGGACTGGAAGAGGATGTCCAGTAAATATTTAGTGCATGGGAAAGACATGAATGCCAGTGAGGGAGAGTATTTAGTGTGAGTAAAGGTGTGTTCACAAAAGATGCAGCACTATTTGACAAGGTTTTAGTAGTTTTGCCAATATGAGAACAACCTGAATCTCAAAAAGTTGTCTACTAAATGTGAGGCTATTGAGACTTGTGTATCATTCTTTCTCTCAGGTCGATCCTGTCTGAAGGCAGCACTAGAAATCTCATTCAGGATTTAGAAACTGAACTGGACAGAGAACTAAAAGTCACTTAAATGGATCTTGCCAAGATCTTACAAGAGGATACAGGAAAGGTTTCACAGATCTAGGCACCTTCTATCTTTAATTCTGAGTTTTGCGCATATGAAGACTTTCATGTTGTATTAATGTGTGGAAATGAGGGCTATATTTGAAATCCTGGCCATCATGTTCTTTTACCTTTTTGTCCATGTTTGTGGTATTTCACCATATAGTCAATGCAGCCACTGACTGACATTTCTTGCCTTGGAACATGGGAAATGTGGTAGCAGGTTTAAAAAAACACAAGAGCTCTATTAAAGCAGCTTGACCAGAGGAGTAAAAAGAAAGAGGGGGGAAAAAAAAAAAAGACAAAGAAGAAATAGAGTTGTGAGTTGGACCTTCAGTTGCTGCAGAGGTCTGTTGTCCCTGGAATACCTTTGCAGTGTGTGCTAAACAGTCACTCAAAGTCAGCATGAAAAAATGATTTCCGAAGCTGTTGGACAAATAAGGAGACTCATTCTGAGCAGGGACTAAATTGGTTTGGAACATGTGCTTGTGCTGAGCAGCCAAAGTACATAATCAGGTTTAGCAAAACAAAGCCTGATACCAAACTTGCCAGGAAAAATTGTTTTGTCATTTTGAAATCTGCTCGGTTTTTAAGCAGACCTTCCCAGAACAGAAAACAACGTGTTTCATGCCTACTTCATCTGCCATTGCTGCATTTTTCCTCCAAAGATTTGTAAGGAAGGGGAAGAATATATAACCCTTTAAAATACTTAAATTAAAAGCTTTCCTGTGTTGAACTGCCTTTTCAGTCGGATTAAGATTTGTTACCCAACTCTATCTACCATGTAAAACAACGACTAATCCAGACATTAATCACAAGAAATATTCTGGACCTTTTAAAAATAAACCATGACATTCTTCGAAGAACTCAAAATTGAGAATATCCTGGACAGGTTGAAAATTAGCCTGGTTGATTGGTTACATAATGATCAGCTGGGTAAGCTGAGTGAAAGAAAAGAGCATGTTGGGTGAACAATGCAACAGCTTTGTGCTATTGTCTGCCTTTTCCTCTCCTCGAGTTCAGCTCAGTACAAACATTGTCATTCCATACCAAATTATATTAACAGGAGATGTTTGTACCTCCGATCAACGTTGCTTCCCTGCTCTCCATTTGTTCTGACTACAGTTCATATTTTCTTCTCTACCCTCTTGGCCATTTCTGGCCAACATTTCCCATCCATGATTTGTTGCCCAGAGCAACATCTGCAGTACTTGGGTTTGTGACTGATCGCTTTCTTCAGGCAGTTTCTGTCAATGTCCCTCCTCCCTGCCAAAGGCCAGTTACTCATGTCAAGGTTGAATTGTGGACAGCCATTCTATTTCTACCCAAGTTAATCCAAACCAAACATACCATGTATAAGTAGCTTATCTTCCAAAATAAATAGATGATAATTAGCATAAGCCACCACACCCACTCCTTTTCCATTTCCCTCTGAAAAATCCCTCCACCTGAGTAAATTGGGGTGCTTTGTCTGACCCATTCTTATTATGTCAAAAAGAAACTAAGAAAGCTTTGGCTTCAAGTGGGATTGCATTTACTACCTGCCTTTCCTAGACCAATCCAGTCTTGATGATGCAGAGAGAAGGAGCTATGTGGAAATATGCTTGTAAAGGAGATGAGATTATGCCAGGAATTCCTAAAAATCCTGTGATTTGCAGCAGATCCACCCCCAGCTCTGGGTCCATCATTCTCAGTTGCACTACTGTTGCACTGGTGGTCTAGGTGGGCATCACTCCTCAGGCACAAGGGCCCCATCACCCTTTTTTTCAAAGACAGCAAGCTCAAGCAGACCTAGCTGTACAAGGAGACCAAGGTACTTGGAATTACCTTACGAATATGAGTCAGAGATGTATTAAAATTCCATATTTTATCTATAAGGCTTTCATCAGGGACCTACCTCACACTGTCTGGCTGCTTGGAAGGCTGAACCTTTGTGCTGTGGCACTGTGGGACTCCATAGTGTCTCTCCTTGGTGCCATAGCAAACGTAGGTAGGAATCCTGAGGGGAGAGAGAGAGATAAGGATGAACACTGATGCTATCAGAAGGCTAAGTGGAGATGTGTGATGTAGAAGCCGGAGTGGTGAACAGCCAGAGGTGCAGGAAGTGATGAGTCTGAACTGCTCTCCCTGCTCAAAGTGTGGTCATTTGTTTACTTCTGTGGAATAAATAATTAAAAAAAAAAAAAAAAAAAAGGACCAGAACTATGAAAAATCCCAATTTTACTCTTAGAGAAGGAAATTGCTTGAATTGAAGCTCAGTTGGCAATTGAGTAGGCAGGTGGGATTCTGCTGTGCTGGCAGAAGAGAAAAAAAATTCAAATTGTGTAAACTTTATTTTGTTTTTAAATACCCTATAAAAAGAGAGGTAGGAAATAATCCCAGTGTTTGTGTTCAATGTTGTAGAGTTAATGCATGTAACACTAATTATTTCATAAATGGCTAATAAGATGAGCAAATTCTGTTCACAGCACCGGGTTTTTTCTCTTATTTAAGCCTGTGTAGCTCCTTTGACCCATGTGATTTGTTCTGAGACTGTCTGTGAGAAGGAAGCTGAGCACCCACATCATAGGTGTGGTTATCACCTAATGTGTAACTTCTATTCAGATAATTCAACTTTTAATCTGGGTTTGTGCTTCTACCACTCAGTACCTGCAAAACAAACCATTAATATCTTGCTTGAAAAAGAAAAGAAATACTTGAGGCTAAGCATAACTTTAATGCAAGAGTAGTGGATGCAGCATTTTAGAGTGGAGCCAGATAGGAAATTAAACTGTTAGACACAGGACACAAGGGCTCTGCTGTGAGCCCTCAGTTCAGGAGTTTCCAGAGGGAGAAGTGGAGCACAAGGTAACCGTGAGCTGTTTCAAACACACTGTCTGTTCAGACAGGTCCTTGGTGTGTGCCAGAAAATGCAACAGACTTACAGTGCAGGGGTGTTTCTCTCTCAGCGGTACTCTTGTGCTTACTCTCACCAAACTGAAATTTAATGAAACCATTTGCACGTAGGGAAAGATAGACATGTTTTGGATGTGTTTCTAGCAACAGCAAAAGTGGCCTGAAATGCAGTTTTGAAAACAGTGCTCATACAATCTGGGAAGCTATATTAGATGTAGCAGAGGAGGAGCACAGCAGAGGTGATGCAAAACCTCTCATGGGGTTTGGTTTTACTTTGCAGAATTACCATCAGTGTCTACACATCCTTCCTTGTCTTCTGAGGCTCAACCCAGCTGTGCTCAAACACTCCTGAAACTTGGCAGAAGCTTCTGCAAAGCTGGATTTTGGGCTAGAGGAAGACGGGGGGGAGGAAGGAGGCAACAGGGAAGTTTTACCTGGTTCCAACTTGCATGGTAAAACTTTTGCATGAGTGACAGTTTCCAGCTTTGAGAGCCCTGTGACAGCACTGCAACCAGGAATCCAAAATATTGGGTTGGAATGCAAGACAGGAGCTGTCAGAAAGAAGTACAGGACTTAAGGCAGAATTGAAGAATAGGGTAATGTACGTGTCACTGTGCAGGATGTGCTTACTGGAAGTCTGTGGGAAACATCTTTTGGTTAATCACTCACATCTGGCCACCTTTCTCGTGGCAGGGAAGGGAGGAAGGCTTTTGAGGCAGTGGAGTGGCAGTTGTTTTCACTGTTTTTTTGGAGGGAAAGGAGTCATCTGGCACGTAGCTGGCAGCCAGGCTCAGGGCAGCTTTTCTGCGGTGCACAGCTGGCTGCAGCTGTCCATCAGGAGCCTGAGAACTGGCTGCTCCCCCAAGGTGGTTGAGGAGACACTCACCAGTGGTGCCGTGCTGCTCGCGGGCTGTCTGCCAAACTCAGCTTTGGTGGCAGAGGGTTAACCTTGTAAAGGAATTACATTGATCGTTGGGTGTAGCTAAAATGTGCCCTCGGTTGAAAAGTCATACATTAATTAAGTTGATGGCCTGTTTAGCTTGTAGCCTCAGCAGCAGAGTCTCAACCTCTCTGTGGTCAAATAGATTTACCTAATGTAATGAAAGGCCATACCCTTTCCATTTCCTTCTTTCAAAGCCTTTTCACCACAAACTCTTCTGGTAAGGCCACTTATCAGTGACAGCACATTTTTCATTACTAGTGAAGTATGTGTTAAAATGAAAATTTGAAATACTTTTTCAAATGTCACACAGAGCATGCTGCATGCATATCGACTGGTCAGTAATCATCAATCAGTTATCTTTGAAGAATACTTTTTTTTTTTTTTCCTTGAATTGCATTTATTTGAGGTAACACTCCTTATTCCAGGCAGGCTTGTAGGGAAAAAAAAAAAAAAAGAGGAGAGAACTGATTTTTTTCCTCCCAAGTTAAAACATTTATCTTTTAATTGGCTCATTAAAAATATTTAAAAAATAGTTTTGTGGATCTGAAGTAATTAGTTTTGTTTTGTAATGCTTCCTGAACTAAGAAGAGTAAGGCTATATATATACACACACATACATATAGTTACACACTATATAAATAAAACACTTTTGTTCTTGTAATATAATTACCTATGCTAATACTACAAGACACTCTATGAAGGTCTTTATTTCATATATTCAATGCAGTTTAGTAAACAATTTACAAATTTAGCTCATGCAAGTGTTCAAAATGATCCTGCACAACTCTGATCATGTAGATTATAATGCTGCTTCAAGTTAATGAGGAATTTTTCAGTTTGCATTTAATTCCCTACTAGTGTTGTAGTGATATTATTGTATTAATGTTCATTAGATTTTTACAAGAGTTATTGAGTAAAGAATCTGTTGAGGGTTTTTTCTTGTTTTGTTTGGTAGTTGTGGTGTGTGGTGTGGGTTTTTTTGTGAGTGTGTCTGCAGCAAGGATTTAAAGATTCGCCCAGTGGCTGAGATGGTTAAAGTTCATGTGCTTAATGTTTTCTACAAGAAGGAACAAGTGATAGAAAGCAGAAAGATGTAGGAATAGAAATTTGTAAATGGCAGGATAAGAAATCTCAGGGAAATCTTAGAAGAGGAAAAATTGTGGAAGGCATTTATTAAGATGGAAGATTTTCACTTGACACTATTATCTTCTATAACGTGTTCTATTATATGTTACATTTATTTTATATTGTAAAGCATCCCTATGATCTTCAACTCGAACCTCAAGCAAATTCAATAATGATAACAAAGACCTTACTGAATTAATACTTTCTCTAATGCATCTGTAATTTCAAGGCTAAAATCTCCAAAGATTTTTATCTTTTAGCTATTGCTATCATTGGTTGCTTGCTTGGAATTGATTTAGTAGAATAATGTAGGTGTTGGTCTATTGAGGTTATTGCTGTTTCAAAAATGATTTAACAGAACAACTGCCAAAGCAGTTCGGACCTTAGGTCTTTGTAGCCCAGTGTGCTGTTTCTAGCAGTTGCCAATAGTGATGTGTAGGAAAGAATATGACTAGGATAAAGATCTAGTAATACGTCTTGGGATAGATATTTGAACTTTTGTTTAGTGATCTTAGTATCATAAAATCATAGAATATTGGTTGGAAAAGACCGTTAAGATCATTGAGTCTAACCATTAACCTAACTCTAGCACTAGTCCACATTCCTAAGAGCCTCAGTTACACGTCTTTTAAACACCTTCAGGGATGGTGACTCCACCACATCCCTGGCAGCTTGTTCCAGTGCTTCACAACCCTTTCTGTGAATAAACTTTCCCTAATATACAATCTAAACCTCCCCTGGCACAATTTGAGGCCATTTCCTCTTGTCCTATCACTTGTTACTTGGGAGAAGAGACCAACCCCCTCCATGCTACACCCTCCTTTCAGGCAGTTGTAGACAGCGATAAGGTCTCCCCTCGGCCTCCTTTTCTCCAGGCTGAACAGCCCCGGTTCCCTCAGCTGCTGCTCATCAGACTTGTGCTCCAGGCCCCTCACCAGCTTCCTCTGCACTCTCTCCAGCACCTCAATGTCTTTCCTGTAGTGAGGGGCTCAAAACTGAACACAGGATTCCAGGTGCGATCCCACCAGCGCTGAGTACAGGGGGACAGTCACTGCTCTAGTCCTTCTAGCCACACTATTCCTGATACAAGCCAGGATGCTGGTGGCCAAAAAGGCCAGCTGGGCACATGCTGGCTCATGTTCAGTTGCTGTCAGCCAACACCCCCAGGTCCTTTTCCCCCAGGCACTTTCCAGCCACTCTTCCCCGAGCCTGTAGCGCTGCCTGGAGTTGTTGTGACCCGAGTGCAGGACCTGGCACTTGGCCTTGTTGAACCTCATACAGTTAGCCTCAGCCCTTAGATCTTGAACGAATTTTAGATTATTTTGTAAAATGGCCATACTACTTTAATCTTAATAATTGTTCTTAAGAGCTTTTCTATGGCTAGATAGATTACATAAGCTAAGTTCTTCTCAGGTCTCTAATTCCTTGGCCTTTAAGTTCTTTGAAGTCCAGACGAGTCTTTCCTAATTTTCAGTCTTTCAGAGGTTTGGAGCTTGATTTATTTTATTTTATTTTATTTTATTTTATTTTATTTTATTTTATTTTATTTTATTTTATTTTATTTTATTTTATTTTATTTTATTTTATTTTATTTTATTTTATTTTATTTTATTTTATTTTATTTTATTTTATTTTTTATATAAATGCATTAAACTAACACCAGAATTTAAAGCAGGCAATGGAGAAGACAGCCAGCCACAGGATATACAAGATGGAATTTCTCACTGTCTACACAACTGGCAGACTCCCTGCTACTTGAGAATTTCGTTGAACGTTGCTACATCATAGGGGAGGAAAGGATAAAGCAAACTGTGATGACTTAAAGCTCAATTACATGCCGATGTCATCTTGGATTCACACTTCATGAAAAGTCAAAAAGGGCCTGAAGCCTTTGCATTGCTATGATTCTGAGGCAAGACCTTATTGCTGTCTACAACTACCTGAAAGGAGGTTGTAGCATGGAGGGGGTTGGTCTCTTCTCCCAAGTAGTGACTGACAGGACAAGAGGAAATGGCCTCACGTTGCACCAGGGGAAGTCTGGATTGAATGTTAGGAAAAAAATTTTCTGGAGAGGGTTGTTGGGTATTGGAACAGGCTGTCCAGGGAAGTGGTGGAGCCACCATCCCTTGAGGTGTTTAAAAATCATTTAGATGAGGTTCTTAGGAACATGGTTTAGTGCTAGAGTTAGGTTATGGTTGGACTTGGTGATCCTGAGGGTCTCTTCCAACTGAAACAATTCTATGATTCAGTGAAACCTAACCTTCAGCTTTCAGTAAAAGATAGAAGCCACAGAAGAAGTGATCTGGCCTTACAGATGTGATGGTGACACAGAGGTTTTTTGTGATGAAGATATCTACATCAAGGTGAAACAGAGATTTATTTAAAAAACAGTTTCTGTTTGTTCTGAAGAACAAGTCTTTCCTGTGTAGTTAATACTCAGTCTTCTGGTCAAGGCACTACACTGAAAGAGAAACTGGCTTCAAAGTGATTCCTTTCCTAACAGAGAACGTGGAGATGACATGCTATCTTCCCCATCTCGGGAGCATGTACTGAATACTATGCTGAGTGTTTCCTAGATTGCCTTTCCTGCTGAAGCACTTCACACTGTGGAAGTAACTATTTACTGGGCATCTCTTCTATTCCACCCAGATTAATGTTCTTTGTTGAAATGTGCATCATTTCCAGAAAGTTTTGGCGAATTTTTGTTAACAAAAACCACGATCGCTGGAAGCTCCTCTATTACCTCCTTCTAGAGCACTGGAACCTGGGATGGCCTAACCATGCTGCTGCATTTGGTTTTGTCTCCTTGTAGTTGTTTTGTTTTATATTGTTAATGGGCTGCTGTTTCTAATGCTTATCATGTACAATTACTGCTCTGTTAAAAAATGGAGCCTGCCATGGAAGCTGAAACCAGAGACTGGAGACTAAGAGTGGAAACAGAGCAGCAGGGAAGGGGAAGGAAGCAGCAGGGCAGGCTCTGGTGCTCGGTGCTGTGGAGATGTGAAGTGCTCCTCACTTGCCATCATTTGCTGGGAGATAAAGAGAAGCAACAGCAATCTCTCATTTTGTGAGTTGCTACAAGTATATTAGAAAATTTCATAAGTGGATACAAAGAAAAAAGATGGAAAATAATCCCGAATCTATTTCTGATTGCTTTCTGACCATCCCTACTCTGTCACGTATTGAAAAGGTCTGGAGAAAAAGATCCTATTGTTGCAATTTCTCTTTATTGTAGAGCAGGGCTCACGGTGGGAGGATGACTTTCAACAAGATGCCAGGCAGCTGTTTTATGTGTACTGTCTGAATTTACACATCAGCATGAGTAGGGGTACAACAAGGCAAAAAGATGCTGGGAGGTTCAATTAAGTGTTGCTGAATGTTTTTTTCCTTTTCATTTTTAAACAATATGGTCAGAAAATATTCTGAGGGTGCAATAGGGGGTTCCCTCTGTTTTGCTTGTGGTGTTCACTGTCAACTGCACAATTTCTATGTTTCTGTGTCTTGTTTAATCAAATGCGATGGGGGCATTCATGTAACCTACTTAATGAGGTCAACACATGCCATTTTAAGTGCCTATGGTGTCTATGCTTGTGAGGGAGATTCAGATATGCTGCATAAAGTAGATTACTTTCAGTAGTTTGTAGACAGAGGCTGCCTCTTTATTAGCATGTAGCAATCACAGTAGTGGTGGATCTGGTAAGCAAAAAGAAAATTCATAGTGAGTTCCTGACACCCGTGCTGTACTATATTGTATCTGGATCCAAAGACAGAACACTTGCCAATGGTAGGAATGTGTTAGGTATGTCTCTGAAGTGCATTTTACTGTATGTATTACACTGTATACCTTTGTATATATGATGGTAACATAGATGCAGTCAGAGAGCCTATATGGAAATGGGGTAGATCCCTCCTCGTTCACTGAAATTTCTCCTTTAAAGTAGAATAATAGTAAATGTAATTGAAAAAGTCTAGATGCAAGGTTTTACTGTATTGAAAATACTGTTCTTGTAGCATTGAAATGATGAACTCAATCCTGCAGCCATTGCAAGGAAAGATTGTATCCTATTTATTAAAATACTTAGTTCAAACCAGTTTTTATTTTTTTAAAACTTGGCTGTACTAAGGCCTGAACACATTGTTCTTCTGCTGGCCCCTTATGCAGTGTGAAAGTATTAAGTAACACACACCGAAATGCTGAGGTTATCTGTGCAATATTTAACTCTCCAAAGCATCATTCCAGTTCCTGATAATCCAGTCTTGGTGTAACTGTGGAAGCAGCAGCCAGGGATGGATGGTTTTTATCTTGTGTCTTAATGTGGATAAAATGCATCTGTACTCAAGGAACCAGTTATCCTAGAGGGGAGGTTATGCTGGAATCTATATATGCAGCAAAGGGGTTACATTCCCACTCTTTGTGAAAATCCCATCATAATTATTTAATGATAGCTTGTACCTGAACAATGAAAGAAAACCAGAACTGTTGACAGCATAAGATAGTCTCTTATGTAAGTTTGATCATCCCAAGGCTGAGTGGTAGCAGATGTTCTCAGTCATGCAAGCTGGTTTCCTGCTGGATGAGAAATCAGTGATGTGGAGTCTGGGTATGTTCTTAGTTTACTTAAGACTGCATTCACCAGTTGTGTGACAGGGATGGTCGAAGAGCATACAAGATGTTCTTCCTCATCACTGTTTTCTTTCCTAGACTGATGGAAAATGGAATGACTTTATTTCAAGAATTAATTCTAGTTAGATACTAAAGCAGAGAACAAACCTCCTTGTTAAGTTACAACAGCTCCCTCAAGAAAAACATCTACTTAAAACTAAAAATATTATCATTTCCTGAAAGATTGAACAATGCTTGCCAGCTAAATAAAAGACGTAAAGCAACATACAATGGCATCTCTTGACTCCCATCATAATGATACTGAAATTGAGGACGTAAATTACAACATAGAGGATGCAAGATACAGCATGCAACAGATGAGGGTAAAGTGCCAAAACTGCTAATGAATTATAATTCATCTGTTCTTAATGGTACAGTCACTCCTTCTTTTAATCAGTTCATCTCTTCTGAGTAATGACACAGTCCAGTTATTGTGCTAATGTAAGTAATCATCAAAACCAATTTCTGTACCTGCTCTCCATTTCCAAACCTAGGTGATAATGAACCTTAATTCACATTGATAAGTAGGCACTAGAAAAAGCACGTTGTCTATTTATTGGCTGAGGTTGTAAATATGTGTCTGACTTTACTGATTTTAATAAATCAGGATATACCTATGACATGCAAGAAAAAGAATTTGGGAATCTAACCCCGAAACACTGTGCAAAAATACCCTAATTTCGAAGAAGTTCAATTTACTGCAGTGTAAGAAATTACATCTTGGACTTCCTTTGCATCTGCTGCAAATTTTATTGTTATTTATTTATTTTTCTTTCCTTCTTCTCCCTTGTGGATGAGAAAAGAAAGGTTCTAATAATATTTTCCAGTAGGACTCTGTCCATTAGGGGAACTTTTTAGACTGGAATTTTAGTAACATTGACTGGAGAAGTCCAATTGTATTCAGAAGAACCAGTGTTTCACACTAGTTTTCATACAAACCCGGGATCATGTGCTTCTTCCTAAGTCCAGTTGCATTTAGTACTGGAACCCCTATTTCTCCTTGCTCTGAGAGCAGCTTGGGGAATCTTGTGCATGGTAGCTGGATCCTTGAAAGCTATGAGCCCTTTCCTGATTCAGTGTTGTGACAGTTAACCTTTCTGAGCCACCTTGTGGAATTTTTTGTTGTGATCTGTGTACCCTTGTGCTTGGGGCTGTAATGAATTGGTTATCCTGCTGCTGGAAAGACTGTGTGGAGCAGAGTTGGCTAATGTGATGCACCCCTCTGATGGATCCAAAATAAACACCTGGACTGTCTACTACTATGTCAACATCACTTCTAGTATAGACTCCTAAGTGACAGGACGTGTTCACACAAACACAAAATGTACTCAGTTAAAAGTTTTTTCTATTATAAAGCAGAATATTTGAGGAAAAAGTACTCTTGCTATTAAAATAAAGTCAACAAAAAACCTCTGGCATGTGAAAAAAGTCATGGCAGAGTTATCTTTTGGGAAGGCTGGTGATGCAGAACAGCTGTGTTTCTCAGTGTCAGACAGGAAATGGTAGTATGATGGCTTCTCACGTGTTAGAATATGGTCAAACACTGCAGATGGCAAAAAATACCCAAACCAACCAACCAACAAAACCTCCCCAACCCCTGCCCACCCCCCACCAAAAAAGGCAAAAATTATCTTAGCTCATGTTTTACTTATTTGCTATAACTTTTTCCTCATTTGTTTTCATTTTTTTTGGAAGTGTTTAGCTCATTCTTGTCTTTCTGAAGTGCTAAACCATAACCAAAAGCTCTGATAAAAGTGATAGAGTATGCAAGCTCAACTCACACCTATAAACTTATCAGGAATAGCAACTCTGCAGGTACTGAAAAACTGGCATGTAATTTGAATGAGACAAAATGCCCATTTCTGAATGACTTGTGTTATGGCAAAGAGACATTTGTCTTCTCTTTCCAGAAGTGATAGTGATGGAAACTTTGTCACGAGGATGGAGCCAGGCCCTTCTCAGTGACAACCAATGATAGCACAAGGGGTAATGGGTTCAAACTGGAACACAAAAGGTTCCACTTAAATTTGAGAAGAAACTTCTCAGTGAGGGTGACAGAGCACTGGAACAGGCTGCCCAGGGAGGTTGTGGAGTGTCCTACTCTGGAGACATTCAAAACCTGCCTGGACACCTTCCTGTGTAACCTCATCTGGGTGTTCCTGCTCCAGCAGGGAGATTGGACTAGATGATATTTCGAGGTCCCTTCCAATCCCTGACATTCTGTGATTCTGTGATTTGAGCAGAGTGAGACCTGGGCCTCTCACATCCTTGGACATAAGCAAAAGTTGTCACTCATTTTTCTTATTTGAATGACTAAAAAAAAAAAAAAAATGGAAAGGAAAAACCAAATGAATCTTTTGCTAAGTTTGTATTAATGCATAAGTATTCCAAAAGTGGTGTGTGGTTGTGGTGTTTTGTTTTGTTTTGTTTCCTATGCAGACTTGTATGAGAAGACAAAATCTCCAAAGCTGAGGCCAAATTGAAACTCCCAGTCATCTGTAATGAGGCTCATAACCATTTGTCCCCCAGCTCAGGGAAAGACCTGTGTGCTGAATTGACAGCAGCTTTCTTGTATTATGTGCTTCCTACTCTAGGGTAGTGTATCCAATTATCATCTGTTACCAAAACCCAGGAAAACAGCAGGGTAGCATGGCGAGAAGGCTGTATCCACAAACCATATTGATCCCTGAACAAATTTGTCTAGAGTTCAAATACACATACACACATGTGTGTGCACACATAAATTCCTGTGGCTTTGCCACTGCTGCTTTTTACGTGGGCTGGCCTGTGCCTCCCCAAAGTTTAATGTCTTTGCCCAGTAGTTTTTCTGAAACTGTCAGTGCAGGTGTTCCAGAAAACACCAGCAATACATGAGTGGGGATTAGAAACTTGCTTCCTGATAGTTCTCCTGACAGCTGATGGATGGTTCTTGTATTACCAAAACTTTAAAAAACAAAAGGATCTTGCAGTGGAGTGGCTTGGAGTCAAAGAAAAGTAAACAAAGCCGAAAATTGAGTGTATACATTACAGCTTGATTATTTTGAAGGCTGAGGTTTCTGCTTCTAACCTTCATAAGGAAAAAGGCCACCTTTATTGAAGCACTCTCTTTTATCATTCTCTGGGATCTTTATGTTTTGTGTGTTTTGAGGGGAAAAAAATGCAATACATTTATTAATTTGTTTACTGCCAGTGAACTGTAGTAACCCTGAGCAATGCTGAAGTTCTCTGAATAATGTACGGCTTTTAATAAGGGGTACATCATGAAAGGCATTCGTTTTCTGCCAGTCAATGTGAACAAAGGGAAATTAAATGAAGAAGGGACAGCATAGCATTGGTAGGCCATAGGAATGTTTAAAGGTGTCCAGTAAAAAGAAAACAGAAATGAGGCTCTCCTAAGGAGCTGTCCTGTTGTCTATGCAGGCAGGTTTTGATGAGACGAGGTATTTGATCCCAGGGGGATACTTGCATTGGTGCCTGTGATGCAAATTAGTTAGTGAGTCCTTCATCCCACAGTGAGGAGAAACAAATCTCCCTGGGTAAACATCACGGACAGCCCACACCTTTAGCTACTATGGATTTGTAAGAGGTCTTCAGTCAAGATTGTAAGGTGCTGAAATGCTTGTATGTGCTTTCTGTTGCCTCCTTGCATATTTCTCTTTCTGGTTGAAGTGGAAAGGCCAAAAATATTGCTGAATTCTTCTCAAGTGTCTTTTCGGTAAGCAAGGCAAGCATCCAAACATCAGCTGGATATCAAATATTTTAAGACTCTCGTGGATAGCTGAATACCTAGGTATTCTCGTGATACCTGAATACCTCCTCAGCAGGAGGATATGTTTCTTCCCTGGATACCTGAATACCTCGTTCTTCCTCGTGATACCTGAATACCTCCTCAGCAGGAGGATATGTTTCTTCCCTGCATTTTGAAATGCATCTTCTCTGTAGGTACAGAGAAGTGTGTCCATCACTGAGTACAGAAAACACCCTAATGCAGTCCTAAAATGCAAGCACAAATCAGCAGGAGGAGGATCTAAGCTTTTAAGAATTTATAGATTTTATATTTTCAAAATAACATCCTTGCCACTGACAATTCATAAAATCAAAGCCACTCCTGATTTTTTTTCTTCCTATCTTCATGTAAAAAATATCCTAATGTCAATAACAATTTGGATTCATGATAAGTAATTTTGCATAGGGCTACTCTCACAGAGCCACATAACAGAATATGAAATGAATGTATGAAGTCAGGCTTTCCTATCACATCACATTTGCAGATAATTTTCTGGACAGAAAAGAGAATTTGAGTTCTGAAAAGCTGCATTCACTAATCCAGTGGCTCTGTGGAATCATTCAATTTTGTATGATGTCTTTCGCAAAGAAGCTGGCATCTGGCTGATGTGGTGGTTGGATTCTGGTGCAACACGCTTGGAAAAGGAACCTGATCTGATGAGAGCTGTATCCTTCAGTTCCTCTTTCAAGTCCTTGCTCACTTTTTTCCTTTCTATTCAAAACAAGAATTTGTGCTGACCTAATACTTCTAAAATTTGGGGTAGGGAGTAGCGGGGTGAAGAAGGGAAAGGCATATATCACTGAATAAAGGACTAGTGCATCCTCTTGGCACTGATGCACATCCTTGATTTAATTAACATGCAGTGTCAGTTCTTTGACTCTCAACGATTTTTGCCTTGAAAGGTGGTTGTTTAATGCAGATGTGAAATATAAGTGTAATACAACAGAAATATGAAATAAAGCCGAACCCCTTAGACCTCACCTGTTATTCTTTCAGTAGATAGGTGAGTTTATTTGTAGTATATGCTTGCTGTAGTGAATACCCAGTGAGAGAAGGACAGAATTGATTTTGTTCATTTCTCTAAGACAATGTTTTAAAAGAAGAGCTGTATGTTCTTGTTGTGAATGTGGTTACTCTAATAGCTGGTCCTCTGTGGTTACAGCCTGCTGCTTCTCACATCTAAACCTGTTACTTCTTTAGTTAGGATCTGGAGGCCTCACGATGATGGGGTTGAAAGCCCAAGGTTTGAACTCTATCTTCAGAGTTCATCGTCTGTGCATGTAAATGGATTATGAATTTTTAGCGGGATATGCATGCTTGGGGCCAGCTGTACTCTCCAGTTCTCTACTGTAATATTTGATTATGGATCAACCTTTTATTTTTTTGTAAAGCTGTTTTGGTGGTTGAAATTTTTTTTGATCAGCATTTTAATTGTTGTCTAGTGAAAACATTGGAGCTGTTTTTTTTTCACGCATAATTAAATGCAGAGCAAACTGTGAACCAGGGTACCAGCAGCCTTTCTGCATAATGACATATCTGTGACAGGAGCTGAGCTGGCATCGAGACACCTTTTTACCTTTTTTCAGAGATGGGTGGCATTTTTTCTTCTCTTTTCCCTCCTTCTCCTCTTCTTTTCCCTCCTTCTCCTCTTCTTTTCCCTCCTTCTCCTCTTCTTTTCCCTCCTTCTCCTCTTCTTTTCCCTCCTTCTCCTCTTCTTTTCCCTCCTTCTCCTCTTCTTTTCCCTCCTTCTCCTCTTCTTTTCCCTCCTTCTCCTCTTCTTTTCCCTCCTTCTCCTCTTCTTTTCCCTTTATTTATTTATTTATTTTCTTACTTTCTCTGCAAACTCATCAAATGAAAAGTATCTTATTAACTCCAAAATGCCTATATGAAAGTGTTGGGAGTCTCTGGGGCTATGAGGTCTAGCTACAGGAACTAAAGGATTTTGCAGGGACAATGCCACTGTTATTTGCCTGTTGTTGCATTGCAGTTCATATCCTGTTCGGCTGCATGCCAAACCCACAAACTCCCTCTGTCCCTGGTAACTGAGAAGATTACTTGCTTATAATGCTGTGAAATAAGTGCTGTACTATTGTGAGCATATGTAGGAAAAGCCTTTAGATTTGATACTCTTTATGTAGAGTCTCTGAACCTTCCTATAACTGAATGAAGACTCTTATCCCTGATATAGAATCCAATTTTAAAACCTGAATAAAAAGTTTTCAATTTTTTTTGCTACATTTGATACATTTCATAGGTTAATTTACGTAATTTATTTATTTATTTATTTTACATTTTGATTTCATCCCCAATAAATTTGAAAGAGTTATTGTATAAAGACTAATGCTGGGCTGTCTCTTATTGAAGAGTAAATGCCCAAGGAAATGATAAAACTGGTACTTTTGCACCATTTGTCACTGAGAGTAAGAAAACCACACCCCAACACACAGAGTGTAGACGCTGGTTGAAGTGAACAGTCTAGTAGACCATTCCCACCTTCAGCTTTTAACATTATTTAGTAGCTGTCCAAACTTACAGTTTAACAAGTTTTCTTGAGCCTTAGAGAGTCTGGTGACAGCCTTGCTGTCATTAAAATGAAGCACCACCAATTGTATTGGGTCAAAATGCATTGTAGTTCATTTATTTTATCTGGTCATAACTTCACTGTTCTCCTTGAAACATCCTGGTTAGATACAAAAAAGGAAACCAGAAAGAGATGCTGTTCTAAAGGTGGTGGGTTGGTTGGCTGGTTTGTTTGTTTTTTTGAATGAAGACTGAAGTGCTACATTTATTAGAAGACTTCTGTGAGCTTGCTTGAGAGGGAATTCCAGCCCAGACTTACTGTCCCATATTAGGTGAATAAACACCTAGGGATCTTTGCATACTTTCAACCTTTCTGATACATCCTCCTGAAAAAAAATACGATAGAAAAGCAGATTGCGATTTTTTTTCCATGATACACACAGGAGAAGGACCATAAATGAATTACTCTGCCCACTGAGTTAGTGGGTTGTTGAAAAAACCTCTGTGGCTGTGAATGTGCAGTACGATGAACTGTCCCTGTGCTGCTTGTTTGTGGCTCCTGCATATGGGGAATACAGATTTGTTGGAAATACTGTATTTCTTTCTGAGACAGGAATGATTATAGAAACAGATCTCAAGAGAGTAACTTACTGGAAACCTAAGACATGCTGAATAGTGAATACTTTTACCTAAGGAAGTTCATCTTCTGCAAATTGCAGGCAATTTGCAAACCTTACTGCCATGTTTATTTTGGGATTGCAGTGGTAGTTCTATTCCTCCTGTTGTATTTTGTATTTTCTAGGCCACATCTTTTAAATATCCTTTTTTGAGCCTCCAATAGTTTACATCTCAGGATATAGTGTTTGTTAACAGGAATATCTGCAATATAATGTTATCTTCTTCTACTGAAAAGAACAATAGATCATGTGAAGAGATTCGTCAAGTCAGGTGTACAGCCATGTCAGTGTAGAAAAGAATATATATA
Source organism: Columba livia (assembly GCF_036013475.1). Taxonomy (NCBI): domain Eukaryota; kingdom Metazoa; phylum Chordata; class Aves; order Columbiformes; family Columbidae; genus Columba; species Columba livia. The sequence goes on along the minus strand of NC_088605.1, from coordinate 65,730,623 downwards.
TGCTATTGGTAGTCTTGTGTGGTTTTTAAGAATAAGAGAATTCAGTGAGACCAGTCTTAGAAAAATGCATTACTAGAATTTACCTCAGTCTTCATTTGAAAATTTCTGAGTTAAAGTGAATGGATATGAGAATTTGTCCCTTAGGAAGCCTTGTGTCAAGAGGACCTCGATTCCTTGTGAGGGGGTCCTGAAAAGCATATGTCTGTCTAATCTTACTTTTTCTATGTCGTACCACAAGTAAGCTCAGAGATAATCTCGGTGTGCTTGACCTATAGAGCAACAGTATATATTTTGCATTGGTTTTATAACACGGTTTACCAAAAAAGATAGTAAATTGGGAACAACAAAATGAAGAATGTACTTCAAAATCTTTAGATAATTCCTTGGGACTTATTCAACCAAGCTTCCTTGTACTTGGTCTGTTGGGTGAGGTGGAAGGAAGGACACTCTTAGGTTTGACTTAATGACTCATTTTGATTAATTGCCCCTAATGGGAAAAATCGTGCTGTGTGATACTGCTTAGACCGTAGAAGTGAGTGTGAAGAAAAACATACTGTGAAGTATCTCTGGTATATTGGGGGACTGCTCACACTCCATTATGTCTGAGTGAAGCTGACAGTGGATTTGTCTTCCGGGTCGACTAGTCAGTCATTTAAAATCTCTCATTTTGCCTTATCTACTCTGTATAGGGAAACTGAGGTATTAATCAGAGGGTGGTGTTCTCGGGTTGGGGGAAACAAGTGAAGGCAAGTGGGGCCATCTGGGCTGGCAGGGTGCTCTCAGAGACGCTTTCAAGTACACGGACAGGTCCCAGGACCTGATGGAACAAGATAATCTTCTCAACTAGACTTTGGGATAAAGCAATTAGAAGTGATACCTGTTGTGCTATGAGAAGAACTTAAAGATTTAAATGTTAGTCTTCTAACTAGATTTTTCCACTGACTTGCTGTTTTGCTTACATATCATACAGTAGTATTGCTTTTAGATACCAAATGAAAAGCACGTGTGACAGAAAGCAGAAATGTTCTTCCACTCTGCGTAACCAAGGGTAATGTCCAATATGAAAAATGGATTTTCCTGAAGTGAAACATACTACTTTAATTATGACATGAAGTTTGGAATCATGACTTTTTATACAATTAGAAGTTTGGAAAAGCTTCCATAAATTTTTTCTACCTATGCATCAAAGAGAAATTTATTTTTTTTTTTTAGGGTTTTTTTTTAGTGGTGTTGTTGGTAGTATAAAAATGTAGACTAGAAGACAGATATGAAAAAAAGTCATCATAGCAGAAGGAATACCTTGAATATTGGTATTGCTTGAAAGTCAGTAAGCATTTCCTAGCTGAGGATTCTATTATCTCTTTACCTTAAAATCTGTGTAGACCAGTGCTGGAAAATAATCTTGTTGAGAGGGGAATGACTGCCGTAGTCAAACCACTTTACAACTTCTCTGGTGTTAAGGTTGAAACCATATTTCCATATGGGCCTTATACAATTTTAATTTGATAGCTGTTTTCTGCAATTGCTTTTTCAAATTGTCTTTATTGTGTAATGGTGTGGAGGCCAATTCTGCTCTGCATCATTTGAAAAAGTCGAGAATAATAGGAACTATTATTTGACAGGTTCTTGAGAGTGAATGTTCTGAAATAATGTTATTATCAAATTGCAAAATCACATAAACTAAACATTGGGCAAAATTTTGATCTTATTGACAGTGGTGTAAATCTAGGTTAATTGCCCTGAGACAAAGCTAAATACATGGATTTCCTCTACATTTCTACTGTTGTTTTTAAGTGCTGAATCTGCCCCAGTGACATAATTGAAAGAGCCCCTAATCACACAAGAAATCCCCTGCTACTTGATAAGTTTCCAGAAAGAAAGTTTATCCTCATGAATTCCATGTATTTTTAATGCAACTTCTCTTTCACTGAATTGATTAAGCTCTGTTGAAAATTCTTGACTGTGAAAGCAAATCAACTGTGACTGTAGGAGGGACTGGCTGTTAATTTAGTAAGGAAAAAATTAGCGTGTCTATAAGCCTCTGAAAAGAAGATTTCCAGTAGCTGTAATTTGAGAAATAGTCTGTTTTTGAAGTGTGATAGTATGTTCAGAACAGAGCTCTTCCTTTGCTTTAGTCTCTTTGTGCACTTTACCAGGGGTCAGGAAGTTTACATAAAAGCAGGGGCAGTAGGTAAAATCCCTCTGAAATCACGAGTAAAACTCTCAGTTAAGCAGAGTTAAGATTACAAACCATGTCAAAAGCAGTAGACAGACCAATATTATCTGTGGAGAGTTTTTTAATAAGATGTGCCTAGTTTTCCACACTGAAAAGAGAGTTGTACTTGATTTGGTGTAGCATCATTCCCTTTTTCTTGAAAAAAATGTGTTATGATAGTTGGCATTAATGTCAGCAACTGTAACAGTAGTGTTACTGTAATGCTCTGGTTCATTTTGTAGACTGCTATACTATTTTTATAAGGGTTATATATAAAGGGCTCCATCTCGGTAAGGCAAAAACTGGTCTGCTTACACATATGCTCAGGAAAACTGGGAAAAGCAAATGAAACTTTAAATGACAGGTGCTGTATCAGTTCTTCACACACCTCTTTTAGTTTCTTTCTCCTGAGCTAATGATTGGAGGATTTCTGTATCCAAAGGCATAACAAATGAACAATTATTCTTTGGTTTTTAAGATGACATCAGCTCTGAAACACTGCTTCAGAGAACTAGATCGTTATTGTTGATTCATGTTGATTGTAGCAATTGCAAAATATATCCCATCCCTGATGTTCCCTTGGCAGGTGTGTGCTAAATCTATTGATCACTGAATGAAGGGAATTCTTTTATTCAGTGACCTATGGTTGCTTAATCTTTTGGATGGGATCAGAACCGCCCATTTTGTTTTCTTTCCAGACAGAATTCCATCTGTTTGAGTGCTAAAGACCTTCCAGCTTGATGTTCTGGTCTGTTTTCTGTGCACAGTCAAAAGAAGAAAATCTGGATATTGATTAAGAAATACTATGTGTCTGTGCCTCCTAACTAAGCATTTGTTGGCAAAATCAATAGAAGAAAATAAGAGAAGCAGGTTTTTTTCATGTTTTTTCTTCAAAAGAAACAGGAATAAAATCTGATAAGAGACCAGTTGACTTGTCTTTGTCCTCCCTCTGAACCAGATGTGCTAGGGAGGGAAGAGACAGTGGTGAAGGGTCCTTGACTGAGCAACTTCTCACACCAATGTGTCAAGTATCTCCTTTCCTCGTGTACTTTATTTCCATTCGCTCTCATGTGACTAATGTTACACAGTGTTTTGAACCAAGTGCTGTGTAAAGAAACTTTCAAAATATCCTTTCCTAATGCTGAAACAGAGGAGTGTGCTTTTAACTCTATTACCTCTGGGATGACACTGGTTTGTAAACTGACTTTCAGGTATGTTGCAAAAGCCAATCCAAGTCATGTATGAAGCACAGTCCAAGAGACCACTCTGTCTGGTCACAATACTATGGTCAATGTTCAGGTTACAGGCTCCATCTTTAGAATCTACAGTGTATATCTATGAATACAAAATCTGGAAGAATGGCTTATCTACCGTAAAGCAGAATACAATTTGTGATGATGCTGTGGTTCAAGACAATGTAATGCTGTATTATTTTTCATATGCTTGGATAGAACAAACTGTGTTTTCCAACACTGCATCTGGTAGTATCCTAGTATCCTTTCAATTACTCTTAATTAAAACTAAATCATGTTAAGCCTTTTTGGCATGGGAGTCAGGGATTACCCAAGGTGGCATGGGGTGGAAAACAGACATCTTCACTTGAGAAATGACAGATTAATATTTAACAGATTCAGGTCATTGTCTGAAAGAGTATTGTTTGCTCAGATAATCATAAGCAGAGGAAAGAGACAAGGGTGACTGGTAATACTTATGTGAAGTTCCTTAGTGCATAAAGCTTCAGCCATATCTGGATGAAAGAGAAAATAAAGATGAATTGGAAAGTGGTAATAATAATCCAGCAGAGAGTCTCTTTCTTCTCATGCTGAGCACAAACCCAATATGGTGGCTACAGAGGACAGAATTCTTTGAGGTGATATTTAACACAGTGATCAGTACAAGAATAAGGATAATTACATCTTTGCAGGTTCAGACTTCCAGAAAGGTGAACAAATTAAATCTGTAGATATTGGTTAAAAGTCCATAAAAAGAGGGATTGAAATATTTTGCAGTATCAAATAAAATGTTTTTTCAGTAGGTGGTAATTCCACTTTCTTTCATTTAAAATGTGTTTCTGTAGATATATGTAAGTAGATAGATATATTTTTCATAGATATACGGTTAGATATACGGTAGAACAAACCAACTACAGCTATACTACTATACATGGTAGAACAAAGCAGCTGCAGCTCTCTAATTCAGAATCTAAAGCAGATAAAACTTTATTTTTCTTGTATCTTCCTGCTTAATTTCTTTCAACTGCTTTTACTTGAAAATGGCCATGAAATTGTTTTGCCTTCTACTCCCATGAAAATCTGGTACAAGTTACAACATGTCTATCCCTACTGCATTTTGACAAATATAGAATAAGTTTTCAATATATTTCAATTTTACCAAAGATCTCTTCTTACCAGTCTTTGGCTGCTGGGCTTTTCAACTGCTTGCAACAAGCCATGAGTGTGTTGTCTTTAGTCTTTATAATTAATGTACTTCTAATTTCTTAATTTCTCTTCTCTCTTTGTCACTTCTTAGGTATGACAGTCCCACATGTATACTGAGGTGTGCTTTCAGTCTCTCTACCCAGTCCTTTCAATGCTTCTTTTGGAAACAAAAAGCCCCTTTTGGAATCTGGGGAAAGCATTTACTCCAAGTCTCTCACCATCAGCTGCATTACATCCAGACATTGCTGGATCTGTCCCTTTACTTCATTTTATACTAGTAGTAATACAATTTGTAGTGGCCGTTATTGCACATAAAGCAAGGTCTTGATATTTTCAGTGTAAAAGATGGACACATCGTGTATGCAGGTGCTTTCATGGTGGTATGCAATATAATAAAATTTATGAAACACTGTGTAGAATGCTGATGTTATTGAAAGAAGCCCCTTGTTCCAGGAGCTTTCTTGCACTGTTGAAGTTATTCAAGAACAGTCAAAAGCCTGTGTTAGTGTGGTTTGTTAACTACAGACTGAAAAAACTATGTATAGTGGACGTAGCTCTCTAAGTCAATTGTTCTGATCCTTGCCTTGTATTTTAGTAATTCATGCACGTAGTAAGTGGAGTTTCCCACATATGCTGCAGACCCTCACATCTGATGGCCATATCAGAGAAGTCAAGACTATAAAGTCTTTGAAAAGCACAAGACTGCAAAATAGATAAATGTGCTAGCTGGTGTCAACTGTTTTTTGCTTAGTGATGTGAAAACAGCTGTGAAAGAGGCCTTGTTTTTTTGCTTCAAAATAAAGGTGTGAGATGGGGCCATGGTCTCTTTCATGATCTGATCTCTCACCTGCGTTCTGGAGAGCAGGTAACAAGAGAATCCATACGGGATTCCTTCCCACCTTGGGCATCCGGACACTTCAAGCAATAATCTAGCAACTGTTGCTTACTTGTTTGCTCTCTACCATTTTATAAAAGAATGAATGGAGCTACTCAATTTCCTGTTCTCAGACCTTACGGAAATCCATCTTTCTATCTCCTCCCCCCTTTATTTTGTGTGTGTGTATGGGTGTACGCACGTGCACATCTGTATTTTTGTGTGCTGGACGTTACTCAAAAAGCTCAGTCATAAAGAATGCATGACAGCCATGACCGTAGACCTGTGATACGGTTATGCTGTGTGAAATGGGACTGGGAAGGGAGGGTGGGAGACCAATGGTACACACTGAATGTACAGTCATTCCCTCCTTTCCTTGTCTGAAAGGTTTCCAAATCTCATATATTCACAGGCAGACCCCAGCCAAAGCCTGCAGCTGTCATACATTTTCAACAGATTCCACAGGGCCTAGATGAGGTTTGAAGACATTCCTTTGCTCTTACACATTAGCTAAAAGGAATTACCGTAACATCTGATATGGTGGAAGTGGGAAACTTGCCATCCTGACCTTGCCCAAAGCATTCCGGAACTGGGGGTCTGAGGATTTATTATCTCAGATGGCTTCCAAAGGTCGTTGAGGGCCCATCTAGTGGTGCTTCAACACAGCTCAGACAACCAAAGTGCTATTTCCTTTGGAGGGACCGTGCGGGTTAATATTTTTTATTTTATTTTATTTTGTACAGCTAAAATAATGGGCAGACACATGTTACTTCTGCTTTCTGCATCTTTGTCATAGGAAAAGCATGTTCCATTGGAGCAATTCCCAGCTGTCAGTAATGTGCTGAAACACCACAGCCAATCATCAGAGAACAGGCCAAATAAACAGGATGTTCACAATGTGTATGATTGCATGAGTGTGTTACAAACTTTCTGCACATTTCACAGTCTCCTAATGAGATTGACATGCATTGCTTAAGCTGCATCTGTCTGTTTAGGGAAGAAACACATAAACACCATGGAGACCATGTGCAAGAAAGCTCAGTTTCTTGGCTGCATGGCTGTTGATGTGATAGGACAAAATCTGGTACGGAGTTGGAAATGAGCAGTACTTTAGAGCTATTCATTTAGCTGCTGGGAAGTGCTTCTATAGTCAGCCAAGCACAGTTTGGTGAGTGTTCGTGTAATCAAAGTGGTTATTATAGCAACAGATGACAAAAGTGACTGAGGATGATGCTCAGAGCTATTTTTTAACGGAATATCTGAGCCACCATTTGTTTTCTCTTTGTTTTGATTTCAGAATTTATTTTGATTTCTTTATGTGTTTAAAATATGCACACACAGAGCAAACTAACAAAGGAAAGAATGTTTACAGAAATCTATAATTACATAATGGAATAGCAAAATCCATTGTGTTTTTAATTTGAAAACGGGACAATATAATTAGAATAGCAAATATAAAAAGGAAGTCAATGTCCTCACCCTCCAAAGCATGCATTTTTCCAGCAGTCAATGTTCTAATCCCTAAAAACATGCACTTTTTGAGCAGAGTAAATGCTAGTGCACATTGGCTATCTAGTTGCATGATCTTTGAGTTGCAAGACACAGATAGTATATCCCACAGTCGGGCAATGCCAGCTTCTTCCTTAATCCCTCTTCTCCTTGCTTTAGGCCTTTTCACGGTTCATTGCTCATAATGTTCTAAAACCTATATGCATTTTGTTCTTGTGAGATTTTTATGGATAACATCTGATGCCTATTAGTTACCTGAAAAAGCAGATCTTAAAAAAAAAAAAAAAAAAAAAGGCAAAACAAAGATGAAATATAAGTCTGATAATCTATGTTACGGTAGCGGCCTCAGATTAGTCAGAGGCTCTTCCAGAATCTGCGAAACTCTGTCTGAAAAAGCTATCATCTGCCCTATCACATGGACCTGTTGTTAGCTTTTCAGTTTTATGGTAGAATGTGTAAGCTACAGTTATTACAAACGCATTCACCACAATTTCTCAGAGGCTACTTTCTGATATAAGCTCCAGGAAAAAGCTACAGCCTGAATGGTTTTACAATGAGCTGCTGCAGAACACACTTCAACTTCTACCACCTTTGGGTGATGACAGTGATGAGTTTGTTTATTGTAATGGGATAGACTACAACATAAGAATAAAACTATGTAGAGTATGTCCTGACTGAACATATCAAGTCAAGCTTTGAAAAACTATCCACCTTGCAGAAGGTGATAAAGAATTTAAAATTGTACGTTACAAGATACAGTATTCTAGTTGTGGTATTCTCTACTGTGATCTTTCAGTCTATCTCGGCGTTTAGGATATGCAGATCATTATCCCCATTTCTCTCAGAAAACCTGTATGAAATGGACAGGTGATAGTGCAAAACCCTAATAGACAATTTTCAGACTATCTAATTAGTATTTCCAGTGTGCAGGAATACTGCTTCCCAAGGATGCTCATGAGGAAGAACCCATCTACTAACAAGAAGAGTCATAGGATGTCAATCAGTGTGGAGAAAGAGTGAATTATTGGCAGTTCTAGCCCAAACCTCTAGGAAGCTGTAGGAAAAGGTGACTTCTGCACAGATATGGGTATGACTAGTCTGGAAATGTAAGTGCTGTAGCAAAAATTCAGGTAATATGAGTCAACAAACAGTATCAGAGAGAATAGAAAAAATTCCAGGATGCCAAATTTCAAGTAAGCATGAAGTCAGAAATAATTCCTAGTTTAAGGGGTTGCAAGAGAGTTTGGGAAGAGGTAGATTACTAGTTCTGAATGTGGTTGAGATAGGTCTGACGTTGCTTATTTGAAGAAGTAATTTTGTTTCAGTGGCGATAATCTACCATAATCTCTAGCCTTTGTGGGGTCTAAAGGAATGGGATTTATGGGATTTCATTGTTGTTCCTAAGTTGTTTCTGAAATATGGGAAATGGAGGGAGATGGTAATATTTCAGGACATGTCTGATGGGGCATCTAGAGCTTGGAATTGGAAACTGCGTAAACTGAATAGCACTTAGCATGGTTTTCTAACTGCTAGGCCTTAAACATGTCCCAAACTGTGTTTGTGTTTTTGTGTATTGTATTTTATTTTATTTTATTTTATTTTATTTTATTTTATTTTATTTTATTTATTTAGTTTTCTCTTTTTATTGCCTTGTTGGTTTTACTTCTTAATTTTATACTGTAGTCACATCTTTCATGTTTAGAGTGCTATCCTGGCTCCCAAACACTAAGAATATTAAGAATTTGTTTTTCCGTCTGTATAGTGTTCCATCATGTCCAATTCTATTTGATTCTTTCTCTGTGAATTATGTCAAAACTCCTTTTGAGTGAGCACAGGCAATGCTATGTTATCTCTTCAGATACGAATTCAGCAGGGTAGAGGCAAAAATGCAGCAGCATGTACCGAATTTCACCATTCAACAAGGTGAAAAGAGCACCTTGTCATAGCAGTTCTGTAGCCCAGTAAATCAAGGTTCAGCACACACATGGGTGCATCCATAATCTTGCTTCCTATTCTGCTGGCAGCTTCTCCCCCCTGCAGTGTTTTCATCATAAAAGACTGAAACACTTCCTCCCCAGCCTTTAAACACTTACTGTCAGATTTCCCACTAAGGGAAGGCCATCACTGGTCTTACAGATCTGTTCAGGTACCCTGACAAGGGTAGTGTTTAGAAACTGTGTCTCAATGTACTCCTAAGCTGTATCACGGAAACTAACGTAGGGTTTCGTTTTCCGAACTTGTTTGAATTGTGAGATGTTGGATGGCTGGATATTGGTACAGGCATAGAAAATCAGATTAAGCCTACTGCAGTGCTCTAAGTTTATATGCAGATTATAAAATTAAACCATTATGATGCTACCACCCTAATTTATTTACTTTGACCTGAAATATTTATTAGCCAGGACACTGTTGATCTCTTACAAAGCCACACTCACGAGAATTAAATGTTTCCTAAATGTCAAGCTACTTTGATAGAGACATTCTTCCCTAGAAGCAAAGAATGTGGATAGTATTTCTATAGAAAAACACTTATTTCACGAGGTATTTTTCTTATTTTGTTTATTGCCATTACTGCAAGCTAAATCAGGCTCTCTTTTAATTCTCTTTAGCTTCCAAAACTGTGTTCAGTTGTACTTCCCAAGTACATTGCTCAGCAAAGCCAACACATTATGGAATCAATGAAGAACCGGAAGACAAGCAAGAAACTGTAAGTGTTCAATACAAATGTATTTCTGTGATTTTATAATGGCTTGAGCAGATGTGATATTTTATCTCCATCTAGGTGTACATGCTTATTCATATTTTAAGACATTTCCTGACCAGAGTTGCTGCTGCTATTGCTAATTGGTAATCCTTATGTCTTCATAATCATACGTTTTCAAAATGAATAGTGATCCTCATCCATACAATAAGCAATATGTTTCTCTTTCAAAATTAACTGTATATTGTAAGAACCATCTTAGCCCTTCTTTTTGGGTGTGTAATTATGTGTATGTGGTTAACTACCCATCACAAATTTTTGGGAGCGAATGCATTCATTTGCCTTAATTTTGGACCTGAATAAAAATTGTAAGTTTATGAGATTTGAAAAGCTTAGAGTTATTTATCTCTTATTTCCTAGCTTATTGGAAAGCAGAGCAGAGATAGTCTGGTTATTTTGTTGAGACGTGAGAAGTGGAGGGGAATTCCTGTAGAGAAAAACACAAATTGAGTGTCTCTGATTCTCATTGCCAGTCTGGCATCTCTATACTGTTCAGCATCTCTTCCTGACAAGCTTAAGTTTACATCCAGCAAGTGGCAAAGCTTTGGGGAATGCTGGAATCAGCAGAGATCGAGAAGGAATGACAATTACTGGCCTCCACATCATACATTTTCTGAGAGGATAATTTGGACACATCTAACCAATTCCCTGCCACTTTGGGAGCCTCAGGAAATGGTGTATTGATGTCTCCCTGATTGAAGGCCTGTGGTGCACTATTTAGCCTTCAGAGAGTTTGCTGTAGGATTCTGAAGTGAAATTCAATGACAGGAAGTCACACTGGATGATCTAATGGTAGAAGTCATCAATAGGTGAACTAATGGTACTTTCCAGGCTTAAGAAGCTCTGAATTTGCCAGTGGAGTTATAGCTAAACAATTTCTTTATTTTCATTTTATTATTTTGTATAATTCTGTAGATCCCTTTCCTGACTTCATGCATGTCTTCTCAAACGCATCTGCTAAGTTCCTATAAAAGATCAGAGATTTAATAGGGGGTTAAGATATAAAAATTGACATAATAATAATAGTAAAAATAAAAAATTATTTAATACAAGTAGTCTCATTTAATTGTAAGCAACAGAAGAGAGGTGAATTTTTAAGAGGACATTAAATATCGTCAGGGGAAGAACCATGCATACGGCTCAGAGGCTTGTTCTGTCAGAGAAGACGCTTGAGAAACAGATAATAGAGGTGATTTGTGAACGCCTGACAGACTAGGAGGCAAGACTGAACATTAGCCTATGTGGACGGCAACACACAACTTGACAAGGAGAGTTAGAGTCAAGGGATAGTAACACAGAACTTGGAAACTGATGACAAGGAACTTAAATTTCAGTCTGTAACAGATGATTAGGAAGGGCACTGAAAATGAAGATCAATACAGCCAAACTGATGAGGTAAAAAGACAAACTTTGGCTGTATTTTTCATTTTGAGAGTGAAGAAAACAGTAATAGACTGGACAAGAAATTTAGAAATGAAGACAGAGTAAAAATACCAGGAAAAGGAAGGTAAAGTTTTCTGGGTCTCTGGTTCCACAGGCAAGGATGAGGATAGAACAAAGAACCAGCTATTATCTGGATTGTGTGTTTGTACAATGTACACATGCAGAATAAGGTGTTACCACCAGTGAAAGAAACATGAGGAAAGAACAAAACACCCTGTACCATAGTTATGGAAAGAAACAAACAAAAAAAGTCTATTAATTATGCAGCTATATACTTATTTCTTTATTCTGTTTTTAATAAAAACTGCTGGACACAACTAGAATTTACTCTCTCATACAAGCATGTCTGTAGTTTGCGTGTGTGTATGAAGACTAGAAGTAGGAGTAGGCCACTTTTGGAGACATTTCAGTTGGCATTTCATGAAGGCTTCTCTTAAGAAAAATGTTAAATAAAGTTCACCATGTAAATGCGGAGACTAGAAGAAAGAAACAAAGACTAAAGAAAATGTTCATATTTTAAAATATTATTGTAAGGCTTGAAGGCCTCTCAGAAGGTCATATGGTGTAGCCTTACAATTTGAAGATGTTCCGCTAGTATTAAGTTTTGTCTTTTAGCTGTGTTTTGTACATAATTATTTGCTCATTTGCTTAATGACTTGAGATCCCCAGGCAAAAAACTTTTATTTAAAATGCAAATGATCTTCTGTACTCATTTTATTTAGGGAGTTAACAAACTCTATGAATAGAAGGGCCAGATAAATCACTGCAAAATTCATGTTCCGTTAGTTTGGAAAATCCTCCGCTTTGCCCTCCCTCTTCTAACCACAACCACACATATATCTGCTATTTAGAGGAATGCCAACATTGTTCTCAGTTGTATTTTTCTTGCAGTTTTAGCGGTTATAAATTGAGTTCTTCATCCTCTGCTCTGGTTCATATTTTTTAACTGAAATCAAACTTGTATGTCAATTTCCAATAGACTAATGCATGCCATATAAGCTTAAGCAACAAGATTGTGAGCCATATTCTGACAATGACATAATACTTGATAAAATATCAAATATTTACCAAGCTAAAGCCAGTTGAAATGTCTATCAGTGGCAGCAGTAAAGTTGTGAAAGGCAGGGAACATCAGCTAACTTAGCTCATTTTGACAAGAAAATAACTTTTTCACTCTAACAACAACAGTTCTTTGGTGCTGCAAATGTACGAAGTGTGCTATTTGTTGATGATATGTTGTTAGTTAATGAGAAACATGGCTAAACTCACCAGCTGCTGTATCTTCATTGAAATTCATATAGCTTTTTTCTGATTTTCATCAATTAAACCTCTGTTCCCAAATCTAACAATGAGCAATACTGGCAGCATGAGCCAACTAATTTTTTTTAGAAAACCACATAGACCTGCAGATTTTCCTTCTATGTGTCCCTGACTGTTGTGACATCTACTACTCTGGCTTTCCAAAAAGCAGCAGGGCCTTTCCCAGTGAATATGAAATGCATCTGCAGAGCTCTTTCCTTACTTGTCAGCTCAGTCATGTTGCTTCCTTCTTTGGCGTGTCTCTGCTGGCTCCTCATCTGGTGCTGCATAGAGTTTAAACATCTTGCCACCACTTTCACAGCTTTGTGTATAGGAGCAGCTCGCCCTCCTTAGCTGTCCATCCAACACCAACTTGCTGTTCTCAGTCCTCCCCATCTGCTTCTCTGTCTGTGCAAGCCTCACTATGCAGATCAGTAATGATTAATACTTATAAATCACACATTAAAATGTTGAATTGCATTGGACCTAATACCAATTTGTCATGGTTTCTGCTAGGAAAGTTCCATTGAATGACTGTTTCTCACTGAGAAATTATTTTAAGCTAGATGTTAATCCATTGATATGTATCTCATTGATATTGGATAGTGCTAAACAAATCAGGTGTGCCTGTCTTAAGGTTGTTGTATCTGTGCAGTTACTTCCGTTAATGAAACACATAATCTCCTCAAAATTTTGAATGTAATAGGATATGTTTGACAGGATCTACTTTCCATAAAAACATGCTGACTGACAGTAATTATGTTCCTGTTCTTGAGTTCTTTATCAGTTCAATCTCTTATTGGTTTTCCATTATTTTGCCTAAAACATATGCCATACTAAACAGCCCGTAATTACCTGGGTCATCCTGCTTGCCCTTTGTGGCTACTGGCAAATCACCAGCGTTCTTCCAGTCTTTTTGAATTTCCTCATTATTAAAAAATTTATTAAAAATTAACTTCATCAGGTCATATGTATAGTCAGCCAAGTCTTCTAGGAATCTGCGCCTGTTAACCTGATCAATTGTTTTTAAAGTGTTTGTAACTAGCTGATACCACTTAGCATTTTCCTTGACTGTAAACTTCATCCAGTAATATGTTTGCTTGATTATTTGTTATTCTTAGCACTTCTGTCCTTCATTTTTAAGCTTTCATTGACAGTTTTCTACACTGTGGAACTCCCAGTTTCTATGGATCATAGTCTGCTATTTTTCCATGAGTTATGTATGTAATGTAACCTTTCTCCTCCATTGCTGTCTTAGTTTTGACCCAGCTGGTGGTTTAAACAAGTTATTGTCTTTTTTTGGATGTGGTTTTGTGGCCTTTTCCCATATGATAAACTTTTGCCTAAACAGTTTGATTCATTTATTTATTACTATGTAATTTTTTTTGTCCTAATCAGTTTAGCTTAATTTTTTTTTCTTTGGGGAGTGAGCTGTTTTGAAGCAATAGTGTATCTATGTCTGAATGACCAAGTGTGACAATCTAACCAGCAATATGCTTTAGTGATGTAGGCTGCACCTTGTGTTAGTTAGCTCAGCTTGTCAGAGGTGATTCTAGATGAACTAGTGGCTCTTGCTTTGGAAGTAGACTTGCACAAAACTATCTTCAGCTGATTTCTTCTGATCTACTGTGTGCTTTTCAGAATACTTGTTTCTTGGAAGTAAATAATTTTTCTCATTACATTGTCATATAGCACATAATAGCAAGTAATATATCTGAAACCGAAGATCTGCTACCAATTTATAATGATTGTGTCAGTTTGTGCTGTGTTTTCTTTTTTTTTTTTTTTTTTTTTTTTTAAATATATTGTTTTAGGACAGTTTAAGTAAGTGATAGGCTGGGGCTGGTGGAAGTAGGGATATTGGCTTAAGGTTACAATAAGAGGACCAAGACATTTTCAAAAGCTGAGTCTTAAAATGGTAATATAAAATTTCCCATGACTTTCGAGAGGCAGAAAACATTGTTTTCAAGAGTGCTGTGTACAGTAGCCCACACTTCATATCTAGATTATTTTAATGGGGTTGTTTTCAGAGATGAATGCTTATCATGGCATTAAGTGAGTTTTTATAATAATAACTCTTGTTTGAAGTGCTGCTGCACATGTGTATGGGTAACAGTAAATCCTTACGTCTTCACCTGCCTTCAATGTTAATATGAGATACAAACAAATGCTTGTTTGTGTTAAAATAAATAACCCACTAGACAGCTTCCAGAAGATGTACCACTCTTTTGGTTACTAGCTTTGGTTAATGAAATAAAATTGGCAAAGAAAAGCCCAGAAAAGATTTATTGTTACATAAATCTTAGGTATGTTTTGTACATCCTTGGAACAACAGATCTTTAGACATTAGCTTTAAATAGATTTACAGGAGTCAAAGGTCATAGTTCCTGAAAACAGAGGAAACTATGCATAGAGATTGTGTTTATTTTCAGTCTCTTAAAAAATCAAATGAAACCATTCAGTCTCTAAAGCAGAAGCACTTTGTTATGAGCAGCAGAACCAAGGTCTGTGGATATTTTAATCTCCTTGGTTACCGTGTGCAACAAAAACAGATGTAGCAGAACTTGTGGCTTTTTTTCATCATTACTTGCCTTAACTGTTTTGTTTTGTTTTTGTTTTACATACATACATATACATACATATATATATATATATATATATATATATATAAATTTGTTTAAATAAATACAGTAATTCTTTTGGAATATCTGCCCATAGAGCATGCACCAGAAAAACCTACAGCAGATTGGAAGAGGAGGAAATACACAGTGGCCTCTGAGGAGGGAGTCCAGTAATAGATCTGTACTACCTTCTTGAATGAGTGATGGCTTTAATTACGTGGTTTTACTGCAGGATAGATGAAGATAGATTTACAGGACAGATGAAAACCCAGCACTGAGACACTTTTCCACAGATTGAATGCCAGTGATTTAATTTTAAATAACCCTTTTTAAGTTGTAAACAGTTTTAAAGGAAGATTATTTTCCCAAATCGTTGAATACAAAATGTCATGATTATCTAAAGCTGAAGCCCATGATTCAAATCCCCTTTCTGACTAGACTGTGCATCTCGCTAGCCTTCTTTGGACAGAGTACATAGAGGAGGCTGGGTCATCATGGCTCACCTGGTGATTTCTGTGTTTTTCCATAGGGGACTATCCAGGATCGTATTTATCCTTTCCATAGGTTCTAATCTAAATCTTAATCTCTGCACTAAGTACCATTTATTAGAGATTTCCTAGCTTTATTTTTTGTTTTAACTAGTTTGTGGTCCTGCATTTACTACAGAGAAAAATTTTACTCAGTGCCTCTTAGAGATCTGTTCTTCATAGTGAATTACACAGCTGTTCTTCATAACGCTTGTGAATCAAATTTAGCATTCCCACTTTTCTTCCTGCTAGAAAAGAATGGCTGGTCATGCCGCTAAGCAGCCATAGGATTGTTTGTGAACTTCCATGTCAGCTTCCTCCAGAAGGCTTTCAACTCTTTTGTCTGAGTGACTGAGCAATTGGGCCATTTGTCTTACATTTTGATGTCAATTATTGTATCTGCGGTTCATCAACTTGTAAAGTAATGGATACGTCCCACCAAACAGTTGCCTTTTGGAGCCCATTGGCCTAAGGTATTAATGTATATATTTATTTGTGGGGTTCTTATCAGAATAAGGGCTAGGTGCTTATTTAAACAGTAAAGCTAAATTGCATTGAATCAATAACACTGGAGTTGCTGCAACTGCTCAGCTCTGTTCTGAATACACTTGTGAGGGGGAGTATACAGAACCTCTGAATGCACTGGATGTAATGGACATAAAGGATGCTGAAATACAGGCAGGGGAGAAAACACGGAGGGAAGGAGAAATGAACACACTGTTCATAATTTGTGTTCCAATAATGGTAGGAATATGCAAATCTTTCTGGTTTTAGATTGGGGATCACATAAAGTACACTGGTTTGTAGACAGGTCTGAAAACCAGGCCTTTTGGAAAAGCTTATGCTTAGCACTCCTGCTGCTAATGTGTTAGGAAACATGGTGCTTTTTTCTTTCATGGACTTGAAAATAATGGAACTCCTACCAAATAAGATTGTACTTAATAAAACCTCAAAGGCAATATTCACAGGTTATTTGTATGGCCTAATTTTAGTCATACAAGTTAGAAACTTAATTTCCTAGGTCCCCTATGTATCCAACAGAAAGAAAGAGGCTAACATTAGTAGCAAAAATGGCCTGTCCTTTCCTATGCTTATATCTTTCAATTGTTTTGTTTGAGTTTGCCAGAGCATCTCCTTTCAGCTTGAATTAGGAGAATTTTAATTGTGTTTGAACAATATATCAAACATATAATGTAAAATTGCAATTAAGATCAAAATCCCTCAGTGCAATTAGGCTTTTGAAATAATGTATTCTGAAGCATCTTGTCTTGAATTTTCCTTTTTTTTTTTTTTTTAATAAATTTTTCTGTCATGCTTTCTGAAGTTGTTTAGAAGACACCTGCTCCAAAAGCTGACTGTAGAATACTTTTGGACAGGGGTCTTCCTTTGAGGCACAAGTCATATGTGCATAGGCCAACAATTTCATGCTGGTATCTTTTTGAGTCCTTTTTATTATCATGATTATTTGGCAAAGTTAATCTCTGGATCAGTCACTAGCCAGCACTGCTGTCATGTAAGCAGTAGGTCTTACAGCAGCCAGCAATACCTTGTACTTGTGTTTTGTCATGAGGAAAAACCTTTGCTTTTGTAATATACCCAGCAAATCCCAGCTCTCACCAGTTGCTAGGAATAGAGTCTCTCCATGCCAGAGTAAAATGAGGGTAGGAGGCAGACACTGGGCATTGTGGAGAGTGTTTAAAACACTGTACAAAACCAGATTTAACTGCTCTCAGTCAGTCTAAGCTGACCCTATAGGTATACCCAGGGCACATTCATAAAGAACAAAAGGTCAGAGTATCAAAGACTTGGAATAATCAGCTAACTAAATGAATGGAAAAAAAAAAAAATACTGGTTCTTTTTCCCCCTTTACTTGGGGATTGGATATTTGCCACCAAGCTTCAGACATAATTAAAACAGGGGCCTTGTTCACAGCAGGTACAGCAGAATAACTTCTTTCATAGCTGCTCGACCACAATAATTCTGTTTTTCTTGCATCAGAATGATTGTTTTGTTCAAATACTTCTCTGGGGAATAGCTCTTCCTACACTTTGTGGAGAAACCCACGATTCCAACACAGGTCATACTTTCCTTCCTTCCAGGCTATGCTCTTTTAATGGGGTAGGGGAGAACCACCCTGATCCAGAAAAAAACTCTGGAAAGCTGCTGACAAAGTAAATGATAATGATGTAAAGGACTGAGTTAATCAGCGTACAACTTTGCTTTTGGAAGACAGTGAAAGGTCTATGAGGTAGAGAGGGATGATAGCTGTGTTGGTGTGTCCGAACATGTCCTGTATCGTTAGAACAACAAAGATGTGAATAGCTGTTCTTCCGCAGACAGATGTAATCTGTTCCTGTATACAGTGTAGCTACTGGGTGTTACACTTCCACTTGAATATGAAATAAGTTATGAAATAAGTAAAATACATAAATAAATATAATAAAATCAGTCACTCTAAATGATTTTTTTTTTGTCTAGTGCAGTTTATCAGTGTTTTATGTGGGAGACGTGCCATCCTAAAAAAGTCTTGAGGATTTTCTGCAAAGCTTTCAGAAAACTGTGCTTTCCCTTTATAATTGTAGGTCAGGTAAGAATTCAGTCTGTGAGGATGGTGACAGAAATATTACGTTTGTGCTTCTATTTTATGCACAGACCTTGGGTCTATTTCCTGAAAAAGTTACCTTACACTGCTGATATTTTGTGGATATCTCTGCTAAATTTTGAGGAGTCTACTCTGAACCGGTTCAGTTGAGCATAGTGGATTTAAGTATATTTTACTGTTTATAAATTCAACTGGTTTCCAAATGTTCTGGGGTCTAGTCTAGCCTTCTAATATAATTATGAAAAAAAGGTCAGACTAAATGTCAGGTGTTGACAAAGTACTGATTGTTTCCACTTTGCGGGCTTCATAAATGTCAAGAGAAAAGAACTCTGCTGTCTTGCCTTATTAGAAAAGAATTTAGTGAATGTAATGCGTCTGAAGAGTATTAGTGTGGCAGCATGGCAACCATTTTCAGTCTCCTTCCATATCAGGTAGCTCATGGAAGAATGGCTGGAAATGCAGGTTTCTTCATTTTGACTCTGTGCCCAAAGTTACTATATTATATCCAAAGTTAATCAGAGAAGTACGTAACTCAAAATCTCTTTCATTGCTATTTTCCTTTTCAAGTTTTAGCCTTTCTGCAGAAGTTACCAACTACTCTGTTTTTGTTTTCTCTCATTGTTGTATGTTTGTCCTATAATTTGCTTTAAACAAGTATTCCTTGAAACATCATCTTTAGACCTCCTTGCCAATATAATTACAATCACCATCACCCTGCACTCAACTTTTTCTGTTTCTAGTAGTTAATACCTATAGTAAAATGATACCTGTTCCCAGTAAGAATACCCTGCAACATTCTTGATCATCCTCATCAGTGATCAGGTTGTAGCCACCAAGCAAATACTTGGCACCTAATTCAGAACTCTGAATTGTCTGATGGCCCTGACCATTAGTAAATGAGGGATTTTGAAGAAAATTATATACAGTGCAGTTACCATTCTGGAGAATTGCTATATGTGGTCACAGCATGTTGCTTTTTTATTTCAATGAATTGGAGCATTATTTAATCTTTCAAAGCCTGAGGGAGGGATAAGAGAGCATGTTGTTAGAACTGTGGTTCAGAGTTCTAGGTGAGCCCCAGAAAACTACAATAACATTATTGCAACCACACATTGTCTTCTGAGTGTTCAGGAAACTCCAGTGCTAGAAAGGGCAATAAAACAAAGAAGCATACGAAGAGTTGCAGTGGCATATTTTGGGCTCTATTCATTATGGTGTCATGTGAGCCTTTTTTTGTGCAAGACATTCATATTGGGTTGGGATATATAACATGGTATCTATGAAAGGTCTGTGCTCTTTCAGAAAGGAATTTGGAAGCTAGGTGAGAATATCAAGTGGCTCTGAACACTTATGTTTATACAACAGAATAGAGTCCATAAGGCTCTTCTAACTGCTCCCACTGCTTCTTATCTGGCACAGAACTATGACCTGGCAGTTGTTCTTGAGTTGCACCACAGCTCTGAACATGGAGCCCTCTGTAATGGTCAAGTACTATTTTCTTGATATAAACCTGGTTGAATCACCTCTTAGGCTTAGCTCTATTTTGGCCTCTCTCCTCTTTCTTTCTAAACAACTAGGTTTCATTTGAAATAACATGATAAACCATTTGTTCTTACATGTCCACCCAGTTTCCCATCCTCCCCTTTCCATATCCACAGGTCCTTTGCTTCCTGTCGTCTGAAGCCTCATGGTCCATGTTTGGACCCAATAGCTCTGGTTAAGCAATCTATATGCATACATGTGCATATATGCTCAATAAATGATAGCTGAGAATACAGAATCTTTTTATTGAGAAGTGTACCTGATGTCTATTATAAAATTAATGCCATTAGCAGGACTAGGTGAGGACCTTTTTTAGGTTTGAAGGCATTAAGTAATGCCTCTGACCTCTGAGTGCCATGTTCTTTCCTATCCTGCATGAAGACACCTAGAGATTATGCTTAAAGGTGAGAACACTTTCAAAAATATTTGTGAAATTCTAGTTTCTATGTATAGTATCAACACAAAAAGACTGGGGCTGTCCCATTCAGGTCAATGGAGACTTTCAAGTGACTGACAGTATTCATATGCACTTACAGCATTCTCTCAAAAGACAGTTTTAACAATAGTTGATTTAAAAAGAAAATAGTATCAAGAGCACATCTATTCTCAGTTCAGCCATTATGAATTAATTTTGAGCACATCATTTGCTTATTCTACTCAAATTTGCTTGTGTGAATCTCAGGCAGACAAAAAGTAGGCAAAATGTTTTCTTCTGCCAGGAAGCTCTCTCTGCATTTTAAATACATACATTAAAGGTAACTACCAAGGATTGCTCTTTGTATATCTGTAATAGTCTGCCAATCCTTTGTGTGACATCTTTGTCTGTCACTGTGCGGTATGGTTCAAAAAGGAATTAAAAACATAGATTGCGCTCTACCTGGGAAACTGGTGGCTGCATAGAACCTAGTTTTTTTTTTTTTGCCACTTGGCAGACTACAAAAGGCATTCATTTTAAAAGTAGACCAGGGTAATTACCACTACATTTATGTTAGAGGTTAACATTAGTGTTATTTCCTCTGTTGCCTAGTTTTACAGAACGTTATGCCCTACTGCTTGTATTAGATTCAAGCAATGGATGAAATAAGTGTTATTAACCTCTAACACTTGAAAAAGTTAGTCTTAAGCGTCACAGTGGCAAATCTGGACAGTTATTTTTTCCCCGTTAGGTGGGTGACATGCTGTAAAACTTTGCAAATCTTATAGTTATTTCATAATGTATCTGTGAAAAAGATGGAAAACAAAATAATAATAACAAAAGTCAGTAAAATGCTTGCAGCTTTTCTTAAGTCATTGACAATTTCAATAAAATAGAACAATAGAATGTTTTTACTGAGCATGAGGTAATTTAAATTAAAGAAACACTAATGTTGATTCTTAACGTAAAATGTTAACCAACTGTATTTCATGGTCATCATATTTGAGAGCTGAAAACATTTTAGATGCTTTACTTTGTGGTTGAGTACAGGACCTCAAACAATGCTAGTTTAAAGAATTCCAAGACCCATGTCCTTTCTATAGTTGGCGATTGTTTACAGCATCACCAGAAATAAGAGTTGAAGAGGTTCCCACACAGTACAGGGCATGTGCTGTCATCGTTAGACAGAGAAATACCTAGAGGATGAAATCAGAAGACATATGGCTGGATATACTGGGATATGGATTCCTGAGGTCACTTCCTAGGCAGGTCACATACCTCATCCATTTATGACTGTGGATGTACAGCTCTCTCTGCCTGCTGCTCACCTGTAGAGTTCAAATAGTGGTGTTTCTTACCATACTGAACTGAAGTTAATTTGATGAACAGTGGGAATTAGGGAAACCAAAGACTAGCATACAGGGGTGGTAAAAGTGCCTATGACCATGGATTTTTTTTTGAGGCCAGTTGACCTATGAGTTAGAATACAGCATATTATAAAGTTATGAATATGGTGGTGGATGTAAAATTTTCCTGAATTTAGACATATTTTAAGGTCTTCAATTTGATTTTTGACTGCAGCTAAGAGTGAATAATTTTTCTTTTTCTTTTTTTTTTTTCTCTTTTATTTATTAAATGTTATTTCTGATTTGTCTTTCTAACCTTAAAAAGAGTTAGGCACCCGCCCCAATAAGGACTGATAGATTTGTGTGGTTTGACTTTAAACTTCTAGTTAAATTCCACTTTCTTCTAACTGAGTTAAATGTATACCTAAGTGCTCTTTGAAATACTGTTTTTTGTCAATATATTTCTTCATTTTTTAATAAGAATTTTTTATACAATGACCAGTGGAACAGTAGGGAGGAATGGAAAAAAAAATTGAGTGGGGAGGTAGAATGAGTTGGTTTAGGGCCACAAGAATTGTCATGAAGAAGCAGATACAAGAGAACAGATGTACTGGAGAATTTTAATTTATTAAACACACATATGTGCACCAAACAACTAATTTTTAGTTACTAGTCTTTTTCTAAAAACTGATACAATTTGCCTTACAGAGTTGTCTCAGTACTCAACATTTTTTGAAACTGAACTGATGATCTCATTGGTCTTTACTATCACTAATTACTACAAGGTTATATTTTATTCCATACTGGAACTTTTTAAAAGATTATAACTAATTGCTGGTGATAAGGGCATGTGTCATTGCCTGACATGAAAAATCTACTTTAGATCCACGTGAAAAAAAAAAAAAAAAGAATGCTTTTAAAAATGACATTAAGGGAAGTCTGTAAGACTCTTGTAGGACAATTTCTGTGGGGAGCAATTATGGTAGAGAGCATGCCCTTGAAGTGTGATTTCTATAAACAGGTATTATTGCCTGTCTTTAAACTTACTGAAGTTCAGAAAGTTAATACTGTCATTTTCTAAACATCTAAAATAATCAGTGACCCAAATAATTTACTTTCAGAATATTCAGTTTTTGCTTACTTTGTTAACTATCTCTTCAATAGCTTCATTGAGTATTTTAAGCTAATAAATTACCTTTCAACATTTCTGTCTAGAGGCTCAGTCAGTAAACATGCTTGTCATTAATGAACACTTCCTCGAACAAAAGAAAGGAAGGCAGCAGATCTGACTTGTGGACGTTGTTTGGTTCCCTTATTCTAAACACATTAGTGCACTGTATTTCCCCACTTATGTAGGCTTTTGTATGGTGAGCATGTGACTGTTTAAAAGTCCCAGCAGGGCATCCAGAGACTGCAAAAAGGAAAAAAGAAAAGGAAAAAAATAATAAAAAGAAAAGAAAATGGTTTGGAACAATTTGCATTAGTTCAAGGGCAATGTTAAACATTTTACAGCTGGTTTATTGCTATTCTTGTGCTGTTTAAGCTGTCTTTCATGTCAGGAGTCCTTTCCTGCTTACAAATCATCAGGAAGAATTGCGGCCACCACGCTGTTCGCCTAAGCTCCTCCAGGGGTTCTGGCCCTTTGATCACAAATATCATTTGCAATCGAGTTAAAAATAGGGGGATGCTGAGATAAGCCAAGGCTCTGACAGGAGACCAGCTTTCCTTTTCTTTTGGACTTTGTTCACCCCTTCTGTAGTATGGGAACACGTAACCTTGGCACAGAAGGAGTAGTGTTGTGGCTTTAGGAGAAGCACTTGAAGGAGTCAGGTTGGTATTAAAGAGCTCAGGCTCTTGCAAACATGGTCCAGCTTTGCAAGATCCCTGAGTTCACAACCCTTGTGAACTAGAGCATCAGCACATAGAATTAACAAATGTAACCCTGCATCCACCTCTGAGACAGGTTCAAGTCAATGCCAAGAGTTTAGCACTTCTTAGCTCTCTTTAGCAAGGAGAAAACTGTATTTGAAACTGAAGATCACTTCCTTAGCAATTCCACTAAAATCATCAAAGAACCCTGTGTTTATTAAAGTTGACAGAAAACTCTAGTTGACATTGGTGGGCATTAGGTCAAGTTTGAAGTAAGTGGCTATGTTGTGAGGAAATATCTCCAAAATAGTGCCTGTGGAGCAGGGAAACTTTTTCTTGAACAGTGTCTATATGTGCAATCTGAACAAGAAGGGACTGCAATACAACTGAGGTTAATACTCCCCAAAGTCAATTGTTTTTATTTTTCTGTCATTGTCTTTTTAAGTTATACTAACACCTCCTTTTGGGAACATCCAGGATTAGGGTGAAGATGTCTTTGATTTAAATGGAAAATCTTTGTTCTTAAAAAAAAAAAAATCCAAATAATGGATATAGTCCACACAGAGACTGCACAGCTCACATACAGACCACCTTTGTTAATATTATTTATTTGTTTGATTATATTGCTTAGGAACTTAGATCGTGAACCAGATTCCTGTTGGCCTAGATGTAAAACCAGAAAAACAGATAAGGAAAAAACCAGTTTCTGCAGGCTTTTTGTAACTCACAATTGAAATACAGGGAGAGGCAGACCAGCTGTCACAGAGCATCACCAATCTCTCTTGTTTGTAAAGAGGACTCACATGGCCTATGAAGTAGACTACAGATATGATCATGTTGAATTTTGGTTTCACTTATGCAGTGATAAATAATGTAAGAGAAGCTCACTCTTATTTGACTAAAAGTAATCCTCCAAAATAAATAGGGATGGTGATAGTTAGATCTGTGGGTTTTGCTGTACACAGTCACACAAGAGCTGTGACCTGACTCAATTCAGTAATTTTACAAACTTTTACAAAATCATTGCCTCAGTGTATGCAAGATTAAGAGATCAGAACTTTCACTGCTGACTTTTGCATTTAGTAATGTATATATATATATATATATTTTTTTTTACTGGTATATATATTAACAGAAAAAGTATCAAATAGCTAATTTATCTTTACAATGAATGATAATTGTTTTCCCGTGTGTTCCAACTATTTGCTTAAGATTCCCCATCTATAAAATAAAAGGAGGGCCTTTATGGTTTTTCAAAAAATGCGAGAAGTATCATCGTCAGTATATCAGATTCAGTAGTCACCCTGAAAGACAGTTCTTGAGCTCTTTCTTGTTTTGTGCTCTATTACACTGTAGACTGTTGAACTGGTAGATATCATTTACAAAGCCCATTTTCTCTATAATTTTTTGTCTATTTTAATTGGCTGATTACTATTGCCCACAAAACATACCACAAGCCTCCGATCTCATAAGCTCATATATACTGAAAAAATGCAAGTCTGTGGTAACAGCTTCTAAAAATTGTCAAGAGGAAGAAACTCCATATTTACAACCAAAATTCCCCAAGGGTAAGAATAGAACGTGCTCTGACATACATGGAAATGTCCCACCTTGTGAAACTCAGGTGGGAAGTGAGCCTGAGAGTCCTAAGAATGGAACTGAGGCAACCACCATCACAAAGGTTGCATAGCAACATTAGCTGCAATAAAGAGAGCTGTCATTTTGTGAGCAAGACATATGAGACTTGGCCAAAGAAGACACAGCACAGGGAAGCAGGACTCCAGGAATGAGGTGGGATCACTTGGTTTGCTTATTTGGCTAGTTGGATAGTATGCTCCTGACCAGGTGCACGTTTCTATACCTTTGAACTTACTGTCCTTGGTCCCTTTCACAGTAAATGGTGACATACAAGGACTTCTACCACAGGACACCTGGCTCCGTAGGGTGGTTGGCATTATAGTAAACATCTGAAACAGGTCAAGTGACTCATATTAAATTTTTTTGCCTTTCTTCATTGACCCCGAAGGAATGAGGAGTCTAGGACAGGTCGTGTAGTTATCTAAGACTATGATGTGAATTAGTCACCCACCCCAGAGGACAGAGGTCTTGCCTCCTCCTGTAGATATGGCCCAGGGAAAGAGCTTACTTATGGTTATCTTTCAATGGCGAACTAAGGCACCTACTTCAATTTTTCTCTGGCTCTGTTACCCCTAGGGACTGGAGAGCCTGTCCTTGGCCTGGGGAAGGAGGTGGGCCAGAAGGCTACTGTCTGCTGAGAAACACTTGACCCCTGAACCTGACCCTTTATGGATCACCATTTGATGTCAAGTAGAGCACCCAGGGGTGCTTTGACCAACTGCTGGCAATGCAGGGAGGCAGCTGCAAAAGGGGCACATTCAAATGCACTTGTGCAAAACGCTAGGTAGCCTTCTCCTGGGCAGCTTTGTGTGCTCTCTGGACTTGCCTCTGATGTATCCATTTACATAACTGATTCATTTTTGTTTTGTTTAATATTTAAAGAAAAACACAGACAGGCTATGTTACTATTTTTCCCATGTAAAGAAAGCAAAGCATTTATTTTAAACTTATGTAAAATTTATAATAATATACAGAGAAAAATATTTATTGCTCTTTAATACAAACCATAGTACAATAAGTGCTCATAACAAGACATCATAGTTCTATATCCTTGACAATGTCAGAGCACTCATCAGATTCGGTTATCATATGGTTGATGTTAATTATACAGCTCATTTGCTAGTTAGATATGAGTCCTTCTGTAACTTCTAAAAGCAGGACGATTTGGATTAGGAAGCCACTTAATTGCATCATGTTAAATAGCTGTGCTTGCTTGTTCTGGAGATAGATGTAAGCAAAATTGCTGTGCTCTTGAGGCAAAATCTGCTCTGCCCTGGTGAGACTGCATTGGAATATTGTGTCCAGTTCTGGGCCCCTCAGTTCAAGAAGGACAGAGAACTGCTGGAGAGAGTCCAGTGCAGGGCAACAAAGATGATGAAGGGAGTGGAGCATCTCCCTTATGAGGAAAGGCTGAGGGAGCTGGGGCTCTTTAGCTTGGAGAAGAGGAGACCAAGGGATGACCTTATTAATGTTTACAAATATATAAAGGGTGAGTGTCACGAGGATGGAGCCAGGCTCTTCTCAGTGACAACCAAGGGTAGGACAAGGGGTAATGGGTTCAAACTGGAACACAAGATGTTCCACTTAAATTTGAGAAGAAGCTTCTTCAGAGTGAGGGTGACAGACACTGGAACAGGCTGCCCAGGGGGGTTGTGGAGTCTCCTTCTCTGGAGACATTCAAAACCCACCTGGACACCTTCCTGTGTAACCTCATGTAGGTGTTCCTGCTCTGGCAGGGGAATTGGACTATATGATCTTTTTAGGTCCCTTCCAATCCCTGACATTCTGTGATTCTGTGAAAATGTGGGAATGTATTACATGTGTCTCTGTATCTACCTTCTGCCTCCAGCATGGGAGGAAGTCCCCTTACTAGTCAGGAAGATTAGAATATTCTTAAAAAATAAGCTTGTGTATATGCATCTTTGAAAGACATCATCTGTCACGTGGCCTTGAACTTAAGAAATTTGTGATTCTAAACTGAATTCTGTGACTGTGGAAGGCAGTTTCTGCTGTAGTCCTGTAATCACTAATGTGTAGGCTTGACCTCCCACATATGTAGGCTCTTGAAATGGAAAAAGTAACATGATTAGAGATGTTAGGTAGGTATCCATGTTTGAGAGGAGATGTAGGCTTTACACGTGAGCCTCAACTTTTAGTAAAACAGTGGGGGCGGGGGTGGGAAAATTTTACTATTTGATAAAACCAGCTTTCCTCCTCCTGATCCTTTAAAAAGTGTTGCTTGAAGTTGGCCTTGCTTATAATTTACTTGTCAGAAGCTGCACATTCAGTGACTTAGTTTTGACCTGATTGAAAACACCAGTTCCTATTGGATTGCCTTTTGTATCTGCATTTGTTCTCTTGTTCACTGTTTTTTCTTTCTCGGTTTCTACCATATTACAGATTTATATGTAGTGACATCTATGGCGGAAATGACATCTCTTTTTATAAGTAATAGCATAAAAACAATATCCAGAATTGTTTTAAATTTCTTTCCGATGGTCTGTGCCTCAGGGAGGGAAGATGGGGAGGGATAGGAAAAAGCCTTTGAAGAGAATGGAAAATCCATTTGCACAGATGTCTGGAAAATTAGTTTCCTCCCAAGTTGTAACAATTTCTTCAAAAGTCTTACAACATTACCTTTCAGTCCCCTAGTGCCAGCAGTTGCCTGTGTGACCAGACATTGCTAGCAATGGTCTGTGTGTCTGACAATAGTCCCTCATTGTCCATATGTTAATTAGATTTGTTCCTGTGGAGAAGCACATTCATGTGCACATAAACACATGCATTGTTTGGTTTTCATATTTTGACAGAGATTATGAATTGCAGGTATGAATAGTTGTCAAACAGTATGGAACGTGATTTACTCCCTTTTTAGCATCAAGTATATCCCTTTCCTATAGTAAGGAAGTACTATTGCAAAAATGTTGGCATCTACATTGCTTGTGATAGCCCATTCACCAAGAAACTGGAATATTCAGCCTGCCGTTCTTTTTTTGCAGGACAGTACAAACTGAGTATTATTCCAGTATTTTTTTAATATCTAAAGACACTTCATATATCTGCATCTGTATGAAGGTGCACATTGGAAATCTGTGGCATTATTCTTGCTTATGTCAAAGGTGGCTTGCCATATAGATATATATGTATCACACGTGATGTTACTAGCATTTCTATATACAATCACTTTACAGTTAAGAAAAGAAACTGTGGAATTAAGTACTGGAAAATTCATAATACTGGTGCATGGAGGACTGGACTATGAGGGGGTCTTCTAGGTGCACAAGGAGTAATCCTGTGTTTTGTATGCATTTTTATAAGTTAAGCTGCTGTCAGTTAAAGGATTTATAGATTATTTCATGATCTGAATACTACTATCAATTATCTACAGCAAAATCTCCATTCCTTATTTACTCAAGTAACTGTATAGGATTTAAGAGGTGTTATTCACCTAAAAAACCATTTAAAAAATAATTGCATCATGATGTGTAAATGATTGATTATTAAATCTGTATAGTTACCAACGTAGAGGTAATACTGTGCAGTTAGTATGATATCCCATGTAAACAATACAGTCTTTGTAGTCTTAATATTGAATATACAAATCCATGCAACTCTTTCAGTAACAAGGCTTTGCTTTAATTGCTAACAAAATTGGGAAAAGTTCTTGTTGAGGATGTGTCTTCATATAAAATGGTTTATTGGGCACCCTTGGGTAGGAAGTGGTGAGCCAGACTGATTGCTTAAGCCTCAGCCATTGAAATCATAATTGCCTGTGTTGGTGACCTTGGAATTAGGATAAGAGAAAGTCCCTCTGTTTTTAAGGCTGTGTTGCTATTAAGATGTTTTTTAGAGTAGATTATTTTCCCATTGCAAGGGTGGCCTTTTTTTTTTTTTTTTTTTCCGTCCTCCTCTTTTATTTTTTCTTCTAAGATTCCTGTATGAGAGTGATGCAGATGCTATCTGAGCTTTGGGGCTTTGTTTACCCTGCCACAGACAAAGATGATATGCCCCAATGTCAACCAAGTAACCTCTCAAAGCTACTTAAACATGCATTATCTCAAAGATGTGAGCAGACACACGGTAATTGGCTTTCTCCTGGTAGTAAGTTGAGTTATGTTGAATGTGGGCCTGAGGGGAACCCCTGTTTTGGGTTGTAGTTTATTATGAGGTGAGGAAATTACTGGACACCTCCAGCTGCCATTAATCAGCCGTGGAGCCTGACTGGAGCCAAGCGAGAGGCCTGTGGGTGGATGCCGCTGAATGGTGGGGAAACACAACGAGACAGAGACAAATGTTTTCCAGCCTAGCAGCACTAAACTCTGCCCTTTCACAGTCCTTAACATGCATGTTCAAATTGATTTAGTCTGTTTACCCCCTCAGCCTAACCATCTATTTCCATTGAAGACTGACAGTTTTATGTGTGGCTACCATGTTATTATGTGTTGCTGTGCTGCCAGTAGCTATAGTATTTCAGAAGGGCGCACTTCCAGACATAAAGGGAGAAGGGGGTTGGGGAGCTTGAGTCACTTAATTCCTTTTTACAGGGTGCAAAACATGTTGAGCATGACACCAATTCTTTCCCTTTCTCTCATTCTCTTCTTACTTTCTAGCCCTCCCCCTTTATTTACCTACTGATTTATTTATTGATTTTGGGTACACACATAGCCTTAAATGAACTTGCATGCTTGAGAAACACATCTATCAGGTGGTGTAATTGTCTGGCCTATTCCTCTTCCTTTCTACAAACCTGCCATTCCTGCAGGACTCTGATGTGCTGACCGAGGTGGGTGATGCTCAAGTAAGGAGGAGCACAGGTACCAAATCCATGAGCTTCAGCTGACTCCTAAGCATACTCTAGGTCCGTTACTGCTGCTCAGCTTGGAGGTCGACACACCATGGTTGCAAGAAAATTATCTGAACTTGTTTATTGTACATATTCACAAAATGAAAACAGAGGGGAACAGAAGGGAGGAGTTTTTCTGTTTTGCAGTGTTCTTGAGGCAGAAAGCACTATCTAAAAGCCTAATTTCAGAGAGTTAGATTCCACTAACTCCCCTTGTGCTGGCAAATGCCTTGTTCCACAGTTTGGAGGCTGAGGGTTTACTCAGCAATGGTAAAGGCATAGAGGGAGAGCTGGGATGTGGCTCTTTCTCCCCACAGGATGATCTGTGTTTTTGCCAGTTGTTTTATATTGAACTTAAAAATAAAAGGTGCTTCTTGTTTGAATTGAATGCAGGAAGATATGAAGCCACAAAGAGGAAGAAGTGGCAGACAGAAAGTGAGTTTTGTGAAGCTTGATGATTGGGTTTGTCCTCTGGGGCTTGCTTAGGTCTGTTTTATGAATTCCTGAGTGCAGAGTTTTAGTTCACTCAGGTGGTTTTCTATCTTCTAGTTTTGAAGATTTCTTGCTCTTTTCCAACTAATTTTCTTTCCAGATGATGCTGCCTCTTTTTTATTTATTTAGTTTTTTTTTTTAATGTGTGCATATAGAAAAATATATGATAGATCTATGGAGGAATTGTATGAAAGTTAACCTGCAATAGCAACAGCATCCTCTGGCAGAAGATTGTCAGTCAACAAACATGCTTGTTTGGCCTTCCCCTTGCATTGCCTGACTTTATTCCTGTCCATCATTCTATGTTCAGAAACTGAAAACAAAGGCAAAAAGTACTTACGTACGAAAAATACTGATTTCTGCGTGTATACTGCTATATGCCAGGTCCCGCGTACCTACGACAGGCAGATGCTCTGTGTTCTGCTTTGCATGGAAACATGTGCAGAATTGCTGCAGTATCTTCAAGAAAGTTTTGATTGATAAATGGTTTAGTAAACTAATGCAATAATCAGAACAATCATAATCCACAGAGCTAAATATACAGAGCAGATATCTCTTGTAGTAGTCCTGTCTCTGTAGGAGAGAAAGGATGTGTTAAGATCTCCTGCAAAACTATCTTTTGCAAGCAGGTGGTCTTGTCTGATATAGTCTTTGCTGTCTTTAAGGGGTAATTCCACCCTGAGAGCCTGTACTGACATCCATGTAAAATTTGAATCAAGTAATATCATAGCACTCTCCAAATGAATCTTGCAAAAATCACAAAAAGAATATTGTCTCAGAAAATAAAAACACTGCTTGTTACTTAACAGCAGCTGCCTGCTAAATTCATATTAATTAACGGTGTTTTAGGACAA
Organism: Columba livia; assembly: GCF_036013475.1. Taxonomy (NCBI): domain Eukaryota; kingdom Metazoa; phylum Chordata; class Aves; order Columbiformes; family Columbidae; genus Columba; species Columba livia. Next base: position 65,699,334 of record NC_088605.1, on the reverse strand, counting down.
AAAGTCTTGTAACAGAGGTTGCATCATTTCATAGCATCTGTTCACCACTTGCATTTATGCAGGCACTGTGGTTTACACTGTTTTTCTGACTACTCTCTGCCTATGGTCGTGTTCTATCCATGGATAATGGGGTCACTGTTCACAAAACCTGGCTGTGTGGCTCTGGAGGAGAACGCTTAGGAAGGAGGTGGTGTGGCCCATGAAAGCCCCCGTCAAGTCCTTAATGCCATAGACGCTGAACAGCAAGATCAGGAAGAGCTCAGAGGTTAAAACATTGCCTGTTCTTCTCCCTGTAGTGGAACCTCTGCTTTTGCAAAACCAGCTTTTTTCAGCTGGCTCTACATACCCTGTGTCATCTTCCTCCTCCTCAATGGCTGTTTTGGTGAGATTTTCTTCTGTGCTGGAACAGCCACCAGCTCCTGGTCCTTCCCTCAGCTGGGCAGGCACAGTGACCAGTTCCTTCCAGAGATCTTTTCGGTGTCTCAAATAAACCAGGTTGATTTTCTGTCTCTTTTTCCTTGCTGGCCTTTTGAGCTTCCTCTTAATGATGGTTCTCATCTCTGACATGGCTGGGTTCTCTGAAGTCTGCAAGAGTCATTCCCAAGGCTTCCCTCTGCTCTGCTGTTATATCTATCTATCTATCTATCTATCTATCTATCTATCTACCTATCTATCTATCTATGCCAGTGTAAAAATGATTAATACTTAATATTTTCCAGTTTTCAGGTTGGGAATGTTCTGAGATATAAAACATAATAGCTTTTCTTTTAAAAGTATATCCATTAATCTTTTCTGTGACAGCTGCGTTCAAAATAACTCTGAAAAGCTGGCAGAATGCTCAATAATATAGGAAAAAAAATCAAAAGGTTATATTAGAACGTTGATCCTGTATGGCTAAGTAAATGAAGATCAATAAGGCCAAGATTCTTTTGCAGTAGGAATAGACTTGAACTTCAATTTCTGGTGGTTGTGTTATGTTTCTGTCAGAGCCTCTGTTAGAAAAGGAGGAGGAAAGAAAGTGAAAGCCCTGTATTTGTGGAATATTTCTAATCCTCTTATTTTAAAATCAGAAAGGCAAGTGTTATGCATCTATTGATGAATGAGTTCTACTAAGGCATCTGTTTTCACACTCTGTATAGCTTGGGAGCTTCCTCTGTGATTCAGTGAGAATCACAGAGGAATTCACAGAAAATTAATCTTTGACGTCAGTCTTTGACAACAAGATGACTTTTGGCAGAAAATCTGCATGTTTATTTCATATTGGATAGTTTTTTCATTGGACCTTGAATATATGTAAAAGAATATTTGTAAAAACATTTGGAGCCATTAGCACCATTATATTCTTATTTGTAGTAAACATCTTTCTCATGCCTCCACCAAAACAATGGTAAAATTTCCATAGTTCTGTCTTGAATATGGCATATGGCATCTGAACTCTTTTAGCATTAGGTGTTTTCATTGTTTTCCAAATAGTTGATGAGGAAATGGGATTAATATTCTGGTTGGTGAGCTATGAGTGAGCTGCAGTTGAAAATGGTGGGGCAGTGAATACCAAGTGGCTCTCACTGTTGCTTACTGAGTGAAACCTTTGTGGAGTCACTGGATGTGTTCCTCCATGATGGCTTTGGTTCTAGTACAGAACTGATCTTTGACTGTGGATGAGTCAAGTACTGTACAGAATTACTGTAATACTTCGTATTTCTAAATAAGCATAAGCTCATTGTGGCATCTTATCTCTACTAGTGACTGGCCTCTGTTTGGACATTGTGCTGCTGATCACAGCCCTTTGAGCCCAGCAGTGCAGCCATTTTTCAGCCCATCTCTGTGTCACTTATCCACGCTGTGCTTCATCAGTTTGTCAATGAGGACATTGTGGGATGCAGTTGACTTGATTTTCCATGTTGTGAGCAAAAGCACAAAGCAGGGAAACAGGCCTCTTTCAATCACTGATTTGCTGCTGGTCATTATTACTGTATTTTTAAAATGCACTTTTGAACATACAACTACACTGAATTAAAGCAATTGCCTTGAACTGATGTTTAATGCATACAGGGCTCTCTTTGAACTAATCATGTTTCGTAACTTTTTCCATTTCCAGTTGTGACTCTCAGGTTCCTATTTCACTAAGAGTGGGATTCACTTTGCAAATTTTAGACATTTTTTTCCCTCACAAATAGTGCTGAGTAGTCCAGTCAGCATCTTTAAAATTTCCTTTCAAAACATGAGTTGTGAAGTGAGAACATCTATTGAGTCCCCTCTTCCACTGACATATGTGAAAGTATTACATAGCTTCTTCTATGTAAAAGTAATTCTTCACATGTATATGCATTGAAAAATCTATAAAACATTTTGTTCTTGAGGAGCATATCTAACACTATTGTTCATATAACTGCCTAACAAAATTACTTTTTCATCATTAGGAATTTTTTAAAAAGAGAAAAATATGTAAACAAAAAGATGCCCGTATTAAAACCGTGTGCCTACATGGAGAATATATAGAATGATGCTGCACTATTAAAAGATATAAACTGGTCCTATAAACATACTTAAGAATTAAAAAAAAAAATTGTTTTCTATTCAAAAGGATACAACAATGCTCAATATCTCAGCTTTGGATTCTACAAAAACTCACCCACATGCTGACATTTAAGCAGGTAAATGGAAGCAACAATGCTATAGGAACAGTTTAATCACACTTCATTTAAAAGCTGCCTCTTCTGAAGGGGAAAAGCAAAGCGTCTCCCATGTTTTCAAGCATAACAGCAAAGTGGGAGAATCACAAAGCCAATAGCTATCATTATATTGCTAAACGCTTGGTGCTCAGGAAATTTAATAAGGACCTTTGCTTAACTCTCCCTGCCTTCAGCTTGTTCCTGTAAACACACGGGTAACTGCATGTTATAATGTAAGAAATAATAATTTCTTTATGTAACGTAAACCTAATTTTTGATGACTTACCTGGAAAATTGCCTTACCCGATGAATTTTAAACAGCTGGCCTATACATCCTTTTCACTCAGCTGTTTTTCCTTCTGGAGATACTTAAATAATATCTTGAGGGTGTTTCCTCTTAATGAGGTAATAATACTCATATCCTGGGCTAAATAAACTTGAGGCCAAAGGCCTGGGTGTTTATTAGCAGAGGATGTGGTTATTAACAAATTTAACAGGAAGCACCCTCGAGTTATTATTTTACTGACATTTCTAATCATTATGCATTTGAGAAATAATTGGTTGAAAAATAATACTTATGCTTTTAAGAGGGCAGGTGAAGCAGAAGGTAATTTATAGGTTGGCTTGTGGTAAACAAAGCTTCTATCAGTCTGGTGCCTTCTGAAATGTGTGGTCACACCAGAGGTAGGAAGATCAGTAAGCTAGCTATTAACTGTTGTTGCCTTGGGCTCTTCAGTTCAGCATGCCTCGCTCCTTCATGCAAGAAAGCTCATGGAAGGTTTGGTTTTCAATTCAAAGCCAGATCTTGTGTCCTTTTAAGAGACTCTAAGTATTTGTCAACAACAGAGGTAGAAAAAGTGCATGAGTTTGTGAAGTTTGCATATTGTTGGCTCTAATAAGTAACAATTGGCATCCTAACCCTCTCTACTAAGGGAGTTTTGCCCCCAGAGGAGCAATAATAATGAGCTTAACACTTAGAAAAACTGGTTCTCATCTCTGGATCTTAATTGGTTTTGCAGAGATGGACAGGGGAACTGGGACAAAGGGAACTTAAATAGCATGCCAAGTTCCTGTCATATGTAAACAGCAGTTTGGAGAAGATTCTGGACTCTAAGTCTGGTGTTCCTCTCGTGTTACTTCCTCTGCCTTGTAATACCACTGTCCTGCAAATATTTATGCCGCATGAATAGATTCAGAGGCCTTGGCTCCACTTACCAGGTATCTATAATTGTGGATAGGGTTTCGTTTACAACACTTTTCATTCTTTTTGTATGATGCAAATGCTGGCCAGTTGCAAACGTACTGATGAGAATGTGCAAGCTACTCACAAACTCAAAGCTAAGCACATATGTGCATGTTTGCAAGACTGGAGTCTGAGAGAGGTCAGATTATGCTGCTCAATTTCTCTCATGAAATCAACAGCCACATAAAATCCCACCAGCTTCCCTATATGGCCACAGAACATAAACTAGTTGGATTTAAGCATATAAAAAGACAGTGATTCAGTGAACCAACAAGTCTCTACTGTTCTTTGTTTAGGGCAGAAGTCACAGCAAAGTATTTTCAGGTTAACTAGCATCTGTCATCCAAAGTTTTGCCAAGCTTGATACCCTCCATTAAAAACACAGCAGTGACTAATTGCTATGCTGACAGCTTGTTTAAGTTGAATATAGGATGCTAAGTTCCTCACGTTGGAACAAAACAAAAAACACAGTGGATAGTTGTGTTTTGCCTACAATTAACAAAATAAACAACTTAATAGGCAGAGAAGACACAAACAGATGTTCTAATTGCATGTCTGTGAGAAACTGATGTTTGCTAGTTCCACTGTAGCTTGACCTCTGTGCCTTGGGAGGTTTCAGTCCCATAGGATTTAAATGATTTATTGATCCGGATGAAATGAATATTTCAGAAACAAGCTGTATTTCTAAGGAGTTAAATACAGTCTCATTCTGTGTAGTACTAATTAATGCTTGAAAGGAATCCATGCTCTGCTTTAGTTGGAGCAGAAATCTCAACATTGTTCTCCATATTCTTGAGTAAGTGGGAGGAAAGACAAAATATGCAGAGGATATGATATTGGGAAACCCGAGGAATGTGGAAAGCAGAAGACCAGTTCCAGTAGTTGCATCTTTCTCTTTAGACTTCTAAAAAGATTTTAGGAGATGGACCCAAGAGAATCCAATGGAAAAAACATTTTTTTTGTCACAAGCTAAAAAAGCCCTCATACTCTACACTGAAGATTAATTTTGTATCACAGTTCACTATTCAGAAACTAGAAAAAGCTTCATAATATATATGAAGCTTTTTCAAAAGCAGAGTTAAGATTTAGATTGTCAGATTTTCATGACAAGTTTCAAAAATATGGAATAATGAATTTCAAGTGACTTTAGACCCAACTGCAACATAGAAGACTGCAATAAAAAAATCCTTACCTCTGCACTGGAAAATTGACCATAGTACCTTTGTATTCACTTTTTTTTTTTTTTTTTTTAAATTTACTTGCATTTGTTTTTTATAATTATGCCTTTGACACAGCAAATACCGGTGTGTGTAGCTTGAAGTATCTTAGGAGTTCCACTGAAGTCAACACTTCTGTCAGACATGGAAAGACTCCAGTCCCAAACTCAGTGCTGGTTGTCAGGACTATGTTGTCTCCCTAGCTGCCTATCTGTTCCTGCCAGCAGCAGTCATGCTGTGTTGAAGTACAGCAAACCTCTGTGGTTTTAACTGCACTCATTTTTATATACATCTGTCTGAAATTGGAGAAGAGAAATAAATGAATGGCATTGGAACTTGATTTCTTCAACCTGTTGGAGATCACTGGGGGTTTGTGTACATTGTGGGGTTTTTTGTTGTTAAATGTCAAACAAACCCAAAATTAATTTTGCTAAATGGAAGTGAGTTTGAGGGAAGTAACAAATCCATTGCTATAGAGGAATGGAGGGACTTTTCCCACTAGGAGCACAATGTCCACGATCAATATGGAAATGCTCGGAAGAGGAGTTCCTCCTCTGCATCTTGGGTCTGACCAGTTATGGGGTGGTATCCTTGTTTCCGTGTGCTTGTGGGTGCAGTCTGGTGGCATGTTAGGAAAACTCTAATGTATAAAAAGAAAGTGAATTGAGAAAGCAAAATGGTGAGAAGAGCGAGCAGAGGAAATATAGCAAGGAAGCAGGGAGGAGAGTAGAGAGGGAAGAATTGAAAGAGAGGAGTGAAGTAGCTCAGTGGATGAGCTTATAGCGGAAGGAAGATGTTCCTCCCGCTTGTCTGCATTGGGCCTCCTGCTGGTGGTACCACTGGCTTGTTTTGCTGGGATCTGGATAATGATGACCAGGGGAAGGAGTTGTCTCCTCCTGTCATAGTATTAGCTCTCCGTGGTCTTTTGGAGAGAGGTGGGAAAATGGAAACGAGTGATCATCTGAAGTAAGCATGCAACTTGGTGCATCAGTGAGGGCTAGATCTTTAGCCAGCTCTAACTCCTTGCACTTGGCAAGCTGAGAGACTGTTTGTTTCATGGAAGACAGCTTCTTCAACAGAAAGGCACAATGCCCTTTCTTTCCCTCCTTTAAACCAAACTAACTCCTAACAACAACCTTAGTCCATCCATAGAAAATAATAGATTACCATTAACATACTATAGCTATCTCCAACACAAAGAAAACTCACAAAATCAATAGGAAAGAACACAGATATGTTCATGCATACATAATTTGTATAAATTTCTGTCCAAAGGATGAGTCCATTGATGACAGGAGTATTACTAACATGTGTTTTTTCGTTTGTTTGATTGATTTGTTTTGTTTGGCAAAGGAACTCTGCCTTGTAGTTTTCAGATTATTTCTGTTTGGTGCTTTATGGGTTCTGAAATGTTTTATGTGGCACATAGAAATGTTTGAATAAGAAGGCAAATCATTCTCTGCTATGTACTTGAGGAGCTAGTATATGGCTTCTAAATTTCTACTTATCTTTTATTAAGGCTGGTATGAGGGCATCCTCCAGTTGTTTTCAGTCAACTATCCAAATACGTTTTATACATGTTTTGTATTGTGTCTATGTACTATCTGGAGCTATTGTAAGACAGAATTTACCGAGGAAATAATTGAAGAGTTCATTTATATTGCTTTAACAGTACAATTTCCCTTTCCCTAGAGATGATTTGTGTCTTTATGTCAAATGTGAAATATATGACTCCCCAAAAGGCAGCCACAAAACACAAGACTGTGGTCATATAACACAACTCCAGTGTCAAAGAAAGGCCGTGTTTTAGGACTTTGACACCATTGTAATGAAATATGGCTTAATATAAAACTAACTGAAAGTCAAATGTTATTTTGCAAGAGAAAGGGACAGTAACTTGCTGTTCTTAAAGTTCCTGTGGTAATGGGGTTATATTACATTCAAACCTTGTGATAAAGCACTGCTAAGGCTAAAAAAGTGGAAATCAAGAAATAAAAGAGATCATGCAGATATTCAATTCCAAGGAAGATTCAGCTGAGAGCTGAAAGCCTTATTTTAGTTTTGTTAGTATGTGAATGACTCTGTCTATAGAATCAAAGTCCATTCGTCCTACTATATATACATAATGAGAAGGGGACACGTGTGTCTTTCTCCTTTTCTGTCCTTGCAGGAAGCTCCCATGGCAGCAGGGCTGGCAAGATGCTGGGACTGTCGGGTTCAAATAACAGCTTAGTCCAGTATTTCTTTCTGTTCAAGCTAGTCTATGGACAAAAGCATTAGTATTATTGAATCACTCTGTGTACATTTATGGACAAACCAAACTTATAAAACTTGTAGTTGTTACAGTTTAAAAATGAACTGTATTTCAGGAAGAGCAGGTCCAGAATTACTCAAGCTGATTGCACTTTACGGTGTACAGGAGTCTACCAAGGCAACGGCTTTTTTATACACAGTTTATTCTTAGATATGAGCAATAAGGTGAAATTTTTGTCTGTAGCTGTGAAGGAAAATGAATAGTTATTCTAAGTTTGTGGGACAAATTGATGCACATACTGAGTTTCAACTCATGAGACTATTGATAGAATGAGGAGCTTGCTATAAACATAGTGCAAGTGTTATGTTGCTCTGTATACTGAATTTTTACACTCTAGCAAGAACCAGGATATTTACTGGAACCTGTCCTAATGAAATGATGGAAATCAGATGCAGTGAAAATCAAACCTCTTCATTACTGTGGACAAAGAAAGTCAGTAACAGGTTGCTATGTGACAATTTTCAAGATCCTCAAAAAATTACATGAGGGTTGATCTTTCAGTAAAAGATATGAGCTAGCATATAAGTACATGAAAAAAAAAATCTTCAACTTATGTAGTCTGGAAAAGGCACAGAGATAATGTCAAATTTAATTACTGTTTTCTTCCGAACACAGAGAATAGGCCAAAGGGCATGAATGGAAATTAAAGAAAAATGGAAAACAGATGGTGAGAAGCATGCTACAGGAACTGGAATACAGGCAGCACTGTACATAATTTACCAAAAAGAAAAGGGGCCTTATGAGTTATTTTGCCCCCTTTTAAACAATATTATCTTATGGTCTGTTTCACAACAAACTTATTACTAAATCAAGTCCCCATTGATAGCAACTGCTGCATTGTTGCCAGAATTTAAAATTCTTGCTTCTCCAGCTTTTATAAAACATCTTTAAAATATAGGTCAAGCTAAATTTTATGCTGAAAGATAGCAACATAAATTAATGGACTGACATTCAAAATTGCTGGTCACCAAAGCAACCATATATTTCAGAGGGTACTAGTTGAATACTTGCCATTTTGGAAAAGGTTAACATTGATTTAAATGCTTCAGCGTGGGATTAGGAGCCTAATTTTAATAACTATTTTAAAATAAATCATGTCAATATTTATGGTGATATATCACAAAGTGCTGTTGCTTTGTTTTAGAGGCTTTCATCTAGATAGGAAATCATTTAGTCCGCACAGAATTTCTTTCCTTTTGAACTGTATTTCTCCAAGTTGAAGGAGATTACAGAATCCTTCTGATTACAGAATGGCCCTGATGTGCAGTGGGGAGGTTTTGAAGTCTGAAATGAGAAAGACTTTAAGTCACACTAAGCCATTGACTGGTAAAACACACACAAAAAATGGTAAGCCTTGCAATCAATCCTAAAATTCATGCTTGTTTCTGAAATGGAAATTTGTCTTCTCAGTGTCCAAATCCTGCCCCATGAGCCACAGGATGGCAGAGCAGGGTGGGCAGCTGGGGTGACCTATGTATTGTGTATTGCTGAGCCCCCCACGGGCTGCCCCTGCAGCCATGCCTGCTCATCCTCAAGAAGTTTTGGCCATCGTGGGCTGGCAGGGAGCAAGGCATAGCCTGCAAAGCGGCCTGCTGCCAGGAGCTAACCGCTTTCCTGGCCCTGTGGCTGCAGGTGGGTCCCTCTGGAGCTGCTGCAGCTTTTGTTTTGGTCAACTTCTCCTTCCCGTCATGGCCTTAGGGCTGCAGCCTAGACTCCATACTGGGCCTGTCACTGGTATTCAGCAGTGTTTTGGTGCTCAAATACTAGCTGAGAGGTCTTAGTGGTCCAGCAAATAAAGGCTGCCTTGCTGTGGCCTCCTGTGTTATAGGCTCAGCAACCAGCTGGTGTGCATAAAACAATGGACTCAGCAGTATGGGTGCTGCTTGCTGGTAGCGTTTGTGCCTGCTCCGTGCCTGTCTGAACTTCTGAACTAAGTTTTGTGTAGTCTGTGAGTTTTTAGCCAGGTCCCATTTGGGTCAAGTGAAGCAGAGGCACCATTCTGCCCAGCCTGTCAGCATTGATGACGTTATTCAGCATTACACAGGCCAGTAGTAACTTTAGTAGAAGACAGCTCTCCTCCTAGCTACCCCATATAATGTTTATGGGGAGCCAGGTCTGTGCTGTTCATGGGAAACCTCTAATTTGTTGGGTTTTGTCTAGAATGAAGCAGAATCTTGTTGAAATCGCATATGGAACATCACATCTGTTTTCTGAACAGCCTTTGTCTGAAGTGTTGTTTCAAAGGAGGGGGGGAAAAAGCCTGAATGGTTACTTGCAAACATGTTAACATAAGCTTAGTCATCCCTAGGCTTCCAGCACCATGATGGGAGAAGGTAATGAGGTCATGGGTTGTTTTTTTAGGTTCTGAAGACTGACTTTGAGAACTGAGGAAAAGTAAACAAAGGATTATTTATTAAATGAAGAAAGGATTACCCATTACAGGATAAATCTTGCTTGCCTTACATGTACAAATAGTTCTCATTGACTATGAACAAGTCAAATACTTGCATAAGACATTTATAACTTTTTATTTAACCTTATAAAACTGCATATGTTCTATGCCTTGGGGTGAAGAGGTATGCAGAAGCTAGCCAGTTTGGCGTATAATGAAACACAGTAGCCTCATATTTTTATGACAGATATATTCACAGATAGGTCTAAACAAGAAAACTTCTTCTCTATTTAACCACGGGGCAAAATTATCCAGAAAAATATCCAGATAACTAAGCAATTTTCACTGGAGAGTCTAATTCCTGAGAGAACGGAGTGGTTGGGAAAAGAAAAGGAGGAGCACGCAAAGCATGAAAACATTTGGAAGGTATCTATTAATAAATGTAAAGTTTCTCCTCCTCCTGCACATTCCTCAGAGTCCCTCAGAACACGAGGCAGGGCTAGCCTGGAGATGCTTCTTGCTGGATAATGGTAACCTTTGTTATCAGACACCACAAATTCATTTCAGGCTACCTTTCTTCTGACCCACCAGCTGTAGTTACTCAAAGGAGACTAACTAGAACACGGTTGGTTTCAGCCCCTGTCTAACAGCATGACCTAACAAAGTTAGTGTTACTTGTTCAGGGACACGCCTAACTGCCCTGTCCCTGGGCTGAGCTTTTCCAAGGTATGAATGCAATGTCACTAAGGAACCAGGAGGACTGAGGTGCTTCTGTCGTTCCATGCATGGGCAATGCATGGATTTGTACCCACAGATACTCCATGGCATATGGGTGCCCTGATCCTGCCCTGACTTCTCTGTCAGCTGCACATGACATATTCATACTCGGTGGCCATTTGTACCTCAAGTATGTCTGGTATTAAGTCACTTGGCAGTTTACACAGCTTTTAACTGATGTTATGCTCTGTATACTAGATACAAAAACTGTTCCTGTCATCTTTCATCCTTATCGATTCAGCTAGAAATCACCATGCTTTGTGTTTCTCATAGTTTGTCTCAGGAATGCGTAAATAATGGCCTTTCATTAAAAGAGAAGGAAACATTCAGCCTCCTATTTTAATTTTATTCAGAGGGACAACTAAATCCAAAAGGAAGACTTGGATGTTTTCCTCTTTTTCTTTGAAAAGTCTGCGGCAGAAATTGAGGAGAGCAGACTTGAATCACCACTAGACAAGTGCATTCAGTGCTGCTCTGGAGTAATTCACAGACATTCTTTTCCCTGTGGTGAAATATTTTGAAATATCTCATTTTTGTCTGAATCACAAATGCCAAAACCTCAGTGTTTTTCATGAGGAGGAATTCTTGTTTTCTGGCCAGCTTGGTTAGCTTCACAGCAAGAAATGAGAAGTTAAGGTAATGGCAAAGGGAGGATTTCCACATTCATGCAGAAGTAGACAGCAGTTGTTTTCAGTCCTTTGACCTCCTGTAGCACTGAGATATCAAGCATTAGAATCATAACACTGTACAGAAAGTTACTGAATCCACCAATTCCTCAGGGCTTTGACCATTATCTCTATCTATAATTTTTCTCTGAAGATGGTTTAGTTAAGCTTAGACATTCATCATGCAACTAAAGATCATGCCAGGAAATTTTCACAGTGGCTAGCAAGTACTCTGTGCTAACTTTTTCACAAAAGGAAAAAAAAAAAAAAGAAGTAAAATGATATTTTTTTTTAATTTTTTTTTTAGTTCCAAATTGAAGTGTATTCTCTTTCTCAATCACAGCTATAGTCTAGTCTGTCACCCATAATCTGAGTTTAATCTTCAGCTTGACCTATGCTTGCGCTGTAACTTTTGCAGATTCTAGTTTACATTAACTCAAAGATAGGGCAGTTTTTATCCAGCTAAAATATTCGACGAGGCTTTTCCTTGTGTCTTTTCTGTGGCAACTGATGTCCTCCCTTACATGGCTCCCTCAGAATGTGGTTGCCAAGATTATGCTTCTAGGACATAGTTTTGAGTATGATCTCCTTCCCTTGGTGTCCCTTCACTATCTGCTTTTCCTGGGTCCGAAGACCCTTCCTCAACCCTCTGCTGGTCACTATCATCATGTCTTCATCCAGCCTATAGCATCAAGACCCTATTGCCAACCTCTTGTTTTGTTCAACAAGCTCATCTTAAACATGTGTGGGCATGGCAATGTCTAAACATGCAGCAAGTGACTTCAATGGTGTCTTTCAAACTCCTTTTCATTAGGGTTAGCAATCCATCCCCTTGGGAGGGCTGATATTGTGGATGAGATTAACAGGATTGTTTTACTTTTTTAATTTGTTTGTTTGGTTTTGTTTGTTTGAGAGAGAAACCGTGTGCCCAGCTTTTTGCCATTGCATAGGTTTTTCTCTGACTTAGGCCACTGCCTTCAGTTTACCGTGTCTGTCAGGTGCTTTCTGTCATGGCTGATGTGTGTGTTTATCTGTCCCACCGTATGCCTCTAGGTAGGTGATTCAGTAACAGAAATTGATGTGTTAATAGGGAAAATACACGTTACGAATACTGTAAAAGGAATGAGAAGAGGCCTTCTATCCTAAAATGGATGCATAGCAATTAGCAAAACCTAATCAGCATATAATTTCTGTACAATCATGGAAGCTCTATTCATGTTCATATTTTGTCTCAGAACGTTCCCATGCCTCCCAAAAGCTAGAACAAGTATGCAGAGTTAAGAATGGGAGACGTTATATTGCTACTTCCAGTTCCGTTTCACTCTAGCAAGTACTTTCCATTTCTATAGAGATGAAGTATTTGCTTTTAAAATTAGTTACAACAGGAATTAAGGGTTTTGCAATAGCTTTGTGGTAATGCAGCTTTAAATAGACATATATCTATGAACCACTGCAATCTGACATAATGATGTTTCCTTGAAATAATTACTGAATTTATCTTTGATATAAAAAAAAAAAAATGTTTGATAGGTTACGTATGCATCTGATTTTCTTATTAGCTGATTTGGCCTGTTAGATTTGTATTGAGACTCAGCAGCTTATTGTATGTTAAGCTCCGTGAACACAGCGTGCAATTTTTTAGCACTAAGGAGAATTATGTATTGCTAATAAGGTGCATGTTGACCTGCACTGTGCTGTATAGAGCCATGCCAATCAAAGCTGTCTTCCAGGAGAAGGTGGAAAATAATATCTGTGTTTTATTACACCCCATTAAGCTTCCTAACCAGATATAGCAGCTAATTCTAAGGAATTTTTAACATAAAACTCACCTCTTTCAGCCTAGTCCTTTTTTTCACATTTTAAAGTATTGTTGCTGCTGTTACTGGACACCACTTGTGACATATCTGTCACTACAGTCTGTAAATCTTCCAGTGGGAAGCTTAGAAGGGCAGAAAACCCCTCATCCGATGGAGGCTTTTGGCTGTTTTGCAAACTAATGTACTAGAAATGAGTAATGGGTTGTTTGTCTTTAGGAAAAACATGGGTCTTTCTAGATATCAAAGGGTTTTGGAACTGCTGGGAAACAGGTGAGGGAAACATACCAGTAGGTGCAAACCTGGAGATAAAGGCATGGAAAGGATCAGCCATACTCTGGAAGATCTTCTAGATGTGAAACTGAAGTTTGAGACGTGTGACGTTGGCCAAGCTGATGGAACTCTTGATGGGATGAATTGTTTGCACGTGCTTAGTTACCAGGACTGATTTCCAGCATGAACACTGCTTGGTTATGAGATCTTCTCAATCAGCACTGAAGTCAGGGTTTCTTTGTTAACTTCACAGTGTTTCATGTTGTACAGCAGGTGTCATACCCCAAGTTTGCCCTACATCCCTGGTTAACCAAGACTTGGGCTCTGCAATTCAATCAGGTGAACTTTTCAGGGTGGACCCGAAGCACTGCAAGACACTGGGTAGAAGCTGGGAGAGGATTAGGTGCTTCACCACACCCATACCAATCAAACATGAATTCAGCAGCTGTTCAGGATTAGGTGTCTTTTATCAAGAAATACAGGTGTTTTCCTGGAGTCATGAAATATACTGGAAACAAATTAGTGCCAAGAAAAGTGGTTTTTACTTTTGAGCTCATTGTAGACTGTAAGGGCTGGATATTCAGCTGGGTACTTCAGGCCGTGCAGATCTGGGGCTCAAGCAGCGTCATTTATTTGACACAGTTTAAAGCCACAACTCCAGCCGCAATTCAGAGCAGAAAAATAGTTTCCACTGGATTCCCGTAGTTTTGACTTCATCACTTGAGTTACAATGATTTCTTGTTGTGCCTTAACAGAGTCCACAGATGCTGCAATTTACTGCTTCCTGCAGCAGTCTGAGATGGACCCCTGTGGGAGAAAAATAAGCTAAACAGAAAAATTTTTCCTCTTAAGGCATTGTATTGATCTTGCACATGCTGGGTTGACTTACTGTGTTTTTCCTTAGAGCACTTGGCTGCAGATCCACTTAAGAGTAAACATAGGAGCCCTATCATCTCATTTCCCCTTAAGTCTAAGCATTATAATCTCTGTCAGTCACTAACACACAGTTTTTGTTTTAAAGATGAGGTTGAATAGTATGAAACAGCTCTTCAATGTTAGCTAAATTCTGTGTCCTTACTTCCCAGCTATAACTATTTCACTTATCTCAAAAAGCTGTGGCTTATATGCAGCCTGAATTTCAATTGCAATATATAGAAAATATAAAAATACTTAAATTTGAGATATGATTTACACTGTTCTTTACTTGAATGTCTCTTATTTCAAAAACCACAAGGGTGTAGCTTAAGTAGCCTACTTGAGAGAGCAAATTCATCATGTGTCTACTTCAAGGCCCTCTTGTTGTTAAAGGACTGCCTAGGCTGTGGTAAATAATCCACAAACCTTATCACGAGACAATGCTGACTCACATTCCTTCCGGAAGAGCATCAGCTTGCAACTTTTGTTATATTCCTCCTTCTTTCTTTTACCCCTTTTCCATCTTGTTTTCTCTGAGATGGGAAAGAATAGGTTCTTTAATCTCTCGAGACTTCTGTGATGTTTATTTGATGCTGATCTTTTATAGTTTTATTTCAGTTTGATTGGGTTCCTTGAGGATGGTTTCCATCTTTTGCAACTGTCTACTGTATGTTCTTCTCTGAGGACCGTGATCTGTGTTTCCAAAATAAGGATGACCCTTGGCATGTGGTCATAGACTCTACGTTCTTACACAGCGTGAATTTGTTGCATTTATATCTTCATGCAAGATGGAGGACCTCCTTATAAGCTTTTCTACCTGTGAAGCTCTTTTCATGTTCAGCCTCAAGCATGTGTCTCCTCATCAGGAGATACATACATATGTGTATATATATATGTGTATGTAAATGATACATAAAAAGTACATGACCATTAAATTGACCTCAGCCAGGTACCACGCAGTGATTTTTCTGTCTTGTGGCAATCTTGTGGACATCATCAAATGTGCTAAGACAACACCATATCAACAGTGCAGTATAATTTTATTTTGATTTAATGTTTGAGAATTGACCTTTTGTGCTAGGTAATGTAAACATGAAATAAAAGAGGCAGTTCTGGTCCCAAAGGCTTACAGTTTTAACATACTAATCTCTTATCTGTGTTGAGCAGTTGATGTGTGCAGAATGCATAGTTTGAAGGCAAAATACACTGCCGTGGACCTTCCTTTAGAGCTCAGCGTGTTGCTTATCATCCAGGGTTATTCTTGTAATCTTCTGATTGTTTGCTTTATTCCAAGTTGTTTGCACACCAGTGCTAAGGTGATTTTATACTATTGGCAGTTTGGTCATAATTCAGCAAAAACAAGTGACTTTTGCTTTTCTTCTGCTGAGCTCATGTACTGACAGAAAATGATCCTGACGTGCACTAGGTTTAGAGCAAAATAAAGTGAAATATTTTTAAAATTTCCCTTATTAAACAAAGGAGAAATATTTTAATCTCTGACACTAAATTTTACAGTAAATTGATTTTAAAAATGACTGTGCTTCCTCATTTATGGCTAGGAAGCAATAGCCCCCCAACCCCCAGTTCAATTCAGAAATTCACCACAGTCATGTTGCAAGTAGAGGAAGCCAGGATAAGAGATGGTGTAAAATACTTTGTAAACCAGACATCGTGTTTCTCTATAATGGTAGATTACCACAGTTATTTTCCCTTCCTTCTCGGGGCACAAGGGTATAATACTCATGAGAATTATGCCTCAGCTCTTCAAACGCTAGTTACCATATTATACTGACATTGTGTTTGTTGGAATGATGAAGTTGCAGACAGCCACTGGGCATTACTGTGGAACACAGGAGTAAAGGGAAGTCCTTCTTCATACTTTGCTTTACAAACTGAACAGCCTACAGGGTGTAGTGTGCCTGGCTCAAGCTTTGGTGACATGAAAGTTCACACAGACATCTCTTCTCTTGTGCTGTTGTCTTGAGATTGAGCAAAGCTGCAGACCCTGCCTTCCCTCCCTGCCCTTTCTACCCCATTCTGTTATGAAGCCTTCCATGGTCTCTGAGGATTGCCAGGACAACCTGTGGTGGCACGAGGAGACAGCTGTCCCACAGCAGTAAGCTGTCTTTGCATTGCTGGGAAAAACTGGGGAGAGGGAAAAGGCTAATCCTTTCCCAATTTAAGTGAAGAAGCGTAATCTAGTGTTTAATTAAAAACCTGGCAGAGCATTTCTGAGCTTTTAGTTCAGTGCAGGTGTTTTTAAAGTCTCAATGAAAGTTCTCTGCTTTTGACAACAGCTCATTGCTGATGCTTTTAAGTGTACTTGTGCACAGAAAGTTTCAAGCTGCCTTTTCTCTAGGGGTCTTAAATACGAGCTAAGGATGCACTAGCACATTTTGGAAAGAGGAAGTGGCATCTGAGTACAGAGCTTATGAAGAAGACTTCCCCAAACAACTCTAATAGGTTGATGCAGTCTTGTAAGGAAGACCTGAGACTTTTTTTCCTTTCAATCTATTAGAGTTATTCAAAGGTGAAGTAAAGAGGGACTTAACAGGGGGAGGAGGAGTCAGTGATATGCATGTCCACCTAAAATTACAAAATGAGCATTTTGAAGAATGTGAAACCTTTCTCTAAGTCTACCCTATGCCTCCTGTGAATGCTACGAAAAATTGCAGTGTGTTTTCCTATGGCTTTTAGTGGCTGCAGATGATTAAGGAGTACTGTGACATAACATATAACCGCAATTTCTTTTGGAGACCGAGGCAGAGAGTATGTGCTTGGACTTTGCCTGCTTCTGCTCTTTCTGTTGGTAGCTATGATGAGCCCTTTTTATTTTTTCTTTTCTTTTTTTTTTTTTTTTTTTCAATTTCACCTCTGCTGACTTCCTGAAAGAATAGCAAATAGTTGAATTGAAGTAGGCTAGAAGTTTCTGATATGCACGAGCACAGGCAGCTCCCTAAACTATGTGGGAAAAGTGCTTTTTGAGGTTGTCACTGAGAAGATAAATATTTTGTAACAGTATAAAGCATGAAACACAAATGTAGTTGAGATCTGTGGTGTTCTTCAGATTGTGTTCCTTTTAGAAAGAGTCTTTTGCTGGTTAGAAAAACTGGTTGGTGCTTGCATAACATCAGTATTACAGTTTTGTCTTTGACATCTTACCCAAGTGACTATGACAACTGTGTCCTTAGAGTTGTCCACTTTATGGATGTGCAAATAATACGATCATTAAAGATGCATGCTGAGGTCAGAGGTTGGCTAATGTTTGATTGATTGAGTCCCATGGCAGAGGCTGGAAAATCCTCAGCAGGAAAGGTGGTCATCCAGGACACATAAGAATACTTTAATAGGCCAAATAATTTCAGTCTGACCTTCCTGCATCTGGTGGAGCTTTAAGATTTGGTGCACAGTGCCTTTAAACCACTTTGGTGTGCACTTAGTGTCAGCTGCTGCCAGGAACTGCAAAAGATCTTTAATGCACAGAAGGAGTTTAATGACTTGATGAGCCTGCTGTACTGAATCAGGCAAAAACCAGCAAGTAGAGGTTTTAGAAAAACATGCTGACTTCTGGCAAGAACTGCTTATTTACTGGACATCACTTATTTTATGGTCCATGATAGATTTTTACTTTCAGATTATATATGAGGATAATTACCAGAATTTTAGTGAAGTAGCCGTCCCTTTATGTTCTGGGGAAGAATCATGTATATATAGAAAAAATGTTCATTTATTTATGTGATTTCCCTCAAGAATACCCAAAAGTCTAGGGATATTTTACCCAAGTGTTCTTCCTCTCAAAATTTATTTTCGGTAACACATAGATGTACTGTGGGCTATACCATTCAGAAGAAAATTATCGTAATAATGATTGTTGTGAGGAAAAAAAGATTTTTTTTGCACTGAGACTATAGGGAGACAGACTGTTTATTGGCTGGAACTGAGACTTGACATGCATGAATTATATTACTCTGCCACTATGCACTGGTTTAAAGAAGTGTAAAATACTATTTTTGTTTCCCATGTATCATATATGTTAAGGACTTTGCACTGAAAGAGATGTGAGTGTATTGGATATTCTCATGGGTGTGTAAAGGCAAAATTGGGTGGCTTAGAGTATGCTTGTAGATGTGAAAATGCTGGCTTAGATACTCAGACTGTGTTGTTACTCTGCAGTTTAAACAATATATTTACAAGACCGTAATACGTAACATTTGATATCCATAGCTAAGTAGTATGGGAACCTATATGCATTCTTACAGTTCTCTATATGTTGAAGGCTGAGTATAAAACTTTATGCAAAGTAAGGCAAAACTGTATATACATATATATCATAAAGGTCAGACTCAACTAGTCTCTGGCAACTTCTTAGGATAAGTAAAGCTGTATATAAGAATGGGTTTGAAGTTTTGTGCTTAGGGTCACACCCTTCCCTTACATAAGGCAGTATAGATTCCTTATGTCCAGTTGAGCTGGGACAATTTATAGCATCTGACAACTCAGCTATATACTTTTTCAGTACATAGATTCAGTGGGGAATATTATTTTAAAAATATGCAAAATTTTGTTTTCAGAGAAAAGGAAACAAAAGTTATGTATTAAAAGAGCTTGCCTCAGTTTCAGTTTTAGCGTGAGCCTTAGAAACCTGGCCTATGTTAAATGGTTTGCAACCACAGGCCAACCTTTCAAGGGGGAACACCCTGTATCCCGTGGGGAAGGATTTGTGGTTTTATTCAGGATGTTTGAAATGCAATGATTTTGGCTGGATTTCAGGAAACAAAAGAGAAGGGCAGAGTCTACATTCATTTGCACACCTTTCGGTCTGCTTATTGTCAATGAAGATTTAATGACAATGAACAAAGGCAGAATGTGAGCTACAGAACGGGAATCATGTGCTTTGTAAGAATGTCCAAAAAAAAATCCTAAAAAAATTGCTGTCCTTTCTGTGAGTGGAAGCTGCTGATGCTGTCAGAGCTCTGAAAAACAAGTCTGCAGCAGAAAACGACAACGGCAGATTCAGAGAGCCCCAGTAGAGACCTTTCTTCTAGATTCTGAATGCTTGTTATCTCTGACCTACTGAAATGATCTGTTATAATACAGTGTGAACTCAAACTTTGTAAATAGATGAAATCAGTTGTCTTTCCAGAATTCATGTGTGTGCAGACAAGGAACCATATTCCTGGAATGTGCAGGAACTTTTCGTCCCCTAAGGTGCATGGATGGACATTTATGTATTTTGAGGGAAGCTGTTTGAAACTGAATTTTTAAAATCTGAGAAAACTACATGGCATCCAGTCAGCTGAAGGAAATGCTTCCCACTGTTCCTTCTCACTGATACTTTGATGTTGCCTAACATGTGGTGTTTTTCCTTTAATGAAAGTGGTGAGTGAAGAATCGCTATGTAAAATAAGCCATTTCTGAGCCAGATCCCTGGCTTGCATCCCTTGCCTCTGCACAACCGGTGCACAAGGGAATTCCCTGGTGCTGCCGAGCTGCGGGCACCTGGTCCCCACAGCAGCCTGGTCCCCACAACAGCCTGGTCCCCACAGCAGCCTGGTCCCCACAGCCACATCTTGCTCTGCCTTTCACAAGGCAGCACGCCTGGGATGGAGATGAGGCTGCAGGAGGGATACTGAAACCATCTGTGAACTCTGGCAAGCCCCAACTGCTGAAACAGCCCTTGGGAGGATGTTGCAGCTGAACACAGTTTTGCACTGTCTGAAGCAGCTCCATGCTGTTGCGTGGGGTCCCAGCAGGTCCCTGCGTGGGATGGAAAGTCCTGAGACTCTTGCAGAGTCTTGTTGCTGTACTCGGATCTTGCTGAAGGAGGTGGTGACCGAGTATTTGTGCCCAAATATTATATCAGTAGTTTCAAAAAAGAGAGACTTTGCTGGATAGGAGTGAAGACCCTTGC
The DNA here is from genome assembly GCF_036013475.1 of Columba livia. Lineage (NCBI taxonomy): Eukaryota > Metazoa > Chordata > Aves > Columbiformes > Columbidae > Columba > Columba livia. The sequence continues at coordinate 65,679,141 of NC_088605.1, read as the reverse complement.
CTATCATCTAAATGTGTCTGCATTTTGGAAGCACAGCAGTAACTTACTGATAAGCTGGAAGTAACAGGTATTACTTAGAAAGCTGAAAGTGAGAACTGAACTAGTAAGCTGTGTTCCGCTTGGGATGTGCGAGAGCCTTGAGGTCATTGACAAAGATGTCTTGACTTGAAATTGTAAACTTTCTTTGGGATATGCTTCGTGCTTGAATAATCAAGTACAGAATGATTTATTGACATTTTATGCAGATAGAAGAATCAGTCTAAGGGGAGACAAGTACGCTATTGAAATAGGTTTCTTGAGGGGGTGACCTCATTAATGTTTATAAATATGTAAAGGGTGAGTGTCACGAGGATGGAGCCAGGCTCTTCTCAGTGAGAACCAATGGTAGGACAAGGGGCAATGGATACAAACTGGAACACAGGAGGTTCCACTTAAGTATGAGAAGAAACAACTTCTCAGTGAGGGTGACAGACACTGGAACAGGCTGCCCGGGGAGGTTGTGGAGTCTCCTTCTCTGGAGACATTCAAAACCCACCTGGACACCTTCCTGTGTAACCTCATCTGGGTGTTCCTGCTCCAGCAGGGGGATTGAACTGGATGAGCTTTTGAGGTCCCTTCCAATCCCTGACATTCTGTGATTCTGTGAAATAAGAATAAAATGCTTGACTTGTTTCATATTGTGATGTAGTTTGCAACCTTCTACATGTCCTTAGAGAGAGAAGAGTGTTCATAATCGCTGCAGATGTATAATGTTAGCAATCATTAAATTTTTCCCATAGAATCCAATACATGTGTATTGTGACCTCACTACGGCTCAGTGAAAAGCTTTGACTGCTAAAATTAATTAAAAACCAGCAGCAGCACAGCAGCATGCCCACATGAAACCAGAAAATCTCCACTAGAAATGCTGGCCACAAGAAATTAAAAGTCAGACACTCCCACCATACTAAGCTGCTCATGTTTTTCTGCCTTCTTGTGTACTAATATTCCTAAATATGTGGTGAAATATTAAAATGTAATTATACAGTAGATACTTGACTGGAAAGCTTTCCTTCACCTGTAATACACATCTAGCTGCTTTAGTAGTGTTACCATTCATGTACAGTTTAAAATCAACAGAGAAAGTTATTCCAGAACTTACACAAGAAGGTCACAAACTCCCTTTGAAAGCACTGATACTTCCTTTTGTTCACTCTTATGTATCTGATTACAAATTACTAAATCCTACTGCTATTTGAGAACTTTTAGATTCTAATCAGTACTTTGAACGTACAGTACAATAATGCAGATGAGTGATGTCACCCTTTACACATACAGCAGCATGCATGGATGAAAATGCGGAGAAACCATTCAAAAGCACTGGGACCTTTGTGATCTAGGAGCTTCCTTTGTAAACAATCCTGAGTGTAAATTGTTGCCTAACAACTAGACATTGTTAAAATGCCTAATTAAACACTTAAAAAAATTAACAGAAATACAAAATATTCTGCATAAAATGTGAAGATTTGCCTTCATGTTCTTTTAGTCTGGTTAAGACACTTGTATTCAGTATTTTCCTTGGCTATGAAAACTCCATAGGACTATTCTTTAAACTAAAAACTGCACTGAAGGGATGTGAGGACAGTGCTATGAATTTATGAAGAGGAAGGAATGCAGAGAACTGCCTCTTATACCTATTCAACACCAGATGACATCCCAGAAAAGATAATGTCTGTCCATTCTTATATAGTCTTGATACCTCTTTGTCTGTGTGGCTTTGCATTATAACATCAGTATTCTTTTAATGTGGATTGTGAAGCAATTGCCTTGCCTTATTTTAAAACACACAGCATTAAGCTAGGATAATGCTTGTGTGTGTTGTTCTTCTGAGGCTACCTGTGAAAATTATAACAAGAAAAGAAATGTAACCAAAGCCTACATTCCTAAATGCTACGTAGTGCAAAGAAAAGCATTCTCTGCAGAGGTACTGCGAACTGAAAGCAACCACGTTTTAGTAATCTTTCTGCTTTCCTCTGCCAATGGCTGCTGACACTCCCAGCCCTTTAGGCTGGTGCAGCTGAAGTACAGGAAAAAGACTTACCAATTAAAAGTCATTTGAGTATCTTAGATGTCCATCCTCCCTCTTATGTAATCAAGGTGGCTTGTTGGTCATAAATGTGATTAAGCAAACAGCTGAGTTTATATCAAACTGGCAATTGAAACAGTGTAAAAAAAGCTAAACTGCTTGTTTGCCCCAAGAACTGAGTGGATCTTCTCTGGTATTAGCTGTGATCATAGTTATGCATTTAGTGTAGTTTATTGTCAATTTGAGAACTTGAAACCAACTTCTGCAGTCTTGTAAATTTAACCTATATCCCTTTATTTTTCTGTACCATTCTTTGTGTGTCTATATATATTTCTATGACTCCAATTGTCTACGCTTTTTTACCTGGGAAGTCCATTATACAAACTTAATGCTTTTCCCAGCTGCAAATAGGTTCTCCTTGCAGTGTGTCACTTTCCACTATCACTGGCCGCTGTCTTTTCAACAATTAAGCGTGTCATGTCACCACATGATTAACATTTAAAGCAGTAAGTACACTGTTTCTGCAGTGAAAGTCAGTACTACTTACATACTTGGTTCCCTTGTTGATTGTAATACAGAAAGTCACTACCCTCTAACTGGACAAATTTCCTTCAAGTGAGCTTGAAATAAACACAGAGTCAGTTCATTTCATTTCCCCTCCTTCCTCTTCTTCCATCATGTCTAATATATCTGATGCACTTAAAAAGATTCTGGATGTATGATAAGCTGTAAGAAGTCTCCAGTTATTTCTAAAGGTATCAGGATGTCTGAAACATTTGGAAGTGGTTACATTGAATCTGTAAGCGTATGAAAAAGGCAAACATGCTAGCCTAGATGATCTGTCTTTATAGTTTTTCTGCTATAAAGAGGGGAATTACCGTTGCTTGGAAGGTTTTTTATGATCAAGAGCAGAAGAAAAGGATTTAGAATTGTTAATATACTGCTTGAGTGCTTAACCATTTATACTTACAGTAATTGCTTCTGGGAAAAAAATAAGTTCCTGCCAACATGCAGGAAAAATAAAGGCTGATTGAATTAAGTCTGGGAACCAGTTTGATTAGAAGTTGAAACAAATCTCCTAGGACCCTAGAAACCTGGTTCATTCATAGCATTCTTTCCATACTCTAATAGGTTCTAATGCTTGATACAGAATGATAAGAAGTGCTAGTTTCTGAAAACAGCTGTTGTGGGTTTGGTAGTTTGAAACCACATTTTGAGAGCTGAATGTAAACCATAAATATGTGCAAATGCAGGCAAGTCAGCTCATTCCTCCAGATATTACTTGAACCAATGGTTGTTATTTCAAAAAGTTCACAAAAAAACCACTGGAATTGCACACTTCACTTTTGCAAAGAAAAGTAAGACCACCATTATTCCAGAGGATGTTATTGTATAAAACGTCTGTAATGTGTAATGGCATGTATTTGCTATGTGACTTTTAATAGGCATTTGGAGGTACTACATATCAGCATTTTGGTATTTTCTGTTTACTGAACTCTAGCCCAGTGCCATTTTGATGGGGTGGTGCAAGTATTGGTTCAGAATCTGATTAAAATAAAAGCATTTCTGTTCTACACTGCTGTTAACACAACTCAGGCCTTCAAACACCTTAAAATTAATGACCCCAATTTCTAACTTTTCCATCACATGTCAAAACTTTTAAGAGAGATTTGGCTATTATTACCTTGCAGGGCTTGGAGCCCTTTGTCTCTAGCATCATTTCCACTGCTAACTTGAAAAGTAGGTCTTGAGGCACTTAGTGGACCACAATTTGTGAGCTGAAAGCAACAAAACCCTTTGGTTACTAGACATAGCACCTTGCTTTACTTCCCTACTTTCTCCCTCCAGTTACTTTTGCTCATCACAGTTAAATTGGGTAAATTCCTTGGATAGTCCTTGGCCTAAGCAACAGCTTGAGGACTTGTGTGTCACAATCCAGAACAGAGGCTGTAAAGTTGGAGGTAGATGTTTCCCAACCCACAGCACTATTACCATTCCTAAGACTCGTGACACCCTGTGCAGAAGCAGAAAAACTGCTCAGGAACAGCAGGTCTGAGTAGCTACCAAAGATTATGGATTTTTGGTATTCTTGCCCATTTTGTGAGTCATGGACAAAACCAAACAAGTTGCATGTGGAATCACTGTATTACATGCTAATGGAAGTATACAAACTATTCTATGAATCTATGAAGCACTGAAACAAAGAAAAATATTCGTAGTGCATTTATGAAACACAAGTTGGGAAAAGAGTTCCTCATCTACAAGGGTTGGAAATAGAGTCTGTGTTTTTGCATATTTTTAAATAGAAAAATAGAAGTTTCTACATATTGGTGATTATAGAAATACTATTTTTAAAGTTCTGTAATAGCAAATACATTCCACAGGTAGCTCTGTTTTCCTGGTAGCTATTTGAAAATGACAAATTAACAATGATTATAGTTGTATATAATGTATAATTATCTGTTATTTACAGAATAAAGAGCTAATAGTGAAAGTAGAGGTCATGCCATAACAGGTAGTATGTGAAGCGCTAGAGAAGAATACTTTTTTATGTGGCCACTTCTTTCACCATTTCATGAAGCAGAGAGTACAACTACTAATTAACATGAAGTTCATTTTTAAAATCTCAAACCACCTATTTTTTTGCTATCAGCTGATCATAGTAGAGTCTTCTTGAGTGAAATTTTTATTGGATTAGTTTGACACATTATAGAACAAGTAGAAATTAAAAAAACCTACGTGGTGTAAACTGGAAGTGTAATGCATAGAAACTGAATTTATAGTTCTGAAAAATCTTTTTATAACCTGACTTCCTTAGAGTAAATTCATCCTATTATACCAGGATGAAATACTGAAGGCAGACCTGCATGTCTTCTGCCTTAGCAACACGAAATTTTCAGAAAAAAGAGGTAATCTCAAGCGTTTGAATTATTAATGTTTACAAATTGCTGAACTTAAAAACATAAAGTTTATTAATTATATTCAAGAAATAAATGTGATAAAAAGTTTATGAATCAGGAGGTTCAGGTGAAGGTTATGCGATACTTACCAAATATGATTGTGACCCAACTCCGTGGACCAGATGAGAGAGATGGGAGGTAGAGACTGGCGCATAGCTGATGTTTCAACACATTCTTGTACATTTTCTGTGGTTTCTGTTCAAGTCAACTTTGTTGTGTGCTTGTTTAGGTCTGCTGAATGGCTTTGTGCTCACGTGCACACTGTGCCCAGGACATTCTTGCATGTGCACGATGATTTGATGGTTGTTGTTTAAAACCTATGGAATACCCCACATACCTAAAAAAGCTGGAATAATTTTTCAAGGGTTTTGTGGACACCACTTCAGTCTCATGCTTAGGAAAAAGAAAGAATTAATTTGTCGGTAGAGACTGAGGAGGAAGGAAAGAAGATGAGAAAGGGAAGGACAAGGAGCCAGTGGAAAGACAGGCAAGAGAAAGTGAGGGGGAGCATCAGGGTTAGAGGTATGAAACAAAGAGTTGAGTATAGAGCGAAAAATGCTGTCAAACACATTGTTTTTCTTTGCTTTAAATGCCCTGTAAGCACAGCAGTCAACCAGCAGGCAGTTATTCCACTGGGCACTTTAGATTACATTAGGGTGCCAGGCAAGCTTTGCTCTTCATGGTTTATGATCCCATTTGAATCCCCTGAATGGATAAATGATATAATTTGTGATGTGACTCATACAGGAAAACACATAATCAGTGGTATGCCATAATACAAGTGAGAAAAAGACAAAATATCAGTCAAGGAGTGGTTACAATTGACATTGTTCCTTTTATCTTCTGATATTGTTTATCATATTAGTATTATCATTATTATTTGCTAATGTTATCATATCACCTAGTGACAAAAATTCAAGGCTCGGAGCCAGGATCCTAGACAAAACAGCCTAATGCTTATGGCAGTTTCTTCCTTTGTTGGTTATTATATCATTTCTGTGACTGAAAATAATGATAACAACAAGGAGAAATATATACCATGCTGTGACCAATTTCCTGCCACACCGGGAGTGATCGCATAACTGCCTTCTGCAGCTGTCTTGATGTTCTTGGATGGAGAGAGCCTGAATGTGGACCTTAAGATTGTGGCTGGAGTGTTAACATTGAGAAGACAGATGCCTAATTTAGTTCTTCAGACTGCACAGCTTCCTGCGTATTGAAAAATGAAAATACAAGAAAATAGGTCTGACAGGGCTGGCTGGTATTCAGACTGAGGTTCCGGCATTGATTTGCTGTGGGGATATCTGTTTTATGATTAAGTTAAAAACTTCCTAGTTTCCATCTGTTATCTGCATTTTGCTGTCTTTCCTCTTCCCTTGTTTTTATTTATTAAGTTATGCAAAGGGCAACAGAGCAAACCACTGATGAAAATGAAGTGCCCTGTTTTTTCCGATAAATGACTAATAATTTTTAAAAAGGTTGTCATCTGCAGTTTAATGCAGAGCCTTGAGCTATGCTGTGTGTCTTATTTTTTCTAAAACCCTTTTGTAAATGCTTTTGTAGACAGACTTAAGAACTCCAAGAATTAGCTAATGTTACTGCAGTAAATTTTTTTCTTGAAAAAGACAGATATAAGGAACATTTCTAATGGGGATTACATTGGGTCATATTTTGTCAATAGATCATGCTTCTGTGGAGTTCCTAGACTCTTACTGGAAGATCCTGCTGGCTGTTGGACTGTGATGCAGAATGTTCCTTACATTTGTTATTAGCTTATATTGGAAGCAGAGGGCTTCTGAACTTTTCAGCTGTAATTCAACAACATTAGTCTTAGGCAGGAAAATGAAAATTTATTTACTGAAAGTAAAATATTTGTTTTGGCCAGAATGCAATTTTTGGCACTGGTACTGATGCCTTTTGGGTCAAATTTTGGTAGTAGGCTAGTAAGCCTACGATTACGAAACACAGGCAAATTTAATAAAAGTTCAGCCCGATCTCATTCCTCTTGGTGTAAATCCAGAGTACTTTGCTGACATCCATTGCCATCTGACTAAACTTCTAGAGTCTGCCAGTGTACACAGTATTTGGTGTTACTAGCCCGGTGTATGTGTATGTTTAGATTTTCTCATTAGCATAGAAAGACAAAAGAGCCAACCCACTTTATAATTAACTACAGCTGTAATGACAACCCAGCAGTCCTAAGCAGGTGACGTAAACTCATGTTAGTGATGTGACAGATGTTTAGTTTAGTAGCAGCGATTAACTGTAACACTAAAAATACTCCCTGTAATATGCAAAAATTACTTCCTGAGGAAAGTATCCGTATCCCTTTCATGCAAACAAAATGAATCTGGGAGGTTAAACAGCCTGTCTAGCACTTCCATGCAAGATAGAAATGAAATGTATGGAGACCAACAATGAACTATGGCTTTTAGACCAAACTTTGCTGTACTTATACTTTAAAGCTTGTAGAGGTAATCAAACCAAGACTGAGTACTTCCATTCCCTACAAGATGAAATGTCTCTATGTGCTACACGGATTAGTTTAGTAAAGAAACTTTGCATCGTTGCACTAAAATGAAAATACCTGTATGTAATGGGATGTCTTTTTTTCTTTGTTTTCTATTTTATCACCACCTTCATGCTTCATTTCCTACAAGGACAGCTGCTAGGATGAGCCATGTGGTTCCTGTAAAAGTTGTCTTTATTTCTGGCTTTTGACACCTCAGAGAAGACAGTAATTGTGAGTTTGGAGTTCCTAATAGTTTGTCTCTGTGTTTGCCAGGAGACTCTGTAGGCAGTAAATTCTGATATTCCACATAGTGGTGACCTGCTAGAGAGGTGTGACTTCCTGGGGGCCCTGGGACGTGGAGAGCTCTTGTCACTCTGCAGAATTGCACTCTCATCCAGAGAAGTAACACAAATCTTACTCCAGATTTTAACCTCTCTTTTGAGTGTCCCATTCCTTGGAACAGAATTTCCATTTTGGATTCCCAAAGTTGAAACACTGGAGACAGGAGCTAGATACTTAGTAGAATAAACTTTCTGTGAAGGCTCTGAGCATGCTGCACTGATAACGTCAAGCACCCTCATGCAGATATTTCAAGCTCAGTGGTAGGTACTTAGATTTTGCAGCTAAGCCTAAGAATTCTGATTTATACTTTTAGATCTGGCCTATGCTCTTAGATGTCAGAAATTATTTAAGGAGCTATTAGACCTGCAACAAATTGCAGTGGAATGATCAACAGAGATTATACAAAGTACAAGGGACCACTTGCGTAAGAAATCTGTCAATAATTTATAAAGAGTACAGGCACAGTACCACGGGAAGTCTCACTCAAAACAATTGGTTACTCATTATCACATAGTTTCAGTGATCTTCTCATCTTACTGGATGTGCTGGACAGCAGGAAGGCCTGCCCATCCCTTTAGCACTTGATGAGCCTTGGACAACTTTGTTGCCCTCTCTGTAAATTAATGTCAGCTTTCCTACAGAAGTACAGGCCTGCCTACTGAAGTACAATGCCTGTTTTATTTGAGTGTACGCTGGGAAACAGTTTAGAGAGCATCCATATCAAACAATTCCTGCACTGTAGTATTTGTACCTCGAAGAGTTAGGTCGAAGGTTTTGGATCAAAGCCTAGCTGAGATTCAGAAACTGCATACATCATGAGGCCCAGGGAGAGAAGCATTAAATTTCTTGCTTAAAACTGGCTGTTAAATGCAAATGCATCATTTTTTGTGTTATATAAAATCCAAGCTGAGTGTTATGTGTGTTCTTGAGGCAGCAAATTGTTGAACAGACTCCCCTTCATTTCAAGGTCTTTCGATCAGGCTCTTGATGAATTTGTTAAACTATATTTTCATTATATGTGATGAAAAGTATATAACCTTTCTGGGAGGAAAGTGGTCTGGTCTATAAATAAATCCAGCCCTATAAATTAAAGATGTGCTAGAATGAAATACCTGGATCCAACAGTGTTGTAACTTGAGCAAGGCAAGTGTTAGTAATGGTAGCTTTGGGAAGGAGGCTACTCACAGTGAAATGGATGAAGCTTCCAAAGTGCCCTGATGGTCTAAAAATCAAGGCTGTGCTGGACTGGGGGAAGAAGTAAATTCCAGAATCAAGATCCTTCAGAGAGGAAGCCCCACCTGAGTTTCTCTTTTGCTGTATATTGAGATCCTCTCTGAGCATGACCATAGGCCAAAACCACTGCAGCAGTACACTAAAAAAGAGGAAACTTTTGGATTATATTCTGAGAGATCATCTCTTATGACCTTTAAGAGGTCAGAGGACAGGTGTTTATGGAACCCTCTCCCTAGTTACTTGCTCTGTTTAATGCTGAGTCCATTTTTTTCTGTGTTGTCCGCAGTGCCTCACGACTATGAAAACTGGCTTCAGCATTGAAAGCACTGTAGTTATCTAAGGAAGAATTAACGAGTCATGAGTTCCACATATCCAAGTTGTCCAGAAACACAGAAAAGTGCATGGTCTTTCTCACTGGTGTTTTCAGGCCAACTACTGTCAGGTGGCAACTAAATACTTAACCAGATGCATGTCCAGTAATGTCAGGTGAGAAACGGCAGGCATACTCCTATGCAAAGCGGTCAGGTATAGTTTTTGCCATGTAGTGCTAGTGATTTTCCTGACACCCGGTAAAACTTTGGCTTACACTCCATGCGTATCCTAAAAGCAAAACATCAGTCCACCCCTAATTTAACCTGTGACTCCAAAAAAGCCCCAGTCCTCTACTTGTATTATCAAGATTTCAGCATTTCATTGTTGGGGGTTGTTTGTTTGCTTTTAATTTTTGTTTGTTTGTTCTGCTTCCTTCTGCCCCTACTTTCAAATGAACTTTGAAGCTTTGCATACCTTGGTTCTAAACATAAGTGCACTGCAGACATCCATTCTAGACATCATTTTCTGATCCCTTTCTCAGTTGCAACTTGTTCATGGCATCATTGTCAAATTTATTGGTGCAGGGAATTGGTCACAATTGTTGTAGTCCACAGTACTTGCTATAGTGGTTGGATGTCAAAGAAGAAGATTTTATACCAATGGCAGTGTTACAGCATCTCGGTGGTTTTTCTTAATCATTGGACACAATCCAGTCACAAACATGTTAGGATACAAATGTAATCTGTATTTGTGGAAAAATAGACATCCCAGGTAAGACCTAAGAAAACCCTCACAGTGCTTACAGTGACCGAGGTATGAGCCAGATCGAGTATGAAGAAACAAGTATTGTCCTTGCAATGGGTTGTATGACAGCTGTACTATATTAAATCTGCAGGTGTTTTACATTTGGGTACCAATTTATGATACAACCAATTTACTTAAATCTATTAGTTGCTACCTTTATTTTTAAAGTTGGGACTCTCCCACCCCACCCTCTCCCAGTAATTGAATTTTGATCCCGTGGAACAAATTCTGCTCTCAGTGAAGCTCTCATGAGCCCCGCAAAGCTATTGTAGACAAAGGGGTTATAGTCAGTTACTTGCCAAACACAAGGTAGTGGTGGTGTTTTTTTTTTTAAGGTTAATGCAGACTCAAAATAAGAGCCACATTTTAGCATGACAAGTCATGCACCCACAAATCATGCTGTTGTCATCAGAGTCTTAAAAAAAACATACCTTGTAGATTAAAAATAGACTAATGCAGTTGAACAAAGAACATTACAGGAGGAGAGGAAAATCTGCAGAAGTGGATTGGGAAATTATTGTACTACTTATTAGTACCTTTTAAAATTTTTTTTCTCTGCCTGAAATATTAACTAGTGAGCTGGAAAAATGTAGTTTTCCTGCAAGAATGTATTGCTTCCTTCAGCATAAATATCAGCCTCTTAAAATAAAAGTTTGTTGGTGTCTGAATTGAACTCCTATTGTGGTACAAGCAAATGCTTCATGCTATTAATAGAGATTTCCTTAATATAATGCAGAGACCAGAATGGTAAATCTTTTGAAGTTGCTCCTAAACATGTAATATTTAGCTTGAGAAGCAATAGCGAGGAAATGAACATGATAAGAGCTCATTGAGTAACAGTCTTAAATTGATTATTTCCTTCCTTATGTAAACTTATCAGTCAGCCCTTTGGGCTCACTTCCGACTACCAGCTCAGCACAAGAGTCTTATCACAAGGAAATGGAATGTAAAAGCCCTGACAATTTTGATAAGGCACGTACTTTGTTTATGATTCTTTCTCTCCCCTCCTCCCTTTTAAATAATTCATCTGCTCTAAAAGAGGAGGTGCCCTCCCTCTAACTTTTGTATAAATATAGGTTGATGTTGTTATATTCAGAATAAACCCTGGTTATCTATTCTGCTGGCTTCTCAGCATGTTCATAGGTGGAGAGGCTAGAAGATATTTTGTCAATTATAAGCAGCATTGGGAGGGGATTGCATAGTGCTCTGAACAGATTATTTCTCAGTTTTTAGAGAAACTTGTATGTGTTTTAGACAGTCTGAAGATTCTCAGCAGAGGAGAGGGGATAGTGTAGGAAACTTAAGATACTCTGTTTTTATTTGCTGTCTATAGTTCTACCCTTTACCATGTCCATGATGCTGTGGGTCTCACATCTCCACATGGTAGCAGAACCCAGACTGTATAAGGACCCAACAGATCACAGTACAAAAGCCAAACAAGCAAACCAAAAATACCCCTACCACTCAAACACCAAACCACACACACATACATGTGGCAGAAGAAAACTGACAACCACTTCTAGACCCCAGCCACCACAGCTTAAAACTTCACAGACCTAGCAGCCAGAAAAACAGCAAAGCAGCCCAAAATACAAATCTAACTTCATTCAGTTGTCATAGTAAAGTAATAATTTAAAAGTGTATGTAACAAGTTTTGTGGTTCACTGCATACCAGGACAGCAAAGCCTGATAAAAGTGCTCAAATGACAATACTGTTTTTGTTTGAAATGTGATGACATGCTCCTTAAGCAAATGTTATAGACAGCAAGTCCTTGACCCAGTAAAATACACTCCAGACCATCAAAGTAGTTCTACAGCTTGATGAAATCCACTCGTCTCTAGCAAGAATGACCTAAAACTCTTGAGAGGAAAAAAAAGTGTGGTGGAATTCAGAAAGAATGTTTTTTAAGCAAACAGTGACATACCAAAGTTAAGTGTAACATTTCCAGTGAAAGCTAAAACGAAGACAAACTTACATGATTCATTTTTTACACGCAAAGTCAAATCTTGAGTTGTTTTATGCAAATTAAGTGAAAGTAGTGACCGAAGCTGGATTGACATATGATTCGATTGGTTACTTAGCAAGATCTCCTCTCAGGAATACTCATCATCAAAACAACAACATAAATCAAGAGGGCGCTTAATCTTTACAATGTTGAATTTCATGGCAAAGATACCATTGATTTTAATAGGGTTAGGATTTCTCCAAAATTTTCATGCTGCTTTACATGAGGGACCTTCTAGACTTCCTCACAAAACATCCTAAATGCTTACTTTTGAAGAAAAAGTCTATTGCAATGGCAAGTAAGTTCAGTGAAGTAGTGTAATTGTGACTGAAACGAGACTGGAAAAAGGTCATGGAGCAAATCCAGAACATACCTACATGCACATCCACAGCCTGAGGAAAGGAAGGCTTTTTGATTATGAGGTCAGAGGAGAGCAGATGAATCTATGTAACCTTTGCTCTGCCTTTGTGTGCAATATGAACTTTCAGAAATTTGTGCTTTCTATGCCATACTGACACCACCACACCTTTAACAACCTTGTATGCACCAGTGGTAAACTCTTGTCAAAGTCTGGGGAAAAAAAATATCAGAATAAAAAGCGATGAAGAAAAACTACAAATTTACAAAGTGAATGCTAGGTAGCAAAATAAAAAAGGGTGTAGCTGCATCACCTAGCATTTATTTTTGGGGGCCTACCGCAGTAAAGTCCTCAGGGGAAGGAATTACAGTAGCAGATATTATCTTATTTTAGTGCTGAATTTCCTCTCTGAAATTAATAGTGCATAGGATTTTCATTACAATTGGTATAATCATTCATGAGTCTACTTTGTTACACAAGCAAGTAAAGAGCATTTTGCTGCTCTGTGAAGCCTGACTTGTTTTATGGAGTTTAAATTAAGGCCTTCAGGATGTTAGTGAGGTGGACAAATAATATTTCTGAAATTTTCAACCCGACAGCCAAACTGGTGTTCAAAGCAGAGAGCAGATGGACAGTCTGGGAATTTGCACCTGTTTCTGTAAATGCTGATGTTTCTGTTTAACTCCATAGAAAAAAGAATTTAGTGACTTCAGATATGCTACAACAATGAGCTGTAGCATGCATGGGTTTTACTTTGTGACATGGAGCTCAAGCACTGGCGAAGTGCAGAGCGAATGATCAGATGGTCTGTAGCACAGCACAACCACTGCTCATAACAGGCTTCATTGGTAGTGATGAAAATGAGGGTGACATTATACTAATCAGTCATTGACTGCTGGAAGGCAGGGAACAGGGTAAATGTAGAGAGAGCTTTCAGAGGTCATTCCCAGCAAAGCACAGTTGTTCACCTGTGTCAAGCATGGCTGAGCCTTTTTGGGTCAGATTCTGTCACCTTTAATGAATGTAGTACTGTACTATGAGAAGAGACACATTGGAAAATTTTTTGTAGTCTGCTTAAAGGTGACAGAATTGGGTATTTATTTAGGTCAAATAGATTCGAGTGCTTAGAGATGTGTGGAGCTTATGTTAGGTGCTGGCTAAGTGAGCATGGTCTGAAGGAGTTACCTACCATACAGCTGAGGAGAGGCATGGGTAGAATAACTGCATGCCCATGAAGTAGGTGTCTGCTGACATTGTGTGGCCAGACTTTCTAATAAAAAGATCCACAGAATCCCCATGAGAAAAAAAAAAACCACACAGCCCCTCTCCCCCCAGCTTATGAAAACTGACCAAACCAGAAGACAAAAAATACTTTCATGTCCTGTGCTTATTAATTATGAGATTTTGGAAACACATGAAGCTCACCTAGTAACCAGGCCAGTGTTCAGGCTACTGTACTGCTTTGGAAGAGTTTGGGCTGAATTCTTGTCTTGAGTTTTTTAAAAGATAAAGCAGTACATTTCATCATCTTGAAACTTGCAGGAACTGTTTTAAGGGGTTCTGTTTGTGTTGGGTAGAAGGGCACAAAGTCAAGCTGGTTTATTAACAGTACGTATGTTTCCTGCTTTGCTAAAGAGGTACACATTTTATGAAAATGATACGGAATGCAAGAATTCCATCTGGTAACTACATGTTTACAGCCAAAAAATAATTGCAAAATATTTTCCTTTTGCCTGTATTCAGCTTTTGAAAGAGCATTTGCATTACTTCTTCTGTCCTTTTTACAAGCTACATTTTTTCAACCAAATAGACAAACCATTTTCTGCAATGTTGCCAGTCCTGAATAGTTGCTGTAAAAGATGCAAGCCCAGAAGAACAATGTGTTTGTTTTATATCGTGGCTCTGGTGTTACTTATGTGTTTGTATGATGCAGTTTCACACATCTAATATTGTTACCTGCATTTCCAACAAGCAAATAGGAGGTCAGGTGAGCAACAGGTGTTCACTTTGTTCACAAGATTCGAGGGAGTGGTGTAACTCAGGAGCTTTTCTGCCAGCTGGTGTGACAAGCCATGAGACGACATACAGATCATGCTCTGTGCCAAACTCAAGTGCTGAGGAGTAGCGCAAAGATTGTGTAGCACAAGGGCAGGATATAGCTGCTCCAGTGAGAAGGTTCCCAGGGAAGGGTTATGGCTGATCTTACCTGCGTACTTCACATGGTAGCATCACGCTGTGGAAGCAAATTGTTATCACCTCCTGGGGCCATCTTCTCAGTGTTGTTTAGTGCCCTATGACTGGAAGGGTTATTGTCATAGAATCATAGAATGTTCTGAGTTGGAAGGGACTCACAGGGATCGAGTCCAACTCCTGTCCCCGCATAAGAAAATCCCAGAGTTCACACCATGTGTCCAGGGACGTTGTCCAGTCTCTTCTTGAACACTGTCAGGCTTGGGGCTGTTACACATCCTTGGGGAGCCTGTTCGAGTGCTCTGCCACCCTCTGGGTGAAGAACCTTTTCCTAATGTCCAACCTGAACCTACCCTGGCACATCTTCCTGACATTCCCTTGGGTACTGATCAGATCAGGTGCAGCTTGTCCTTTGTATGACAGCCCTCCCGCTTGCTTGAGCATCAGCAGTTTGCAGTCAGCCTAGGGGTATTTAACTCATATTTTTGTTTCTGTGGATATATAATACATGCAAGGCAATAGAAATCTGAATCACTACCAGTCTAAGTGATAAAAATAACCTGGTGAGAGCCAGATTCTTGTCTATCTCAGATGGCATCATGTGATAAGTCAACTATATGGTCTACAGTGGCCTCACAACCAAGCTGGAGAAAGGCATTAAATTGATCTTTGGCTTTAATACAGTTGTTCAGTGAGGTTTTTTTCATGACCCCATGAGTGACATAACAAAGAACATTGCACAACAATCTGTGAAAGTTGCTTTATTTTAAATATATGTTAAATTTTCCACTCTCTAGAAGCTATACCATCCAGCAGACACATTTCCTCTTTTGGAGTATTAATCTCCTAAATTTGCATTACAACAAAGCCTGAAGAATCTGCCTCGCCTTCCATTTCCTTTTCTTTTGTGGTAGATCAGTTATTCACAGGATGTTCTTATATTTTGGAACCAACTCTTTGTTTGCAAAACCTTGTTCCACCCCTGCTGTCTAGTAGAGACCTGTTCCAAGCTGTGTTCCACCAGCTGGGACACGCACAGGCGACAGAAATGCTTTTCTTACAAAACAGTCTTTGCAAGCATTGTATCTTCTCCCCACCCTATAGAAGAAAGTTTTTGTTGAGAACAAGTAGACCTGCATGCATTTCCCTTGGGAAGTTTTTCCTAGCAGCTTCAGAAGCTGTTACTAAAACCCTGCATTTGAAGAAATGGACTGTACCTCAAAATAAACAAAAGGATTTCTCAGATATTTTCCTCCATGATCTGTGACACTTCAGTGTTAGTCATTTGTGCCACCATGGGAATATATTTCTAAAGTAGCATGTATTGTTCTGCTTCCAATGGTTCCCAAGTCTTGAGTCAGTTTTGAGAAGTAACTTTTGCTTAATTGCATCTAGTATTAGTGAGTTTCAGTTCCTTCAGGTACTAGATTCCCTAGATTACCATTTATCATACTAGATTACTAGATTACCATTTATCATAATAACTGTAATCTACACTCTATACATTTATTTTGTGTGGCATCATTGACTCTTGAGACACGCATATCCAAAAGTGACTTTGTCCTAATGCAAATACTTGGAAGCAGTTGAGTTACCATCCCTGGAGGTGTTTAAAAGACATGTAGATGTGACACCTAAAGACATGGCTTAGTGGGGGACTTGACAGTGCTAGGCTAACAGTAGACTTGACGATCTTAAAGGTCTTTTCACACCAAAATGATTCTATATTCTCAGTGTCTTCATTGCTTTGTGTAAGTTTCAAGAGGAAAATGTATGCTAACAGGGAAGACAAGGAATATTATAAATGCTTGTTATAAAGTTAGAAGCAAGTCTCACCAAACCTCAGACACTTTCTTTTTTCTTTTTTGGATGGAATGGAAACAGGAAAAATATTTCAGAGGAACTGACTGTGTGTAAGATGTGATTCAGGCTCATAAAGAAATTTTCTTAGTATAAGATCTTTTGCAGAAGGCATATTTTCATTGCAGACAGTGAAATGAATGGGAGTAAGATAAAAATCATTATTATAAAAAAATATTTGTAACCTCCGTGTCTTGTCCTTATGCTCCTGTCCTGGTGCTATGTCGATGGTTTCTACATCATGTCTATTATATAGAAATTGAATGTGCTTTGTAATTGTCTGAGGGCTTGCTGAGAAATTGATTTGTTAGGGTGACTGCAAATAAAAGAAGATCTCAGTAGTCAATTATTTCTTTGTCTAAAAGAAGTCATTAAATTTGATGATAGAAGCTGTCAATGTATAAAAATATACAACCAAATGGAAGGTGAGAACAAATGCTGACAAGTATAGTATGCAGCCAGTGCTCTTGACAGGACACAGGACTGAATTGAGCAAATGGCTCATAAAGCTCATTTAGCAAAAGGACAGTAAAATCCTTCTTTAAAGGTGATTTAGCTTTTTTAGTAAGCATTTATATGGAGACAGGGGTCTACCCTGGTAGATGGGGGTGCTTGCTTTTACTAGACATTGCAGACAGCACTGCAATATAACTTCAGTTTATTATGCCACTAAAACTATTAAACTGTTATAGTCTTTTTTTTTTTCCACTTGAGATTTGTCTCTAACCAAAGAGGGGTAGCCGTTCTTTTCCTATGCTGACTATTGGTTTTGATGAACAGTCATCTGTGTCTTTTTTAAAAACATGAGATCACTTTGTGCTGAATGGCTGCAAGGGAAAATAATATACAGTTAATTATAGAGGTTGATCAGTAGCTCAGAACTACAGTAGCTCCACTTAAAAAAAATGTTAAAAAAAGATAAAATCATTACCATATTCTCTGTCTTATTAATTACATTCATGCAGATAATAAAAATTAATGATGGACCTTCTGACTTCCTGGGACTTTCAAGGACATCCACAAGGATGCCCCTAAGTAGCAGGTAGTTATGGTATCCGCTGCAGGGCATGATCTCAGGAGGCAATTCCCTCTGTGGATACATGTGGGCATTGGATATGAGGAACCCCTGGATCCCTTGGGATCAAATCTCTGACAAGGCAGAGGATCATTTTGGACTGAGATGGAGGAAGCTGTCTCAGCAAAAGGCCACCAGACTGCTCCTCAGAGGCAGGTCTGATATCTGGGCCTGCTTGTGTCCACCACTGGTGTGTCGCCACTCCTCATGGTACAAAACCGCTCCTGCCAAATGTGGCCCTACCCGTTCAGTCCCCCATATGGCGTGTGGCTCCTGTAAGGTGCTGGGCAGGCCCATGGTCCTCCCAGTTGTTCCAGTTCGGATGCTTGTTCTGCAGAGATGCACAGAAACTCTTTTTCTGGCTGGCAAAACTGTTTTCCAGAGTCACTCTGAGGTCACCGAGTCCTCTGAGTCAGTGAGGTTATTTAGAAATACCCCAAGTGAAAATTACTGCCAGTATTTTCTCTTATCAGATCATTATCTGCTTAATGAAAAAGAGGATGTCTTTTAGTATTCATGCATTTTTCTGTGAAACTAAATGAGGTAAAGGTGTTACAACATAAAAGTCCTTGTTTGGACTGAAAGATCATCTTTAAATTCATGAGTTGGATTAGAAAAAGTTGTCTAAGAACACTGATAAATCAACACTTTCAAAAATAGATTTACACTAGTGTTTGAATCTCATGTAAGCTTTAGATCAATTTCTTATTGATTTTGTTCAATTGGTTCTCTGGATAGAGTATTTAGATGAAATAAGATTGTGAAAAGTTGAATTTGCCTTCACCTTCTCATAACAAACCTTGTGTTAATTAAGAAGTGACATGTGCACTCTGTTCTAGTAGCCCCCATTACAGAAGCGATCACATACCTACTTTGTTGAAAACAAAACAAAACACAACAAAAACAACAACAAAGAACCAAACAGAACCAAACAAAGGAAAAAAAAAAACCAAAACAGAACAAGAAAAGGAAAAAGAAAAAATATAAGCTGCCATCACAGGCAAGCATCAGTCCTAAATTCCTAAATTGAACTCAGGTGCTGTGGATCTGGTTCAGCATGACAGAAATCCTAGTGCTATACAGAGCCTAATCCAAAGTGAGTGCTTCTAGCTGCGGATATGATGCTGACTAGTGGTATAAACTGCTTGGTGTTCTAAACAGTGTTTATGAGTCCTCAGCAGAATGACCACCTCTTTCTCAAGACAACCTCAGCTGTAATATGAACACTTTAGTTTCGTCCAGGATCATTAGGAACTTGCAAACTAGAAGACACATCTGTCTCATATGGACACCAGCAATGAATTTTAAGCTGTCTTAGAGACAGTTTCTGGATTTTTTTTTTTTCACATTTTGCTTTATGACAATTTCCAGTATACTTGTATTAGCAGATTGTTCTTTGTATCCAGAAATCTCACAAAACTGGGTATGTTTTCTACTGTATCTATCTCCAGGACAGATTAAAAAACAAAACAAAACATGTACAAAAACTAATCTCACGTGTCCCATGTTAGCTTGGCCAGAAAACACTGCTTATATCACACCTATCATTAGTCAGGTTGACCAGCCTATCCTGGCATACTTAACTCTAAGCCTATACCTAACCGTAAACTCCAGCATGATAGTTCTGTTCTCATCAGGCCTTTATGATTCCAAGCTCTTTTGATCCTTCTGAAGACAATAATCTGGGATTTTGCGTAATTTAATGTATTTTGTAGCTGTATAATTGAGCATTATACAAAATGCTTAAAATTTTATTAAACCACTGGCTGTGTTTAATAGCTGACAAAACTAAGCAACAAAATGAGAGCAGCAAAACAGCGGATATGTTAGGAAAACATGCAGACTTACAGAGAGTGTAAGCTCTGCTTCTTAAATGGATGAGACAGATAATTATTTACTATATTTTGAGAGCACCTGGCACTGAATATATAGGACATCAGGACAACTTAAGTGGAAGTGGTGTTTATCACAGTACCATGTTAAGTGGATTAGAGTGCAATGGAAATAAACAAAACAGCCTCCGGAAAAGTTGCAGGACTTTTAAACTGGTGAGTGCTCTGGTGTTGCAGACAGCTCAGGTCATTTATTAGGAACCAACTAGTCAGCACAAATGACAATATGAGCTTTTATTTTTCATAGAATCACAGAATGTCCTGAGTTGGAAAGGACCAATAAAGATCATTGAGTCCAACTCCTGTCCCTGCATATGACAACCCCACAATTCACACCATGTGTCTGAGGGCATTGTCCAAATTCTTCTTGAACACTGTCAGGCTTGGGGCTGTGACACCTCCCCAGGGAGCCTGTTCCAGTGCTCCATCACCCTCTGGGTGAAGAACCTGTTCCTGATGTCCAACCTAAACCTCCCTTGGTACATCTTCCTGCCATTCCCTTGTGTTCTATCACTGGTCACCGATGAGAAGAGATCAGTGCCTGCCCTCCTCCTCCCCTCTCACTTAAAAACAATCTCTAGCCTGCCCATCTGACAGATTCTACATCCTTCAAATACGTTTCTTTGCTCTCTTCCTCGTAAGGCAACATCTTCTTTGCTTCTCTACCTTTTCTTGTTAGACACAAACTAGACAATTCTGATTTCCTGTAAGTGTGGCAAACCATTTAAATTAACTACTGAGAAACATGCTGCCTGCTTTTCAGACTTTGCATTTTGGCAGATGATCTAAAATGGACAGATTGCATACTAAAAATTCCAGATAGTCTTGCAATCTTGCATCTTGTTTGCAAAGGCTACAAGATTTATATATGTTAGCTGTTTTCTGTAAGTTGCCTTTCTAGCCATAGAATGGACCTCCCACTACTTCTGGTCAAATATAATTTCTTCATTTCAAATGAAAAATGTCAAGTCATTTCTGAGTGCCTCATGTTGCCAAAATTGCCAGACACAGCAATTTCAAGGAGTCCAAGATGGAAATCCAGGACTTGGTTTTCATGTCAGTGATAGTGGTGGAGAGTTTGTAAGACATCCCCTTAGCCTCTCCTTTCATCTACAAAAATTCATAGATGTGGAACGTGTCCCTACATTTCCTTAAAGTTCTCTGTTGCAGAAGTAAGCTCTGTGATGGGACAAAGCTCACGAAAGCATTTTCCTGTCAGTGGTCTCTTGCAACAGTTGCAGTTGCTCTCCCAAAGTTTGACATGGGAAGACGAGTGTGGATAACTAGGAGAAGGATCCTCTCTTGCCCTGAGATTATGATGTACCTTACTCAAGTGGGATAAATTACTGCTGGCCCTGGAAGGAATCTATATTCAGGTAAAAAAGTATTAGAAACCAATTCCAAAGCACTAGATATTAACAAATTTAGAATTTGCTAAAAAACAGTGACATTTTCTATCTTGCACTCTGCCATTAAAAAATGTGAATGTTATTATAATTTTTTTTCTTAATACTGAAGGATTTTACATTGAAGTCTAACAACAGGTTCAGAAAGTTAGTATTAAATATATTTTCTCAGACCTTTTTCTGCTATGAATATCACTACTATCAAAAAAGAAAGAGTTTCACCTTTCGATGTCATAGTATGAGGCAAAAAGTAGTTTTGATTCTTAGCAATTCTGTTTTTTAATGGAAAATATATTTCTATCTTTAGTTTTACATTTTGCAATAAAATTTTTTCCTCTACATGGTTTTGAAGTCCAAGTATAATATTTAATTCCTTTAATCGTGCCGTGAGAATTTGATTGTCCAAATTCTATTTTTTCCTGTTAACTAGCTGTTCCAATGCATTTATTCTAGATGGAGATAATGACATTTTGATCAATGATTCATTCAGACTATCAATTACAGAGTCCTCTGGAGTTTACAAATAGGAAATCTAACGGATTCATTGTCTCATACGCAGCTGATTGGTAATGTGCAGTAACTTATCAGATAGGGTTTATCCCCAGTAGTTTTACACAATATTTCTAGGAATCATCCTTTGATAATTTATTTAGAGTATCTGTCAGCATGTGTGTTATTAATTTCATTGGACGTCACTCAGCAGCCACCGTTCCTGAGTCTGCAGAAGGAGGTAAAGAAACCTGCTAGGTTATCTGTAGCATAGCTTCTTGGAAGATACCTGCTTTCTCTTGTCTGATTATTTTTTGTCATCTTTAATGAAAGTGAAAACATATATAACATTGCTACTTGCTTACCTTTGCTATTATTCTTGAATTTTTTGGTGGTTATGATGAAATTGTTCCAGTGATTAAGGAAGTAAAATAATTTATTAGACAGGGAATGTACATAGAGAATACCTTAGGATGGAAAGGACCTTGAGAGGATAGGTGTAATCTCCCTGCTCAAACCAGGTTCAGCTAGATCAGGTTGCTAAGGCTGGCTCAGTCAAGCTTTGGGCATCTTCAAGGATGAAGATTCATCAACCTCTCTTTTGCACTGTTTGATCATCTTTCTGATTGAAAATGTTTTCCTTATATCTGGTCTGAACTTCTGGTGTTCCAACTTGTATTTTTTGTTTTTCAGCCTTTGCGCTAACCTCTGAGAAAAGTTTAGCTTGCCCTTCTCTATACATAATCTCTGATCAGGTAGTTGCAGATGGCAATGAGGACTATCCTTTGTCTTTTTCTCATCAGGCTGAACAAAGTCATCTCTTTCAGCCTGGCTCCAGCCCTCTGAGCTTTTGGATGGCCTCTGCTGTACTCACTTGTATATGTCAATATCTTCCTTGTGCTGATCTTCCTTGTGCTGGGGGCCCCAAACTGGACACAGCAGTCCAGGTAAAGCCTCACAAGGACACAACAGATGGGAGCAATCACTTTCCTTGACCTGCTGGCTGCACTCTGGCTAATATTAATACATGCCTGGGTGTTGTTTGCTTTCCTTGCCATGAGGGCAGGTTGCTGACTCATGTTGTTGTTTTCAGGATATCCAAATCCTTTTCTGCAAAACTGCTTTCTGTCAGATCACCCCCCTGCCTATACTGCTGTAGAAAGTTATTTCACGCCAGATGCAGGACTCTCTTTTTCACGTTTTTGAACTTCATGAAGATCCTTCAGGCTGTCAAAGACCCTCTGAGTAGTAGCCCAACCTTCCAGCATGTCCACCACTCCCCCTAGTATGCCATACATAGTCTAGAAACTTGCTGAGACTGAGCTCTCTGACTCATCATCCATGTCATTAATAAGGACATTAACAGTGTTGGCCCCAGTATCCATCCTTAGAGGATATTGCTAGTAACCAGCCAGCAGCTGGACCACAGCTATGTGAGCCTGGAGATGCAGGCAATTTTCCACCCACTTAATTATCAGCTTGTTCAGTTCATATCTAACTTATTTTAGTGTCAACTCCAGATCAGCTCTGGGTTTCCCAACTCCACCACTGCATGCTTGAGCAATATAGCTCTATTCCCCCCGAGTAGCCCCTCCCTGCTTCCTCCTTCTATGTGCTTTTTGCACTTGATCTCAGTCAGCAGTTCCCTGGTCCTCCATGTTGCCCATGTGCTGTGCCTGCTCAAACTTCTGTGTCTCTGTTCAGACCATTTTCTGTGCTTTGAGGAGTGTGTCCTGCCATATCAACTTGCTTAGGTTTGCTGCCCTTCAAGCCACTCTTCCATGGGGTCTCACCCAGCAAATGTGTGATTAATCTGAAGTCCAGTCTCCTAACGTTCAGGACTGTGATTCTACTGTTTGTCTTGCTGATTTTCTCACAGGACTTCTATCTTCACAGTCTTAATTTCAAACTGCAATATAACAGAAAATTATATGTTTTTGGAAAATGTGTTTCTGTTAATGGTCCATATTATCGGTTGATGAATCTCTGAGCAACTGTACTTTAGGCTCTCCTCTTGAAAGAGAACCGGGACATCTTTACTAGTGTGATTAATAATAAATACTCAGCCTTGAAAGTGTTCTCTGTTATGCCTAAAGACTGTTCACCCCTTTCTATTACTTTATTTAAATCCTTTGGTGGCTGGACTGCATTCTGGTAAATTCAGCTATAATAGTGGCCCAAACCTGCTTTTTTTTTTTTTTTTTTTTTTTTTTTTTTTTTCTTATCAAAGTGTAGTTGATAAGAGGATAAAGAAAAGAGATATGCCTGAAAATTTATGGTGTACTAAAAATGTATCATACATCCTTTACATGTGTGTGCATCTTGCATAGTCATCACCACTATGGAATATTAGCTTCTACTTTGTATATTGTGAACCAGCTTCTTAATAATGACTTTGTGAGATTCCCCGTGTTAGAAGCCAAAGCTTCTCAGAGATTTTTCTATATTGTATTTTTTTTTGCCTTAAACCACTGAAGATTAGAAAAGTGTCTATGCCTAAAGTGGGATGGCACTTGGACACAATGATTGGAATGACATCCTGAATTCTTGAATTGCAACTAAGAAGGCTGCTGAGAGTGGTTTTTGAAAGTGTTGTGTGCTCATAAATTTAAGCAGAAAAAATTTGGATATTTAAGTCATTTTGGAAGATTTCATCAGGGCCTTACTTCAGCAAAGTACTTAGTCTCATGTTTAACTGTAGATGAGGGAAAACATTTTTTGTAATGTGTGGACTGATGTAGTTTATTATTTCCTAGAAAAGTTGACAAAACCAGGTCCTGAATATCTTCAAGGCTAAAGAAATTCCATAACTAGTAGTTTTTTGGCAACAGGCTACATTGTTGCAGTAGATTATTGCAAAAAGTCACAGTTGCCTGGTTCATCTGAACTTCTTTCTAACATTTCCTTTAGGCTTTTCGCAGACCATGGGTCCATGAAAAATGCATGTTGCATATATTAAAAACAAACAAACAAACAAAAACCCAACAAAAAACCAATAATCAAAAAAACCACCCAAACTCACCAGCAAACCCCCAAAAAACCTTACAAAGCATTTAACCACAAACAAAACTAAATCCATCTTAAGGGGAAATGAGAAACAAAACAATAAGTCAAACCTGGGTCATAATGGTGCTTTTCTGTATCACAAACTCATTATGAAGGTAGCTTTTACTTAACCTCTTAGTTCTCACATCACTCACGTTAATGGCCAAGTTTCTGATACTGGTGACATTTATCAGCCGATCATCTGTGACTCCATGAGTCACTGTCTCCAGGCTTGACATAAACCACTCAGACTCTGTGCTGGGGTCACCTGGACTTTGTCACTATTTAACAATTGAAAAGGAACAGTATTTTCTTAAGGCACAGGCCAGACCCTCCAGTGATGTAAACGAGCACAAGAGAAGTAAAGTCAATAGAACACTGATATTTCCTAAAGCTCCATGGCAGTTGAGCAGTTCCCTCTACGCTTTCTTTTCTTTGTTCATTTGTTCCTTTGCTTTCTTCAGTTACATCAAACATATCTAGACTTAAGTAGTAGTTGATAAGCAGCTGTCTATTTACTGCATCCAAATACTAGGATGAACTGCCTATATAATAGATGAAAAATTTTGAGCTATTAATCTTTTGCTCTGTTTCTAATGTAGATCTAGAAGTAATTACAAGGTTATTTGTTTTTCTGATTTTAAAGAAAAGGCATTCTGAATGCAGAGAAAGGATGTCTTGGCACTTTTGTCAGGTAACACAGAAGTAGCATATAGGAAGGAAGTGGTATAGTTACTCTGCTTTTTAACATAGTGTTGCATTTGGCCATGCAAATGTTATAATTCTGTGTTAAAGACTTGATTTCTGAAGAGGCAGAACATTCAAATTAGGCCCACAGCTAATTCTTTCCTGTGCCCACATCTGTGAAGACAATTCTGTGGAAAGAGGTGGAAAAGAAATGAAAAGGCACCCTCTTTGTAAAGAGAATTCACGTCTCACTTCTTGCACTTCTTAAATTCTGTATCAAAACAGGGACCTGCAGGCAGTTGTTGCCCTGCTGACACAGACTGCAATTCACGGCACCTCTTTCATACAGCCAGTAAAGATCTAGGTCAGGGTTGCCCAACTCTTTTTCACTGTGGGCCACATCAGCCTCATGGTTGCCCTCAAAGGGACGAATGTAATTTTAGGACTGTATAAATGTAACTGCTCCTACATTTATACAGACTGAAAATTACATTTGGCCCTTTGAGGGCAACCATGAGGCTGATGTGGGTCCCAATGAAAATGAGTTTGGTACCCCTGTTCTGCGTAGAAGAGAGTCCAACAGCAACACGGGCGCCAAGGTTTATCAGTGAGCCAGAGCCATTGGCAAAACTGTGCTGTGATTCAGTCCTATTCTTGACAGCTGGTTTCAGAGTACATATGACTTTTTGCAAGTCAGCTGTTGCTCCAAGCCCAAGGAAGAAGTAAAAACTGCATGCTTACAGAACCTCTTGAAAATCACTGTTCTTTTATTCCTGACCTGATATGTAAAAGATATTCATGGAGTTCAGAAATTTATAGTAGAGGAACTTTCATACAAGTATATTGTGTCCAATGTATATTTCTTTAGTATATGTAATCTTTAAAACTTTTTACTAGGTCAGGAGAATCAAACCATTGACTCAACACAGAGAGTTTCTCGTTGTCAAAACACTGTCTGCAACTCCTACTGGGAATTTGCTATTGCTGTGAGTGTGCAACTGCTGGTTAGTCAAAGGACATGCTTCTCTATGTGTCTCTGCTACTCTCCTTTAGTCCTGCCCTGAAAGATGTGCCACAGGATCTGTTTCTGGATCAACGGCAGAAGTCACCAAACGATCCTGTCAAATTATTCTGTTGCCCAAATGAAGGCTTAACTCTCTTCTGAAGATGACAAGGCCAATGTAATGTTGAATGCTGTAATTAGCCCCATATGTTTTGAGGCATTAGGGTAGAGTGAAATGACCAGAAGTATACTAATAAATAAAGATCATATCCTGGTATTGATCTGCATGTGGAACTCACCTCTGAAATCAATAGGGAGCACTGAAAAAAATCAATGACAGGATATGACCCTTAGATAAACTAGTTTCAAATCATTATTTCTCACTACTACAAGAAGACAGGTTACTTTGTGTTAGCTAAGCCCTCAAACATCCTCAAGAATTTTGGGAAACAGGAAAATTCCACACAGAAGGGAACCAATGTAGAAATACTTACGTGACAAAAGACTTGTGTTTTATAAGACCTTGACTAGTCATTGCTTTTTAATACCAGCTCTGTGGATGAAACATTTAAACGGTTTCTTGTAACTGAGACTGAAAGTCTCTGAGAATACCTTGGGGAAGAGTGAGTGATGCAGTAAAAGGAAACAGTTCATGTGCCCTTCCTGCTAGCATTATCGATAACCTTGCCCTGCATTATGACGTGGGGAAAACTCTACAGAAACAAGACCTTCAGGCAATTGGTCTGCATGAGAATTCAGCCATGTGTTGTAGAGAAAATAGAGCTAAGAAGCTCAAGGAACAAGGCATAACTTCTTTTATGAGACACAGTTTTCACAAATGAGCACAGTATAGTGGTATTTTTTAATTTGTGAGGTGTTTTGTTTGTTTGTTTTTTCTCTCTAGTGGATATCAGAATGTTCTGTTTTTTGCAACACAAGGATTATGTTTCTTGGCTTGTGGTAGATCAGTGCTGTGTGGGATATTCTGAAGCAAACAGGAGCCTCACTGAAGCGTGCTACAGCTCATTTCAGGCTCACAAACTTGATTTCCTTCCTTCAGGAGCCAAAGTGAAAGAATAGGCATATGACCACCTGGATAACTGTCTAATACGGCGTCAAGATGCAGCTGAAAACTACATTCAGACCTAAGTGTGCCACTCCTGCCTAACTGATTTTGATGCCCACATTACCTGAATCAGCAAATAGCTTTAAGATTGCTGCATGGATACTCCTCCCACTAATAGTTTTCTATTGACGTGAATGTTCAAAAACTATTTGCTAGGAAAGAATTCTCAGTCAAATGTTTGTGGGAGTGAGAAAAATTATTTTTGATACCTCAAAGGGTTTTTTTTGTTCCTACTTTGAACATCATAAAATTCTAGTGCTATGGTATGAGGCATGCTTTAAAGAAGCTAAAGAGAAGAATTGCTATAGTATGGATAAAATTGTAGATTTGAAGCTGAAAAAAAACATTGAACTAAAGACATTTACCCAAAGAGTTCATATCTTTATATCTTTAGAATAACTGGCTTTACATGCCCTTGCTTGTCATCTTTTTTTTTCTTTTTTTTTTTTTTTTAATTCTATTTAATGCACATGAAATGTTCCACATTGCCAGACATGGTTCTGCACTCAGAACCTTGTGGACTTCTTGTTCCCAGTATTGGAAGATGTAATCTAGACAAAATCCCCTCTAGATGGCTCCGATGCTTTCATTACATTACCAATCTTCACTTAGATCCTTGTCTGACCCTTTTCCCTATCTGTAGTTTTGTTCTCATTTAGAATTGCAAGTTTGGATGTTCTATTTCTTTTTATCCATGAAGGAGATCTCTCTCAATAATACAAGCTTTTGCATGCTGCCCTATTACTGTCTCATCTTAATCCATGCCTGGAGGGTCAAAATCTGTGGAAGATGGAATAATTCAGTCTCCATACAGATCTTGCACTCTTCTCAGACTGTGCCAGCAAGAGTGCCAATTAAAACTGTTTTTTCAAGACATTGCAAGCCAGCCCATTGCAGAGAATGTGGATGAATAAAATGGATTTATAATTTAGGTTTCAGAAAAAAGAACGATTTTCCCTTCCAAAGTTATCTGACTTGTATGTGTCATTGTTCATGATTTAGTCGGAACCTGGATTGCTACCTTCAGATTATGGAAGCTGGCAAAATTCATAACCTGGCAAAAGGCAAAATATTCACATAACTGTTGGCAAGAAACCAAATCAAACTATTCTTTTTAATTGCCGGTGAGTAATAGCACTCTTACATTTCATACGAATAGCATCAGCACTCTCCTGCTCTGTGATTGATGGGATGTTTTAAGTGGAGAGTTTCAATTCAGCACAGATGGATGTCTCTTGTTGGATTCCCCTCCTAGGTTCAGAAATGTTTTGTTTTAGATGTATTGGCAACAACTTGCCCTGTTAAGGCTGAAAAATAACCTTCAAGAGAGTAGATGTTGCATTGCCAACCATCAACTCTTTGCAAATGGTCCATATATCTGCTAATGAAAACTGGCCATTACTGGTTTGTTGTTCGGTGTTTTGTTTTGTTTTGCTTTGTTTTTTTCCCAGATCACTTCATCTTCAAGGTCTCACGTGATCTTTGTAATTTGAATTGTAATAGTCTATAATGAATAATGTGTATGCAGTGTGTATGCTTCCTTGTAGTACTTTCAGGAGGAATTTTGCCTTCCCCTAGGATTTTGGCCATTTTGTCGCTTTCTGTGGCTAGGATCAAGCAGCCGACTGCAGACTTCAGAGACCTCAGTAGAATTCCCCACACTCTTTTAACTCATGTGTGTGACAAGTGGCAGGGAGCTCCTGTGGGGTCACAGGAAAGCACCAATAGGGAAAACCCCACCCTTACTTTGTACTTGAGAACCTGGTTTAAGTCCAGTGCAGGTTTGAAGAAGGGGATTGTGCAGTATGAGTGTACAGTTCTTCATACCATGTGAAGGACCACAATGCTTTGTCAAGCCAGCGAAGGATACCTAGGGAAAGAAAGCTGCTGGGTGGTTTAAGAAAGGAGGAGGATTTTAAATCATTTCTATTAAGCTTCCAAAAGAAATTACTTTGACTGTTCAGAAAGTGGAACAAAAGTCAGGATCCTTTGAGGATCAGGGCCCTACTATGCTACAAACTATGAAGTTCATTTATTCACTTAATGCACTAAGTTCTTTAGCGTCAGACTCACATGGATTTATTTGCAGTCTCTAACTAGAATCAACATGAGATTTCAGAGCCCTGGAGTACATAATAACAGGAAAATCATGGCTCTAGTTAAACACATCCCCAGGGAAAGCCTGGTAAATGTCTGGGCTAGTGATTAGGAAAGGTTAACTTGTGATGTGACAGGGAATGTAGTACAACTTAGATAACACTAATAAATGGCACTGGTGCTGAAAAATGATAGATTATTCTGATGTATTCTGTTAAAAAATAAATAAATAAGACAAGAAGGTTTTAGAGGAATATCCTGAATCTATCTGTGACTATGTAGAGTTACTTACTATTCTAGCATATCAATTTGGATGTCTCTGTGTGGAAAATGTGTTATGGAAGGAATTACTTGATACATAAGGAATCGTCTGGTATGCTTCATGCATTATACAGACTTCCAATTTGTGCAGCTGTCATGAGTGGAGACCCGCAATGCATTTTATATTGGAGGAAAATAACAGTAATAGAAAGCATTCAGCAAATGACTGAAAACAAATTTGCAAGAGTGAGACACTTTTCTCTCTGCTCTGGTTGCTTTTATGATCCATATGTTGTAATCCTTAGACTATGGAGTTAGTAAAATGAATTGTGGGTACTTTTGCCATAAACAAGGAAACCCCCAAACCTCCAACATTAAAAAAAGCCCTCTTTTTCAAGGATTAGCCATTTCGTTGTTGTTGATTTTCTTATGTTAGAATTTATTCCTTAATGTCCTTTCCTTCTGCTTTAATTATATGAAATATTATTGCCATGTTTCTGGCAAATATATATTTTTAAACTTTATTCCTTGTTATGTTGCAAGCTCTCAGACTTGTACAGACTTTCAGATATGCTTGCCCTCTTATACAGAGATCAGAAATACAGATTTCAGCAAGAGAGTTCGTGATGAATAAAATTAAGCAACGCTTTAAAATTTGGGATCTAAATAGTTCTGTCTTGCTCAGTAGTTGAAAAATTGCTCAACATTCAGGACTTCCTGTTACTCTGATGGACTCAGCATGTCCGTTCAGCGCCAAGGACTGTGGTGCACAGATATCTGATCTGTCTCTGAGAAATCCTGGTTTGTCTATGCTGTGCTGTCTGGAAATTGTAGAGCAGGTCTCGCAACTCGAGCAGAGCCCTGCACCAGTACAGTGCTGCAGCATCCAGTTTGGCAATCAGTTTAGCTGCTGTTTGTTTGGGTATCACTCTATTATGCTCCACTACACCGTGTAGACATACTCATATTGTGTGTTTTAGGGGCGTTGATGGAGACATGTCTTAGCACAATGAAAAACAGAGACTCATTTTTGATGTATTGACCTCCTTTGGATATCTGTAAAAAGCCAAGTTTGCTCAGGTCTGTTCTTGAAGTCTGAAACAGATGTTTTATTGCACTTTCACTGACTCCAAGGAAAAATATCTCTCCACTTCAGCAGAAAGATGAGGCCTCCTGACAACAATTTTTTTGTTCAAAATAATATGATGTGTATTGTATAGCACATAAAGAAAAATCTACTCATAATACTAACTGGGGAGTTGCTTTCCCCACCTCTCCCATAATGGATAAACAATATTTGCCTGGATGATGCTCTTATAAATCACACACCTATTATGCAATAATGCCAAAATGTTAGAACTTGAGTGTTTATATCCAGAATAAGCTCATGTTCAGCAAGGTCTAACATACATGCTTTACACCATGGTCTATGAGAATTCTCACTGAAGTGTGTGGAATATATGACTCCTTTCCTCATTCAGGCACTTACGGGTGACAGTCTAATTTTGGCAGTCAGTGAGATTTAGAGACCTCAAGATCTCTAAACATTAAGCCAATCCTTCAAGTTTTGTGCACCCATAGCAAGATTTGTATCAGAAATAAGAAGCTGGCTACAGATGTAGTTACCAGTCAAGAAGGTCTCTGTGTTACATTAACACAGGGATGTACCTACAGTTGCTTGTTTTCTGGAAGTTTCTTACTGCTACTCTT
Organism: Columba livia; assembly: GCF_036013475.1. Taxonomy (NCBI): domain Eukaryota; kingdom Metazoa; phylum Chordata; class Aves; order Columbiformes; family Columbidae; genus Columba; species Columba livia. The sequence goes on along the minus strand of NC_088605.1, from coordinate 65,647,708 downwards.
ACTTTTCTTCTGCTAATAAGGTAAGGATTTCGGTAGGTTTACCATGTTAATGGCATTCTCATTATTGCTATGTGAAGCATAACTAGGCACCTAGGCAGTCACCAGGCTTCAATTACATAAAGGTTCAAAGCTGAGAAGAAAAAAAACCCAATATTTTATAAATTTCTAAGGGCAAATTTACCTTTCACTTTTGCTAAATGATGAGGAGATCACTAAACCAGAGCAAAGCATAAAAAAAGAAGGTATCAAATCTGAGGACAGTTACTGTAATGCACTAACTTTTCCTTTAATTCTTTTAATTAATAACATGTTTGCAGCATATACTACATTTTTTTTTTTCCTCAATTTGCTGCAGTCATGACTATGACCCTCTGTGCAGTGAATTGAAGCTAGAATCCTGTGTGGTTTGGCCAGTTAAAACCACTAAAATTACTTTCTTCCCTTTAGCTCTTCCATGCTTTCTTCTCTGCAGATGGCAGAGGACAATATGCTGGGTCTGCAATAACACTGACTCAACATTCCTTGCTAATTGTAAGATAACTTCCTAAAGATTGCAAGCAAAAGGAAGTCAGAGAACAAAGCAATGTCAAGTATGCACATGTCATAACACAATGTGCTGATTCCAAGCCTTTGGAAACATGCTGAAAGACATGTCTGGAAAAAAAACAAAACAAAACACACATTAAATCCAGGGAAATGCTTCCACATGGTCTTTCAGCATGAAAACAACAGCTGAATGTGCCGGTTCCACCAGGAAAAAATACCCTGAAATAACAAAAGGTGCTGGAAAGCTAGAAATGAAATCATCAGATGGCAAGTACAATCTTTTGTCTCTTCCCAAAATTTACATAGACTACTTCCACTACATTGTAAATCATGGCATTGATCTGGAGTAGTGTTTGACTGTGGGGTGCCAAGAAGACCAAGAAAAATGGAATGTATAAACAGGTCACACTTACAATGAAGGACTAGTAGAACAAAACAGAAGTAAAGCAAACAAAGGGCCACACTTTCAGATAATGTATCTGCTGGAATGCAAACTCTGTGCATTCCTGATCACTCCTGTAGGTACTGAAGGTACAAAAGACACGCTTTTGAGGAGAATGGCATACACAGTGTTTCTTTGTGAAACAGAGCCTGCATACATTCCCTTCATAACCACAGGTAAATCTTTGCACCATTGGTGTACACTGAAGTAGTAAGTGTTTTCAATTAGGTCTGTCACTGTTGGCTTGCAGAGTCCAATTTTCTGTCATTTTAAGAGCTACAGGTTGAGTAAATTCCAAGGGAAAATTATGGGATCCCAGTGAAAGATTACGTGTACAACACAAATGAAACAGTGCATGCATCTGACTTAAGATGTTACAAAATATCACCTCTAAAACCAGAGGGATATAATACATAAATGCAAATTATGCAACCTTTAGTAACGAATAATGATGTGACTAGGTATTTTTCTTTCAAAGCTGACAGAAGGAAATAAAATCATCCCTAGTTTCTGCAGGCAGAAGCAAATACCAAGATGAAAAGCAAATTGCTGAACATTGTGTATCAGCTCAGAAATTAATTCTCCATCTTCAGGTTCTCAAGTGATTCATAAAACTGCTCCTTTTTGTTAACTGCCAGGCCCCAAAGAACACTTATAACAAGTACACCTGAAAGGCTTGTTTGCATTCGGTTCTTCTAGTTGTGCTCCCTTAGATACATGCCATAAAATGACCTCAGAGCTTGTTAATGTTTCCTACAGTAGGTGTAATATGCTTGACAACGAAAATCCAACCTTTCTCTAAGCAAAAGTTGTTTAGGTACCTTTTACCAAAATTTACTGACCTATGTTCAAATCTAGCATAAATGTTTCTGCTGAATATAGAATAACAATTTTAAAGCTTGAACAAGAAATAAGCTGAGAAACTATTTTTTTCCCCTGGCTGCAAACTGTAGCATATCTCTTAAACCTATTTGTCTGTTAGATATTCCTTGTCAGCATGCTTTTTGGGATTCACGTCTTTCTTGCTGATTCGGATTTGGACTCAAATGTACAAAACATCATTTCAGTTTGGTTTTCAGCTGTCTTCCACAGATTTTCATGCAGTTACTGGATTTCTCCTTCCCTCTCACGCTAAGCTGAGAATATCTGTCTGTCTCACTATAGCAAGTGATGTTAATGGAAAATGTGAATTCTTTTGCCTGTTATGGTTCTCCAACTTTATGCCCACTTTGTATCTATATAGGCAATGAAATTTGTACCAGTTGCCAGTACTGGGCAGGCACCAGGCATGTATAGAGAGTGATGTGCTGAAGGACCGATGTCTCTGCTGGGGCTGCAAGACTAATGGCCACATATGCAACGCAACCCTACCTCACCATGCAAACAGCTTTGTACCAGTAGTGAACCTGACAACATGCCACAAGATGCCAAGTATAGATGCTAAGTGAACTTACACTAAAAAGAAGCCCTCTGCCGCAGTAAATCACTATTGTAGGTGCCATTTGAAGCCACCAATATGCCTGACTGTAACACAGCCATAGGAATAAGTAAAGTATTCTGTTACTGCTGTGCATGGCCACGTAATATTTGGGAGCTGGCAGGAGCAGGTGGGTAATAAGGCACATGAAATGGTTAGGCAATGGAGGAAAAGGAGATGGGGAATGCACCTGAAAAATAGCTTTTTGAGTTGCACTTTCATCGGGTCTGCCAGAGGTTTTGAAAAAATGCAAAGGAAAAGTCTGTTGCCCTGGGCACAATATTCTAGCAAATTGCTTTTCCAAGGCTGAGGGAATAATGCCTTTCATCATAATTCCTCCTCTCACAGTCCTGTGTAAATTAATTGAAAGCTAACTTCAGCTAACAAAAAAAAAAAAAGAAAGGAAATAAAAAGGTTAAATCCAAGCACTGTCATACTGTCCAAAATCATTGAAGAGATTATAGCAGGTGGTCCCAAGACCCGTGCTTGTCTATTTCCATTCCAAATAATCTCCTTATCGAATGCAGGGAGGAGCAGACACCCTGGAGGGTCCCACAGGAAGAGCAGTGACTGAAAAACAGAGTGACTAACCAGAGAGAGAGAAACCTGCAGTGCAGGCAATACTTAACTTGGGGAAGGCGAAACAAAGTGAAAAAACACTAGAGAAAGATCCTTGTCTCATTTACAGCTTGTATATCTACAGCAGTGCTGCTGGCTTGAGGGCAACGCTCTGCGTTTATGTCATGTTGGTAATACATGGGAGGTAAGAGGTCCTGCAATTCAAATGCATAAGTTACAATGTTCTAATGGCTTGCAGAGAAAAAGGCTAATAAAACAATGTTTTTGTAATAGCACCTATTTTCTTTATCCTTCCTAAATTGCTACAGGAAATGCTTTAATAGAGTAAGAGGATGCATTGCTTGAATTCCAAATGGCACACTAACAACGTAATGATCCCTACCCTCTGCATTGCAGAGGGGACTGTGGTTTGTTTCTCAGTGGTCTGCACCTACAATAGCTTTTTATGACTGTCAGACTTTGACTAAAAGAAAACAGACTGCTGCCTGAAAACAAAATAACTTTAAAGACCGTTCCTGTCATGCATCTGAATATTCCCTTTCACTCATTCTTTTCTGTGCATGAAATATCTTAGGTATATATAGCTAGAAGGGGAAATGTACCTCAAAGGAACTTGCTGTTGCCAGTGTGTATCCTCGCATTCAAGTAAGATCTTTTGAAGCGAAAGCGTTCTCAAAGTTGAGGACTTCTGTGTCAAGCTGCCTACTGGGCATGATGCGCACCTTGGTGCTGATGGTTCTACCTTTTCATAAGCTGTTCTTTAGCAAAGTCAAGTTCTTGCTCTTCAAAGGATGGCCAGTATTTCTTTTTCATCAGGTCTGCTCACCATGGTGCAGCATTGCACCAACGTGACTGAATGGCTTCTCAGGTGGGACCCAGCTTGGTACTGCTTTACCACATTCCACTATGCACCCAGAAGTGGTCCCTAAGTTCCTGGTAACTTCTGCATCTAGGCCTAAAGGTTTCCAGGGCTTCATGTCTGTACCATGCAGTGCAGAATACTTTGGGATAACCTCTTACGAGAGTATACAATCCTCTCTCCTTTGCTTCCATCTGTTCCTCATTGACAGGACATTCTTCTGTCCTGTAAGCATCAGTTTGGTAACAGCTCTGATGCTAGATTTCCCATTCTGGGAGGTCCAGCTGTTAGCCCTGGACATTCCTTAATCCCTTCTCTATTTTAGCAACACAAGAGGATACGGACAAAAGTCAGGCTTGTTGAAACCCATCAGAAAGGTTGACTGGCACCCTGGGTCAGGGTGACAGACCTCAGGATCTGTATTTTCTATCGTGGTAATTATCCATAAAAATGGATATGGAAGAAGAGCTAATCCCAAAACATCCAGCATAGTTTCTGCAAGCTTAAGTGGTTTGTCCTGTTGTAGGCATTGCTTACTGTTGATTTTTCAATGAAGGTGTCTTTGCTTCAGATTTAACGCAGTGTTCTCCAAGTAAAACATTGTTCAACTTGATAGTTATTTGGCTGGTTCGAGTGACAGTTTTGAGATCCTTAAGTGAAATATTCTGAGTTAAAAGAACAGTACTGCAGTTTTATTTCATGAATGAGAAATAATTCTTTCATTTCTTGCACGATGTTGTCAAGACAACACTGTCCTAACTGCACCTATACAGTTTGCCACAGTGTTTTGGAGCACAAAATGTTTTTGAGAACCACAGTGTTTTGGAGTAGTTTTTGTTATGAAATACTTTCAAACCTGAGCAGTCATTTGTATTTTTGTGTATATATATATATATATATATATATATATATATATATATATATATATAAAATCTGTAAGTAAATATTTATTCCTGGCTAGAAATTACTTGGCATTTAAGATCTAGAGCAAAGGCATTTTTTTGTTTATATGACTCAGAATACACAGGCTTTGTGCTAACTTTTCAACAAAAATGCCACAGATGCAGAAGGACTAAGATTCTAGAAGTGTACAAGTCAGCAAATGAAAAGTGATGACTGTCTGCAACTGTGATGCCTCAGAAATATATGATGTTTTCTATTATTCTGTAGAGTGATGACTTTATACCTTCATATACTTACACAGTGTGGCCAACTCTATAATAACTTTTCATTCATCAATTTGGCACTTTTACCATCTCAGCTAGCATTGCACTAATGTATTTTTTATTATAATGTTTAATTTTCTTGACTAAATCCATAAAACAAAGACAAGCATAATTAAAATAACAAGAAGTACATTGGCCTAAATTCAGTTCAAAATTTATGCTGGCTTCTGCTGTATACTTATAGCAGAGAAGCAAGAAGTTTGTTGGTAAATGAGGTGCCAGAAATGCTTGTACTCTCCCCTCTTGTGAAAGGGTCATGTCAGAACAAGACAAGCCTGGAAGGACTTGCTGTGAAGAAGTGGCAGCAGTGGTGGTTGCAGCTTCTTCACACCTTCTCCTTCCTGGAAGCTGGGTAATCCTGTTGATCAGAAGGCTTTTGGTAATAAAAATAAGGTTCCTGTCAATATGAATCTTCCTTAGAAATTCTGAGCAGAGTTTTAAAATTGGATAGGAGGAAACAATTCATAGTGGTATTAATCTAGTCTGAAGACTTTGATTACTTAAGTAATTAAGTGTGGTAAGATTCAGATAAGACTAGCAGGAATATTTGTTTCAGTGTTGTCATTTCCATATTGATTATACCACTGGCCAGAAAACAAGCAAAGAAGAACCAACTTACATGAAGTTTTTGCTGACCGCAGTCAAGGGCCGTAGAGCTTCTTTACATTTCTGGAAGAGCACCCTTTTCCAAATTATTCCTAATATTCTTCTTCCTTCGGCTCAGGTAAATAGAAAGCTTTTCTGTGGCAATAAAGGCTCAATAATCATACTGGAATTAATTTTCACCTATATTTAAAAACCATCCAAGATGTCATCTGCCAGAAATTCTGTGCTAAGGTTGCAAAGCCCAGAACCTAAATGTTAGGAAATATCTTATTTGTAGCTACCAACTGAACCTTAATTCAGGTCCTTTCTGTGTTGAGATATACTCTTTAATTGCATAATCACATACTATTTTTTCTGAAGGACTTCTGTCTCACTTAGGGCACAGGACCTACAAGAGGGCTGAGTAGAGGTTATACAGGCACACATAAATCTGCCACTTCCTAATTTAGCTGTGCTTGACTTTAGAACTGAAATAATTTTGCTTTCAGGGAGATACATATGATTTTTTTTTTTTTTTTTTTTCTTAAATCGTGCTAGAGGAACCTTCTCTAAATGGTGTCCTTTGGTGGGACTTTGGTCATCAGCTTGCAAAGGCTCCTTAAGGAGACACAGTTAAGAAATGGATAATCCAATAAACACAGGCTCCATGCATTTTAAACATGCATAGACTAACACTTCATTTGCTCTCACTTTGGAGTGTCATATGGTGTTTCAAGTGCTAAAAGATTTACTATGGTTTATGGCTCAAATATTTCGAGCTCAATTTGTCATTTAGCACCAAACTCCCCTGTCCTGTAGCACACTCAAAGGCTAAAGGGCATTGAAACATTCTCCTGCTTAACTGCCCATGGATTGGAATAGCTCTTGTGACCTTTCTATTGCTCTTGGGATTTTTTATGAAATTAATTATTAAAATCCAAGGCCTTAGGTCTATCTGTGATGTAATGCTCGACGTTTTCAGAGCAAAACCAGATTCCCTCAGTCACAAAACATTTTATATATTAAACAGTGTCTGCTTGAAAAGAGAGGTCCTTCAGCATAATTTTGCTCTTTTTAATCAACCTTATTACTATTTTGCCCTCCTGCGAAGCATTATTAACTGAGTTCATTTCCATTAAATTTCAAAGTACATCTTAGTCTTCCTAACTGTATGTTACTTTTAAAACACGCAAGTTCTGGCAAGTATGACCTCGGGTGCAAGCACAACTTTATTTTCTAACAACAAGCTATTTAGTTATGAAGCTTTGATTATGGTTCCATAATAAAAGCATTTGGACACTATTACAGTGAATGGGCTGAAACTACAGGCATAATGAGCAGGAAGCAGAAATACAGGTGAGAAGAATTAAGTTTGAGGGGTAGATTGTCATATGCGATCCTGCGAACCTTGAAAATGGCAGAACATCTTACCCAGTCACTGTGAGTCAGCCTGCAGACAGGTAAGTGAAGAGGATGTTACCACAGTGGAAGAACTGGAAAGGAAAACAACAAGGTTGAACAGGGAAGATTTTGGAAAATATCCCAACTTGACTTGCACTGAATGTTGAGTACAACTAGAGACTGGATATCTATATATCTATCCATCCATCCATCCATCCATCACTGCAGGTATTTAAAAGACATGTAGATGTGGCACTTAAGGGACACGATTTCATGGTGGACTTGGTAGTGTTAGATTTACAATTAGACTAGATGATCTTAGAGGTCTTTTCTAACCTAAATGATTCTATGGTTCTATCTATACTAAAGAGTTATTAGAAAGAGTCCTTCAGTCCAAGAGGCTTGTGTTTAATAGGTAGCAAAGTCAGTGGGCTTGTAGTTTGTGAAAAGAGTTTGCTACAGAATTGCATATCAGTGTACCGGAACAATAATTATTGAGTGGCAAATGCATTTTAAGGCCTTTTAATGGCAGTTCCACAACTGATCCTACAAACCAGATCTATTATATTACAATCCAGGTTTTCAAGGTTTCAGCAACTGCTGGTTTTGAGTAGGGATTCAGCTGTGGAACACGAAAAACTTTCAATCCAGATGCACGACTGGGATGTACAATAGATGAGCAATCTGAAAGAATCCTTCAGTTTTCTCTTTCCAGTTTCTCCCCATCTGGGTTTATTAGATTACCCAACAAATATGAACTAATATTCTAGTCTGCAGAGAGTTCTGCTTATGTTTGGAGGAACTAGGGATTGCATAACAGTTTTATGAGATGAGTTTATAGCTGCTTTTTGGAAATGTGTTTTTAAACAGAGGATGTGTTTTATCTTTCTTTAGAACATATTTTCTTGATTTAACTGGTGGGATTTCTTATTTTTGGAATAATTTCAGCACTGCGGATCCAGGGCCCAAATTGTGTTGACCTTAAATATAATCCTGGCGTAGAGAATGTTGAAATAGTGAAGAAAAGTTCCGTTTTGTGTTGAAGACCAAGGTCTGTCAGAAATATTTCAGCTGTTATACTATCCTGGTTAAGAAGGCAAATGAAAGGCTTCTGTGCATTGTATTGACGCGATGTGACTGAATGAATGCAGATGCATCGTGATCAGAAGTTCGCTAAATTTGTGTTTGGAGGGGTGTGAATACAGAAGACAGAGAGCCTGTTTCTGGGAGAAGCCAACCACTGGTTATGGAAAGATCCCAGCAAATCACAGTGAAGTTATGCAACTAATCTTTATGGCTAGGATGTAGTACAAAATAAGATGATTTATCAGTTTATTCGGAGTTTCTGAGCACAACAGATATTAGTGGTTATTACCAGTGTCAGGTCAGGAACAGGGCCCAGGAACTGACTTAAAGGCCCAAACAAAAGTGTTATGTGCATACAATTCATGGCAAACTGTGTGAGGAGCATTTTATATTATGTTAAATATTTGAATTTTCTGTTAGGCTCCTCCTTATTTAGCAGATATAACAGAGAAGCATATGGCCAAACCTAGGTCTAGCAAAGAAGAATGACTACAGTATCTGATAGTATCTAAGACCTTATGCTCCTGTGGGACTGGAGGTAGTTCCCAGGGAAAGCAAAATCTCAAATCTGTTTTTCTGTTAATTTAATTGGACAATGAGGAGGTGAAATCTAACCAGTGGCCTGTTTTCACTCTTGTTTGGAGATTTGGCCATTCATTTTCTTCATTCATTGCATGGGGAACTTAGGCTTTCAGCTCTATGAACTCTACTCCCAACAGAGGAGCACAAAAAAAATTAGTCATTATGCCCCCAAATCTGTAGGTTCCTGGCTCCTTAAATGAATACACACCTTAGCATAGGAATTCTTGAAAGTATAAACATATTATTGTCTCTCAAACTGTTGAGAGACTGATAGTTACTACCGGTCAGAGCCTAAGCTATAAGTCTTACACCCCAAATGGGTTTAAACACAGAATGCCATAGGTGGATCTAGACCATACAGCTGTGTTTTGGGCCACTTAGTCATACCCAGCCTGGGTGGTATGCCTACATGGTCCAAACATTAACCCAAGCACCGACCCCTGCTGCATGAGAATGGGTCTGTGCTTGGGGTAGTTAGCCTCACTGAAGCATTTGGTATGAAAAATCTGTAGCACAACTGTTTTTTTAATTGGACGGATGGGTAAGGGAAGGCAGCATGTTCCCCTGTCCGAATACTGTTATTTGAAATTATTTCTAGTATTTGAAAAAATATTTCACTAATATTCAGATAGTATTAATCAACCTTTTCCATCAATTGTTGAAAAAGGCATAGTACAAATAATGTTTCATTTTTCAAGCTGCTCTGCTTCTTGAAATAAAAACTGATTTAGAGAAATGCTGAGATTTTTGAAAGAGGTCTAAAAACAATGGAGTCCTCCTAAAAAAAGATCTGTGGAATTTGTTCAGTTCCTTTAGGAAACCAGCCTCTGCCTTCAGAGCTTTCTTAACAGTCTATATTTTTCCCACTCAATAGCAAAACAAGGGTAAAGGCTTTCCCAAGGGAAATCTGCTTAAGCCTGTTGCAACGTCTGTGAGGAGTATGGGTGCTGGTGGAGAGTGATACAGGGAGGAACTGTGCTGTCAACAACAGGAAGCTGGTGAAAAATGAGCGGTGCCCCTGGGGAGGTGAATGCAGAGCAGATGGCTATAATTGTGACTCACACTGTGACAACTGACAAGAGAAATTCTGCACTCTTGACACTTTAAAGATACCAAAAATACCAGAGAGCACATTCCATGGCTTCTTGAAGACTTCCATATCAAGGGAGCTGGTAGGGGAAAGCTCCAACTCCTCCTGTTTCCATCACTAAACAGCCCATAAAATTTGCTGTTGATAAGCTTCCAAGCAGCCAAGCATTCTAATACTTAGATAAGTCACTAATGTTAATAAAAACATTGAAGAAAAAAGAAGGAAGCGGTGCAAAGGGGATTCATGTGCAGGGCAGCACCAGTTGTTTTAGATACTGATCCTTTCAATTAAGGGTGGTTCTGGATAAGAAAGGGGAAAGTAACATCCTTGTTTATAAGCACTGATAGATTTATTTATTTATTTATTTATTTAAATCTGGAATGACTGCAAGCATTTTCCTGATGCATTTCACTTATTGCCCAGATACAGAGTTGCAGATTTATATTGTGCTGCTTTAGCGGAGTTACAAAAAGTCAAGACCAGAAACCATTCATAGTTGATTGCCAATTTTTTATTTTGGGATGAATGCCTGGCTTGGATAGGTCTGCAGATGTCAACAGAGCTACCGCAGAAATAAGTTTTATTTGCTTGCTTGTGCAACTGCCTTAGTATCGGTACTATGACACTTCGGTACTTTGTCCCTTGAATGTAGCCTGGTTGTTTCACGTGTACCCTAATAACATAAATCAGGTCCTTTACTTGGAACTCTGTGATCACTAATATCCAGCTGAGACATCATTGTTTTTCTTCTGGTACCATGCAAAAATTTTCCCTGGATATTTGGTGGTGTTGGTGGGGGAGCGGAATTTCATAGTGTTAGAAATATTTCTGGGAGTGTCTCATTCTCACTGGATGCAGATATCTGGTATTTTGGCATTCTCTAGTGCTTTTCAAATTGCTGTTATTTGTGAAAGTTACTTACAATGGAAAAGTGCATCTAGTCCCTTGGAGAGGTAGCTACACTGCACAACTGTTCCTCCTACAGCTGTTAAGCTGCAATTTGAAATTTGTTATGTGTATAAGTGTTCATGCACTGAGGTGATGAGTTTGCTCAGGCAGGTCACAGAGTTCAGCATTTCTAAGTTCAGTCCAGCATTTCTGAGTTGGAGCTATACTTATTATTTTCTTTTAATATTATTTTGCTTTATATCAGTTAGCTGGACTCTGCAATTTTTTTTTTCCTGTGGGGTAAGTCTGTTACGTAGAGATACTTAAGATGAACAAAATAAGTTACATACCGTACCAGAAGTACAGCCATAGTGTGGTGCTCTGCTAAGATTGGCTAATTTGCTCCATTAAGTGCCTCTGCAAATTGCAATACCTGGGGTAGTCATGGCATTTCACACTGTATTGTCTGGAAATCCCACTAAATAGTCTTCCCCTCAGTATCGCTGTGTTACACTCCTGAGGTCACACCAATTGCTACGTCTTTCATCCAGTTCTTTTGTGTCACCCATGCAGCTAGAGATGAGAATAATTTAAATCCTTGTAGAGATTAGAACAAGAATTTTCCTTTGTAACTGCTGTCCCAGACAGACATTGATGTATGATATTTTCTATAATATCAACTGTAATTGCCATTTTTAAGGTTTTGTTACCTCTGTGAAAAAAACAGAGTTTACCACTAATTGTCATGAATCTACCAAAATACTTGTTTTGCTGTACTTTAGAATTTGTAAGTTGTATAACACCTATTTACATTAGGCCACATTTTCTAAAGTCCCGAAACTTTTTGTATCTAATCCACAAAGGGCTATGCAGATACACACATCTTATGAGTCTCCTAAGATACATAAATCCCAGCATCACTCTAAGGTATCACCACTGCCAGGGAAGCCTATTCCAGTGCAAAGCCAAAGAGCAGGACCCAGGAAGCCCCCTACTTTCACCCTTGGCCTGAATTTCAAAGTTTATCTCTTGTGGTGTAATTTTTTCCAGCTGATGGTAGTGGAGGGGAAGAGGAGCATGTACCACGTGGTCTTTGGTTCTTGAATCCTTGGCAGGGATTTTGAGACCACAACTCATCTCTCCTTTGAATTGCTTTTTCTTGGAGAAGTTGTACGATGCAGTGGAATTTCTTTCTTCTTTGTATCTATGTTGGCTAAGGCAAGACAGAGGAGCTTGAAAAAGCTCGCCCTCCTCAAGGAACACTATCTGATTCGTAAGCATTCCTAGAGGTTAAGGCTGGTGACTATCAAGAAAGTAAATACTTCACGCAAGGGTAAGTCCTCTAATAGTGTTTGTGTTGAATAGCTGCCAGATCCCCATGTCAGGATGTCTGCAGTCACGGCTCTGATCTCACCATTCCTTCCTCGGCTGTTGCACAATTGTGTTGCATGTTTGTGGTAGGGGAGAAAGTTGGAGAGCCAGGCTATGAAACCATCTCAGGGAAGGAAGCCATGTTTTATTTTGGTTGCTTGGTTTGGATAAAAGCCTGTAGGAGATTGAATAACATAAAAAAATGCCATAGTGCAGCCCATTCATGGAAACCCAACCTGGTCTTCTATACAGGTATGTGAAATATGAGGTTTAACAGCCAGGGTGGAAAAGGAAATGTCAATGAAAATGTGTTTGCTGGTGTAGTAGAAAACCTGATATGTACATGTGATAACTCATTACTTATTCTACACGTACTCTCCCCTGTAACTGAAGGGTCTGTTTGGCTTAGGCTTGTAGATGCAATGAAGAAACTGTTGGAAAACTGGTTGTGAATCTGCTCATCTGGTGGACCACTTCAAAGATTTTTGTAGCAGACAAGTGAGACAAAGCAGTGACAAATAACAGGCAGTTTGTGACAGAGGAAACCCAAAGACACTGCAGACCGTGAACTTAGCAGTGGGGAGAGAAGGAAAGAATATCATAACTCCTTCCAGAGCAGAATAATTCTGGGGACTCTCAGCATATGTAAGTGTTGGAAGCCACTCTGGTTACAGAAATGTGCAGTTCCTTAAAGAAGACAGCAGTTGACTTAGCCACAGAAACTTTGGTTAAAAGTAATATCCTGATTATTCTCAGTACCATAAATCTTTCTTAGATGATAAATTGTGCATTACTGCTGTCCAGTGAGAACAAGGTAAATTTCACAGAAGTCTAATTTTACTACTGAGAAATAGTAAGAGGTTGAGTTAATCTATGACCATCATGTCATCTCACATAATAAAAAATGGTGAGCTGGTAGCAGTGCTCCAGGAGGATGTCAGTTCCACTTCCTAAACCAGGAAGTGGAAAATTATCCAGAGCAATAAAGAGCTTGTACAAATAATACTGGGGAAATCAGAAGTTAATCTGAACACCAGCTCACTCAATCTAATCAGTATGAATAGCTCCCTGCCAACTGCTCCATTACCTGAAACAGGGGTCAACTGATAAACATCAGTAAGTCCTCTCATAAAACAAAATAAAACAAAATAACCCACAAAAAATCCCCCAAAACCCCCAAACCCAAACAAAAAAACCAAAACACACACACAAAAACAACGCCAAGCCCCTAAATCTCAGAATCTCAAATTCCATCGTTCCTGATAAGCACTAACCAGTTCCTCATTTCTCATTTGCCGTTCGTATCCTGAGCTATGTAGATTTGCTGTTAGAGATAAAGATACGAAAAGGTAAGGTGATATTAATATGCATGCTGGAACCTGTTAGCCTCTTGCAGGTGGCTGTGCCTTACATTGAAAATAGAGATGGTCAGTGAGTCTGCACAGGAACTTGGGATCTGGCCACATGCCATTTGTTTAACAACATTACCCCAGATGAGCATGTTCAGGGAAAGCAGTACAAGTCTTCTGAATGGAGAAACAGATGATTTAAAAAAAAGGGGGAGCAAAAAAGAAATATCAGGAGCAAGAAGGACCTGCTGTATGTCTGTCCTGGCTTCTGGAGCAGGCTGAGAATATCTGCCAGCTGAAGGTAGAAGAAGGGGAAGGGAGCAGCAACCCAAGGCTTTGGAAAAATGGCACCCAACTGCCGTTAAACCCTACAAGTTACACTTTGGTTCCTATACTGTGCTCACAGCTGCTAAATATGTATCAAATTTATAGTAAGATAGTGTTCTTCTGCCCTTCCCTTTTAGCACGGGCAAGATTTTGCTGTCGTAAGAAGTAGACAACACCAATCAAAAATGGCATAAAAATAGTATTCACTGAAAAATGGTTTCTAAATCACTGTTCTGGTGTTTGAGTTGAACATTCATCTTCAGTGATTTATGCAGTATTTTTCCAAGTTTTTGAGAAGGTACAGGAGTTGTCTTTTTTTTTTTTTTTCTTTTCTTGGTAACTGAGAGAAAGAATGTTTGAATCAGCTGCACTATATTGCAGAATTCTTCTTTACAACAGGTTAGAGGCTTCCCAAAGAAAATCCTTGTTTTCCATTCCACAGACTTGGCTTTTCTTCATGTTTTTTAGATTTACAGATAAACTAATAAAAACTAATCAAAGGAAAAATAGAACACAACCAATATAAAATCCCAAACGTGCTCTTGAAGGTCACTGACACAACTATATTTCATTTGAATAAATTTTTAATTTCAGTGTGTAGTAAATAAGCAGATTATTTCCTCAAGCAAACCAAGATTTTCTTAGCTTGTTTTCTTGACTTCAGATTTAGCTAATATTATTATGAACTGTAATTATCTGGAATGATATATCTTTTTTTACACTCAAATTATTATTTGTTACCACTCAACCTTTTAACGAAAAAAATAAAGCCTGTTTGAACAGCCACAGGTGAATTAAATTTAACTCAATTCTATGACTGAGGGTAAAGGTCTGCCACCATTTGTTCTGGAGAAGAGCCACTTGTAGCAGCTTGCATACACTTATATTTGTAGAAAGACTACACTCAAATCAAAAGCAATTCAAAATTTCAGTGGAACCTATTCCTTTTAAGAACTGATATTGTGATTTTTGTCAAAAAGAAAAACAAAGAGAAACCTATAAAATTGATTAATTTAGATCAACAATGAAGTAAAATATTCTATGCATCCTTAAAAAGCGAAACACCTGCTATTGAAGGGGAAAGAATGGTCAAAAAAAAAAAGTGCAGTTAATGTACCACACTAAAATATATTGGGAAATTTTCAAAGCCACAGATGAATTTATCTGCACCACTTCTGAGGAATATAAATGAGCGTTGTTTACTTTGATTTTCTGAAGTTTGAAATTTTCCTCTTTAATATCGGCTTCGGGGGGAAGTCTACTTGAATATATTATAGACATTTGACGTTAACGTGTTACCACGACCTAATATGACTAGGGTAATAAAAGCCACTCATACAGTAATTTTCCACAGACAAACAGTCTACTGTAGAATATTACCACACATTGTCAGCAAGAAGCAAGAATAGCTTTACCTTAAACCTCCACTTTTTATTTCATTACTTTTATTTCAAAATGGTCTTTAAGTGGATCTGGGGTCTGGGGATTTGTCTCTTTTTTTCCTCTGGTCTAACAGAACCTTTACTCCTACTATACTCCCTGTTGTGTTTGTTTATCAAAAACTATACTGGAGAATTAGGAGTTTATAAAAATATAATACTGTGACTTCATGCATTAAATCATTACATAATTAACTAAAAAGTCTTTTAATCACACATATCCCTGCTCCAAATATATACATGCATTCATACACATTGATTGATTCTCTTAAAAAACAGCTTTCAAGAAGCTTTGCAGTTACACAAAAATTTGACAACACTGTAGAATTAAAAATCCATCTAACTTATTAATGGATAACTCTTGCTCATCTCTGGGCCTAATTCATATGTTGTGCTGATCAAATTAATTTAGTTAGATGATATCTATAATCTTATTCTAAAACTTTAGTTTTTTGTAAGGTCTACCGTTTTGTAAGGTCACTGGAAAGACAGTGAAAAGTGTTTATTGAAGTGATTGTGGCTTAATCTAGTATCCATAAGGGAGGTTTTTTTTTTTCCCCAAGTATTCTACTCTTAGTAGACCGTCATCTTCCTTTATATTCAATATTTTAAACTGTTTTGGAAAAGTACCTATGAAGTCAGAAATGCAAACTGCTTCTTTTTGCACTGTTTTGTTCTTATTTTCCATGAGATACCTCTCATGTATTCTTCCTGTACAGTGACTGACGCCATGTAACTTCAAAAGAATAACCATGCTATTTCTTTTGTTCCAGTGACTCACTTTAGTTAGGAACAAACTCTGCTGTGTTAGTTGTTGCTCCTAAGATACCACCGCAACCCCACATAATGCGGGATGTTAATTTGGAATTATAGAAAAACAGAATGATCAAAAATAACCCAAAGCTGATTGAACGAGCTACATGTAGAATCATCCTCAGGTCTGGATTCATCTGTCTGCCTTTTCTACAGATCAAGCTTGCTTGTTTTTTTTTTTTTTTTTTTTTTTTTTGAGACAGTTCTTAACGCTTGAACAAATCCCTTTTTCTTCCCTTCGGTAATGTGGTTAACTGTCTGGAATGTGAGCCACTGGAAATTCTTCCCCACAGAAGAATCTCCATTAAGCTTTCAAACAGAGTTACTTCATCCTCACAGCTGCACGGATAGAAGACTTTCTAGTGCCTAAATACTTACTGTATATGTCATCCTTAAATTTAATTATTTTTTTTTCCCAGCCAGAGCTTTAGGAGCAGGTGCTAGCCTTTTGCTTCCTTTCTGCTTCCTCTGTGGGGAACATGCTGGAAAGAGCCAACTAATTAGAAAATTCTACAGGGAAATTAATTCTGCAAACAGCTGAGGAATGGCATTTCGGTATAATGCTCACTTTGTCTGTCAGCAGAGCACTGGTTGGCTTGAAAAGTGGCAGTTCTCCCAGATGTTACACATGTTGTGATGAGCCCAGAACTGCATCATGCATTGCCCATTTACTAAAAGACGTGGTGCTCTGGAAGAGTAAATACTCTAAAACTAACCTCTTGATCATGCTAAGTTGCTGTCACAAGGCAACAGCATGGTATTTTTATGTATGCTTGAAGTGTAGCAATGAACCAAATAGTTTTTAAGTGAGCTTAGTTCTAAATGTTGTCTTTCCCTTCATGTAGGCCTGAGGGGTGGGGGAGGAGGGTGAAAAGAGATGTACTGGACCACGCAGTGTGAAAGGGCTGGATGGTCAAAGTTAGGCTTTTATATTGTACACATCTGAAAATATATGCAGATCTGTAACATGTCTGAGCAAAACACTCAATTTAAACAGTTGGCTGGTTATGTGCACATGAGAACAGTCAGATCTGCACACACAGGCTTCCCTGTTCAGAGACACTAATGGCTTACAACTGCAAAGACAGTCTGCTCGGAAGGAGCCTGTTGTGAGACGTTTATGGAAAGAGCACTGTCTTGGAGAAGATGATGGCAGCCTACTCATTTCTCAGAGATCTCGCCAGTACTGGTTTTGTCATCCTTAGTACTACTTAGTTGCAGACTAAAACCCCATTCAAGCACTTGCCCTATCTTAAGTGATGTGCCAGGTTCTCATCTCTCTTCTCATGGCAGCCACAGACCTTTGTGACCCTCAAGCCAAGAACAGTGTAAAAACCTCAGGCCTCCTCCCAAACACATTCCTTATCTGTTCCTTCCAAAACCCCAATTTTTTCTTCAGGCTATTCGTAACATGAGGTAACCCTCATTGGCAGACTTCTCACGCACACCATTCTCAGATTGCCTTGCCAGGAGATGGCCCTGGGTTTCTCTCTGGTGTTCAGTTCTGCAGAAAGGTCCCCCAGACTCCAGATGTCTGGGAATTCACCCTGTATTTAACACAGAAAGAGGGACTTGTGAGGGACTACTGAGCAATACAGAACTGCTTTTCTTATCTTTTTGATTCAAACGCAATGTTGAAACTCGCAGTGTTATGAATACCTCTTTGTGTGGCAGCTGGTTCGTTTTTAGATATCTTATTTTCCCTCAGTGAGTCTTGTACTCTTGATCAATTTTTTGTACTCTTTATCTCTGTCACAAGTATCTGAATGCTTTTCCTTCCTCTGTCTCCTATGAACTAATTTGTCACAGCTAACAATATAAAAAGTAGCACATTCATGTAAGTCCCATAGAGATATGTCACTTTCCTGCAGCTGAAGATTTTCCAGTACGTTTTCCTTTTTCTCATGTTTCTCATATTTGTTCTACTGTATCAGGATTCTTGACTATATTTTTTTGGTTGTTTGTTATTATCCCCTCTGCTCCCACCCCCTTTGTTCTGTACTTCACAAATGTACTAGTATTCTATTTTCTATCCTGGTCAAAAGTCTCACCTCTCTTCTTATCAGTCTGTTCTCTCCATCATAATTACATAATTTAATACATTTAATACAGTGTTGGATTGTTCAGTAGTGAACAATCTATATCCTACTACCAGTTCATTGTTACCATGCATAAGTTATTGTAGAATGACTTGATTACGAACTTTTTAAAATAAAAAATCATGCTATGCTCATGCTGAAATGTGATCATCTCCCAGCACTGAACACTGAGCTAACTAAAGGGCTTTGACTTCAAAAAGCTCATTTTCACAGATGAGGATCACTCTTGCAGATGAGAATAATAGTATTCTATTTATTTAAGAAAAAATGAGCCATTTTCTATACTTTCTAAATTTACCTCACCTGATAGCAATTACAATTTTCCTAGTGAGATGCAATTGCTTATGAAACAATTAAAATTAAATCACTGCAACTATTTATACCTTTTCCTTACCTAATTAATAATTTAAAAATGTCTTTGCATGCTTT
The DNA here is from genome assembly GCF_036013475.1 of Columba livia. Classification (NCBI taxonomy): domain Eukaryota; kingdom Metazoa; phylum Chordata; class Aves; order Columbiformes; family Columbidae; genus Columba; species Columba livia. The sequence continues at coordinate 65,629,120 of NC_088605.1, read as the reverse complement.
GATTAATTTCTATAGTTGCATACAAATTAGAAGGACTAAAGGTCTCTATCTCCATCTCCAAAAGAGATGCATGGACTCTCAGTTGTCAGCAACTTGACTCTCAAGTCTCTTTGAGATAGAGTAGCCCTCATGTCTGCATATAGAGGATTTATTTTGCAGTCACATTTTCTGAATTAATTGACTTTTTGTTTTTGAAGTCCTAAATGCATCACTTCTTGGCAGTTTTTAAACATGTGTTGTAATATATCTGATGTCTGTACTTTGGAAATTTGTCACGTGGTCCATGTTTAACATGAAGGTCTGTTTGCATTTAAAACAAGAACACAATTACATTTAAAATTATTATTATCACAGATTCTTCCCAGAATTATATATTTTATCATGGAATACTTACTAATTACAGGAGCACTGTCATCTGAATTGTTTAAAGTGATTGCCAAATAGGAAATGGAAAAAGTGTGCTGTTTATTGCAGGTAAATATCTAGCTAAATAGCTATTATATCCTACCCAGGTAAAAGCTCTCAGTGATTTCATTTTACATTTACTGTCATCCAGATGTTCAAAACACTGACCCAGCTGTCATGGAAATTTCACTTTTTTTTCAACTTCTGATAATGGATTAAATCATAAAAAAGACTCATATTACATCTGTGGAGATTCACTGGGATTTGTGCTAAATCGATTTTTAGATGGGATTTTTTTTTTTCCAAAGTTCAACAAGAGTCAAGATTGTATCTGTGTGTGTTTAGGAGCCAAAAAGCATCAGTAAAGGAGAAAGACATATCTCTGTAGAAGCTGTTGAATAATTGCATGTTTGCGCCATTTGCTTAATGGTACATTTGCTGGTGAATCTTTATGAGTTCTCCTATAGAGTGCAACAACATTAGCGGATGTTTTCATGTGGTAGCCATAGAAAGTCCAAGAGGGATCAAGCTAGAAAGAAGACATGTCCTTGTTTTGGGGACATGGATGTAGGGATGACAAGGAGGTTAGGTGAATGGGGCAGTGAATAAAACCAAACTAAAACAAGACACAAAACACCCCATAAAACCAATCAACTTTTCAGTTAGTTAAAATGTTTAATTATGTTTTGAACAAAATGCTTGTGTCCTTCGGAGTAAAGTGAAATGCTTTGTTTTGTCTTTGTGTATTCAAGAGAATTGAGTTTCCCTTCGGTTTCAATAGGTCTACCCTTTGAAAAATATAAATTCTATTTCAAAATGGTAATGCTGGTTTAAGAAGTCAAAACTCTTATTTGTCTACTTATTTCCACTTCAAAGTAAAGTAATTAATTTACCCTGATTTTGGGAACAAATGTACTCATTGTCATGGACCTGAGTTTGCAAATGGTTTAGTACTTCTCAGACTCTATTATTCAATTAATTTTGTTATCATCAAGAAATTTCATTCATCTTTAGCTATAATACTTTGGTTTGCAAGGTTTTTATTTTGATGGGGCAGTATGTTTCTGTCACACATATTGGAAAAGTTAATAAATACAACCAATTTGATTTATAACTTGTTTTGCTTGGACAAATTTATGAATAGCAATGCAGTATGTGTTTTTAATTAAATTTTTTCTTTCCTCCAAGGATGTCACTATCCAAAACAAATTGAGAGTTTTGTTTAGAAAGTTTATTCACACCTTGTATTATTATGTATACTCTTGAGACAACCTTGCATCTGGGGTAGATATTTGTAAGAATGGTTTCTAAGGTTTAGAATGGAAACTTTAAAACTTTCATGCTGTCCATTAGTTTTAATATGTGCCTTGCCTAATACTGCATTGCAGTATTAATATACTTTATTTTCAATAATAGATACAATTCTGCAAAATTTAAGCCTTTTCTTGATGAATATTTGCAAAAGCTGCAGATAACATTCCTGAATGAATTTCTAGACTGTTCATACTGAACAACATTCATAAACCATTTTATCTACTACACATTTTCCTTTAGCTGCTCTAAAAATGTGTTATTAATTTCTCTAAAGTCCTATAGTTTCATTATTTGTAGGCCTGGCCTGGAAAGGAAGGAAAGACAAGACAGTGGGAGTGAATCAACATTTTATTGTATTGACACTCTTGTATTATTCCAGTGAATCAGTTTTACTTCTCACCTGACTGCAGTGCTGGCCATTGCATCTACTCAGAAGTGAAAGGCTACATCATCTTTGCTGCTGCTTCACGTGACATAGTGCAGATGAGGAAACATGTAGATATTTGTCAGCTTTATTCTCTGACCAAAGGCTATGACTAGTGTGCCACCTTACCCAAAGACCAGGCTTGGTTGGGGGTGGACCTGTGTACGAGACAAGACATGTTAACCTTCTTCTTACAGTGTCTCTTCTCTTCTTCCTCTTGCAGAAATAATGCCTCCCTCAGATATAATGTCTTGGGAGCTCTGGGGACAGGCAGCTTTAGACCTTGGAAATTTTATAGGCCTGCTGATCTGAGCTACTGAGGAGACTTTTGCAAATATACCTTCAGATGACACACACGCAGAGTAAATCCCTTCAGAACCTCACTGGCGTTTTTGAAATAGTGTGAAAAGACACGTGTCAGCGGTACAAAGAAATGAGGTGAAGTCATTGCTCTTTGAGTCAGGTAAGCAAACACCTCTTCTTCCTCACATCAGTTAATGGGATGTGTCTCGTGTTACTAATATCAATGCACATTTGTTAGCCTTCAGAACTCTCCTTAGATAGAAGATTTGGCAGTCATAGCTATTAGATCTTCTAAATGTGAACAAGAGTGGATACCTTATTATTTAACTGTTGTCTAATTGATAATTAGGTTATGCAAACATTCTTTATCCAAATAGAACATAGAAAAGCGAGAGTGTTTCACAGGGTTTTTTACCTTACTTTTAAATTTTTCTTAATTTTAATTAATCATATAATCGCTTCATTGTATTTATCAACAATATCCAGAAAAACAAGAATTTATTTGTGCTGAGGATTAATTTAAGGATGCTATTTAAACATCTTCACACTGTGGCCAGAAAACCATTCTAGTAAACTCATCTAAGGGCCTGCTGTTGCCATAAGGGAAGTGTGTTGGTGTGGCTAAGGGTACCATGTCAGGGCTCCATGTGAGTAAAAAGCAGAGATTTCCAAAAAAGACCGTGATTCTTTTGCCATTGTCACATTTTTATTGTTGGCTCTCACAAAGCAAAGCTGGCCCAGTACTGACGGCTTCTAAAATCACATCCTTAATTCCATCCTTCTTAATTGTCAGCTTGTCTGCCTTCTTTGCAAATGTTGGAAAAACACCCTGAAATCTCTGTCCCTCAGCCCCAGTCTAATAAAAAGAAACAAGCTTTTTTTGTTTGTGTGGTATTTGTTTGGTTGGTTTTTTTTTTGGTGTGGGTTGTTTTTTTTTTGGGGGGGGGAGGGAGGGAGGAGGTTAGGCCGTCTATCAAAAAAAAAGTCGAAATTAGATGAACATCAAATGATTTTTGTCACTTTCAGCAAATCGAAATGTTTTCACAAGTTTGTTCACAAGTTTGTTGTGTAAGCATCCACTTGGTCATTGAGTAAGTGGGTTTCTTTCCAGAAAGGGAGGAAAAAAGATCACCAGTTGATAATATTAATCCTTTCTACTAATTTTTCTTTGCTTATGACTCCCAAGATATTTGGTGTATATGTTGGGCTGTTTGTTAGCTGGGCTGTTGCTGAGGAATTAGAAAAAGCTGCAAGTCTTACATTTTGATTTACATAGTCAATGTTTCAGTGACTGACTGATTACTTCTCATTCTGTTCCATTCATAAGATTACGCCATATACAGTCATGCAGGATTTGTCCAAAGTTGACATCTCCTTTCATTCCTAAAAGCTTTGGTTTGGAATGGAATGAAGTCAAATACAGGAAGGAAATTATTATGGAAACTCTAAGAATTTGAGAACTCAGCTATCACCAGACACAACAAAACATTTCCTCCTTTTATTGGAAGGCATGTAATTACTGATCAGACAAAAATTGCCAAGAAATATTTCAAGAAGGTATTTGGCTTCTGAAAGCTAATTCTGTCCTCAGAGTACTTGCCAGACATAAACAAGAGAGTCGCATTGTGATATTTTTTCTTATGTTAAGAGGAGTTATATATAGATGTAAAAACAGTAAAATTTTGGAGCTCAGGCTGTTACTGTCTCTTTCAAGGGACCCTACTGAATGTTTTTACACCCTCAAAAACTGCTTTATTAAAAGAAATGTAAGCTCCAAAGAACATTGGTATACTATTTTTTTTTAATTTAAATGGGTAAGATTACAATGTATACACCTGATTACAGTATCGGAGTCTAGGAATTTTAAGATAAACTCAGCTTCCAGAAAAATTTATGCTATCCACAAATCATTTTCAAATACATCATGTAAAAGACAAATAGATCTACCCATATGATGCTCACATAAAGAATTTTCCAAGTTAGTTGGAGGCAGTTAAATATGACACTGGTTGCATATGTTTATTCTTTGCACAACAGTGTTGCTTTTCAGCTGGAAATAATGAAGTCATGCATAGGATATTTGCATATCTAAAACTTAATCATAAAGTAGACTTTAATGAAGCCTTTTTCAAAACTTTATTCTAATTTTTATTATCAGCTAAAGTTATATATTGTACACAAGAAAATTGAAGTAACAACAATATTCTTTTGCTAGTGTGACACAACAAACTCACATAAGTAAAAGCATAGAGTATTTACTGCACAAAAAGAAGTAAATCTGTTGGGGATGGACAACAGTCATTCAGAAAATGTTAGCGTAGGGGAAAACTAAGAAAAGTTAAGCCTTTCAGCTATTCGTAACTGATTTCAGTAAGAGTCACTTTTTTTTTTTAAATATAGCTGATTGTTGTTTGCACATGCATCTTAACATCTTAAAATTACCTTAAAGAATGTTAAGTGAAAGCTAATTCTAATTAACAACTATTTAATTGGTTGACATTTGAAGGGAGCAGCTTTACATGCAAGAAGCACAGGGCTAAATCTGCAAAGAATACAATGCTGGCTAGTGCAACTCCTAACTTTAAGGCATCCTGCCAGCTAGCAGGAATTTTTGTTTCAAGATTAGGCATATCTGTTCCTTAATGAATGGAGGGGAAGAGCTAAGTCAGCTCAGAGTAATGTCACTGGAGACCAGCAAGCTGAACTCTTCCAGAGAAAAACAGTGAGATGTCAGCTGTATCCCTCAGAGTAAAGCATTTAACTCTACTTAGGTTTCTCCACTGTGAATCTGGTCTTTGAATTAAACATGTCCAAACTGGCCAAAGGAAATCCCATCCCAATATTTAATATGTTCACCTGTGTGGGGCCCTGTTTTCAAAAATCCTTTCTGCTTTATCTTGAAAACATATTTATCTGCTTTCCAAGTTCTTTTTACTGATCTTTTTTCAGTTGGTATATATTGCATGCTTTGAGAGATGAGGAGAGGAGTGCAGTTGATCAATTAGTTTGATAATTAGATATTCCTTGGCAGAGGAGAGAATGGTATTCAGGTTCCTGGTGCAATGAACATTTTATTTATGCAGAGAAGTACTTCAGCAGGAGAGGCTGGTACCTGATCGTAAATACTGCCAGGATTACTGAGGGGCAGCTCTGTCAGTCAAGTAAATTAGTGCAATCAGTATTCAAACGCAGAGTAATATATATCTGGAGACAGAGTATCAAACCAGAGACCTAAGCGTATCATCTTTCTTCACATACATCACAAATAAAACAGGTATCAGTGTATAGGACAAAATAACAGTATGTACCTCCACCTTTTCAGACCTTTTTTTTTCGGTTAAATTCAGAAAAATAATGAAAGATGCCATTTTCTGATGAGAAAAACTTTACTAGGTTGAGTAAAAAGTAAAACCAGCAAAATCCTTTAATCTGCATACTTCTTAAGGGGAGCATAGAGAAAGCCACGTGTGCAGAATAGCAGAGAGAGCAGACTGTTTTGTCTCTTTCTGCATTGAGTTGAGCCGTAACCACCTGGCAGAACAAGGAATCACTGCTAAGCCAAATACATAACATGTGGGGAAGCAGCATTCTCGTGCTATTTCATGAGAGAGTAAATAGTTTAATGTTTATGTGAAAGTGTGGCTGGAGGGGCACCCTGTTTAGTACAGACCATGATGTCTGTGCAACGTTGCCCTGGAAGAATTTGCAACGAGATTTCCAGCAGGAAACCCAAATGTTAAGCAGATGTACTTTCTTTCAGACCTGAATTATTGGACTCTTCAATTTTAGGTTCAGATCAGTAGAAAAACTTCATTATTTTATCTGGTTTAACATTTTTAAGACAACAGTCACAAAACAATGACTTCTCAGCCCTGTTGACAAAGACTGGAAGTTGCTGGAAAGGTCACACAGATCTGTATTTCCCCAAGGGCACGCACACTGCTCATTGAATTTGTTCTCTCTCTTATGCATTGAACTTTTAAAAAACTAAAACAAAACAAAAAAAAAAAGAAATCCAACCCCTAAAAGCAAGTAACACTCCTGCTCAGATGATGTTTAAGGGAATTATTCCAACTTGATCTTTCTCCTACTTACCCTTTATGGGAGGAAGTATTTATGGAGGAAGCAAACCGAGAAGGATCACAAAGATCTTGCCCCATAGATTTCCTGGTGTTATTCTATAGAGGAAAAGGCAAAACTTCTTTCCTCAAATTCCTTTCCCCATGTGAACAGGGGGAAGAATATTGTCTTTCACTAACATTTTGTTTTGCTTATTTGCTATTATCTTCAAAACATGTTCTATGAAGATGCAATTTATTAATCATGGCAATGTTGCATCTTATGACAAAAATTATCCTTTGAGACCATATTTGTAATGTGTGCTGAAATGTATTGTTTCCTAAGTAGCCTTATCTCTAATTCAGAGTATTTTTGTGTGCTTTGGAAGACCATTTGGCAAACTCCGTGCAAGGAAGTAATTTATTTATTTGGCTGCATTAAGCATGAAATCAATTTAAGATGAATTGGGATTTCTAGAAAAGTGATGTGAAAAACCCTAACCTAAGTTCTTGGCTTTGAAAGGAGTAATTAGCACGTACTGCAAGAACCTCAGTGAACATGCAAGCGGATATCCTTTAGTGGATCTACAGGAGTAATTTAAGAAAGCGTTGTCCCCAGCTTTCCATTCCTACTTCTCCACTTGTTCCTTTCTCAACAGTTTAGATGCGGTGTTGAGTCCCTGTCTCCTCCTCTTGTTGCTCCACGGTTGTAATAATGTTGTAGAGAGGATGCAACATAAGTCGAGGCAAAACTCCAGCTGAGATTGACTTCAGTTCCAGAAGGTTCAGGATCATACCAAGAATTTGGAGAGGGGTTATTGAGAATGTACTGCTAAGTCTTTGCTAAATGAAGATACAGTTCAGAAGCACTTATTTCAAGTTGTTTTCAATATAGTGATAAATCTGTGCAATTTTATTTCCAGCTTAGCAGGCCATTGGACATTAGTAAACTGTTTAATCTACATAATGTGATACTCTATGATAAAAATGATCCATTAGTGAGCTGAGTGACAAAAAAAGCATGTGTAAAAAAAAAAAAATCTTTAAAGATAGGCCAAGATTGTTTGCATTTATTTAAATGATATCCAAATGGTGTCCTAACTAAATATGTTAATAATTACAATGAGCAATAAAACGCTAGAAAGAGTTAAACTTACTGGCAAGCTTTATTCTGCTGGAGTGTTGTGCTTGACACAATTCCATAACCTCTTCCCTTCAATAAATGTCAACTGCTTTGTTTTATTTTTTAAATTTCTTATATGTTTTAGCTGTGAAGAGAGACAGTGCATGAAAATTGTCAGGGACATATCACGTTTTGCATTTCCATGCTCATGGTTTTTGTTAGGCTTTGAAAGGCCAGAGAAGATGCCGCAGGAAGATGTTCAAGCAACAATAAACATGGAAGTTCTTTCCAACTCAGTGTTTTGAAATACTTTAAAAGCTTTATTCAAAAGGCCTCGTTATGACCAAGGCTGGTAGAGGAATATGAGTAATATTTCCACAATAAATATTTTATTTTTTATGGTAATTTCTCTGAAAACCACCAATGGAGAAGTGGGGGTATTTGATGACAACACAGATTTAAAATATGCTATAAAGTTATCTAATTGCAGAAGATGATGACAGTTCTTGCAGATCCAGACCAGCCAGGAACTGCTGCAGCCGGATGAAAAACCTTCATTACTTTTACTCTGAAGCTCAATTAGTTAATGAAAGACTCTGTGTGATACAGTAGTATCTGATACAAAGGACCGGTCTCAAATGTCCTTTGGAAAGTAGAATAAAATGTTAAAACAAGATCTTTGTGGAAGTTCCACAAAAGCTGCAGGCACCTCCCTACCCACAACTGTCTGGCTTTCAGTGCTCCTTTCTGTGGCTGGTCTTTTGTTTATAGGGTACTAGAGACATTTTTGCTGACCGTGTGATTTGTGAATGTTATAAAATGACTGAATCATAATCCATCTCTGATCAAGGAAACTGAAAGACTCCTGAACCTTCTCTGGTGCTGAAACAATGTGAGTGAGTCACAAAAAGCACCAAGTGTGGTGAATATTTGTACCCTGCCTCCCAGTGCTTGGTACAGGACAAGCAGAAAAAGACAAATCAACAGCTTTCATTTCTGTGTGTGGCTACATGGTTATCGATACAGAACCTCTAGATGCAGATGAAAAACTGTTTATTTTGGAGCGTAAGTAAGTCGAGAAAGATAGAGGTGGCCCTAAATAACCCCTTACCCTTCACAACTTGGAAGAAACTAAGAAAATAATAATGTGCCATTTTGCACGATCATGAACTGAGATCCATACAGAGAATGAACAGCAAATGAAGCTTATTGTGATGAGCGAAATTGAGTTAAAGACAAAGCTGTCCCTGAGTGTCTTCCTTCTAAGGTCAAGACTGACAGAAATAAGTGAAGCTAATAAACTTAATCCAGCTTTAACAGTATTTCCAGTGGCCATTTCAGAAAATATAAACACATTAAAGATTAGCCAGAAACCTAATCTGCTCAGCAATCACAGATGTCTCAGTTGTGTGTTGAAGACATAGCAACATAAGTTGCTCTCGAAATTATTCTCTTTCAAGTCATATGCTCTAATGAGCTATATTTTTAGAAGACTTCATACTAGTAGTACAAGAACTTATTCCAGACAAGGACTTAGCTTGGGTTTATGTTAGCACATAGTTTGTAAGAAACATGCCTCACTGAGCCTTGCAGACATTATAGGAAGGAAATCCCTACTTCTAACTTAGGGCTACTTGCTTTGATTCAGATGTCACTGTGGTATGTTTAAGTGAGCTTCCAAACTCCAGAAAAGTGATGAATTGTAGTGTAACTAAGACCAGAATTTCCAAAGCAGCCTCATCTTTTTAGAAACTTTCTTTTGATTAAAGATTCTTGACTTCCAATATAAATATTAATCAGACGCTTAGATTGGGAAGTATACTAATAGGAATATGCAATATGTAATTCAGGGCTTTAGGCCTGAGCTGGCATCCTCTTACACACCCACTGGCATCGATGAAATTTTAGGGTGTACAGAAAGTACTAACTGATGTCTTAGAAAGAAATACTTTGTGAATATTTATATAAATATGACAAACTGAAAAGAAAAATACCATTATGCATGCTGGTCATCAGTCTTGAAATCACTACTCTTCTCAGGCTATTTTTTATATGCCTTAGAATAATAGGGCCATCATTATTTTTCCAAGCCTTTTCAACTTGTGGTAAGAGATAGTTTCCCCTCTGTTAGTCACACAAGCTAAAAGCTGGTCTGTAATCTCAGTTTAGCTACATTTGGAAAGCAGTCTTGTTTGACTTATTTACCAAGTTTCTATGTAGAAGTATTCGATTTTTCCAACATTGCTCTGTTCTCTAGACTGAGCAGCTTCTCTGCACTGGATAAAGTTTTTGAACCCTTCAAAATTCATGTTTATCATTGGTACAATTCAGGAGCTTAAAAATTAAAGCATGCATTAATGTCTTTGAAAATATCTTCTAGAAAACACTGTGATATTGTACTCTGTGTCTGTGTGTGTGCATGTTCTGTGTTTGTTATTATTTAAAACTTGTAGATGTTTGGTCAAATTTGCTCATGATATTTAGACACCGAGCAGTTCGGAATGGAAGAATCCATTGCACTGAAGAGCCAACACATTAAATAATTTAAAGGTATGTTACTTGTTCTTAAAAAATGAAGCTTAGTCTATTACTTAACTATCCAGGTAGTTACTGTTCAAAGGTTATAGACAATCTTGAATTAAGTGAAAAATAAGTTGTTGGTGTAAATTAAATAAATATTTATTTATAATAAATGGTGGCATTTTCATAATTAATAAGAAGTCTTGTGTTCATAGGTTTTTCACAACATAGTAAGTAATGAAAACAAAACATTGATTATTCAACATACAAAAGCCAATTTTAGGGGTATAACAGATGGAGAGTAACAGAGCCAAAAGAGAGTGAATATTTTTTAAATGCTACATGATCACCTAATTAAACTGAGTGGATGAAATATCAGAATTCACTAATGCTCAGGTTAGTTAGGTTCTGTTCTCATTGACAATGGAGTAATAATGCAATTTCTCTTTCCCCATATGTACACACTGTTTGGAAAACTATTCCTGAAATTAATTTGGAGAACTAGTGCTGAAATTAATAGCATCATGACCATGCATTCAGCCAGCCCAAAAGTATAGCATGACTTGAATGATCAGTTACACATGACAAAGTGATTATGGGGCAAATAGAGCAAAAGTCCTTCTAACTTGCTGAGAATTTACAAGCATTACCTTGTTAACCTTTGTCTACCAAACCAGTAAACACAGAAGAATGGCAGGAAGGAGAGTGGGAAGAAAACAGAATGACTGGCATTTTCATTATTACAGTGCTTGATGAAGCTGGAAATAGTTCCACACTCTCCAAGTTCTAGTCTCAAAAGACTATATTCTCTCCTTAAAGAAAGAAATTCATTTTAAAAGCCTTTAAGAACAGCGCTGTGGACTGTGTATATGTATACATATATACGTCTCTATATATGCCAAAACTGCTTTTCCTTTGAGATGTTTCAGCATTCTTGATGCTGGATACAACTTTGTTTTAAATCACCTCCTTCACGGCTTTTTCAGTGAAATCAAGGCATTTCTTTTTAAAGGTGTTTTCTACTAAACAGGTAGCCAGGCAGAGGCTATGTCGTAAGCAGAGCCAGCCAACTCCTGCCTAAAATGTGCAGGGCGCACCCGCCACTGGCGTTTGCTCTTTCCTTTGCTTCCTGTAGCTGACTAGATACCAAAAAAAGACCTAGTTGTATTCAAGCTTTCCATCTAAGGTATGAAACAGATGATAATTTGGTAAATTCAGGGAAAATTAAGTGATCAAGAATCATCTGTAGTGTCTTTTCTGATTATAATTGCAGTTAGGCTTTCCATTTTCCCAGAGATACTGTGCATTCCAGTTCAACCTGCACATATCTTCTACCCTGCTAATGGAGATAAAGCAGGCACTTGACTGGCTTTTGTGTTGATTCTTGAGGTCACACAGTTGATCTGTTTCCTGTTTTGTGTGGTTTGTTTTTTGGTGTGTGTGCGTTTTGGTGTATGTGAATGGGGCAGCTTTCATACGGTTTTGGAAATATGCGACCAGCCATGCAGTCTCAAAGAAAAAAACAGTTTTCTTTTCAGTTTATATTGCTGTGGGTCTTTATTGGCTTGAATATCTTCCTCTTCACAAGAACCTTTTTATTCAAGAAACAAAGCCAGCTTTCCTACTCCCCAGCCTTCCTGCAAGGTCCTGCATGAAATCGTGTCATGTAGCCCACAGGTCTCACAGCAGCAACTCAGTCACATGCACAAATCCCACTCTCACCCCTGTGTTTCTTGAGCTGATGTTGACAATCCCTTTGGGGAATGACAGGAGAAAGCTGGACGGCTTGAAATATTATTGATGGGCTGCTGAAGGCCTGGCTACAGTTTTTGTGGATTCATGAGGTAACTGACCGTGCATTCTCTATTAATCTTGTTAACTGATCTTGTGGTTGCATCTCACAGCTAACACTGAAGACTTCAGCTGTCAGTTTAGCCAATTTGGTCGAAGTCAGGCTGGTGGCAACTGGAAGCTATGACCAGCTGATGGCTATGGCCAATAGTCATTTGTGAAAATTGCTTATAGTGGCCTTAGTTCAAATTTTACTAACAAAATGTCAATATTTAAAAAAACCCCCACATTAATATAACTGCTAGCCGAAGGTTCAGAGGCAGCAAGGATTTAAAGACAAGAAGGATGAACTTGTCTCTTCCCTAGAAGTATTCTCTGTACACGAGCAATGAAGTGCAAAGGGACACATATATGTTAGCACCACCCAGGCTGTCAATAAAGAACTTCTGTCCTTAGAAATACCAAATTAAGTTCATAAGAATTTCCCACTCTTCCAAAACCACTTTCCCACCAGGCAGAAGATATCACAAAATTAAACAGCATTCCCTCCTTTGCACATCTCTGCAGTTTGTAAGCACTGTGCCTGTTATAATGCTCCTGGGAGGTTTCCTTAACCATAATGTCTCATCTCTGCAAGCAGCTGCTTTCTTTTTGCACAAGAATTCCTGGAGACTTGCTTCGCTTATCAAAACTAAACCACTGAAAAGCTGGTAAATAACTGAGTTCTATTGGAAGTTGAAATCCCACTGCAGATGAACAGATTTGCTTAACCTATAAAATAATTCTGGAATAACTATTGTTTTGGCAAAATTCTAAAATGTAACAAAGTTTGATTGTTCTTTGCTTACTTTGGGGTTATAGCTGACCCTCAATATGAACATGTTAGTCCCATTACTGTTAACAGGAGTTAAATATACACACATGTCTAAGAGAGGCTTGACCATTTACTCTCAATGTTCCAAGGTCAGCTGAAGTCTGGACCTTTTACTCTTTCTATGCTCCACTAATTGCGAACAAAGCTTATGCAAGACTTCCTTGGGGAGCAAGGGGTCTAGGGTTTTTAAAGTCCACAGGCTAGAATTCAAATCTGAACCACAGCTGTTTGGATAGGAGTCTTGGACCTTTTTGTTTTGAACTATAGTGACCTGCTCAGCATTACCACCACGCGAAACTCTGAAATCCCTGCACAGCTAATGAATGCAATGTGAAAATTTCCTGCCAGGCAGACCTGGGTAAAGTGGCCAATTTATAGCACTCTGGGAATTGCAGGTGGAAGAGCTGTTCTTTCTCCTTCTCTCTCTCCCTATCCCTCACACACACATTTCTGTACACATTATTTCATGCATATACATTTATGCATATGTGCAGATTTGAATCTGCGTTTACCATGAAGCCAGCTGACCCAATGATCTTGTTGCAGATGGTGAAGTTCCTCCCTTCTGCCAAGTACAGGTATTTTTATGAGTCCCTGGTGAGAGGTAAAGGAAGAAGAGAAACAGAGTGTGGTATAAACTAGTCATTCAATTTAAGTAGTGATAGACTTCCAGTGCCCTAACACTTTTGAATACATTCTATATACTCATGGTAGTACATGTATTTTGAAGTCTATAATACATATAAAAGTTTCAGTTAAACCTTCCCTTCAATTTAACTGCAACTACACAAATATCTAGAATTATGGCACTGAGTAATTTTGCATAACTGAGACATGATATGCTGGATAACAGTTAATCTGGCCATCCACCTTCCAGTGGCCATCGTGGGTTGTTTCAGGTAATAATGTCAGTGGAGGGTGTTTCACTGGCTGTGGTTTTCTTGAAGTCAATGGTAGATCATCTTATACCTCCTTACGTTTAGAATTCAGTTCCGCTATATCTTCTTTGCAAAAGTGATATGACTATATTAATTTCGGATTGCAGCAAGACAATCTTGATCTGTTCTGAGTGCTTGACCTTTCACATTAATTTTGCTGTTGCAAAGCATGTTAAATACTGGAAAAAAAACCACCTCAATTTCTATCTAGTGATACAGTTACTATCTTTGTGCAGCCAAGATAATAAGAATTCTAGCATTCATGCTTACTATAAAATACAGCAAGCAAAGGCTAAGTAAATTCTGTTTTAATACGGAAATAATTTTGACTGCATCTTTGGCTTTGTATGACATGGAAACTGGTGGTTGTTTATGCTTTGCTACTTTTTTTGGTCTGCATTAAAATCCCACATGAGAAACAAATTTTTCTCTAGGAACAAAATGTTACTTTTTTTGGGACTGAGTTCTAATTAGTTGGGTAGTGTGTCTGTTTCTTTTCAGCTGGGAAAATGCAATACATATAAAATCCAGATGGATAACACATGATGCTGGAACCAGCCCCAGCCAATCAGCCACATCACTTGATTAAAAGAAACCTATAGGAATTTAAGTAAAAAAACCAAACCAAATAAGATAATAAGAGCAGCAAACTTGCGGCAACATGGGATTTTGAGATAGCTTTTCTTCTGCTGGTTGGCCTGCCCACACCTTATTGAAAGTCGACCTGGAATTGTATTTAAATCAAACTTGTGTAAGATTTGTGTTTAATACCCTAAATAGCAATGGTGGAAGATGTGGTAAGCAGGATGGGGAGGAAATTAATCATCAGGCTACATTGGGCCACAGAGACCACAACTTTAGGGTAATGGGTTCTTTGAAGGAACTCAGCTGAGAGAAATGCAACAGAAATCTACCCTGACACGAATATTGCAGATCAATTATTTTTGTATGGATTTTGTCTGTGCCTGAACAGTCTTTCAGAGAGCAAGTAAGCCCATATTATAGCAATTACTCACAGCCTCGCTGTGTGCAAAAGCTCCTGATTATCCTGGGGTTGCATCAGATTTGAGGGTGAGATTTTTGGAGAGCTCTAATGTGTGCTATGAAGAAGTCTGCAAGAAAGGCAGGCAAGCCTGGAAAAGGGATGGAGCAGCATCTGGAATCCCTACGGACAACTGCAGGAATGTTTATTGTGCTTTGTTTATTATTTTGAGTGTGTGCTCTCCCTTTTCCTCTCTTTGTCTTCCTTTGTTATTTGTGTAATAAAATTCCTCTAGGCATATAAAGTCAGTCATCTGGAATTGTGCGACTCCTGCCAGGAAGCTGGAAATGCCCCTCTCCAGTGCAGAGAGAAAAATATGGACTCATCTCAACCATCGAGAAATTAAATACAGCATTTTTCTCTGGGCTATAGCAAAGAGCTGTGGCAAATAATTGTGCTTCTTGCTTTTAAAAATTCTGCTTTTATCCTGTTGAAGGTGTTATGTTTATTTAAAACTCGAGAAATAGTTTTTACCTTTTAAAATAAAACTAAAACATGTAAAATATGTTAAAAAGGCTCAGTGTCAAAATTGTTTTTTCTGCCAGTGGGTGCAGAGAAGGAAAAGGAAATAAGTAAGTAGAGAGGAGCATCTTTACAGCCATACGGCTAGTGAAATTTTCTATTTATTCTTTGGGGTAAAAGCAAAGTATCTGAATAGCTGCTGGTTGGATAGGTGCCGGTACTATTTTTATTGGCAGGCAACTGTGAGTGGCTGAAAGGTGGTCATTAACACCCTGACACAAAGTGCTGACAGGGCGATTATAAGATTAACACCCTATATTATATTAACAGTGTCAAAACCTCCCCTTACCTGTCAGTGAGAAAAAAATGGTACGAAGGAAAACATTGTAGACATACTCTGATTTTAACATTAAAATACCACACAGCTACTAACTTTTTCAAATTGGTCTAAGTGTCTAGATGACCAGTGAAAGTCCAATTAAATGAAAGAACATCTTTTAAATTATAGTTTCAGGGAAAAAGAAACAAAAAACAAAAACCAACAAAACACAAAAGCTAAGCCACTAGGTTTACTTACTCTCTCATTGGCAGCTTTTAGACCAAATCTGCCTGGGAGAGGGTCTTTCACAGCTGATGCCACTAGACTTGTGGTTTGAAAACTTGGAAAATCAGGGGTTTCCCTTCAGACTTGATGAACCTGACAAACAGAACTTTTCTGGAGAATCTTATTGCTCATATGCAAGACAAAATTTGACCAGGATCTTCCTACAGGTTCACTAGTTGTCCCAGGCAGCACTAGAACCTGGTTTTA
This sequence comes from Columba livia, assembly GCF_036013475.1. NCBI lineage: Eukaryota > Metazoa > Chordata > Aves > Columbiformes > Columbidae > Columba > Columba livia. Next base: position 65,613,055 of record NC_088605.1, on the reverse strand, counting down.
TCAGTGAAAGCCTCAGGATGCAACAGACCCATCTGCATTTGAAAGCATTTCTGCTCCCTGTCATGGGAACTGGAAGGGCCTGCTAGATAAGTGGTCCTGCATTGACTTTGGCCCTGCATAGCCATCATCTTTCCAGCAGTGGTGGTATGACCACTCTGGGGCTGATGATGCTATGGATAGCAGCAGGTCAAAACTGTCCTGGAATCTGTGCCTGCAGAGGCTCCAGGACCTTTTGTCCCTCTCTGCCAGCATGATTCAGGCTCCATATGCTCTTGCTAAATTCCATATACCTGCCTAAAAAAGCTTGGCCACTTGCCTGGCAATTCTTATTCTGCAGTTGCCCTCTCCCAGTATAAGTGCTTTGTGACATCAGTGATGCTCTGTGTGAGTTCTTTACTTTCAGATCTCCGGGGTTCTTACCTCCATAGTGTCTAAGTTTTGCCAGTTCAAGCATTCTTTCACTATATTTTTATTATTGTATTTTGTATTGTATATGATGATGGTATATTTTATATGAAATATATATTTTTTTTTCTGTAAGAGTTACAGATAGTGTATTCTTTATATACACTACAGTTTCTAAACAAGATCAAGACATGGTCAAAGCACCCAAAATGCCAGGAAGTGTTTATGTGTTGCGTAAGAAAAGTTTAGTACTTTTAAGGAAGATTTTTGGAATTTACAGAGAGTTGCAATGCCATTATATCATCATATCTTTCAGGTTATTGAAACCCCTTAACAAAGTGTATGTGGTTAACTTAGAACGTGTTACAAATTACTAAAGAACCATCTGAAAAGTTCAAATGTCTCAGAAACAGATTCAACAGAAACATTTAATAACTAAACAAGGATAAAGGATGGATTTATGACTGCTGCTTAGTTTGGGGGCTGTTGGAAGACAATGAAAAAATTCACAAACACTTTCAGAGCGTCTATGAAATGAACACTGTGCCTGCAGAAAGTTGAGTATTTGTTACAGCAACTGATGAGAATTGCCAAAGGTAGAGAGTTTCCAAGAAACAGGATTCTAGTTTTAGGAACAACTTGTTAATGTATTTGTATGTGTTATTTTATTGCAGCATCTGCTTTGGCTGAAACCAAGGTCTCCAGGGCAATTCTGAACTTTCAAGTCATCTATAGAATCAAGTGTTTTCATCTAAATATATTTTTTACTTCAAAAAAAAAGAAAAATATTACATAATTCAAATACAATTATGCTTACTCGTGTTTTCTAATGATATTCATGCAGTTTTCCATGCTGACTAGAGTCTCAGAATATTTTCTGAAAGGTTAGCAATGCCTTTAAAGATTTTTGGCATTTCACAAAACATGAGTGATTTTTTTTCAAAAGAAGGAAGAGTCAAGAAACACTATGAAGACAGTTAAGTGATCTAATTTATAATAAGATCAGATGGCCACCGAAAAGACACTTAGGGTAGTGAGATCTTGCATACATTACCATTTTCTGAGATATTAAGAAATGTATAGAAGTTTTGTTTACCAAATGAATGGTATTACATTGCTTTCCATTGACTTTAGCTGTAAAACGTTTAACGACACTGTTTCAGCTGGTCAGCAAAAGGTTTACTTCACTCCATTTTATTTTACCTTTATTAATGGCCTAAATTAGGGTTGTTAATAAAGGTTAAGAATCCTGTGCCCTGTTCATATATATCTGTAAGTCAGCAAACCTCAGGTGTGTCAACTGTTGCCCTGTTTCATAGGAAGGGGAAGATTGCACAGCGCTCCTGTCCCAAGGGCCCCTGAGTTTGCTGGGTGAGACAGAGATGAGCTCTTCAAGCGTTCCTTGTGCTGGGAAGTATTAGGAAGGGATTATGGGCTTGGGAGAGTTAACATCAGAGGTCAGTGCACTCCACAGTTTTGCTGTCTCTAAGCTCTGAATGGGAGCAGAGCAATAGGCTGGATCTGCTAATCCTTATCCCTTTCTTTCTGCACATCTTCTGTGTGACAAGAAGAGCTCATGGGTCAAATCCTGCCACAGACCAGTCCCTTCTTTCACAGTTGCAAATCAAGACACATTTTGGCAAAGCCAGTGTGGCAGTCAACAGAAAAAAAAAAAAGCCACAGCACAATGAAGGCCATCAAATAGTTAATAAACTATGAAATCATGTGTAGACATGAAAGTGGGAGGAGAACTACTAAAGACTTTATTTACAAAGAAGACATAAAAGATGACCCTCTGTGACCACTAAAGGGATAACTTCATCAGGATATATTTGTGCCAGAACATGAACAGACTCTTGAACGTCAGTCATTTGGAAGTGCTGGAAACTTTACTGTAGTCATTTTCAAAGGTTTTTGCATGAATGAGATTTTGTTTGGTTTTGTTTCGATTTGTTTTTTTGACTATGGTGTTGCTCCCCGATAGCCAGTTTATCAACAGAACTAAGTGAACACTGGTGTCCTTAAACATAGGTTCCCTGATTTGGATCTAATGCCTTTACACACCAGGAAGAAAATGATTGTACGCTTATCAGCCAAGATTCATGGTCCTGCCACCACTGTGGAGTCCAGCCCCAAAAATGTAACTTCAAAATAGTCAGTGTAAATATGAAGGTTTTTTTAGCATTATGTGGCAAGGAGTAAATCATCTTAGTTCTTAAAACAAACAAACAAACCAACCCCCAACAACACAAAAACAAAAATACCCCAAACCAAACAAACAGATGTGTCTTTGCATCAGACAAATTGCTGACTGACTTAAAAGTCATCTACACTAAAAATCAAAGTTCCTGCTTCTCCAGAAGGCAGCACATAGATCGACAGTTGCCGAGGAATCACAACTTCTGCACCCTCTATGTTTTTCTTGATATGTCACGTACTTTATCAGCTATTATATGTGTATATTCTCTGTGTTTTCCAAAGGGCAGAATATCAAAAGGCATATTGGATGTTTTTTTCCAGCGGGCTGGAATATGAAATAGTGAGATACATTTGATGTGGGCAGTTGACACTGAGTTTCTGTGAGAGGTAGCACAGAAAACACGAATCACCACGTGTACTGGTTTTCCCACAATGGCAACGTATGAGTGACCAGCAATAGTCCTGGAAAGATGTTGGGGGTGTATATTGCTGTAGTTGACAGAAAAGAAGCAGAGACCACGTGTTCTGCATAGCTAACGTCAATCCATTTGTTTGGATGTAGGGTTTACTTTATCAGCTAGTTACATGCAATACAATTAATGTATTGAATTAATTATTTTTATTTAATTCTATAAAGCTAATAAAATGAGAAACTTTGCCCTAAAAATGTCAGCCCATGGTGTGCAAAGTCACCTGTGGCCATTAAGAAAGCAGTGGGAGGACATGGAACAGATCCCACAGCTAAGCTTCGGTTTAACACTAAAAACTCTTGCCTACCTATGTGTCTTCTCATCCGTGTTACTTTTCCTTACTTAACATATAGCTAGAGAAAGGTGTCTTTCAAGACATTCATATCATGACATACGGAAAAAAACCCACACTTCTTCATGTCCTTCAAAAACACTTCAGTGCACTAATGATTTGGAGGCTTTTTCAAATAATTGCACTAGGTGGATCAATTTTATTTTTTCCTCTTTACTTTCCAGCCTATTTTAAACATATAAACAGAACTCTCCTCCTGTCCTTTTTATACTAAAAACCATGACCTTTACGTCATGGTGAATTGCAATAGCAACAGGAACTCAAAATAATCCCTGCTTAAACTATTACAGTTTTGAGATGAGTCGAAACTGGACAAACTGTTGAATAGTGACTACTGTGAGCAGCTGACTTTTGCCAAAAGCATATAACCTTCACAGATCCAGAGTGGGAAGTTTACATCATCAAAAACATCCCACAAGCATCGACGGATGAAATTCAAGCAGTGTCCACAGGACTGCTTGTCAGCACAGCACTGTTGACACCTACCACATCAGATCAACCCTAAACAGCTACAGATATACATGCCTGAAGCCTTTTCCACTCCCTCTCTGTAAGCTGAAGGCTAGACTGTATAGCGGGCAAAATACTCCTACACTTGAGGGAAGGAACAAAATAAAGTGTCTGTGGTAGCTCTGTTGGCTTCATTGCTATTGTTGCTATTTGTTTATTATTGTTTGTCAAGATTTATGGCTGTTTAGAACAAAATGAGCACTGGTTTTGAAAGGTTGCTTAACGAAAGGAACAAGTTTCAACTGTATTCCCTGCTTTCGTGCAATCAGAGGTTATGTTTATTTAGAAAGCTAACATTTATACAGATTATGCACTTTCAGTGGTCCCATGCCAAAAAATACATGACTAAAATGGGTCTTTCCATCACTCTTTCAGTTCTGACCTATGATTGTTTTTACAGGAACTGGATCTTTTAAGCAATAGCCTCTGGTAGAGTAAGGGGAAAGTACAGCACCTTATGTAATGATTTGCAAACAGTGGCTTGAGTGAAAGGATATGCAAAATATATTTTAATCACTCAACTGTCCAGACTACTCCAAATACTATTTGATTAGGATAATTGCCAGTGAGGGTGGGAAGGGTCATCAGGCAAAGCTGGATGATAAAGGGAAAGGTCACCAGCTAAAGAAGCCAAATTTTTGCTCAATGCGAGACTCCTGATTGATTAAGCCACCCAACAAACTTTTCAAAGTATTAAAACCCATAAAATAAGAATTATTAGAGATGGCAAATTGAGCTGGAAATTATTCAAGTTGTAAATTTGCTTTTGTTGCATGTGCTCTTCCTTATCCTGCTCTTGAAAATGTTTGAAATATTGCTATTTCATAAGTGAGAATGGTCCTAAGAAAGAAATGTTTGTCTCCCGTTTGCATGCAAACACTTATTTAAAACTATTTTTAAAATCTCACAACAAAAATGGGAGATTTTTATGCTTAGGAGGGTCTACCTGGGTACTGTCTTTCTTTTAACAGATTGTCTTTAGCTGCAAATATCCAGCCTGATACATGCTCTGTTGATCAGTCAGGGAGTGAAATGGTAGAGAGTCAAGTGATTAGAGAGTGCTTGAAAACTCTGATTTTTCTCTGTTAAGTACCTTTCCTAGAAGACAATGGTTTTCCTATGGAACCATGCTACAAAATGAGAATGTATGAAAAAATAGATGTCTTTCTCTTCTCCAATATTTTTCCAGCTGAAAAACAGTGACAAAGCTTAAGGATGTGATTTTTTTTTTATTATTCCACATTCTCACACTTTCTAAATGTTTTCCAATTGGCAAAACAGTCAGTGTTACTTTGTGTTCTTTCCTGCCTGCAAAAGGAAAGTAAGTTTAAAGTACAGGAAAGCCCTGTTCAAAAACAGAGCAAGTATTTCTCTGTTTCAAACAATTTTTGTAGAAGGGAGTGTAGTTTATTTTATTTTTTTTCATAATTATGAAATTAAAAGTTCACTGGCTCAGAAAACATTCTCCTCTGAAACATCTTCCTGAGCCTACCTTCAGTTATTTTTTCATTCACCTTTATGTGGCACTCTCTATTTTAGCCAAGTCTATCTTACAGAGTCACAGTCCCTCAACAGATGTTTTTTCAGTATTTTCCTTTAAATAGTGATCTATATGCTGATTTGCATCAGCAAAGTGTTCATTAAAAAGGATTAAGCACGGTTGAGTGTGGCGGCCCCATGAAAGAAAGCAAGGCTAAACACCATGCACCTTGTGTCCATTGACAGTGACAACCCAAGCGTCATAATTTGGGGGCTTTTTGCCTCCCATCCATAAGGAAACCTAAAACTTTCATAATATAGCACAAATTACCACTTCAGCAGGTGAGTAAATAATCACTGTTGACTTCTTCCCTCCACAACATTTACCCCAGGGTTGTGTGTTGGTGGCATAAAACGTGCTGTAATTGGGCCACAGGAGGCCAGGGGGTATGGTCAGTCATTTGCATCTTTCCCCTGTTCCTTCTCAAAATGAGATTTAGGTTCCTAACTTGCTTTGTCTCATCCCTTTATGAATGGGTGTATATGTTGTGCACCCACAGCTTCTTTCAGTGTAGCAACGCCCTTAGTGTGGAGTTTGGGACCGCTGATGGAGGTAGCCATGCCTCTCCCCTGCTTGGGTAAGTCTTGCAGTGTGGAGAAGCTCCCCCAGAAACAAGCAAGTGGGAGAAAAGCTTGGCCTAGAAATACAGCAGACTACTTTCTCCTCCCTCACTTGCATTTTCGTCAGGGAGGAGGTAGTTGGGCTGATTTCTCTGAATGGATTCTCCCAATTTCGGAGACAGAGGTTAAAGATGCAAAATGAGAGCTGGATTCAGAGCCCAGTGAACGTGTCCTGTGCCTTTACAGAACGCGCACACCTGCTTTAAAGTTAGAAAACGTTGCGACTTAATTGTTGAGCTGGCACATTTCTTTGTGCAGGGTCACTCCTCTCTGCTCTTCCATGTAAGTGGTACAATTAACTGGCATGCTGCTGTAAATGAAGATTTCCATTCAAACAAAGGAGGGTTCTGACTTCCAATATATTTCTGATCACCTTGAATCCTACAAAGTTTACTGAAGTGGTTGTAGGTTTTAGTAGCCTTTCATCCTGTAATTACATGCTGTGTCTCAAGAATTATATTTAAGCTGGAAATGGAAGCTTCTCAAAAGACTTAGTAAATAACTGAAATGTGTAAGGCTTTCTTTATTCAGAAAAATCTGTCTGGAAAGCTCATAAGAAAAGGCTTTCCTGAAAGATTTTCTATACTTCCTACTTGAAGACTGGCTGGAAATCTGAGAAGAGTCTTTCTGTTCCAGCTAAAGTGGGTAAGTGCCAGGGTTTTAGGAGGCTGAGAGAGAGACGAGGGGAGGAAAAGGGAGTTATACTTTTTCTTCAGAAATTCAGGTTTATCTTGAGCTTTCTGAAGAAGACAGGATTCACTTTTGTTTTGTTTGAACAAACTTCTTCACTTTTGTCTAAACCATCTGGCTGAAGTACAGCATGGGCTTAGCTTGCCTGAAAAGCTACATTGAATTAATAGGTCTATTCACAAAGCCTGTTTGTAAATCTCCGCGAGAGCTAATCTGCCCCATGCACCCCTTGCCAGGCACATGGGAACCTCTTCTGCACTGCACAGAAGAGCAGCTCAGTCCACACTACTCAAGATGTGCTTGCACTGGGCTTGATCCAAGTCCAGAGCTGAGCTGTACTTTCAGGATGATCTTTACTGCAGGAATATTGGTCAATATTAAGTTATTTTGATGTGATGTGCTACTTTTTCCAAAAGAACAGAATTCATTTCTCTCTGCTTGTGCTATTTAAGACAACTGCGGTTCAGTTTAAGGTATTAAGACAGTCTTCACAACTGACAACCACTGAACTCCTTGGAAACTATGATCTGAAATTGGCTAGCTCTTGAATGGGTCATCACCTCAAAAATCTTAAGCAGAAACTATTGAGTGAAAAGGGAAGCACCTGGCAAATCCTTTACCATGTTTTCGTCTCTGAAGATGAATACACATGTGTATAGAGATGTGCACAATGTACTTAGGTAGACAGGATACAGAGTAAGACACCGCCAGAAGAGTAAATATGTGGCTACATGTGCAATTTGAGTAATTCAATAAATAGATATATGAGCATGTAATGTTCCAGTCACAAGCAAAACAACAAGACTGTTTCATGGATAATGGTCAAAGTTATTTTAAATGCACAATTTAGGAAGCTAAGAAAGAAACTGGGGACTAAACTGCAGACAATTTCTAAACCATCCATTTCTTCCCAACTAGGCTTTGGAGCTAAATTTTCAATAGCAAGAAATGTAGGTTAACCACATGCTATGCAGATGACCTACTACAACATTTTCCCACAGAGAAGGGTGCTATGAACACACAAGGACATCTCTCAGAAGCTCCAACCCATATCACTTTTGGACTTTGAGACTAGGAAACCAGAGGGAACAATCTCACTCACTCGAAGGTACACAACGGTTCAAATGCCAGTCCTACAGATGACAAACATACCTTCCTCCACCCCTAAAAGTGGCATCAGTAGGAGAGCAGCAAAAAACAATTTATAAGAATAAAGGTACAAGTTGTCAGATTTTAGTTGGGCTCCAATGTGACTGTGGTATAAATCCACACAAAATGACTTCTATCAGCTATTTTCTGCCACCCTTCTCCGAAACAGTGATGGGTGCTGCATTTTTTCAGGTGCCTGGCTTGAAATAAGGCATGGGTTTGTTTTGTTTTGAATCCTCTAAATTCTTCCTCTCTTGAAACCAGTCCCTGCCAAGATGTCTCACATCTGACGGCCACAGCCATGTCTCTTTCAGTAGAGCAGCTCTGTCCTATACCGTGCTACCAAGAATAAACAGTGTATGAGCATAAATGCCAAAAAATTAAAAAATCCCTCCCTTTCATTTTTTTTTTCTTTCCTTGCAAGGCCAAACATGCTGTCTTTGGACAGATTTCAATCCTGCTTTAATTCATTTAAAAAGTGAAACAAAATCACCATTTACATCCTTGACAGCTGGCAGGTTTTATGTGTTCTTACTGCTCCTGCCAAGTCAAAAAAAAACAGTTTTCATTCAGCTCTGTCATGGATCTCTGGAGTGCTGGAAGTGTGAGAGATGTCAAAATGTACTCATAACAATGACATACAGTACCTGAAGGCAGGAATGTATTATGCTAATGTATTGGTGTAAAGGAAGTTCCAATTCTCCATTTTACTTAAAAAAACCCAAACCCAGTCAACAAAACAACAACCACAACAACATTGGAAAACATACCAGTCCCCAAAGAGGAAACATTTTGCTTTCTACAAAGTTATTTGACTTGTTTTAAGACCTTTCTGTTCATCATATTGTATTTCAGCACATACTAGGGGGAAATAAAACAAAAAAGCAAGCAAAGATCTAGTATTTTATTAGCATTTCCTGATTCCTGTTGCTTCTGTGAGATGAGAATGGTCTTGAAGTTCAGGTGGTGGGAGGGGCTGACCAAGTGCTACGGGTAGATGTTGGCACTGCTGAAGACCCAGGCAGGGACATGAAGAAAGGGACTCTTCATCACCACACTCATGCCCTGGCCAGGAATGCTTTGCACTCCAAAATGGTTATGTTTGTAACACGCCAAACAACAGTACAATGAATACAAACACTATGGTGCTCCTAACGCAGTGATAAACAAAGCCTTGCAGCTACTTCAGTGGAAATAAACAACAGAAATGTTCTCCAACTTGCATTTGCTGCAGTTGCCCCATGGCCCTAGTAAGACAACACAGAAAGAAAAACCCAGATAAAGAGCATTCATGTAGCAAAGCTGAGGCATGGTGCAAACTCCCAGTGTTTTATGCCACAGCACACATAGACGACAGCCTAGTTCACATTGTGCAGAATATATAACTTGCACACATACTAGCCAATTGTATGCACCCAAGCTGTATACAGTCAATATATTTCTTTGCCAGAAAGGGGTTGTACTAAAAAACTTGGCAGCTGTTTGAACTCCATGGCATTAGGTAAAGCTATCTAGATTACAGTTCAACAAAATCTTAGTTGCCACTTGAATTCTGATGGGAACAAAGATAAACTAGAAATTGGACTGGTTGATATTGCATTTCCTTGTCTCATCGCCCACCCCAAGGAAATGCAAATGTAATTTAAATCCACCTGAGCAGAAGTTTAAGAGGCAAAACTTTCAATTTCCAGCCTGCACGGCTGTTTACATTGGAGAGAAACACTTCCAAAAAATAGAAGAACCCCATGATATAATTACAACCCATGAGCACACCAGTGCTATCATTTCAAGGAGTGTTTGGGAAGGATTCAATGCAGCTTTTTCAAAGCTGAAGCCTTGCTCAGGAAGGACAGATGCCAGACCATTATTCTTAGCTTTAAGAAAGAAAATAGCTTATGGGCATAAGGTGCTATTTACTGCCTAGAGTACATTTCAAAGAACAGCTATCTTGTCAATCATATATTCTTTGTATTACTTGACTAGGTCATTTTAATTTTGCTGTGGTTAGTTATTTTAAAATCAGTGTTATTCTATGATCAGCTACCCCTTATCTATGGTGGTGAAAATAGCTCGGGGTTTGCGACTTAAAGACCACAAATATGACTAGACTTGGCTCTGAAACTTTGAGACCCATAGGCACAGTCTTTTCTTACAAAATGCAATCATTATGGCATGCATATAGCCCTAAGCTATTTCACTTATTAAGCCAACAACTGCTTAAAATGGCAAGCTGCTCTTGGAAAAATCAACTTGCTACTTTTTGCCTGTACAAGATCCCTTTTGATATACATAAATTTTTAGAAAATCTAAGCCTAGGGCAATTGTCTACCTCTGAGATACAGTTACAACAGGATGATAAGTAGACTCTCAGTTACATTTCTGTGCTCTTATTTACCTGCAGTACTATGAACGCAACAGGCAGAAACTATTTGTTCCTGCAAGAGTTACTTTAAAACCAAAACACACAACAAAAACAATAAAAAAAATAACCCCACAAACAAAAAAACCCCAAACCCAAAAAGCAAAGAAAACCCCAACCAACCAAAAAAACCCACAACCACCACACAAAAAAACCCCACTGGTGCAAATGTGGCCTTGTGTGAATATCCAGCATGAGGGAGATCAAGAAAAACACTAGCCTGAAGGAGCAGGAATAGTGCAGTATATTTTACCAGAACCAGTTCTGGGAAGTTTGAAAACGCAGATGTCTGAGATGTAGACATGTCAAACCTCATCATCTTTTGGTCGCCCCTTTTTAGGAATGAGTGTGGCACCTCAGCTCAGCTCTCAGTTTATCAACAAGCAAATGGAATGGGATAAGCTGGAAAAGCAGGAATTGATTAAATTTATTTCTCCTTTTCCTTTCATTACACTTATGAAAGTTGTATGTAGAAATAGCAGAATATCCTGGCTACGAATACAAAACTCCTCACTCCAATCTGAAGTAACACTATGAATCACTAACGTTAATTCTTAATAAAATCAGACTTTGCCAAGCCAAGGCTCACCAAAGACTTTATGACCACCTTGTTGTGACTGAGCAGGCACTATCTGCTCTCTACGTAAGGAGTCTAGTGAGTTATTCCTCTCCTTTGACAGAGTTGTAAAAGTGTATTTTCAAAGAAGGAAAAATAGATGTGGAAAAATATGATGGTGCTGTGTCATGATGTTGTTCCAGGATGTTGGCTTTGGGACTGAGATCTAACAGAGAAAAGAAACAGGGAGGTTGCATACCTCTTTTGAATGATAATATGTATTCTGATCTCTTACAAGGAAGTTAGCCTTGAAGTAAAACATTTCTTCAGGTTTCTTTTGGTTACTTCTAGATTAAGTGACAGGTTGCAGATTTACGATCACGAAGTCAAATAAAGGCTATACAAACGAGCACACAAAGAGTCTTCATGTAGAGACACAGCTCTGGATGCTGATCATCCAACACAATGTCCACACGTAGCCTCTGTAATGGCTCTGTTTGTAACAGCTCATTATTTCTGAGAAACTGCACTGATAACGGTTGTGCATTTCCCACGCTGAAATTGGCTTTCAGTTCCCTGTCCCTGGGAGGCTGCAGTGCAGGTCCCACCACATGCTAGCTGTCCTCCTTATGGGGAGAAGTGCCTGTCACCGGGCATCATGTGTGATGGGACATGTGCAAAGTGCTGGCAGCGGTGGGGGTTCTGGAAGTCTTCAAGATAAAAGGCACTTCCTCCAAGTCAGATTACTTTTATTACGCAGATGATGTAAAACTGTTTATTTTATTAGGTATCTTTTCAAATCATTTAATTATATTAGCTGTTTTCATAGCTTATATTCTAAAGGCACAATTGTGTGACTGAATGAAAGATTGCCTCCTGCCAATTTCATTGTACAAACAGCCTGGAGCTCTCTAGGCCTTAAACACATATCCAGAAGTGGGCTGAATGTGTGTGGGAAGTGGAGAGAGACTCTGGAAACAAAAGAAGCTCTTATCCAAATTCTCTTTTTAAGATGTCTGTTCACACATTGGCATTTTCTAAACCAGCTAATGATCCTTTGAAGACTGTACACTGCTCAATGCTCATCAAATGATTTCACAGTTGTTGAAAAATCAATAACATTTTGCTTTGGCCATATCAAGGTAAATATCAAAAATCACAAAATCCTGTGATTGCACATCTGGGAAAGTTTAGATTTTCCACAGGAAGACTGGGACTGCCAAAAAGCATATCTCCACTCCAATGAGTGTTGCAGTTGCAAAAATTATTAACCTATGGAACTTAAAGCTGACAGGGTTATAGAAAAAAAAAAGTTATAGATATAGGGAAATTGGTAAATAGAGTTGTTAGCAAGCATGATGGTGTTTTTTTTTTTGCTCTTCCAAAGTTATTCTCCCTTTGGACCTGGGAGTTAAAAATGTAAGGGTACAAGAATTCCAAAATATTTCTAGAAAGGAAAAATACAACCTTTAGAAGATGCAATCCACTGCAGAACACCCCTATGTGTCAAAATGATATTTTTTTCTTTTTGCCCTTCCAAAGAAGAAACCACATAGTTTTCACCAAGGTAAGCATTTTGGTCACAATACAATTGCATTTCTCGAAACTGCATTTTCCAGGTGAAATGTTCTTCTCACTAGAAGTCTGACTGATCCTTTCCCTTTTTTCTTGTCTGCTGGTATATCACACTGACAGGAAAAACATCTTCATCGTACTGAAAAAAACCTGTGACCACCATGTACTCTAGGTCTTACTCAGAAGGCCCTGGAGGGGGTCAAACTGATGAGCTCCAGCTCCGTATTCCCAGGCAGATGTTCTACATCAGGATGCAGGGTGTCACCACAACAGCTGATGACCGTAAAGCACCTGCACGGAAGCTGCTGCGCCTGTCCCAGCGACCGCAGCTGCTAGAACATTGCTGTTTGCTGAGGGACTGTGCTGTTCCTCACCCAGCTGTGCTCTGCTGGACACTTCATGAAAAGGAGGAGGACCGCTGATAGCACGGTGACACTAATGTTGGCCAGCTGACAACTGAAAGTTGTCTCTACTCACACCCTTGATTGGACTCGGTGTCCTTCCTTTGACCCTCAGCTCCTTCCTCTGACTTTGAGTAATGAGTGTAAGCACTCCCAGCTAATTCAATATATCTTTATCTTATTTTTCTTCCAGCACAAAGCATATTCCTTCTTCATTGTTCATACTCATATTTGTCTACCTTCTGAAGAAGTGAACACATCTTGTGGGTAGTTGGTGAGTCTGAGCTCATCCACTGGGAAGGATTCATTAAATACTTGGGCCCTAATTTGTAGAAGTATTATCGTGCTTCATTCAATGCTGCTGTTGTTGCCTTAAATTTGGTAGCTTGTGATAGCACCCTCCTCACAGTTTGTTGAAGGATTTTCTTTCCAGTAACTGAATAAAACACCCCTGATCAAAAGCCTGATCCTACAGCCACAAAGTTTTCTAACATGGCCATAAGGACAAGTTCTAAGGGCTTTTCCTCTTGAATGGCACAAAAGAAAATGAAAAAAACGCACCTTACTGAGCCTACTGAATTTCCCAAGAGAATATGGCTGAGCTTCTCCACAACTAAGTCACTTAAGTACATCATTAGCATATTTTATGTTGGATTAGAGGTACCAGTACTGGCATGGTTGGTAGGCACCTGAACTTGATGTTGAAGCCATCCACGAAGACACATGTGCAAGGCGAGCAGTCCACCAAAGGCCCAGAACAGACCCCAGTTACCCAAACCAAAAGTGTTCAAGAGCACTGCTGAAAGAAAAAGCCTAAGGAACCTTTATCTTGCCACATAAGAAACCCTAATTCCACACAATATTTGGAATGAAAGGGGGATGGCTCCAAGGCACAGCATCAACCAGTGGCAGAATCACTGCTCCTCATGCCATAAAGAGCTGGACTACACAGAGTTGGAGCAAGAAAAAGATGTGTGAAGAGCTCTGAAGCTTTGCATGCAGCCAATGCAATCCGTAATTAGTGAATATTTTTTTTTCTCAAGCTTTTAGTTGTTGCAATAATCAGTTGTATACACTTTTCAATTTCTTGTGTGGCTTTTATGCTTTCCTAAGGTTCCCAGTGCCAGCAGTGGAGGAGTCAAGAATGGCTGCAGAAGATGATCATGGGGGCATGTGCCACAAAGTGCCACATGCTACTACCAATATACAGCAGCAAAATGATTCTCCATGTGTCTGCATTGGAAAAGTCTTAAATCAAAAGCCAGAAACCTCTGTGATAGACCAAAAAACCTTACTTAATAATTGGGAAGGAGAGAAAAAAACAAATTCTCTCCCTGAATGGGTTGGCATACAGCATGTTTCCATCTGAACAACAAAAACAATCAAGAGGAAAAATTGAGAGGTTAAAGACACCAAATCAAAATGCTGATGATTCTAAACTGAGTGTGAAGGGTTTTGTCAAAGTGGGGCCAAAGTTACACTTTACCATGCAAAATCAAATACGGAAAGTACCTGATAAAATTGCATTGTAAGAAACAGAATCTTAATTACAATGATAGCTAATTACGTAACATTTTTTAATGGTGTTGCTCTGAGCATCTCCTCATCCTAAAGACTGCTACTTCTAAAAATCTAAGGCGCAGAATGGGAATATCAGTGGTGGCTAAAAGGGAAGAATTTTTCTCTTCCTCAGTTTCCCACCATGGAAAATGTCTGCTGATGAACACGAAGAGCAAAGCAACGGCTTGCAAAAATGCAAAGTCAAGCTTACCTGCAACCCACCTCTACACCTATCTTGTTTACCCATCAACACCTCAGGAACAATTTCTTCCTCATTCACATTCCTCAAGAGCAGCCTTTATTATATGGTGTACCACATCCTAACATTAATTAGCACTTCACTAGCAGGCTAAGTATCATTTTTCAAAAGGATTTCAATTAAGAAAATAAAACAAATCCCTTTTTAGTTCAAGCAGCATTGCTTCCTTCAAAGTGGTGGTGTCAAATTGTTGCTTTTCTCTCACAGCTTGCTGTAAAGTAGCATCAATGGAAATATTTTCCAATGCACAACCGTTTTCATTTGCCTAGCACCTTTCACATGAATGTTTTAAAACACTTAGAAAAAGTGAAGGGTGAGGAAGGATATTTATTTTCTTTTATTTTCTTCAGTTTATATGGAGAGTTGCAAGCAAGAGGGTGGTAAGTAACTTGCCTCAGGTTACAGAATGACTCACCAGCAGAGTCAATAATAAAGTCCAGTTTTCTGGACTCTGTGATTATTCTGTTCATGAGATAATCCAACAAATGCAATGATTTCACTTCAACTTGAAATTTAGTAATGTGTGTTTCTTTGAAAAAAGTTTTCTATTTGTTTTGGGGAAGCATCCTGCTTTATGCTTGTGTTGACATGGTAAAATGCCAGCCCTTTTAGTATTTGAGACTGATGACAATGACATTCTGAATTTAGAGGCTGTGAATGTCTCTCATACAACCATCACCTTGAAAGCTGTATGGCATACTCAAAAATGTGAAAGTGCTGCAAGGGGCACAGCAGTATTAGTCTGCAACAGCTGGGAAGCTGTAGAGGTCTTAAAGGTAATGAACAGAACATAATCAGTTGAAATACTCTATTTCTTTGGTGATTTGCAATATGAGCCTGTCTTTGTGGAGAACATCCTTAATAGATGGGGCTTAAGGATTAATTTCCCTATTTTTGGAAACAAAATCCGTGAAAAAAAAAAAAAAAAATGACTTGAAGTTTTGTATATAAAAACAACTTAGATTTGTAATTAAAATACCATGGTTGGAAAGCATTGACAAAACATCAAAATATATGACTGGCAATTATAGCTTTCTCTGGGGCCGTCTGAGATCCTCATGGTGCCATGCCCTCTAGGCAGGATTTTCCAGCTAGGTGGGCTCTTCTATGGACAGCAAAGTCTTTCCCTCACCGTGGCTATTGGTGGGCTCAGGAAGGAGCATGGGGGTCTGAGACAGCCACCTCTGAACTCCCACAAAGCCGACCGCAAAGTGACTTCAGACTCCCTAGTGCTTTTTGATTTTGTTGGGTGGCCTTTTGGTTGATGTTATACCCCGAGGTGGGAGGGAAGGCAAGCTTAGAAAAACAGTGTTGCCTCTTGAAGATAAATTTCTGGTTTGGGCAAAACTGTTTTTCTAAAGAAAAGCAAAAAAAAAAGAAGCCTTCTCCTCTTTCCTACCCAGTATCCACATAGGGTGAGCCCCTTCTTCCCAGGGGAACTAACAAGTCAACAGCCTCAATGACTCATCCTTGCAAACCAGCTAAATACTTAAAAACAGACTTCCAAAATCACCCTAAATAACCTCAGACCGCCACGAAGGGAAAACTTCTTTGTTACGTTCCATTCAGCTCTGTTTTGGGTGAAAGTCACCTGGCAAGCGGCACTGCAGAGCCTGGCAGTGCCTTTCCAATGCTTCCTGACACCCACCACATCTGCGGTTTGCAATGAAGTTTTAGGGCTTTCACATAGAAATGGGTGTCAATGACAAGCACTGTCCCCTTCCCATTAAATACTCCTGTGCTGCAAGAAACTGTAAGTCTCAGTGTTTTTCTAGCACCTGGGAAGAAGTATGATGATACATCTCTCTTGAACGTCACTCTGGTCTCCCAGGTGGACCTCATGCTGCCCACCTTGGAAATTGTCCTGACTTTTTGGGTTCCAGACTTGAATGGCTCAGCTGGGGTTTAATCAACCCTGTCATACAAATCTCTCATCCGTGTTTCTATACCAAGGTTTTAAGAGCTATAAAGGAGGCATCTCCCCTGCAGGCATTACACCCCTGAATAGGGCAGAGTTTAGCACAGGTCAAAAGAAAACTGCTGATCTGAAAATAATGGTGCATGCCAGAAAGACGCCAGCATCCCGTCCAGCCCCCCAGCTGCATGTCCCCTCCAGCCAGCATCACAAAAGGAAACACAACCAAAGATTAGCTATGAAAGTATTATTATAGCTCCTTGGAAGTATTATTATTATTTTGATTATTATTATAATTGTACTCAGGCCACTAATGACTGCAGTTTTGCATCAGACAGGTGAAGCAGCAGTTTCAGAGATACTCTTGGGAAGAGCAGGTCCATGATGCCTCAAACCACTCACTGTTTCACTGTTTTCCAAACAATCTTGCTGTAATGTAACCTCTGATAATGCATTCTAAGAATATTTGTCATCAAGTGTCAAAAACAAGTCATGTTTGCAAAAACCCTAAAACTGACACCATCTTACGCATGATGTTTAGAATCATAGAACTGTAGAACCATTTAGGCTGGAAAAGACCCTTAAAATCATCCAGTCCAACCATCAACCTAACACTGCCAAGTACACCACTCAACCATGCCCCTAAGTGCCACATCTACATGTCTTTTAAACACCTCCAGGGATGGTGACTCAACCACTTCCCTGGGCATCCTGTTCCAATGCCTGACAACCCTTTCTGTGAAGAAATTTTTCCTAATATCCAATCTGAACCTTCCCTGGCACAATTTGAGGCCATTTCCTCTTGTCCTTTCACTTGCTACTTGGGAGAAGAGACCAACACCCTCCATGCTACAACCTCCTTTCAGGTAGTTGTAGACAGAGATAAGGTCTCCCCTCAGCCTCCTTTTCTCCAGGCTCAACAGCCCCAGTTCCCTCAGCCACTGCTCATCAGACTTGTGTTCCAGGCCCCTCGCCAGCTTCGTTGCTCCTCTGCACTCTCTTCAGCACCTCAGTGTCTTTTTTGTAGGGAGGGGCCCAAAACTGAACACAGGATTCAACAGGCGGCCTCACCAGTGCTGAGTACAGTTTAGATTTTGGACAGCCAACTGGAGATTGTCCCAGATTAGTTTCATTGTATATTCCCTTCTAAACAGGAAATACAACAAAAAAGCTTCCCTTTAGTTTGTTTCATTATATCACTGAAGCTATAAAATTTTATCAGAGAGGCATGCATTATATTTTGGGGTGCACAACATGACGGCATTGTGTCCCAGAATGGCGGAAGAAGCTTTTCAGCAGGCTTCTATTGGCTATAAATACTCTCCATCAGCCCTCTACTAATGCCTTGGTAATGCCTCACTTCCAGACAAATGGTAAATATGGCCACTGAGTGCAATTCTAACTTCAACAGAAGTCGTTTCACACATATATTGCCTTTTAAAACCAGCTAGGAAGATCCAGTGATAATATATTTAATGAAAACTTCCCTGAATGAGGGTCAAAACACCAGACACAGTTGCACAGGGCTAAGGAAACTAACACTACCATCCTCCTCCATCAGCTGCCTGCTCCAAAGCTCACATGAAATGGAGAAGGGTCAGGAATGGAAAAACACTGGGTGCTGTTTTGCTTTTACTCATCTGTTTTTGGCCAGGTGTCTGGTGGGTCTAAAATGTCAGGTAGAGGAAATCAGAAGAGGCAGTGAAGTAACTCATTGCCCAAAAGTCCAAATCGAAGATAGGACCCCCCAGGCCAGCAGGCACTGGAAACAGTCCTATTCACCCCTAATCCCACCCCATGAGTTTCTGATTGCAAAGTCATTAATCGCAACTCTACACACAGTGTGGCTGTCACTGACTTGTATCAGTAGCAAAGGTTTCTGAGTTCAAAGCTGTTGGTGAGCACAGGTGCCGCTGCTTTCCAAAAATGTAATTCTGCTTTTTATTAAAAAAAGACAGCTTTTTCCTACACAAACACTTTCCTTGAGGTATGGTGCTTTCTTCCCACAGACAGTGTAAAGGCTGTCTTGCACCCCTGCCCATCCTTCCTTTCAAAAACTGTTTCTAACAAAACAAAAACAAAAGAGACAAACAAAACAAAACAAACAAAAGAGACAGAGAAGACCTTCCGTTGCCTGCCTGATATGCACCTTCTAAGTACAACTTGTCTGTTAGCAAGGAAAAGCGTACACTGCTATGGGCAAAGGTGATATTAGCTTAAAGCAGGCCAGCACGAGACTAGCTATTACCCAGAAAGCATTCAGTCATTTGGTGCATTACATTTTAAACTCTCCTATCCTGGTCTCTCTCTTTATACAAACACAAATCTTAGACCTATAAATACATTTCAAGTCTGCTAGCACTGATCTATCTGCACTGTAGTGTGTGAACTTCTACCCATCAGCCATAGACAACTAACTGAGGATAGCTGGAATGGAAGACCTCCATATAATCTGGTGTTATTAAAAATACTTGTCAAATGGCACAATCATCACTTTACAGTAACACTTGGAAAGCTCTCAAGATCTGTGGAAAGGGATCAAGAAATAAAAAGATACAGGTGAGAAAATATCCCACAGTACGTAAGCATCCATCCGGGAGGCTTAATCCTTTAACTCCTGTAAGTAAGAATGAAAGTAACTTCTTCACACAAGGAGGAAACCTTATTTTTGTTAAATAGAAGGAATATCACAAAGCATCCCTTGCCTGGGTTTGAATTTTTCACCCTTTGTGTTTCATCAGAACATGCTGCATGCAGATTTGTTGCCAGACTTGGTAAAATAAACATAGCTATGAGGATGATCACTGGTTTTCATGTGTATTCTAAAGCAACACAACTAGGAAAACTTAGGCAAACGTACCTAACACTCTTTCAGAAAGGCTTGGCATGTATCTACCCACAATTCATAGAATCATGGAATGGTTTGGGTTGGAAAGGAACTTGAAGATCATCTAGTTCCAACTGCCCCTACCATGGGCAAGGACACCTTCCACTAGACCAGGTTGCTCGAAGCCCCATCCAGCCTGGCCTTGAACACTTCCAGAGATGGGACCATCCACAGCTTCTCTGGGCAGCCTGTCCCAGTGCCTTGCCACTCTCATGGTGAAGAATTTCTTCATTACATCTAATCTAAATCTACTCTCTTTTGGTGTAAAAACAATCACAAGGGCATGGTACTTCCATGTGTGACCAGAGTAGAGTCAGAAAAGTTAGCATTAAAAAAAAAAAAAAAAAAAAATCACATCTATAAATACCATTTCCAAGGATATTCATAACCATAGTTTAATTCCTATGGGTAAAAATAAACTTGAATGAGTCTTTTGGTCCTGTTGGCATTTTAAAGTCATTGTAGCTTTGAAAAAGTGACTGAAGAGTCATCACCTAAAAAATTAATACATCTATTTCTAATGCAAAATCCTCATTATTGTCAATGTGAGCATCAGAACACGTGCTGCTTTCTCAGATCCCAGAGGAGCCTGCCAGGATGGCTATAAAAACAGATTTTTGCTAGCGAAGTCGTGTTTAGTGATTACAGGTACAGAAGCTTGGGACATTCACTGCTTTTCCTTACTCCTCCATCCTGCTAAGGAAAAACAGGCTTTAACCATCCTGAGAAGGTTCCTCCAGACTGAACACGAGGATGCACAGCAGGGCAGTCATGACCACAGTGAAAGATCTGTA
Organism: Columba livia; assembly: GCF_036013475.1. Taxonomy (NCBI): domain Eukaryota; kingdom Metazoa; phylum Chordata; class Aves; order Columbiformes; family Columbidae; genus Columba; species Columba livia. Next base: position 65,592,754 of record NC_088605.1, on the reverse strand, counting down.
TTTCACTGTCAAATATGCTTCCTGCAGTACCACTTGCTTTTTGAATATATTTGAAACATACGCACTAGAATGGTGTGTCCCTGTTTGTTTTTGCACTGATAATTGCCAGAGATGAGGTTACAAACACATCAAGAGTAAAGCGCGGCTGCTTACAAGTGAATGTGGACTTTCTAAACACCTTGTCCTATTCCTAGGTTGCATTGTCTTTCCCCCAGCATGATACTCTTCCCTCCACAAAGTGCTGGGTTCTCTCGATAGGTTGAAAGAAGGGGATGATTTGTACATATTCAGGTACCCAGCAGCCACTTGCTCTGCCCAGTCACCGTGGAGGGTTTCAATGCACGGAGTCTGCATGGCTCAGTGGGTACAATACCACTTTTTTGGTGTCAAACCTGGCTAAAGCTGTTCCTAGTTATTCCTGGATTCCTGCATTTATTTCCTTTTAAAGCCACCAACCTCAAGAAGAAGAAAATATCTAACCTTTTCTTGCTATTTGATGTATCTTTAACTTGCCATTACATTAGGAAAGAGATCAGTCTACTTATGTCAAGTTAACCTGTTGAACATCAGTATTAAACAAGGTAGTAACTCCCATCAAACCTAACACGTTAGTAAGGATACAACTATGTATACTCCCAGTCTATGCCATTTCTAGTTAATTAGAGCACAAGCCTTAGCAGAAAGTGACACTTCATGCACTACAGCCATCTCACTAAATCCATGGCTCCTTTGAAACATCCAGTTTAACTTAAAGTTGTGGAGCCACACCACAGACAGTTGATGAAAAAAAAGTGTAAATGACAGTCCTACAACAGTTATATTTTTCTGAACATTTCCACTTATTGACATTACCTGTAATTCCTTGATTTTTACAACCCTGATAGCTCTTCCCTCCAGCCAGTTTTGTTTTGTTCTGCCCTTTATGATTCTGAAAGAGCTTTATTCACTGTTACCATTTCCTTTATAACACCAGTTAGTCAGCCAGTTCGCCCCCACTCCCCAGTTTGTGGGGTTTTCATGCGAGCATGAGAAAGCAGGCATGAAGAAACCTAGGAAAATATGAATGCAAAACCCATTAAAAAAAAAATAAAATACAGGCATTGCCAAGGCCATGTGCAGGCTCTGAAACCGTATATAACTTAGTTCCAAGTTATCTTTGCACAAACTTGTGGTTAATATTGTTACTGTTGTGTTGGCAGGCACATTATGCTCTGAACTCTGGGCCTTTTTTTTAAGGCACATTCTAAAAGATTCGAGTTCCACCTACCAAAATTATTCAGAAGAAAATGTCTAGCTGTGAAATTTCACCAAGAACCAGAGAGCTGCTTATTACTAACACAAAGAATACATATATTCTAAATCAGACCTCAAGTTCTTTCAGCAGAATAAAAGGAACTGCATTATTCACCATAGTTACTAGCACACAGTTACCCTCACTGTGTCGTCATTAAGCTGCAGAAGCGGTCGATGATTTTCAGGTTTTGCACTTTCCTTCTCCCTTTGTGTGTTACTTTTTCTAACCACAGCTTGCTGCTCACCCCTCTCCTCTGGCTGACCTTCCTCACAGGGTACATGCAGATGCCTTCCTATTTCCTACCAGCCCTTTCTCCCTCATCTTTATACTTCACATCCCCTGAAGAAATCCTATCTGAAACCACCGGGATAAGGACCATGCCAGCCAGTGAGCTGAGCTCTAGGACAGGCTCCAGTGCCTTTTTTGAACTGGCGGGGCGTATTTGTGCATAGCCCCCCCCACAAGCAGCTGCAGCAATGGTCCACAGCCATTGTGTGTCCCCTCCTCCCTTTCGCTTCAGCTGCTGGAGCTGTTATCCCTCCTTTCTTTTCATCCCCTGGGCTTTCAGGGCCGCAGCTGTTTAATCAGGTCATGGTCCCATTCTCTCCCCCAGGGCTGCCTCTGCAGAGCCAGAACTCCTGTGATAAATTGCTGCTAGAGAGACAAAATTTTCCTTTTCCTTTCTTTTCCAAAAATGTGGAATTCTCCCCTGTTAATCTTAGGACACAGTGGCCACCAAAGCTGTGTGGTGGCTGCTGGATGGCTTGCAAAGCACACACTAGCTAAAATCAACATACCTCCTACTCCTTTACCATTTATTTCCCTGTCCCATTGACCCTTGCAGGCATTCAGAAGGAAGAGCATACGAGCAGTGCTGTGGGGTGCTGGTCGCGTTATTGCTCCTTCAGTTGTGTAGTGAATTATAAAAGCAGATCTTTGATTTAGTGTGAGGTACCAGAAAACTTTTGGATGGCCACTGCTGTATGATCTCATGCAGACAAACCACCTGTTAGTGGTCTGTAGCAGCCATAAATTGGTCCTGGGGATGCTTAGACAGAGAACTGTCTTCTCTGTTGTCCCAGAAGAGCTGAATTATCTGTATAAAATATCTATTTACTCCACACAAGTTCCCATTAAAATAATAGCTTAGTAGTATTTTCCATTTGTAATTTCTGAGTTTTCCATGCTTTTGTGTGCGTTCAGTTGTATGTACCTACATATGTACATACTGCAGTCTATGGAAAAAATGCAACTGTTAAGATAGAAAATGGTAGAATGAATTCTTATTTAAAAAAAAAAACAAAACCAACCATCAGCATCAGGAATAGATAGCAATAAAGTTTTAGTGTCAGTTGTATATTTGTTTAGGATTCCAGTTCAATTTTTTTTTTTTTTTTTTTTTTTAACATGGATAACGTAAATTTTGAAATCTCCTAACTTGCAGAGTTTTGATTTTGATACAACTTTAACAAAGTTATTAACAAATTATATAGTGGATCAACAATTGTAATTTTTTTTAAGTTTGCCATAGTATTTTCTGCTTTATTTTTAATTCTTTATGGATGATTTTCATAAAATAATTAATAATCAGTTAATTTTTTTTCACCTTTCTTTCCCCTTTTTTAGCTTTTTTTTTTTGCCATCACCTGTAACATAAAAGCTAGTAGGCTTGTACCATTCTCTTTCCTTTTTCTCACTCTCAGTACTTTCTCTCTATTTCTGCAGGTATTCAAAAGCCATTGGGTGGCAAGAAATAGAATTTTTCAGAAGTTGCAGAGTGGCCCAAGGCAAAAGCAGAACCCCACTCTGCCCGGCATTTTTCAATTCAAAGTGATAAGGAGAAAAGGAAATTGTAGAGAAGTAATAATGGTAAAGCTGCTGCTGCTAAAGTAATTCCATTTTGAATATTGCCAAATAGAAATAACTGCAATTGTTCAAAGTGTTTCTCAGGAACACATTCATCTTCTTTTGTCAAACTTTAATACATGTATGAAGAAGAAAACTCTGGCTTTTGCAAAACAAGTGAGTTTCACTGGAAACGTTAAGCAATCTTGACGATAACACTGTAGAGTACCTTTATAAAAATGCAGGCCAAGAGACATGCCAGCCAGAAATGGGAACTCAAAGCACCTCTCAGCTTCCAGAAAGATCTGGTACACTTGGAGTGTATCTGTGCCACATTAAAAATACACTCGACCCCTTTACTATCCACATGAAGCAGATGACCTGGTGGAAATACGGCCAACTAGGCTGAAGGTGAGCCAGGCAGGGTTTGGATCAGCATGGCTGCCCTGCTTCAGGGCTGTCCCCACCCCAGCAAGCCCTGCTGGTGTCTCCTATCACCTTCTCTCGCTTCAGACCCCAAAGTATTGTTCACCACACAAGCACAGTCACTAGTAAGTTTCTGCCTTGCCAGAAGTTGGTGGGTCACACCATGGCATGGGCACATGTCCATCAGGCAGGTATGCCCTGCCTAGGAGGCCATCGGCTTCATCTGCAGACCCAGTCACCACATGTGTCATTTGGTCTGGACAGGGGGTGAGGGCAGATTTTGGAAGCAGATGTGTGAACACATCAGTTAGAGCGATTGTCATATCCCAAAAGACAGGCTGCCATTTGCAAGCCCATTGTCACAACATGGCAGAATAGGGAGATGGTGCGTGTATGCGTGACAGCGAGAGAAATGGAGAGAGAGAAACAGGCTTTCTGGACTTTTAAAACATCTCCATTGTAGCATTAAAAAGCAGGAGCCTTTTATTGCCCTTCCCCTCAAATCTGGCAGAAAACTTCTTCCTCAGACATGGGTCTTGTGCCAGTTTTGAGATAGATATTACATTTAGTGTTGGTTTTGGATGTGAAGCCAATATTGGCCTAATCATGGAAACTGAGTTGCAGCTTTAAATTTGGAGAGGCTACCCACTCTTCTGAATGCTTTTAAACCCTTTCAGCCCTCTGGATGTAAAATGCTTATGCCTGTTTTACCATTAGTCACTTGGAGTAAGAACACTGGCTCCAAAGGACCAGCTAAATCCTACTAGATACAAAGCGTCTTCTTGAACATTCTTTACGTTTCATTAAGTACCTAAAGAAAAGGTATTTATTCAAATGAGTCATGTGCCAAGTGCCATTTTTTTCCATTCCAAACAAAGATGTGAGGTTTACATATGCAAAACACATAGCTGTGTGTGCCACACTTTTCCCAATGCATTTTGGGGCAAAATAATGTGCCAGATTCCAAGACTACAAATTGTTCAACAGAAAATCCAGCTATCATTAATGTAGGTACCCATCCTCCAGTGGAAACAGTCTCCATCAACAGCAGACAATTGTGGCTTTTCATATAATTCAGTGGCAGGTAATACAAAGCAGTACTTTCACAACTGGAGCATAGGTGAAAATTGACACAGTTTGGGAATGTGAAAAGTAACAGGCCTGTTGGGGTGAAGTTCTGACTGGCTTTAACTGGAAAGCTTGTTTTCTCTTGAGCACACATCGTTGCCAGCTTCAAATGGCACTTACTATTTTTGGTCAAGTTGTTGCAAGCCCTCACATGTGCTTCATCCAGCATGAGTTCAATAGTATATGATAATCATTTGGTATTAAATGCTGGCAACAGACCTAGAAGGTTTCCTTCATGCATCTTCCTACCACTGCCAAGGCAATCAAATTAATTCTGTTAATAGCCTGCCAAGTCAACTAGCCCACTACACTGTCCCGTCTTAAAAATGAAATCGAGACATTCATATCAAACCATGCCATTTCCCCACTGAGTGTGATGGTTGGAGCCCTGCCAGCAGGAATGACTGCTATCAACATACGATGCCATGTGATGGCTCTAATGAGCTGACATTTCCTGTTGCTAAATTGCCATGTCTGAAAGCCAAACCAAATAGTGTTCAACCTCTCTAGAAACCAGACGATGCTTTCTGACTTTTCCTTCTGCCTTCTGTTTCCTCCTGTTCGAGGTTTCTCCATCCAAAACTGCCTAGATAAAGAGGTCTGAAGTCAAAAACTGCTCCTACACCATATGGGATATGTCAGACTGCTCTACAAAATGAAGCTGCCTCATGTTGCTTCCCCTGGCATTGTACTCTGCTCTACAAACTAAACCATTCCCATGTTAATCCAAATGGAGGGCTCTTGTGAGTGAGCACCACAGGCACAGGTTGCCGACACTGGCCTCGTCCTACTGGTTTGCCCTGTGTTCACACCTGAGCTTGGTTTTATTCCATACGTTTCACTATCTTCTGGCTGCTTATTTCAGTGACAAACAACAACAGTGACAGAAGGGGTGTTTCAAATACCCTTTTTAGGATTTCCAGGGAACTGGTGCAAAGCACTCAAGTTGCTGTCACTATTACATCTTTTGAGTTTCTCATAATCACCATTTGGTACAGTGAAATGTTAGTACTTCTCTTTAGAATAATTAATGATAAGTTTTACAGCTTTAGTTTTTCACCTAAAAGAATAGTCTTTGGGGGCTCAAATCAGTAGTGCATGTTAAAACTAATGTTGTCTTAAGCCCAGCAGTGCTCACTGATTTAGACACATCTTCTGAAGCAAGGTTACAGCAGGTACATCCAAGGAATATTAATGGGAAGAAAAATTGCAGGCTCAATCTTTCCATGTCAATTCAGAGCTAAAAATAACAGCTAGTAATCTTCTGTGATCCTTAACACATGCTCCTCAGCATAGTTAGTGAGATACCAGACAAATACAGCTGAACAAGCAATAAAGAAATGTTTTGCAATAAAGAGGAAAGAAAATAAGAAGAATGGATGAAAGATGGGTCTTTTCACCCTTATACAGAAGATCACTAGGTACAAGGAAGTGTAAATTTTCTATGTTCTTATCTGCTAGGCTAGGATAGAGTCAGAGAGGAGATTTTACCTGCCTGCACTAAGCTGCTCTATTAAGATTATGAAGTAAATAAGGGCCTACTTAGCTGGCAGCATACTTTTCTTCATGGCCTTTAATTTTGCTCTCCAAACGGTATATGAATTTCATGTACCTCAAGCTGTACTTGCAGACTTTTCCATAAGCCACTGCACTGGTAGTCTTGGCTATCCTCCATCAACTTAAGTATTAAGTCTCAGAAGTCTGTTACACATTTTATAGACTCAAGAGAAGCTCATTTTGCAAGTGTGGAGGCTACTTGCAAGGGGCTGATGCTCATCTGTTCAGTTTGGTTTGCTTTTTGGTAGTGACACATTTCATGTTAGTGACACTTATAAAGAATTAAAAATTATTGCACCTATTTCTTTAGATTAGGTTGAATTCAAGGAACGAAGTTTATCTACTACAGGAAAGTGTCTACTCCACCAGCAATGTGTCCAATATAGTGGTGACACTGAAAAAAACCTTGCCTGTAACAATCAACAATACTGGTAGGAAATAAGCGGGTCTTTAGAATTTCCAATATTCTATACTGTGGCTTGAAGTCTCCACTTTAGGGATGCATTAGGTGACAAGAAAAGACCATCAAAAACATGAACACTAGGAATGAGAACTCTTCAGATTTTGGTAATTTAAGAGGTTTTCAACACAGGTCTTTTTGCCAGATGGAAAATAAGATGGTAATACCCCAAAGATATCTCAGACTTTTGCCTAAGACACGTCCCCTAAGATAACCTATTGTTTTACTACCAAATCTGGGATACAGAAATCAGAGCATTGTAGTTCAATATAATCACTATGGAAAGCACATATTCCTTACAATTTTGAAAACATCCACTTCGTCCTTTCCCACATTAATATGTCAACATTTTCCAGGAAGGCTTAAATCATAGGGAAAATTAATGGAGAAAATAGGTACTGACATGGATGAAAATAATCTTTTTTTCAGAGCACCAAGAAAAGCTACTGATGTCACATACTGCTCTCCTCTCTACCTCAACCACTTCCCTTTGCTGGGGATTTCCATCACCAAGACACTGCAATCTAAGTTACAAGTCTACATGGTTGCACAGAACCAAACCAGCCTTCTGCCTTCATGTTTAATTAAGTTTGAACTTCTGAAATTACTAATTAGGAAAAACTGATGCTTATCCTAGGTACTGACCTATTTTCTGTAACCTGGTCAAAGGCCCATTGTATACAAAATAGATGTAACATGCTGTGTGGTTTAAATAGAACTAGACCTTGTGTCAGGTGATCAGAAGGTCAATAATATTCATATACAACCATCCCTCCTTCAGGCTTTCATTTAAAAAGCTTTATGTAGCAACAAAAGACAGCAGAAATATGACAGTACACAATGCAAATAAGAATGTAGGGTTGGGTAAATTGGGTCATGTAGAATAAAAACTGCCGCAAATCTCAACAAGGGACTGAAAATCAGTTCAAAGTAGTTTGCTCAACTTAGCTAGTCCTAAGAAGAGGTTTGTATCCTGTCAGAATAAATGTCTACATAAAATCTCTAACACTCTGCTTTTTGAATAGTTTGGAAATAACAACATTACATATGATATTAACTTGACTGTTAGTATTTCTGCCTCAAAAGCCAAGCAAGAAAGGTCTTCAAACTTATGTGAAAAATTAGTAAGCACTAATTGAACTTGTCAAATTATTTTGTGTTTAGTTCATGCTCCAGGTGGAAGTTGGCTAGAGTGCCACTGTGGGCACTTGAACAGAGCCATCTCAAAGTAGTATGTGACACAGATGGTACCTGGCATTTCGAAAAATGTGGTTGTTCTCTTGGATGCCAATATATGATTTCAGATCCTAAAAGCAGGTATCCAATTGAAAATTACCTAAGAATATTAGATTCATAAGTTTAAAGATACACAAACAAGCAAATTAACCTGCTAACCTCTCCTGCATATCAAGAGCAAATCTCATCCCAATCAGGAACATGTGATGTATGTTACTTTCTGTTAACACTGTTTTCTGATGCAATAGCTAGATTCATATTAATTGTGTATAATTACAAGAGGTGATCTTTCAAATTACTGTTTCTCAGAGAAGTCCCAGAAAAGAAAACAGGACCTTGTGTTAAATAAATGCCCACAGGAGCAGTTCTGCTCTCTTTCAAACACCAGGGAAATGCACAAGAAAAAATTCAAGTGATTTTTGATTCCTATTTGCACAATATTCGCTTTTGTAACAGGCACACACAGGCATCCTGATCTGTTGCTGGAATGGCAAGCACGCTGAAAAGAGCATGAAAAGGAAGGTTGCATCCTGAGATGACAATGTATGTTAATTGATTAAGGGAATGTTATGTCATTTCTGAATAGGCTTAGTGTCAAACTCATGCTTCCCTAAGATTCTGGCAGCATTAACATAATGTTGTTGATATTATAACTCAAGGTCTTGCTATCTTTGACAGCTCTGCAAGGGTATTTTGGAAGGATTTAGCGTTTTTGAGTAGCTTATTTTGCTAACCCATAAAGAAACACTTTCCTTCAACACAAGCACGAGTAGTAATTTTCTATAATTAATAAGGCCAAGGTAAAGAAAATCCAACAGCATATTTTTAAATATTTTATCTTTATGCAAGCCTGGGTTATGTGGAACACAGAGCTGTATACATACTTTTACAGAGCAGCTAACAACATCTGACAAAAATCTCAAGAACTACCTAACTGCCCATCAGATAAAAAGCCACATCTCGAGTAGAGGAGAAAGGGCAAAACTCACAACTTCTGTGTATTTCCCTCAGTACAACAGTATAATGTGAAACAACCACTTTTTCTTCTAAGTGTGCATGGAAGACCTATGACTAGAACTGGTCCATACGAAGGGCCTGTTTATCCTGCAGGTTTCCTAAATTATGGGGTGAGTGCAGGAAAAATTGAGTGAGCGAGCTGTCAGGGTGAAAGTATTCAGAATTTTTGCAACACTCCTGGTAAGGTTTTAGATGCACCTGTTGCCTGGTGGACTTCTGATAATGTACTGCAGTGTCTTTCTCTCTATTACAAAAAATCCCATGTAACCCATGTTGAGAAGTCAGGTTATTATTATTTTAACATATAAAAGAGTTTCAAAAATGCCTTAGTGTTTCACACAAACTCTCTCACATGAGATGAGGAGCAATAGCAAGCTAAAGACTCCTATTAAATACACTACTGCAGAACAGAATTAATATCTAACATTTCTGGCTCATCTACATGAACAATCCAGGGGAAGAAAGAGTAAGAAGCAGAAATAAATAAAAATAACCATCATCATCTTCCTCCTTGTGAGTCCTTGTTTCATTAGTCACTGCGTTTTTTGGCTGTTATTTTTTCATCTTGTTTAGATTAACGGTCATGGTGATGCCCTGCTGTCATCACAGTATTGTGCGTATGTGTCCCAGCAACTCATAGATCAATATACACAGGAAATTCATTAAAAATACAGTCATTTACTATTTGGATTTCTTCAGAACTGACAATCATTTCAATAAGAACCTTTAAACGCTTTCTACTTGGCAACCAAAGCCGTTTTTTCAGTGGGTTGGCAGAAACATTTTTGTGCTCCTTTCACTGGGGCTAAGAGTGGTTTCAGATGTTATCTTCTTCATATCCTGCCCTGCACTGTCCCAGTAGATCTGGGATCCATTTGGAGCCCTGCACTTAGTCATCATGTTAGTCATAGACGATGAAAACATTCTGTTCCTGTTTGCTGGCCAAATGCTAAATCCCTGCCCTGGAGACTATGCAATAAATACAACACTATTGTGCACCGAGAAAGCCTGGCTTGGCTGGGTAATGCAGGAAGTGCATTGTGTGATTAATAAACACATATTAAATGCTTTTTAATGGTAAATGTCTGAAGCTGTAAAATCTATATGATACCCGCCCACCCCTCCTGGTTTTCAAGCATGACCTTCAGGGGTATTAGAAGAGAGAACTGAGACACACTGAACTAAATTCCACCTCAAACTAGCACTGAGGAGCGGTGCATGTACCATTCCTCAGTCAGCTGCACTGACACTTATTTTTACCAGGCAAGTGCAAAAAAAGTATTCCAAATGCCATCACAAAATAGACTATTTTAATCATTGTGTTTTACAGAAAAAGGCTGTAAGCAGACATAGTCAAAATGCAGTCTCCATAGCTTTGAGCAATCATAAACACTACATGTATTTCTGACTTCCAGGATTTTCTGTAGCCTTTGACAAATATCTTCACTCGTTGTTTGAAAATAAAGTATAAGCACTGTGGTAAGACCTGAGAAAAACAATCAAATTAAATGCCATCCATATAAACCCAAGAAAAACCTGAAAAGTGAACAATGCCCCCACCAGAGAATTGTTACGCTACTTCACTGTTATAATTATTATAATTTTATAATATATTCCTTAGCAACAGCCTGTGGTTTATCTAAGCTACATAAATTTTGAAGAAGTTGGCATTGCAATGATTCAGTGGACAATATAGTTGGGTTCTTGTTAAACTACAAGTAAAATGTAATCCCATTTTATAAATGACACCTGATTAAGCTTCCTCAGTGTGTCATATGTCAGAGGACAACCACCCTGATACAAAAGCTGAATTGACTGAGAAAAATGACTGGAGAGGACCAAAATAACAGCCATAATAATTCACTCTTCTATTTCAGTTAGAAAAGGAAGTGACTATTTCTGTCTTGCACAGACTTTAAGGAAGTGACTTTCCCAAGGTAAGCCAACAGTACATGGACCACAGTCCAAATTGCCAGGTTCCTACACAATGTTCTTCCCATTGGGTTACAGAGGAGACGCTTCATTTCAACACTGTCATTTATGTCCAGCAATGAACGCACACTGTACTTTCTCACTTTAATGAAATATATTTTCTGTTTGCATGTTTTAACTCTGGAGCATCTTGTTCTGCTCCCATCATCACCTACACATTAGGGAACAGATAGTTCAGTATGTGTTATTGTTCATTTCCTCTCTCTTTGCACCCATAGTTTGCAACAACACTGGAATGAACACTCCCTAAGCATTCACAAAACAATTTATTTCACTGCTGAAGTTATTCCAATAACAGCACCAACCCTATTGCTATGTTCTCGGTGGGGTTCCCCAAGTCTCTGGCAGCTGGAATGTGGTACATTTGTGTTATTCTACAACTTTTGCAGCTGTGAACTGTGCTTGTGTCTGTCCCTGGTATGAAACCTCCTCTACCTCAACCACAAGTCTATTCCCCTAAGTTTCTAGGGCCATTCTGCCACTAAACTGTTATGGTTGGGTTTTTTTACGAGGCCTAGCTAGGAAGGTGTCTTTGGCTTTTGGTGGTTATCCCCACTACAGTGACCTTCATGATTTCCTAACAGCAACTGACCTGAGTCAGTGTAGCAAGTAAAGGAACAGATTGCTTCAGAAGGCTGTGAAAGCATGTGTGATCACATGTAATCAGCACAGCTCCAGTAAGATCCTCATGCTTCTGCAAAACACAGCTGCACTTAAAAGCACTGAAAGAGGGGTGCAGGACAAGGCAGCCTCTAACAGCCCCTATCTCTTAGCAAGCTGGCAAGCACTGCCTCTTTTTTTTCTGTGCAGCACTAAAACCAAGGGGTCTTTGTGGCCCTGTAGTAAGAATGTACTTTATTACAAACACAGATAAGTCTTTGCTGTAGTACCAGTGATGCTGTATTCTGCTCTCCTGCTTTACCCTGGAATTACAGTAGAGAGACCTGAGAAGTTACCATGGTGGTTGCAATAACAACCCATTGCTCTTCTCTGTCTGAGACTCATCTGATCTGTTTTGCATTCAAAGCCTTTGCTAGAAGCAGTTATGGCTCTGTCAAAATTACTGTGTTCTTAGTCATACATTTATTAGACACAAATTATTTCACTGAGCACTTTTTAGAACCCTTGTAAAGCACTCTAACACATTTATCTGCTTTAGCTAATTCTGCCCTTTGCCTTGGTGACTGTGTGTCCCACTATCCCTTTCCATCTCCCAAATAAAATGATTTAAATCTAGGAGAGAAATGCTGAGAACATCAGCATGTGTATTTTTACTTCTCCACACTCTGTCTCAGGGTCTTATCCAAATGCCCAGATGAAGTCAACTCAATTGATTTCATTGCTTCAGAAGTGGCTTGGATCAGGCCCTTTTCATGATCTTCTCAGAACACGCTGTTTTGAGACACGGGTTGGCGGCAGCAACCTGTATTCAAATGGTTTGCCTAGGAGCTGCCATATAACTAACTGCATGTTATTATGGTGATGGATAAGGAAACAGTTAATGGTCCAGCCCTTATTGCTACAGGTTGGAAAGAAGTAATTTATGTTTACATTTCATTATTGTTTAAAGTACTCCAAACTAAAAAAGGAAATATTTGAAGATTATTGATGTGTTTATATTGACTTTCCTCCCATACAGGTTTTCTTACCATGCAGAAATACTTCCTCAGCACAGAAAGACAACATTAAGAGGAAGGTGTCAGAGTACGGAATAGAAAGTTAAAAGTCTCTTTTGCACGGGGGATTCCTGGTCCCTCCCCACCCTTCTTCTCCACGTGTCTCTGCCTGCTCGCTGCACTGCCGAGTCCTCCGGCTTCATTGATTTCTTTGTTTCTCCAGAGCTCTCCAAGAGCAGCCCCAAGCCAGGGGCAACCTGAGGGAGAGGAGGTGAGCAGCAGACTCTTAAAGGCGACATCCTCCAGCCCGTGCAGAAGGTGACTGTGTCAAAAGGTGAAATGATCTCTCCACGCTTCTGTGAGGCCGTGTTCCAGCTGATGGCTCTGCTCACACTTCTGTCTCCCTTCTCCCCTCCCTTTCCCTTGCTCTTTTTCTGTCGGATGCTTCAAGGAAAATAAAATTTATGGAAGTGGTTCCAAGAGCTGTTTTCTCTGCCTTGGTGCTAGTCGGTGCATGCTCCTGGCTGGCTCAGCCCTCCCTTCTCCCTGCCTGGCTCCAAAACTCCTTCACTTCACACAAAAGATGGATCATGTTACCATTCATGAGCTGCCTCCTGGGCCCCAGCCCCCACAGCTGGTGAGTGGATCCCAACAGTGCCAGGTACTTGCAGCTCCGTTCCCTCCTCCTTTGGAGGATAAAATTCCCTTCCCAACTTCCCATCCTGGGAAAAATGTGACTTTCCAGTCTGTTTTGAGGCATGCACTTGTTTTAAATCCTGGTGGCCATTTTTTTTTTGGAGCTGGACACTAATGTCAACATCAATTTCAAGAAGTCAGACTTGCTCACCTCCTACCTCCTACTCTCTCAAATCCAGATCGAATCTGGATTTCAGGGACTAAATTTGCACTTGCATATTTCTGTATTCAGACACTGTTCATGGCATAGAGACCACACCATGGCCAGCTGTGAGAATTGTATTAGCAAACAGTGTACTGCACACACTATGATACAGTGAGTATCATAAGACATGTATAACACAATCACAGTTGTTGTTAATAAGAGTACTTAAATAAAAACTATTTCCTTTATGCATTGTTAAATATTTGTAATCATTGATTTTTATAGAGAGTGGACCCCAAATGGCCTACTCTGAATTAACAGTTAACATCCTGTAAAGTATTTCAAGTAAAAAAACACATAAAACACTCTAAGAACATGTTTATTTGACTGATGTTGGTGTAAAAAAACAGCTCAGAAACTAAGATCTTGTATGTCCAGAGTCAACGGTGAGTGATTTTGTGGAGGTGAACTGGCAACTTAAAAATGATGGGGCAATGCTGATGGGCCCAAGTCTGGTGACACTCATGGTGCTGTTATAAAGACTGCCAGGGAGACAGGTACAGCAGCAGCATAAAAAACAAGTCCGTTTTTAAGGTTTATTTCTTGGCCTTCCCTCTGCAATGATGTCTCGCCTACAATACAGTCGGTGACTCATCTTGCAGTTATTGCTGCTGTCACTCTGGTCCAAATTGCTTGGAGGAAGGGAAGTACTGATAGAGACACTTTGGAAGATTAAAATAACCGTGTCTGTGATGCTTTATAAAAGCTTTGCTATAAGCAACCCACTTTCTCCATGATTACTTTGTTATGAATTCACTTGTGCAACAAGTTCTTAGAACAGCACACTTTGTTTCTGGAAATGGGAATTAGTGACAGGAGATTCATTATAGACAGGGAATATTTTCCTAAAAGAAAAGCTGTCAGGTCAAGTCAGGCTTTTATAATTACTGTTTGTAAAACAAGGTGTTTACATACCTGTAAACCTGCCCTTTTTTTTTTTTTTCCCCCCGATGAAAGTCACCTTTAGAAAAGTAGGTGGAAACAGCTCTTTGGCACTGGAGGCAGAGCAAGAGCAGCCTAGCAGCTGCTTCATTTCCCTACCCTCTTTCTCCTTTCTTTGCAAGGTGCCAGCCCCCACAGCAAGGTGTCTGGGGTGGCCAAGCACCCCAAACTCAGCACCAAACCCTGTGAGCAACAGGGAACCGCAACCTGTTGCAGGCAGCTGTGCACCCCACTGCAGTCGGCAGCACTCCCATCTCTGCCTGCACTGCGATGCTGCCTGCAGGCAGGGTACAGGCTCCTGCCTGCTGCCAGCCTCCTGCCATCGCAGGCACCAATACTCTCACGCTTTTGTGGGGTTACCTTCCCCCACCACGCACCACCACCTCAAGGAGGGATGGGAAACATGAAGTGCGGATGCATGGCAAGCCAGGAGCATGGCCACCACCATCATCAATCACTACGTCTGTCACCAGCTTCATGGGAGAAGCCCAAGTCTTTGTCGTAATGCTAATAATTAAGATACTCTAGATGATAAAAGTGCTAAGAACTCCTTGTGGTGTGTATTCCTCCTCTGTAGGCAGCTAGTCAACAGTTTTATCTAGATAATTATCTCTGAAGGAAAGTATTTCTGATTTGGCAATCGTGGTCAAAGTGTTTAGACAATCCAGTCAATGGAAAGCCCTGAGGAAAAAAGAAAACTGAAACAAAAAAAAACAAGACAGAGAGATATAAGGGGAGTGCAAATCTCATTTGGTAAACCGTGTCTTAAAAAAAAAAAAGAAAAAAAAAAAAAAAACAAACAAAAAAGCCTCTTTTGTCTATAGTGAATTCATAAGAATTGTTATTTTCTTGGCTGCAGATTGTTTTACCTCCCACAGGTGAAGGAAAGCAGGCTTCCTAGATAAACAATATAAATTAATATAGAAATTAGATGCTTAAATCAGAAACAGGAAAACTGCAAACCGCACAGGATCTCTGCACTTCTGCTTTCCTTAGTCCAGGGCTGGTAAAGTTGGCACTGGCCATTTCTATGCAGAGCAAACACTGCTATTTCCTGATTTACCCTGCTATTTGCCCATCCCCAAGAAAACAAAACTTGCCTTCAGATAAACACAGACCCACTCACAAGCCTACACAGACTATTTAATTAAGAGTTTCCGAGTGGAAACCACACATCATTTCCCCAAATTAAGGGCTGCTTTATAGGAACCCTCCATTCTGCTCTGGGGTAAACAGAAGGCGAAGGCCAGGTCACCTCCTGAACTCTCATCCCCGTCCAAGCGCCCCGTCAACCAGTAGCCCGTGCAAAGACAGACCTGCGCCTCTGCCGGGATAAGAACCAGCTGGGTTTGCCGCTGGCCTGGCTCCGTGAAGGGTGGAGCGGGCTTTGCACGTGTAGGGCTGGAAATGCCTGTCTCCTCCGCCGAGAAACCTGGAGAGCGGCCAGGCTCCACTGGTCTTACTGCTGCGAGGAGGAAGGAGCCGTAAGCCAGCAATTAGTAATCCTGCTACTCACAGGAAAGATTGCTGGGAAATATAAATAGGGTCACTGTTTATATGCAAGTTAGCGTATGAAGTCGTGTCGATTATGTTTTGCCTGTGTAGGAAAGGATGTGGTTTGTGAGAAGCACAGTGCTTGGACTGAGGAAGAACGTTATGCATGGAGGTTTGGGGCTGTTTTTAGGGATTTAACTCAGCAATATTACACACATGTAAATGTTCATTAATGAGATCCATAGCATAAGATGTAACGTAATCCTTGGGTATATACTGAGTTTTTTTGCTTATATTGTGGTGTGCAGGGGGAGAGTCTTGGACTTGCAGAGTTACTGTTTTGTTTTTTTCTTTCACATCTTAGTGGCATTCAAACATTATCATGTACACATAGATTGCACACAAAGGTTCCTGAAGTTTTTGAAGGGGTAGAAGCTTTTCCAAGCAGCATGAAAAATACACTCCTGAATGATCCACAAAGTAGTATAAACAAGCACAGAATTAAGAAGAAGACAAACAGTATAGGCTTTAGAAAGGGGATTAGTTTGTTTGCTTGTGCGAATGGTACAGCAAGGAAATAGAACTCTAGAGGAACTGTCAGCATCATTTAATGATCCAGATGCCTGAGATGCAGAGAAAATAAAGCCTAAAAAGTAACCGGACTTCTAATTTTTACTGACTGCATGAGCCTGTTGTTATCCGTCACTTTTGCCTTCTCTTTTGCTTGTGCAATTCCTCCAGAAATCCAAAGGCTATGCTGCTAGTGCAGAAGAGTATGGACACAGTGACCCCATCTTTAGGGGGTGGACAGAAGCTGGGGGTAATTGCAAATGAAACAGTAGATAAGATTTTTTATATGTGTAAGATGATAAACTCTAAAATACAGAAAGTAGAAATGACCAAATCTCCTTAACTTTCCTATCTATTTATCCCTAGGAGAATTAATTTCACAAGGACAACAGGGGAAAGGAGCCACCAGAGCACAATTACAAACTTCCCTGAGTTCCTACAAATTAAGAATGTTAATATATTAATACTAAAAACGAACTACATTAGAGGACAATGACAAAGCAAGTATCTTGGAACACCACGCCATACATTTCATTGCAAATGTAAATTTGAAATCAGTCTCTTAAATATGCCAGCTGTGTCCCCACTGGAACTCACAACCATGTGTAATTTGGCCAGCCCATCTAACCACTGAATTAAAGGGAAAAAGAGACGTGCTGTGGGGTGCAGGAATTACTAGTGATGACATGTATCACATTTGGAGCAATGGGGCAGAATGACAACATAATATAAAGAGGAAATTATCTCTGACATGCCTTTCACTTTCATTAATGACATATTTCTTTTAGTCCAAATTATGTAGGGACCCCAAGTGTTACTTGACAGTACCTGGAGGAGACTACCTTAAAAATTTGCCAGCTTTGTCTTAGATAAATAGATACGGTTTCTTCAGTGTTCCCCACACTTCCTTGTACTCACTTTAGAGAGTGCTCCTGATCTGAGGCAGCGATATTTAGCTCTCAAGCAATTGGCAGGTTTTAAAGGATCATTGTATGCTTTCAAGCTCAAGTGATAAATCTGGATGTGAGTTCCTGGCACGGCCAAAGGGAATGTGGATGTGTGCTGCAGAAGACAGGTTTACAGCATTGAAACCTTGGAGAAATAATTATGTGAGCCGTGTTGGATGAAATCATAATTAAGCCTTATTGGGCTTTGAAAGTTTGGATTTACAATATATTTCACTCACCATTTTTCATTTTAATGAACTTCTGGCAGTTTCTGCTTCCAACTGGGACAAGCAAAACAGCTAGAAGTACTATGAAGAAAATTGTGGGAAACCCATATATTTTCAGGAGGGCATGATGGTAGTCTCAGGAGACACTGTTCTTTTGAGACACGGAGCTCTGTCATATTTCTCAGGCTGAAGAATAAGAAGTAAAAATTAAGGAGACACAACATCTTGGGGGTTCATTTGAAGTGTAACTCTTCACCATGCAAGTGAAAGAAAATGCCTGAAGCTCAGTTGTTTTCCCCAAGGAAGCCTTGCCTTGGTGCAAGGCACAGCAGAGACTACAAAACTGTCGTCCTGGACAAAGATCAGAGAAAAACAGACCACATTCCCTCAAAAGGGAAGCGTAATGTACTGGCCTGTACTTTTGATAATGGCCACATACACCAGTACTATGTTCTCCAGTTTCTGTGCACTGTGCAAGCAGGAACAGCAAGTTGCATGCAATAGGAAGGACTGCACTGGCAGCATTGTTTATAAACTTGTGGGTATTTGAAACAGCACTGAAAATGGTTAATTTGCTGTGCAGCTGTAAATATTTTAAATACTATTCGTTGGTTCATTAGAGTATGCTGCTGTCAATACTGAAAATTGGCATTTTAAAGGCCTGAGGTTTCCTTCTGGGTAACACATTCTGAAAAGTGATGCAATAACTGAACCACGGACACTTGCCAAGAAGAAGTACAATAGAAGTCCAGGAAAGAGACCATGAAAAGATGTGTTCCCTTGTCAGACATCTGGGACTGGTAGGTGTCCAACTTCTGCCCATGCTTTGTGAAGCATCTGAGCCTGTTTGTGTGCTCACCACAGCTGCAAAATGACTTCACAGACTCCTGGGTCAGAGCTTTATTTACACCTGCATCCTACCTAGACCTCTGACCCCAGTGCCTACAGGAAAGGTGATTCTGCTCACTGTCGCCTTCTTACTTTCTCATGTGAATTTGGAGAGAGAAACTCAAAGATTAGGTTTGCAGCAGTGTGACTATGCACTTGTTTGGAATTTTGGCCATTATGTTAATAAATAACGTAAATATTAAAGAATGCAAAATATCATACAGTGGCAACACCCATGACCTCCAGCACTGGCAAGGATTGTGTTATATAAACATTTATGTAATACAAAATTTCCATTAATTTAGATAATAAAGATTATTATACTAATCTAAACCCACATGCCGCTGAAAAGAGCTCAAATGTTTTTCCTATTAGGTCCTGTGAAAAAGAAAACAAAACAAAACAAAAACACCAACCCAACTTCTGGTTTCAAATGCCTTGAACAGAGATTGCCTTTTGGGTCATTATAAGTGTTGGATTGTAGCTGCCTTTGTGCAGAATTCGTATAATGAGCCTATTAACTCCAGAGATCACTGGGACATACTGAAAAGAGTAAGCCTTCTAGTAAGAGAAACAGCAAAGAAGTGGTGGGGATGAAGGCCATGAATCAGCAGTATCTAAGCACCTCCCTAATAGCAGACCTTTGAGCTTGCAGAGCGCTATCCACTTTATTAGGACGACTCGCGTGCTGAAAGCTATAGAGATGCTAACTTTCCTCTACCCACACAGAAAACATAGGACAGAAACCTGCCCAGCCTGCCTGCTGAGACAAGAAAGGGAACAATCAAAAGGAAAGGAAAAAAAAATTACAGCATCTGGATGTTCAGTAAAACTACTGGATAATAATGCAGCAAACACTCTCCTAAGATTAAGAATGCAACAGATATATCAGAAGGATAAGATACCTTCTCCTGGGGTTGTACTCGCTGTGATGAATTTACAAGAATTTCCCTATTTTCACTTTTACACATCATTGTCTGGGCTCAGGAGGAAGCCCAGTCTACAGGAGTGAAGTCAGCCACTCCTGTACAGGCAGTGGCTGGTCCACCCAGGTTGTTTTGCTCCCACAGACTGTGACAATCCCATTGTGTTTAAGGAGATGGCAGCACATTTGAGGTACAGCTTCTTAGGTCTTGCTTATGGGAGAGCACCCTGTCAATTCAGTTGCCAGATTTTTCATTTCCAGCCATGATACAGGTCTCAAGCAAATCAAATAACTGAAAAAGTGGTGCAGGAAGATATAAGTAGCTCACTGGATGGATACCAGCCACCCAGTCTTCAAAATGAGGCCTGTCACAAGCTTTTTTTCTCACCCACAATACACATACAGTTCACCTACAATATTTCTCCACCACATAGCATTTAATTCAACAGTCGTTTGTCACGTTGCTAGTTTTAGAGTTCATGTGCAATGACATGCTGGGGAGTTCTCCTGGGCTTAGGACTGGGCACTTATCTTACTGCCTTCCAGAATCAGGATGTAAAAGAGAATTTTAAGACCTGAAAACCATGCAATACAAAGAGTGTGGAATTAGGCTTCCACTTCAAGTGTCTCAGTAATTTAAGCAATACCCAAACTCTCGTCTGGTTTGGGTTACCTGGAAGTAGTCCAGCGTGCTAGGTTATGCAGATAGATAGTGAACCATGTATGTTAATGGGGATTTTAAGTAATATGATTTACAACTGGCAAGTACACACTCCTCCGATTTCCCAACTAAATCCCAGGAATGCATTGCTTGGAATTTCACAGAACAATCAAAAACCCCAGCATAAGTTTAAAAACTGATTTTATTACTTAGGTCTAATTCTATAGAAAACAACATCATGCCACATTGCAAAACCATGCTTTCATCACAGCCTTTGCACTTCATTAGTCTCATTCTTACACACCCTACAAATAGCAACACACAAATGAAGACTGAAAACAACCAGTGAAATGACAGGGTGACAAAACCAGATTAACACAGATTTTCCAAATAAAATCCCAAACCATTCAGTTCCAGGCTGAGTTTAATCCAAAACCTTGCAACCTCACACACTCAGGGCAGTGTTGGCTGCTTTCTTCTAGAAACAACACCCCTGGCCACTGCTGGAGACGCAGTATCTAAATTAGATTGTCTCTCAGCTGGGTATTGCATGGCACTAAAGAGGAGTGGAGATAGCCTCCCTGCAAGGATAATGAAACGCACACTGTAAAATTTTGCTGAAACTATACACCTTTCATTATTCTATTATCATAATCAAGTTTATAGCAATTTTATTTAAGAGTGTATCATTATCTTTGCTTGTAACATTAGCAACTGCTATCAAAGATAATAGGTAAAAGGCTAGTGGTAATAGGGAGAAGGTGATAGCTCTGACTGACATCTTCACTGGCATGGGACAATGGAGCAGTTTATGAAGCTTTTCTAGTGGTAGCCCTAAAAAAAACAATCAAGATTGGCTCCATGATGTCTTGCCAAGGATGCTATAATCTTCCTCTGCAACCTCTTCAGCAGGAGTCAATGACAGAAGAGCTTCACAGGAGGTCACGCAATTGCATCAGCAGATGTGCACAGGCATATTTGTGGAGAGTGGTCTATGGGGAAAAAATATAGCATGAGGCATGCTGGGAACACACTGGGAGGTGGCGGAGGCTGGCTGCCATGGGGACTGACCTCTGTGGGGAAATGATGATGTCCTGCTAGCTATTGCAAGGATGAGGGAAGCATCCCCTCTCCCCATAATACCCTTTTCCCCAGGTGCTTCTTGACCTCACAGCCTCACAGCTCCACAGACTGAAAGAAGGAGCTACCCAGTTCCTCCTTCCCCCTACCTGAATCCCCTTTGAAGGCCTCCAAGTCCATTTCTCCTGTCCTGGCAGACAGGTGGGCTGGAAGGCAGGGCTTTGCCCTCAGTCTACCCTAAAACCTGGGCTTTCCCTCTGGGGGCACAGGAGCATTTGGGGTAGGATTCATGTGGGAGCAAAACAATCAGTGTCTTGTTGAGGCGGTTGTTATGGAGTGCTACTATTGCTGAGGAACCATTCTGGTATCACCAAAACTATTCTGGTGTTACTTGTCTAGTTAAAATTACTGCACTTGTGTAAGTCCAAGGCTGCAGTCAATTTTCATTCAAAGGGGCAGGGATGGGCTCTGCTTTTCTGGTGGTTTCTGCTCTCTCTTTATGGCCACACTGTTTGTGTTTTCTGCAACCTTCAAGTGATTAAAAGAAAAAAAAAAAAAAAAAAGAGTATAATAATCTGTCTGTTGTCTCCCAGCCAAACTGTCAGCTCAGCCAGTCCAGCATCCTCAAAGATTTCCTAAAACAACTTCCAAGTCACACATATGAGTTACAGGGCACTTTATAAAGCAAAACCAGATAATTTCTCAGTCTACAGCCACCCGGGAAGTGTCAGTCTACAGGAATCAATTCACACATGTTTTAATCAACTTGTAAGTTACACTGGATATATGGGAATAGTTAAATTTATAGAGCTTGGAGTCTGGCCCATTAAACTCTGTCTATACTGTTTTAACACTTCTGGAAATCAACATTCAAATTTGCCTCGGGTCATGAATAAAATGAATGCTCCTAGTTCCAGTGAAATACCTAGAATAGATCCACCAATGTGTACCAAAACCAAAACAAAAGCTTCTCCATGGCATCCACAGGGACTGTGGGGCTGCTGAGAGACCAGGGAACGCAGGGCAACAGGGCTCTGTGGGGACATCTGACCACCAAACCCACGGCTCTGGTTTGAGACGCTAGTTATGGACGTGTAGGAAAGCAAATGTCACCAAATGTGCACAAGCAGAAATGTGCTTTGCTATAATCAGCTGAGATAAGACCCAGCTGTTCATTGAAGTGATCTCAGTTACCAACTGCTAATTTGGACATTTTCAAAGCATCTGCAGGTTTACTTTTATCAACTAGGTAGGGTTTTCTCCTGCATTTTCTCTTGGAGTAGATTTGGCTGATAGCATCAGCGTTTGTGTGGTAACATTAACAGCCTTGCCTATGCAGGTACTGTGGAAACCAGAGACAGAGGTTTTGCCAGTCAGGACAGGAATGTTTATTTAATGTAAGGAAAGAACCAGATCTATGACTGCTATAGCTGTGATGAGTCTCAGAGGGGTACCTAAGGCAAAAACTGACTTGCTTGGAAAAAAGCATTGTGCCCTGTGAAATGAAAAAGAAAAAACCCCAAAACTCTTCCGAGAATATATACCGCCCCGTACTGAAAATGCATTTCTGGTTTCCAGAAAAGAAGGCTATGGCATGCACACCTCAGGTTGCCCAATGACAGGCTGAATATCAACACGAGAATTTGCAAAGGTAATTACTTCAATTATCTTGTTACCTCGGCAACCACAAAACACACACCGAGGCTTTAATGAGTCACTGCGACATATGGATCTGGGCTCCAGAGCAGAGGCTGCTTCCATGGGGGACATGAGCCACCTCTCTCAGCCCCTGTCTCTCCAGGGAGCTCCAGCTCTGCTAGCCGAGGGCAAAAGGACCTGAGGGGCTCCAGCAGCACCTGCTGTCCCCACCTCCCTTGTTTCAAGGCTGGACAAGCAAGCCCAGCAGCAGCATTTGTTTTGGGGTTGTGAAAACAATAGTTTTCTTGTCTTGCACACACACATTGTCAAATGGGAGCCAGTGTTTGGGGATGCCCACCAGACTAAGAAGTGCACAGGCTTTTTTTCCCCAACAACTGAGAAAGACTGCAGTTTATGGTCTTTGATATACTACTGGCAACAGAGTTGTGAGGTTATTGGCAAGCGTCACCGCTACCTAAAAAGCCTAACATGAATTAGTACAAAATAAAGCAAATACGGAAAATATAATTTCAACTTCACATGTGTAGAGCCTGTGTAAAATTGCCATTACCAAGCCAAATTCTGGCCTGGATGCCACCAGTGTGAATCTGGAGTAATGTCACTGAGTGCTTGCGGCTTTTTTGTGGACATTCAAGAACACCAGCTAATGGATTAATTGTTGTATGGAGATTGTTTTCCAAACACTGCACTGCATAGCCTGCATAACTTATTTTATGTATTTTAACAAAAGTATATAGAGTACATAACTTCCATATCTCATTCTATATGATATACATATATATATATCTATGCCTCTAGGCAGAAAATATTCTGAATAGATACATTTATGTAACTAAGACAAGACAATCAAAATCAAAGTTGCAAATAGAAAGAGAAAGAAAAACTATAAAAGTTCCTGGGAAAGTTTGTATTAAGGTGATGACTAAGCGAAATATGTATTCAGTGAAGCAACTGAATTATAGGAAGCATAGTAGAAGTGTATAAAATAAGGCTCATGATAATGAAATTATAATGAACCTGGGGCTTTTATTCATCTCTTTGTGCAGTTCTAGAAGAGGACCTGAAAATAAAAGGAAAGCACACCCATATACATTTTTGGTGCTTAATCCCTTGCTGTTTGCAATCCTTGATCACAGTGTTTTAGAAACACTATTAGGTTACTACACTTGCTAAACCAAATGCTTGCACAGTAAACCAAATCTCACACACAAACTGACCATTTGGGAAAGGTCAGAAAGGGGTCTCACTTCAGACCAAGCTGCTTTTTTGTGAAATATTAATTAAAATTCAAACACCTCCCTCCCCCCTTTTCTTTTTTTCAATGAGGGAAAAGCAACTGAGAAAAACAAAAGAGGGTTTAGTCCAAAGTTCTGGAGTTTGCAAATATTATGTTTCTAGAAATTTGGTCTTTTTTGTTTTGCCACAAATACCAGTCCCATCCTAAGTACAATCATGTTTACAAACTGATATTTTTTCCATTAGTGGTGGCTGAAAGGATATTTTGCAGACAAAAGACACAAAAACATTTTTGTCAGATACTCAGAGGAGACAAATTCAGCCTGATATACAGACACTACATCTAGGTTCGTATCTGACTATAAGAAATACATGTATTCCTTTAGTCTTTTTTCTTTTATCTTCCTTGTCTAGCTTTCTTTTAAGTTGGAAAAATAAAATCAGAAAAATCAGCAAATAACTTTGCAAGTAAACTAGAATAATTATAACTACCATCTTATTAATATTACTAGCATAAATTAAGAAAGATAGAAGAAATGCAGCTAGGGTTGCTGCACATATTGTCCATGAGTCTGGTAGCAGAGGAGAGCTAGGAGCATGCATAGGTGTTGAACAGGTAGAAATCTTGAGAGCTGACTGCACTGTGGCAGCAGCTATAGGGTACAAAAGTAACAACATTTCACCATGTAATCACAATAAATTATTTTTAATCACAAACAGATGGCATTCATAATCAGTTTTCTAAAGTCAATTTAATGAGAGCCCCAGAACTCCCAGATGAAGAATTACTTTAGAGGGCAAGGGAATACCTATAGGTCAATTTACATACCTTGGCAGTAACATGCAAACCAGTGGGGACATCCAGAAGGAAATAAGGTCACAAATTGGCAGGGCAGCAGCTGCAATTACCAGTTTAAACAAGATTCGGTTGTTGAAAATCTACATTTAAAGGCCAAATCAGCAACTCATAGACCAAACTATGAATCTTCAACTCAAATGTTATTTCCATCTGAACGTATGGATATGAAACCTGGATGTTCCCCAGAGGCACACAGGCAGACAACTTAAAGCTTTTGAAAGAAAATGCTTCAGAAATGCTAAGTGGAGTGAAAATATGAAATGGAATGGATTTGTAACAAAAATCAGGAACTACCAAGGAGCTCGATGGTTTCCACATCTCTGGCAAATGAAATGGAGGCATTTGGGACACATGTCAAGAATGAAATCAAACATCTGCCACATTAGAGATGCCACAGGGTAACTGGAGGAATCTGTGCACATGGCTGACCTAATGACTCCATCAACCATGCCCAGAGGATGCACAAAAGCAGCACAAGGGTGGACATGCACAACAGCATCGCCTGCAGTCCCTGAAACCTGGTGATACGTGGTAGAGTCTGTCAGACTCTTGTACTACTCTTCTATTGACCAATTAAGTGATCTGCTTATCTAAATAGCTGTCTCTTGATGTGACATGGTGTATATTTATGATATTGATCCTAGTTAATATAAGGCTCCTCCACTATTTGCATATTGCTACAGGAATTAATTTCAAGCTTTTCAGGTCCTGTATAAATGAACAAAGTTTACCTAGACCTTTTTTCCCCACTAAGGACATTTTAGTTAGACTGTGTTATGATTTGTTTTAGGACCTTACTTCAGTCTATAGGCTCCTAGAAATATTAATGCTGTATTGAACTGACATTGGAACTCCTGAGTTTATAATTGATTACAGCTTGAAGGTAAAGATGATTATTTTTTCAGAATGGATTTTTCTTAATCATGAGAATATATTTTTTAAGGCTTACATTTATAAGAAAACCTCTGCTTCGTAACACTTAGATACCAAAACCATGGTTAGATTGATGTCAGCAAAACTAGCTCTTTCTTTTTAAAAAAAATGCACAAGGTACAATTGAATTCATGCTCACAAACCCTGCCAACAGTTAAGGGTGAGGGGTCACTCTGACAATTTCAATGTGAGTTTCCAGGGTGCTGCAAACTCTGGCAAAACCCCTTCCCCAAAGGAACCAAAGCCAGTGCTGCTGAATGAGGCTCCAGAAGCAACTTTCCACTCAGCTCCCTGCCCTGCCTGGAGCAGTCCCCTGCCACCCTTCATGCAGGCGTACACATCCAGCCACATTGGATTCAGGGTCTCTACAAAATGAGCAAATCTACTGCCTATGAAGTGTAATGGGTAGGGCCTTGATGGATTTAAGCTGTCACTATCAATCAAAGCTGGTGAAAATACTGCTTTCCAGGTAGCACAAACAAGCTCTGTTTGGAAATAGTTTCCTACCATGGCTTCTTGTCATCGGGGGAAAATATTTAGTTTGTTTTCCAATCTCAATGTGAGGGTATTTCAGATACTACGAGCAATCCA
Source organism: Columba livia (assembly GCF_036013475.1). Classification (NCBI taxonomy): domain Eukaryota; kingdom Metazoa; phylum Chordata; class Aves; order Columbiformes; family Columbidae; genus Columba; species Columba livia. The sequence continues at coordinate 65,566,270 of NC_088605.1, read as the reverse complement.
CTGTATTGGACTAGATGCACAAACAGCAGGAGGTAGTTTGTATTAAAAGGAGAACAAGAGACAAAATAATGAATTACTGGAATGGCACTGACCACCAGTCATCTAATGAAAATATTGACATTAATGGGTATCCACAGACAGAGTTAGACATAGTTGTGGTCTCTGCTACTGTATCACTTTTCATAATGTTTTATTTCTGTTTACCTTCCAAAACAAACTACTGTAACTAATAAGCTTATTATAATTAAGGGGGAGACAGCCAAGTTTGAGAAAAGAATGGGCTCTGAAATTCACACTTTTCCCAGCTGGAATGCTTAATTGGGCTGGGGACTTCTTTTCTGTCCCTAATAAGATAGGAGAGCTGAGAGAAATGAACAGGGGCCCTAATTATCGCTTGTATAACTCCATGAAAAACAATGTGCTTACCCAAGGGATTCATTTAATATATTGTCCTTTGCTAATCATACAATTAGCAGCTGAATAACCAGAACTAATATATTTGTATATATGCATGTGTGTGTTTGTATATATGTATGTGTATGAGAATGTGAGATATGCCACCATGGTCACTTCTGAAGCTGGAGGTTGTGCATGGTGCCCTGAATCAGCCTGATAGTACCTATCTCAGGGACAATCTCTCCTCAGGCCTTAAAGCAGCTTTTGTGGTCTGTCATTGCACTGGAGCTGACAGTGCACAGACCATGCCTAGGAGGAACAAGGAGACAGCTTTCTCAGTGAAAGGTCTGTGGCTATTTTGCAACCAAAAACTGTCCTAAACCTGAGGGGTTTTAATCCAGGAGAAATGTGATTGCACCGAGTGCTATGAGAACATCAGCGTGACGTCATGCCTGTGCTGCAGTTTTGCAAGATTGACTCGGGCTGACTTGGTCTGTCCCATGCACACATTGACTCTGATCCCTTAATCTCACTGAGGAAAGACATATTCTTTGCACATTCTCCTAATTACTCAACTGGGAAGGTCTTGCTCAGCATGTAGCAAAATTCAGCAATTCAGCTTCTTATACTGCCTTCAGCCTTCTTGCTCTGGGAGCAAAACAGAGCTACCCTTCTAGATCTACCGGTGGTGAATGCTTCCTCAGCTTTGTCTATATGATGCTAATATTATAAATCTGGCTGTCACTGCAAAGATAAGCATCTATCAGCCTGTCCTCAAAGGCTCTCGCAGCTTTCCTCTGCCCAGCCACACTCAGCTGACGGAACACTCTTCTGTGGTGGCACTGAATAGGTGATTTCTTAAAGATAATCATGATGTGGATCTGCCAGTTATGAAGTAATGTTTATTCCTTCTGGATCAAAAATTTGTCAGGAGAATGTTTTAAAGCCAAGGCACACACATCTCTTCTTACAAAGAAGATGTATGTCATTTCAGTAGTTAGCAATCTGGTTTTTGGCACTTTGTTAGTCACGTGTCAGCTTCTTCCTTAAAAGTATTGATTTCATTTCCAAACAAGTGACCAAGTATATTAACAAAACCAGCCAAGCCCCCCCAAAAACAGCGAAGATTTCATTAACTGAAGATTGAAGGGTCAAAAATGAGCCTGACAGTCAAGATAATGTTTTGTATTGCTGAAAGAGATTAACATGCAAAAGCAGCAAGCAGCAGAAATGCTTTTCTTTCTGTCAACATTTCTTTCAAATTTTAAGTTACAGGACATCCACAGAAGATTTCTTCAGGTTCTGTGTAGAGCATAAGGGAAAATATTGACCTTGGAAATGTAGCTTACTCCCATTACAGTAAATATATTCTCTTCTACAGCATAATCACTGTTGTCTGAAGTCATTTAACATTTGAAGACTACCTCACAGCACTGATAAATGCTGTATTTCCTGTTTACTTCTAAACAAACTTCTCTGCTGTTTGCAGATCTAGAGTGCGTTACTTAGTGGTTACAATTAAAGCAACAGTTACTGTGTTATAGGTACTGGAATCAGCCTCTCATTCTGAAAACAGCTATAATTTTAAATAGCTTTTCTAAAACAGGCCAACCGTGCTTAGATTTGGGAAAGGATGAAACTAATTTGGAATATTTACTTTTCCAAAGGACAGTAGAAAGGATGATATTTTTAAATTTATCAAGCTGAGTGAAAACCTAATTTGTACAGCTTTATAAGCTATGTAGCAGTTACACTGAAAAGTATATATATATAATAACATAGCTTCAGAAGAATCATGATAGAGCTTTAAATTACAATATTTTTATACCATTCAACACAATCTGCAAAGGTAGAACGTGGCCACATAAGGATTTCATAACTAGAAAGGGATTCAGATAAAATATTCATAAATCCAGTGTGTCTCCATACATTCTCCTAATTCAAATTAGAGTTGTGTTTGTTTGGTTAATACTGTGAAAATGTACTTGTTAAAAATGCTGGAATTTATTTAAGTGTCCTCTTCTGAGGGCAAGAGCCTCCAAACCTGGAAGGTGTTTAGGTTTCACAAAAGGATAAGAGAAAACATTCCTGACAAAGTCCCTGCACTCCTACTTGGTTTGAATTTTGAGTCACATGTTGGAAGCTGCAGAGCACTCTGAGCAAGACTTTGAGAGAGTGGTGCACGGTCTGTTTCTTAGCTTTCTCTCTTCCTTGGTACATGATGTGTTCACCACTGTTTTGCTGAAGGCACAAGGGCAGGGAGCCCCATCTGTCTTGTGGATAACCCTGCAGCATCGGATATCTGGGAAATCACTAGCAGACAAATATTAGAAGAACCCATTTCTTACGTCTGGTTTTGGATATTAACAGTTTGCATTTTAGAAAAAGATCTTGCAGGTTATTTATGCGTTATATCTCTATTGCAGTTATGTATTCAGCAGCTGGAGTCCATATGGAAACGTTAGTCATTTTAACTTAGTAAAGAACTTTGCAGATGAGAGATAGGAAATATGATGTTTTTTTTTTTTTTTTCTTATTTGATTCCTAATCACACATCATTAAAGAGAAGTATATATGGAACAGGATATTTTTCCTTAATATTATGATGCATCGTATCAATTTCAACCAGCAGTTTGGGCCCTGGCATTGGAAACATGTTTAAAAAAATATATATTTTAGAGTTGTGAGCAGGAATTAAAGGGACTGAACACTGCACTACCAGTTTGAGTGAGTTCAACCTTGAGAAAGACCTTCTTCTCATAGGAACTGTCATCTTTTTCACTTTCTTGCCTCTCTTGGAAATGCTTCTGCTTTGGAACCAGCTCAGCAAAAGACATACCACCTCCAGGAGTCACACTAATTTGCTAATGTACACCAATACTGGACTGAGGTTATAAATTCCAAAGCAAAGATATATGGGTTGCTTCTATTGGGTGGCACACAGTGGTAGCTCAGCTGCGCAAAAAACCCAAAGAACCTTGCAGAGATGCAGCAGAGACCTAGAGGACCCATCTGCCCTCCCAACAAGTGTCCCACAGTAAACATGGTAACTCCTGCTCAGCCCTACTATCAGTATCATTGACCTTGATTATTTATTTATAAGGCTTCCTGAAGCACATGAGGTATTCTACAAAAAAGGGAAAAAATGTACCTAAACCTTACCCTGGAAAGCTAATAATCCTTGGAAAGATACAGAAAGGGATAAGGTGAAAGGAAATAGACAATGTGAGAGACAGGGAGAAAATTCCCAAGATGGTACAATGAGCATGTTTCCGGTAGAAAGGGAGGAAACCTATATTTTTGCTGACTCAATAAGACTAACATCACTTTGGAGCAAAGAGTCAGCAGCAGGTATACCCAAGGGCCTTTGTGAAACATGAGTGGTTGTTAGGGATGGGGTCTGTCCTGGAATGGATGTCACCTTGCATGAGGGAAGTGAAACCCAGGCCCTGGCAGCAGCAATTGGACATTTCCTGAAGTACGAGCAAGGAACACTGTGACCAGTGAAAGCAAGCACAGAGGAAATGTAATTTTCCATCCTGGAGTCATTTATTCTCAAATATCACAAAGGTTTGTTTCTCACTGAGCTAGAACAGTTTTTCTATGAAATATACAGGCTCTTTCAGTAACGCTCAAATCCTGTTTTAGGCAGCTTTATCAGGACAATGGGATGCCCTGATTCCTTGACCAGCCTCCAGGTTTGGTCAGCAGAAGATGCAGATGATGGTAAGAAGAGAAACAGACTTTGTTTTGTTTTCCCTTTACCACAGGAATGTAAATTAATTTCAGCTTCCAGCTAAGTATCAAACATCTGTATGTTCCACTTCCTCAAGAAACTGACAAAATAAATTCAGCTTTAAGAGCAAGAAGAAAATGAGCCTGACAGACATTCTCATTTAGGCATCCTTTCCTGGTTTACTCTTTGCCAAGCCATGATTGAAAAAGCAATTACTTACACCCTTGAATAAATGCCACAGAGCTGTTCCAACAAGTACAACCAGATAAGTTGACACGAAGGTGCTGTATTTAATACAGTTGATAGCTGTGTGTTAGAGAGCAAATGCCACTACTAGAAGTCCAGGGCAGCAATAGAGCTGACAGGAGAGTCAATTACAGAGCTACAGTGAGGCAGTGGAAAGAGAATGACAGAGAACTTGAAAATTAAAAATATATATATACTAGAATTTCAATTGAATAACCATCTTGCACCTGCAATGCCTACAGAGAAGAGGAATGGCTTGTGCAAAACCTCCTTGATGAGAAAGAAGGAATATGAAAACCATAACCTAATGTTACCAAAACTTTTGATGCCAGATTGAAAATCCATGTGAAAGTAAAGAATATAGCTGCGTCTGACAGTTTTTCAAATGTAAAGAAGACAAGCTGCACATCAACTTTATTGAACTTTTAACAAGCAACAATTAGACCAGTTTACCACAAACAGCTGCAAGATGTTGCCAAAAGAAAATTGTGAACGTCCTTGCAGATCCTACCCTTCAAAACTGCTTTTCTGACTGAGAAATCTGAATTCACTTGAGCAGTCATTTTTTTATATCAAACGCTTACTGAAATATATTATTTGCTTTCAGAAACTGCTACATATAGAGGGCCAATACCTTCATATTAAACTTTTGGTGACCACTTCTATGCTATGACTCTCAGACTTACAGAGGAAAACACGTTAGCTTTGTATATTTGAGCCTTCTGCTTCAGTACTTTCCTATTTACTTGAAGTCCCCAGACCTACTGCTGCTTAACAAAGCCAGAGCACAAACATAAGAGACAAGTAAAGAGCTGCTGACAGAGTACTCATCCAACAGTTGATTTGAGACTCATCTAGTTCTGGTCATCTGAGCATTTTTCTGACCTAGCAGGAGAATCTGTGAGCTGAACAGGGAACACACCACTCCTCTCTCCCAGACTCCTGCCATAGATCCATCACAGTGATTTGTGTTGTGGTGACACCACGAGGCACGATGCAGAGCTTTGAGAAGATGCCTGCACAGCCTGCCAAGGAAGACCTTTTCTTCCTGTCTGCCAACTTAGGGTTCAAGGAGGGAATCATTAAATTGGAGCCAAACATTCCTGTTGCAAAAATGAAGGGCCTGGTAGGCCAGGTCAACAATGGCCAGACAGGTTTGAGATGCAGATGCTCATCACAGGCTCAACACTTGTGTTTTGGAGTTGATAAATATCCTAAAAATGATTGCATCACTAAAAATGGAAATTTATGCCATTGCGGACCACTGCGGACCATAGCTGCCTAGCTAAAGGTCTCCAAGTACTCAAATTTAAGACAAGATAAATGTGGGTGTCAAATCTCAGTGTGAAGAAGGGGTCAGTTTCCTCTACGCTAGGGTACAGCCAAGTCAATAATTTAATGTCAAAGTGTTTTGAAGCAAGAGAAGCAGTTGACATCCTGAATATCTATTGTAAAAAAACAAGCAAGCGTTGTTAGGTTTGTGAGAGTCAGTGCTGAACTTCTTGTGTCTGTAGACATTGTGTCAGGATTCAACCAGCCCAGGCGATAATGAAACTGCCAGAAAAGATGCACTCAGCTTGGCCCATGTGCTGCACTCTGCACCCTGTCGTGCCCAGCCAGATATCACTAGGAGAGGAAAACCAATAAGCAGCATTAAATCTGCTATGCTGAGCATATATTTGCCCCTTGATCACCTCAAGGCTCCAGGCAGAGCAGGGCACGCAGTGCCCAGGGGTGCAGGGCAGCAGGCAGCAGTAGGGGTGGTGGGTGCTGCTGGTCCCTGCCCAGCACAGCTGCCAGGAGCTGCAGGTTGCTCTGGGGAGGCAATGCTCACAGCTCATTTTCTCAGGTGCATGGAGAAACTCTGTCATGTCACCTATATATATAAAATATATATATAATATATATTATATAATATATATATTATATATATTTTATATATATAAAATATATATAATATATATTATATATATATATATATTTTTTTTTTCACACAGGCAGTTTTGGAGAGCTGAAATAATACTGAAAGAAAAAAAACACAACCTTCTTTGCAAGGTAATTTGAGCTCCAAACTGCGTTTGGACTTAATGATGTTTGCAGGCCTGTTGTGCTCATTTTCCATGTATGTTTCAATGCTCCAGCCTTCTTTGTGAGAATACTCATGGAAAGTGAATTTCAGGTAACAGCTCACTTTAGACTTTACAGTTGAATTTTATGCTTGCCCATTGCAAATCTCATTACAGCAATTAGTTATATAGACAGTGGAAGAATTAAAGTGTCCCGTGGGGAAAAACCTGGGTCTTGAGAAATCCTGGAGAGTTTTGCCAATGGCAAGATCTCAGCCTGTATTTGTAATGTGACAAACAAGACAGCTGCAAATTTCAAGTATTCGTGACTGACAAAAAAGATTTCCACTCCAAAGAAATTAAAGAAGCGGTCAAATAGTGAGTGCATCTAACCCATTTGCAATTTGCGGACAGGAAAAAAAGCAGTAGTTTAATGTAATGTGAGTTATTGGCTCAGGCTAGGATTCCAAACCAGAACAATTTCTCCAAATTTACCAAGAATTTGAGTGAATTAATTCTGTTCCATAGACGTGGCCCCAGTAGCTGATCTGCAATTCCCGAAATGCATATCTTACGACTCTTTTTACAGTTTGTAAAGTTGGCAGTAAAAAGAAAGCAGCCTTCTCAAGTTGCATTTAAAACATAAAAGATTGTTGTGAGTAGTTGTGTTATTGTTATGACACCAAATTAGAGATTGACTTATAGGGTCAACGTGAAATATTAATGTGTGAGCACAGATGGGAGTTATGGGAAGGAAAGATGGCCTCCTTCTTCCAATATTTCATTGCTACAACTTCTAACAGACTAAGAGAATTAAAGTAATTGTTTTTTCTCTCTTTCTAGATCAGCTTTAATCTCAGATTAAACTTGGAACAAATCTCAAGATTATTTTACCCTAGATACTCAAACAGATTTTCTCTGTTAAAATCCTTTTTCCTGTAAAGTGAGGTTTGTTCCAGACTGATTTCTTGGTGCATTTGGTGAATTCAATGCAAATAATACAGAACCTGAAGAAAATACTTGGTCATTTAGTCACTGGTGACTTGTTTAGATGAGATAATTAGCTGGAAGGCGTTACAGTTTTTGCAGAGGAATCTACACCCATGCACAAAGTCTAAAAGCAGCGAAGTCTTGAGACACTTATCTTGCTGGTAAGTCTGTGCACTCCGTGTACATGCCCTCATTAATGCCCATCCTCATCGCCATGCTGGACAGCATTACTGCCCTGGCAGCACCCCATGTAGAACTATTTCAGTCTGTGATGTTTCGGGTGGGCACTCAAAACCTGCCAGGTCTGTGCAAAGGCCACCAGCAGCCACCTACTCTGGAGCTGCTGGCGAGCCCCAGGCAGCCCAAGCCTTCCCAGCCTCTGCACCCTGGGAAGGGAGAAGCAACCCACCCTGCACCAGGGCTACCAAACAAATACCACAAGTGTAAAATACAACACAGTTTACAAGGGTGTGGTTTATACTACTTAATTATGCGTCAAGGCCTTAGAGAACAAGAGAATAGGTAAGTACAGGTTATGAACTGACAGTTCAGGTACGGTTGTTCAATTTTCTTTTCCTCCAAAGCTGAGTTTACGTATCAGGAGTAATGGCAACATGCACAAACGGCATTTAGAGGGATCTGGCAGCAGGCTGCACCACATGGGGTTGCTGTACCAAAGGTCCTCTCAAGGTTTTATATCCCAGCACTCTTTTCTGGAGTAGGAAAACAAGATGGGCAACCTAGACGCTTAACACAGATGTGCAGTGTCTCATTTTATAATCTCTTGACTTTATTGGCTCTAGGGAGAAAGGGAATTATTCAGAGAGGAATTGTGTAAGTGCTGTCTTTGTCAAACACACAAAATGAGAAATAAACATTTAAAACAGCTGAAGGGCAAAGAAGGCACTGCCAAAAATGCTTGTTGGAAAGAAGAAAATTAAATTTAAACCAAGTGCTACTAGTATTGCAAAAGAACACGAAACAGAACCTTCTTCTATACGCAGCACAGAAGCCACAATGCAAAACCGGGAGGGAAGAGGAGGGGAAAGAAAGAAGGTGCCAGTACCAACCAGGGGAGCACGCGTGCAGGAAGCCAAGTGCACGCCTCAGTAGAGCAGAACTACCTTGCTCTGCTTCACAGAGGTGAGATAGTTAGCCCAAGCTGTGGGACACACCAGACCAAAAGCATTTCCTCTGTTTGCTAGGAAGTTTTGGAGCCCCAAATTGAAACACACAGTGAATTCTAAGACACAAACAGTAAAACTGTGAAGCAAGTGCAGCACATAATGTTTCCTTTTAGAGCTCCCTGTACATCCAGCTGAAGAGTATATTTTAAATAATGCCTTTTGAGGATGTCTCCATTCTTCTGCAGACTCCAGAACTGTGGACCCATCACTGGTACTCCTGGTCCCCATAAGGACCAGTGTGCTGCACTTTCAGCACTGCCAAGTCCCTACACTTTATCATCAGACTGGCAAGTCTTTGCAAACCATTTCTAACTCCGTCTTTGCACTCACAAGCAAGTCTGGATGGGTCAGCACCAGGGAAGCAAGGAGGAACAGCAGGTATTTCTAAAAGATATTCAGACATACAGTGCCAGCACAGCTCACTGAGGCCTGAAGTAAATACACCCATCAAAGTAATCTTCAGTGTTGTCGCATTCTGTAATTGTAGCTAATTTTGCACCTGAGCGTTTGATCACCTTGATATTTCAGAAGCCAGTTTTGCACCTCTGACAAGACTGAAGTTCACAGCTTGTCACAGGTCAAGGTCACTTTCTGACCAAAACCCCGGTGTGTGGTTTGCCAGACTGGTGCTTTTATAAAAAGAGGTTCAGCTAGCTTTCTAAATTAAGAGAAGGTTGGTGATACTGAGTGCCCTGTTTGTGAAAGGCTAACAGAAAAGCATCTGCACTTCAGGCAAGGTTGTTCTATACTATACGTACAATCATGCCTTCATGTACAGTTTACTACAGTCTTGATTGCAAAGTGGTTTATAAATAAGATAAGAGGAAAAATTAAGGAAACAAAGGGCACAGCTACTTAAAGCCCAAAAGGTAGCCCCAGCCGATCCTCAGATTGGGATGCTGAGGAGCAGGACCTCTTCCTCTCTCATAGAGCTGTTGCAGCTCCATGGTACACCGTGTAGTCAGGTATTGGAATGGCCTGCCCAGGGAGGTGGCGGACTCACCATCCCTGGAGGTTTTTAAACTGAGATTGGACATGGCACTTAGTGCCATAATCTAGTCAATGGACTGGAGTTGGACCAAGGGTTGGACTTGATGATCTCTGAGGTCTTTTCCAGCCCAGTTGATTCTGTGATTCTCTGTGCAGCCACAAGCTGCAATGAGCTCTTCTCTTGGGAGGAAACATCTGCACTTGCCTTATGGCCTGAAGTTTGCTCATCCCATCTGATTTTTGTCTTTCTGTAGTACTCAAAAGGATAAAGAACAGCCAAGATGTAGCTGGGCCCCGCTGCTGTCTTTGTTATGATTACAAAATATCATATCTGGGTCAGCTGAATGAACAGGGTGTTTAATTTCTCTCATTCTTTATGGAGATGGGTCTGAGCCATGAAGTTTGGATCCAGACCTTGTATTGAGCATTTTCAAAGGTGAGAGTTATTTAAACATGGGCTTCCAACACAGCCCCTTCTCCTAATGCTTCACCCTGTGCACTGCCAGCTGCATTTCTGATTTTGCAAAAGGACTGACATGTAAATCTCACAATGAGAAACTGGAATATGACATCTCCAAACAACATCCATCTAAGTTCAAGAGTGAATTTCAGGTTGCATGTGTTATTCCTACACTAGCGTATGTTTTCTACAAGTATCTGACAACTGATGCTCTGCTAATTAAAATACTTGGTGCAGGGGGTGGGGAAGAACAATGAACTCAGAAAAATGAAGTATTTTAAACTACAAAACAGATGTAGCCTCTTAAGGGACTAAATTATTTCACTTGCACTGCAAGATGTCTGTCTTCTAAATTTTTAGGCTCAAGTAGACAGATGAAGAGACAAAGCAGACAGATAAATGGAGAGGTAGTGATGCTGAGAGCAGTGCAGGCTCAACTCTCCACTGCAAGCCATCATTGGGATAACCACCAGCAGTGGAGCTAGTGCTTACTTTGACAGAAGCAAAGAGAGAAAACCATTCAGGCAGCCGGGGGAAAATGCTGCAGAGAAAGTAGCTCTTTTCTTCTTGCTGGTGGCAGCTGAGGAAAATTAAGGGAGTCTTGAGACTGCCACCTCTACCAAACTGAGGGGATGGGTGATGCTCAGATTTGATCTTCTAATGCCTGACATGAAATGGGTGAGGGTCTGAGGGGAAAAGGGGTTTCAAATGGTTTTTGAAGGCTGTGGAAGAAAGCAGAAATATATTTCCTCTTGCAGAGCAAGACACAGCAAAAGAGGTGAGAGACGTGATGCTGATGGTGGTCAGAAAGACACAAGGAAAGGGACAGAATATAATAAAAAGAAGGGAAAGGGTCAGAAGCACAGAGGAATAGAAAGCAAGAAATACCCTGCAGATAGAAGAAAGGAAAGGAAGTGTCTCATAAAAAGGGAGGAAGAGCTAAGGACTGGACTGAAGGGAAAATTACAAAGGAAAGGATGTTGCATGGCTGGCACAGCCACAAGTGGCAGGGAGTACACTGGACCTGTCAAAAGAGTGATCCTAAGAGGTGTATTTCCTAGACTTTTCAGGGACTGGTCCCAGAGAAGAGCTTCTGCTCTTCTCCAGGGTCTCAGTGCTGCAAGATGAAGATAAGAACCAGATTGTATCAGGCACCAACTTCCACTTGAATACGCTTGTGATATATTTTATGTTAATAAAACGTTGCTACATTTCAGCCTCATTATATGACACACTGGAGAGACAAACAAAGGGATCCTTCAGGAGAATACCAGGACAGGAGGTGGGATCAGGCTGGTCTTCAGAAACACTCCTTTCACAGCTCTAATTTTGGGAACAGCTCTTTAAACTCTGCATCCAACTGTAAACTGAGCCATCCAAGTTTTGTCCCTTCACTTATGTATGTCATATAATCAGGAAACGGGAATTATACAATCTGCCTCTGGCTTCTGTAGCTAAGCAAAACACTGCACAGGCTTACTGCAACAAACTAAAGAATTCCTTAGTAACCTGGAATGCAAATTAAATGAGATGGTTTCCCCTTTCTGATGATAGATGTTTTGTGTGAAGAAAAAACCTAACATTTGAGCATATGATTGTGTCTGAATTCCTCACTGAGCTGCACTTAGTGTTTTAAGATGGTTCCAATATCTCATTCAGACACTTAAAACCAAAACATCCTCATAATATTTTCCTTTATTTTTCTGTAGTGGATATATTACTATTTAGAGGCATGTAAATTTATGACTATGTTCTAATTCTTTTTTGTTGTTGTTGTTGTTGATTTATCCATTTCACCTCTTCAAAGAAAATAGAGCTAAAAGCTCTTCAAAACCTGTATTTGTGCTGGAGGACCACAGCTACAGACTCACATTATACACGGAGCACTCAGTTTGCTGGACTTCTGACATGAGAGTCACCACCTTGTTTTAAAGCTTGTGGACAATAAGTCAGTCCTGTCTAACCACAATGTCAAATACAGCCCAGCACATTTTACGAAACTGACCTATTTTAATTCACCTTCTATGTTCTATAACTCTGAGGCACGTCAGTAAAAGAGAGGAGAAGGGTGGGCTGCGTGATTTTCAGGCACCCACTCTCCTGCAGGGTGCAATGCTGCTGCTCCTCCCACCCTGCTGGTCTCCTGCAACCCGCTGCCAACCATGGGAGAGGAGGAGGCCGATGAGCCTTTGTTGCCGGCTCTCATCAGTGTCACTTGGGGGGTCAGGCAACAGGGTGTGATCTCAGCTGCCTCCTTCCTTCCTTGCTTCCTTCCTTCCTGCTCCTCTGCAGGGACACTGGGCCTGAAGTAAATCCACTGACGTCAATAGGAGCCTGATCAAAGGGGTCTGGATGAGACCCCAAGGGCATTGCCTCCAAGAACTATTTATGGCAAATTGATGTGGCTTCAGGGAAGTGCCCTGACTTTGAAACTAAACGATCTAATTTTAAGTACAAGGTAGAGCAATCTTCTATTTAGGTCCTGATCCAGGAAATGATTGAGTACTTATTTAACTTGCATTAACATTAAGATGCATTAACAAGCATCTTGCTAAGTCCTGTGCTGTCCAGCATGAGACCAGAATAAGAGCATTACACAAGTTCACAAGTCTTTGGTTTAAGTACATAATTAAAGGTAAGCATGTGGCTAAGTGTTTTGCTGAATAGCGATGAAATTACTTGCCTGCTTAGATGCTGTGCTGAACCCACAGAGACAGGGGCTGCTTTGTACTTGCTGAGAGCAGAGAGAACAGTGAGCCTCTACTATGCTGCTGCAAACCAAAGGGCAAAGAAGCAAACAAGGCACCAAGCAAGCCATTTCATAGGGAAATCAGTAAGACTTCAAGACCTGCTGCAGAGATAGACAGGAATAGGGAAACCTGTGTGTGCCTCATCAGTCTGAGAGACTTCTGTCTGGCTTTTCCTTCATCTTCACTACCTTTCTAGAGGGATCTTGCAGGGATGCTAAGAAAAGTGTGGCTAAATGCAGAATAGCACAAAAACAAAATTTGGAAAACCATACAAAACGGTTTCTAGGAGCCCGTGGGCTGTCAGATATTTCATTCCTGCTGCAAGGTGAGCAGAGAGACCTAGTGTCCCTTACTTGGGGTATGTGAGCACACTCAAAACTGGAAGCTGCCCCTTGAGCGCTGTTGCTGAGAAAAGACACGCACGGCAGCTGCAGGACGCTGCCCGGTCGCACGGAGAACGCCCATGTCGCCTGTCCCGGGCCAGCCGGGAGAGAGCGCCGCGCTGCGGCACGGGGGCCGCCAGGAGGCGCGACACATGGCTGGAGCTCTGCCGCCCCCTGCTGGCCTAGCGCTGCCCTGCGGTGCTGGCGCTGCCGCCTCCCTCCCAGGGCGGATTTGGTGGGGGGCGTCGGTAAGTGAAGCTTCCACTGCGCTGTGACCAACGCCAGTTTAATTTGTGTTTAAAATCTCGGGGAGAAGAAACACTACTTCTGTTGCGTTTCTGGTTTGAAAACCCAGAGGGAGACGTCACCTGGAGTTCTGCATCCAGCTCTGGAGTCCTCAGTACAGGAAACACATAGACCTGTTGGAGAGCAGCCACAGAAATGAACAGAGGGCTGAAACACATCTCCTTTGAGAAAAGTCTTAGAGAGCTGGAGTGGTTCAGCCTGAAGAAGAGAAGGCTCCGGGCAGACCTCATTGCAGCCTTTTAGTACTTAAAAGGGGCCTATAAGAAGGGTGGGGACAGACTTTTTGGAAGGGAATGTTATGAACAGACAAGGGATAATGGTTTTAAACTACAGGACAGGAGATTCAGATTAGATAAGAGGAAGAAATTTTTTTACAGTGAGGGCAATGAAACACTGGAACCAATTGCCCAGAGAGGTGATGGATGCCCCATCCCTGGAGACGTTCAAGGCCAGGCTGGACGGGGCTCTGAGCAACCTGATCTAGCTGAAGATGTCCCTGCTCATGGCAGAGGGGTTGGACTAGATGGCCTTTGAAGGTGCCTTCCAACCCAAACCATTCTATGATTCTATTCAACACTAAGTCTTTTAAAGCAAACAATACCCAAGTGCAGGCTTACCAGAATATTATTACCATTAATATTCCTGGGCTATATACAATTAACACCTTGTTTAAGCTGCACCATCATTTGCCACACAGCCTGCTGAGTTTTGCAGAAACAAACCTACACTCACACAGGGATGGTAAAACTACACAGCCCTCACATCCACAGCATTCGTGCAGAAGATGAGAAAGGTATCATTCACTGTGAACTGCATCCTCTTTGGTTTCTTCATCAAGCTTTACACTCTACACTGGGATCCCCATGTGCATGGCAGCAAGTTCTCTTTAGAGTCACAGTGATGCCAAAGCTCTGCCATAGTGCATTGCCACATATTGCACAAGCAGCATTTGGTCATCTTGCGGCACCTGCATGATGCGGCATTAAAAGGAGGTACACAGATTAATGCGGAAACAAAAGTGTGAAAAAACTAATAGTGGTGACTGCTGTTGTTTGGACAGTGTGTGATGCCCAGAGCAAAACCTCGTGTCATGTAAATCACTGCAGCAATGCGGACTTTAGCCCTGGTGACTTGCACAGGATCTATATCATTGCCACATTTGTGACACAGCAGGCCAAGCAGTAGTATGTAGCCATGGGTTTGCAGATGGTATTGGGGAAGGAACCATCCAAAAAAACTCTTTGGCAGGACCTCCTTGCCAGGAATGAAGCCTTCCCTCAGCTGGGCTAGAGCAGGGAGAGCCTTACTCTGGTGACAGTTGCATCACACAGATGCCTTCCCTGATACAGCAGCCCAGCAGTCCTTCTGTAGTTTAAAAAAAAAAAAAAAAAAAAAATCTAAGAAAAACATGACAGCATTTGTCACTTTTACCCCCGCAAAACATTTTCTGGTTGATACTCAGCTTGATATGCTGGGTACTTCCCTGGAAATATCCACAATGACCATTACAAACTTGAAGTGGGTGATACTCAGGGGCATGTGATGCCCCCGCTCCACAGGGCGGGCTGACAGAACCGAATCAAACATCCCAGGTTCACCTCCTGACTTGAGACAGCAGCTCCTGGAGTCCTCATCCCAGCTGAGGGGAAGGAGGAAAGGGAAAGGTTGAGCAACATACTGCTGGGTACTATGCTGTGTCAACAAGTACCAGAGATTCAGACAGGCTTTTTGAAAAAAACAAACAAACAAAAACAGCACATTCAAAACATTTAATGCTACAGGACTACACATACACAACACCCATTCCTGGTCTGACACCCAGCTTAGTGTCCAAAGACACTTCCCTTAAAATGCTGTGCACTCAGATTTATTAAGCAGCTTTATGGACTGATACTTCCTCACATTTTACTAGCTTGATTAATTCAGCTGGCACCTCTGATCTCGCTTCCACTACTAACATTTTCTCTTGAATGAGATGACTCTCTAGTCTCACCATTCATGTGTTTGAGTCAGATTTTACATCAAAGATGTCCTGGGTTTTATACTGTCAGAAGCAATTTTGTCCCAGAAGAATGAAGATTGTGATTATCCCAGGAGGAAAGCTGTCAACTCAGCTCTCTGTAGAAAAACTGCCGTCTACAAAGGCTTACATTGGACACCCTTTGGCAGACTGCCCTCTTACAAAAAAAGTCCACTGTTACCTACATGAAAGACATTTTCTAAGAGCATCGGGGTGCTTGCTTGGTTCACACAACAAATTCAAATGAGAAGATAGATAATAAGTATGTCATTTTTTTCATGAGCACTCATTTTTCGGGGCAATGTATAGAAAAGTGATAAAGGGGAGTGTAAGGAAGACATGTTTTAAGGCACCACCAGATGCTGAGCTTCAATGATGCTCTGTCTCTCAACCAGATCCAAAATGCTTCTGGATCACATATTTTCCAGAAATGAACCAGCTTCAGTTCAGGTTCTTCATAGGCCTCCAAGACTGCTCCAAACACAGAGGCCCTTTCAACCTTTGCGCATTTTGGCAGGTTTTGTCCAAGACACCACCACAGTCTGCCCTGGAGGTGTCTGCACTTGAGAGGTGGGGCACAACACCGCTAGCTCCCACGGAGGAAGCTATGTCAGGCTACCCATGATGCTGAATTGTGTAATAAACTCTCTCACCCTTAAGCAGGCTGATTGTGAGATGGTTAAAAAAACAACCAACCAACCAACAACATATGCTATATTTAATGCAAAGAGCTGCCTTGCTACAATCCCACCAACATTAATTGTGCCTCAGGATGGGAAAAGCATCTTGCAGTGGTCACATTTCACATATTTAGGGGTGTGGGACACTTTCCCACCCTATAAATCAGCTAAGTTTCCAGCTAAGCCAATGTGCTCATCCAGGAATCTGAATTCCATCAGAATCTCATCTGGTCCAAAGATAACTTCCTTTCTCTTCTTACTTATTTTCTGTAAAACCCCAGAAGAAGACTGCCAATGAGCAAGCCTGGCTTTTTTGTATTGACATGAGATATATGAAGTGGACCAGGTGCAAGAAACACCCTGTGCCCAAAGACTGAAGGACAAAGATTCTGGTAACAGTTTAACAAAACACTTGAGCAAGGCCTTAATAGCCACTGATTTCAAGAGAATCCCAGTACAAGCCTATAGTAGAATGTGTTTAAGTGGTTTATACTGAATCCAGGCTTAATTACACAGGGTGTAATTAAGATAAGGAGAGAAATAAAAAACTGTGAAAGACATAAGAAGAAATAAAAGTACTAAAGTCAAAAGGTAAAGCAGGTAAGACAATTAGAAAAAAAAACTATTTTGAAAATTCTACAACGTGAAAACTGTAAGCTGTCACACTGTTCAGAAACACAGGTTTCTCCCTTTAAGTGCTTGCCTTCCGGGCTTAATCTAATATGGTGCTATTTTGTATAACTTCAAAAAAAGTCCGCTTAAAAAAATAAAATGACAGGATAGAGTACATTTCTATTACTGGAAATGGAGTTTTAAGCACTGAGTTTATCTTGTCAGTTTAGCTCAGCCGTGATGTGAGCTTGCAAGGAGTGAAGTGGATCACTAATTGCCAGAAAGCATGACAATGAACTGATAAGCACAGAAGCTAAAAGTCTTTAGACGGGAGATGTTTCAGTAAAGCGGGGACTGTTTGAACAGGTACTTTTTCTCTGCAAGTTGGCTTCTCCCACAGTTCAGCAGTGATTGCCTGACTTTTGTTCTCTGATCCCAAAGAGGAGCACACTGTGGGTTGTTTGGGCCAAATCAGAGAGGCAGGTATGTACCTGTACACTTTACTGCCAATGCCAGCTCCACCCTGAAAATCTTGCAGCTCTGTTTATGCTACATTTTTCCATGGCTCCAGACAGCCACAAATTTAATTGGACTGGCTGATTGTTTTTTTAACCCTTTTTATTTATTTTATTTCATTTTATGATGCTAATCTTGGCACTGGATACTCCTGTAATTCAAACTACAATATCAAAATACACATCAGCTAGTATAACAAATGGCCATTCAGCTAAAATTAGGCAACCTACCATAAACAATAAACCAAATTAAACCCACGCTCCTTTCCTCCTTTTGGCCTGAGCTTCTCCCCAAACATCTAAGGAAGAAACTCCTCGTGTGGGGAAGGTTATCAGATACAGGAAGGCAAGAAGGGGAAGTACCAACCCTGCCCTGGGCTTTCAAATCTTGTGATGTATTTTTGTCCTCATGAAGAGAGTACAACAGAGAGCAAAAATTTTGGCCAGCTGTGAAAAGGAAATCCTAAAAGTGGTGGGGGACTAATCGGATACAAGTTTTTCCTTCTGAAGTGTTGCCATCACTGGCAGGAAGAAAATGAAAGGAAGGAAGGGAGAAAGGGACTGGCCACATTTTGGGTGCTTTGTTCTGCTTATTACTTGCCTCCTGGAGTTTTCTCCCCACCCCCCATTCCTCAGCTATTAGAAACAACAACAGCAAATGAATAAATAAATAATTTCAGGAGCATGTGAAAACCCTAACTCACTTCCCTCAGACCAATTGTAGCAGGCACAATCTCGGGAACTGCATAGAAAAATGCATTTTTGTTTTTTGCTTACTTTACCACTGCTTTTCCTATGTCTCTTGACACAAAGTGACTTAAGTCAAACCTTGATCCTGCAAGCAACTTGTGCTGGTGGTGTGGTTACAGCAGGTGAGTCAGTGGCTGGGTCTTCATGTGCAAATTGGCAGCTCTGAAATGGTAAACCTTTACATAGCCGGGTCCCTCAGGAGAGAAGATGGGTCTTAAACTTGCTCTGAAAAGCAACATCAAAACTCAAACTGCTTTATAAAATACAAAGCTGACCTCTGAGAAAGCTGGAGTCAGTTTCAAATTAGATCTGTACTTTCTGTTGGCCCATACATATAGCCAGGAAGGTGATCCTGAGCTGGCACAGATCCCTTTCACCATGATGGGCCAACGCTGGTCTATCCCAGCACAAGTTTGTCTCCCCAGCATCAGTCAACACTGCCTGCATCTGCACTGTGCAAGGTCCACAGGCAGCACGTCAGCCCAGGCCTGGCAGCATCGCCCAGCAGTGGGCAGGGTAGAGGGGAGGGCTGTACCCACATGCTGCTATGCTGTATTTTGTGTTTTTCTTCCATGTTTAGGCTATGGTTTCCCTCGTTCCTATTTGCTCAGAAGGTTACTTATGAATTAGCGAGCTGATTTTATGACACATAGCATCTCAAATTCTCCCAGCTCCTGCTGGACCACCACTCAATAAAATATTAATGACTGTCAAAATAAGAAATGATTTCCAAATAGTCTGAACAGTGGCTATCACTAAAATAACCCCAAATTAGCTTTGTGGAGGTTCTCATAGCTTTGGCTGCTACCTCAGCAGTGAAACACACAATAAAAGATACCAAGTATTGTATTTCCCACCAAGATTACAATTACCTCTATGGTTTTACAGTCTAAAGGAAAAGTGCAAAATAACATACCAGACAAAACTTTTAAAGCATTTTTGTTTAAGGTAATTATGATCTCTATTTACACCTATTAAATTACAAAGATTAATATTAAAGAACACACAAAAACTGCCAGAAGGCAGCACCTGAACTGTGTATATTTAACACTAGCACTGTTTCTAAAGTAACTGCTCACTCATCTCCTCAAAGCTGCCTAGATAATTGCAACTCTGTCTGGAGTTCATTTGAAATAGAAGAAAGCGTGAATTTCAAACTTCCTCGCCTGGGAAAGCTTTGTGGACTTTGATCCATTGTTTACATACTGTATCTTTGATAATGCATTACATTACAGTATGATTTTCTTCACCTAAACATGGTGGGATGTTTGTTGTATGTAGCTACAGCTGTGTTACAATCTATTCCAATCTCGAGCATGCACAATTGCCATAATTTTCCTGAGTCATAAATAAAAGAAAAATATATTTTTATATTTGTATCACCTGGGCATGCATGTGCTATGTAGTTCCTAATGGCAGCAGTAGTGATGACATTTACCATTATATTTTTCAAATATCTTCAAATCAGTTTCAGCTCAGAAGCAATGCTGTAATGTGAGTATCAAAATACCTTCTACATACTGCCCAAATTTTTGTAGGACAAAAAACCCCAACCAACACCAAAAACCCTCATGCTGCAAAGAAATATTAGAAAATAAATTATGAGACCAGCTAAACCAATTCAGATAGATATTTTGCTGGCTTATGTTGGATTAAGACAAAGGCTGAGAAAAACAAGTGAGTCATCCAGATATGACAGATTTCCAAAATGAGCTTTTTCTGTAAAACACACCTATTCTGGAAAAGCTCATGTTAGATGATATTAAACCTATCTGTAGCAGGCGTACATGACAAACACCTTGCAAAAAACCCCACCATGCTTTTTTTGCATTAGCCCGTGTGTCTTTTGAGCAGTTGAAAGCAAAAAGTACTCATGCAAACACTTTCATTTATACCAGGTCAACAGTGGGGGACAAATCTGTTGCGTTGGTATCACCTATACCAGGGCTTTTTTCCCGGCACCTCCCGGTGATGGCAAGGATGGCAGCAGCGGGTGCCCAGCTACCCCTGCAGGTCTGGGTGGTGGTGGCCTGCAAGCAGGGCGGCCATGCCCTGGGGGTCTTCAAACATGAGCAAAGAAAGTCAATATGTGGGTCCTACCATGCCATCTCAGGGCACCTGTTCCAAAGAGAAAGGGAAACAACATGGGTGGGACAGTTTCTAATACTGCTCATCAATGGGACTGACCTGCAAGAGATGCTGGAGATTGTCCCTGTTCCTAAAATTAAGAGCCAGTTCACTTCTGTTGCCAGACATTTTCAGCCCTCAGGTATGTCAGTGGTCATCCTGGTCTGTAAGACACACTGTGAACATCTCCATCTTAACATGCTCCAAGCATCCCAGTGCTGACCCCAGTCAAAACTGGTAGTTCCAACTGCTGTACAGATACTGCCCGTGAAGTGTAAGCTTCTGAGGAGTTATACGGTTTTTTTGAGTGTTATTAACAGCTGCTTCAAGCCAAAGTTGGAAGAAGAAAAACAAAAACAAACACATCACAAAAAAAGAAATTTGGCATCTTCTGTCCCTCTGCTTGAACTAGAAACCTCACTTACAAAAACAGGATGGATAATAAATAGTTCTGTCCAAGTCTCATGTGGATTAATATGATTTAAAAGATAGCACATCACTCAGCAGGTTTCTTTGGTTCTTCATTAGTGAAGGGTAGCTACATATACAACTCTGTTGGTATGGTGTTTTATTGAATGCCAGAACCTCATATTCTGCTTGCAACTATTGATTTAATCTCCCCACAGTGTTCACTTGCGTAGAGCTACTTGCATTTCACATCACAGGAACGGGAAGAACAGCGGGATACTTCACACATTTCTGTGGGTGATAAGAAAACCTAGCCTGTCTGGTATTTGCTATAAAACTCTAGCCTGGGTTTCTGGATTCAACGTTTAACTCTCTGGCACTGAACAAAACTGTTTTATCAATGCTTTTATTACAGGTTACAGGAGTGGGCTAGCAGCATGCTGCCAAACTCTGACCCAGGCTCCAAAACCACTGCCCAAATGCTGTGAATCTTTAGACATGGCACTTCTGCAATCCTTTACTTAACAAATGAATCAAAGCAGCACTTACATGAAAAAAGCAGTTAATAGCATGAGGTATGTCCGTTTGTGAGGGAACATCACATTTAATCACCCCAGCAGGATTTTTTCCTTGAATTTGTCTTTGAACTGCAATTGTGGTCAACTTGAGGCAGCAGCAGCACACAATGCGAGGATGAAATAAAAGAGTGGGAGGATTGGGGTCAGGTTGGCTGAGGGTTAATGGAGGCACTAAGCTGAGGTTTTCCCCTTGCAACAGAAGATCAATAGCCTTCATTTCTTAAACAACAAAGTGGGTATTAGACACATCTTTAAGAGTTTTTGGAGGACCAGGCTTTATAGAAGTCTCCAGAAAGGGAAATATGGATTTAGGTAGGATGGAGGCCCCATTTGAAGGGTCTTGAGCTCACCCAGCTCTGCAGCTGGGAGCTTAGAGGTGCTCCAGGGTGCCCTCAGACTTGGCAAGAGGACCAGCCCTTACATGCAGCCTGTGTAAGAAGACCAAATACGGCCAACAACCCCAAGTTTAGAACTTGCCAGGAAGAAGTTACATGTCACCTGACAACCAGGCATATCTCATGCTCTTTGACTCACTGCCTTGGGAACAGTTTCATATCTGGACGTTCACCAAGCACAGCACACAAACGCAGGAGTCCTACAGCTACCACTAATTTTGCTACAAAAAGCCTACAGACAATGCGAAGGGTCAGGCAGGCCGCTCTCTATTCAAAATGGCATGGTCACATATAGTTTGAGTCTTGACATGACACAGATACCTGAAGGATCTTTGCCCAGGAATACTGCAAAGGATGGTGGCAAGACTTGCACTTTGAGGCACCAAGATGTGGAGTGGTATAGAGGGGCCTGTGCAGTCCTAGGGCATCCCAAGAGCTTCCCATAGAGAAGAGAACAGAGCCCCTCATCAGGGTCTGCCCTTGGGAGCAACCTGACTGAGCAACACTTACATGGTCAGCAAAGTCACACCCGAATGCCTTTCCAAAACCCATAAACTTTTCAAAGGAATCATCAGGAAGAAGATAAATTACCAAACCATTTTCAAGTTTGTGTAAAAATAAAGGCTCCTGTATTGTTTCTGTTATGAGCAGCTAGCTCTCTTCCCTTAACATTTCAATCAATGCTTTGCCAGCAGTGACTAATTCCACATGCCAGAGACACAACTTTTCCTTCCTCACACCCTCCTTTTATGATTTCTACCTGCAGGTAGGAAAAAAAAGAAACCTCTTCAATTGCTTGTTTCAAGGCTGTCATCAGTTAGCAGTTTTTCTTCCTACCAGATGACCAGGCATGGTAGAAATTATAGAGCTCCTATGGAAGATTATACGTTTAGCCTTTCAGAGTGTGGAGGTATGTAACCTTTCTTTCAAGCATCCCCTCTGTCACCTTCCCGCCCTCTCCCGGAGGCTCATTCCAGCTTGTTCACAAATCAGAGGTAACTGACAGCAG
Organism: Columba livia; assembly: GCF_036013475.1. Lineage (NCBI taxonomy): Eukaryota > Metazoa > Chordata > Aves > Columbiformes > Columbidae > Columba > Columba livia. The sequence goes on along the minus strand of NC_088605.1, from coordinate 65,543,666 downwards.
CAAATCAGATCCCATAAATCACTCGCTAGCGGGTGAAGTGCTGCGGCAGGGAAGGCGAGGGTGCGCCATGGCTGTGTGAACCCAAGGTCACCGAGATGCTGTTCACATACAGACCCTGCTCCTCTCACTCATATGCAGGACCACATCTGAGACCTCCACCCTGGCCACAAGCTGGATTTTTGATTTCAGAATTACAGCTCAACTGTCAAAGTTGGGGACACCCTAAAGAATTAAATCTTGACTTGATCATCTCTGGTGTTCATCTTTTCAAATAAGGCCACTTTTATTATTGTGCTTCAGAATAGATTTTGACACCAAAATATGCATGTGTTTGTAACTGCAAGTTAGGGATGGAACTGCCTCATTCTGCTTTACTGTGATAGTTTTCTTACATGGTGGCTAAAATATAGCACATAGGTAGCTTTAATAACATCTACCATGCTGACGCATCCACAGAGATTTGAAAACCATTGTGCTGAACCAATAAGTTAGAAGTAGAAAAAGCAGTAAGGCAAGAGAAACCTCAGAAGTAATGACTGGCTGTTTACTGGCTGAAGTCCATCAGTGAAACGGTCTGCTTCAATAGACCACTAAGTTACCAAAAATGGGGCAGGAGGGCTAATGTTGAATATCTTAATATCTTTTCTAACACCAAAGAGTTTTCATTTTGCTCCCAGCACCTGCAGACTGCCATCAAGACAAATAACTAGTTGCCGCTATACTGTCATTAACAGAGATTTAGCTATTCATACCATATAAAAACTCGACTGGCCAATTTTTGTAGAAGAAATCGCTTTCCTCATTCCATGTACCTAGGTCTTTTGCTTTAATAAATGATAGCTTCTGCTTAGAATATCGCAAAAGGTATGTGGGTGGAGGTGTTGAATGGTAGATACGGCTGTGAATCAGAGATGTTAATATTCTCAAATTGTGTTGAAAGGTTTGAGAGGGAACAAAAGAAAAAAAATACCCTAGAAACCTCACCTTCCTTCTGTGAGGGTTTAAGCACTTGAAATAGTTTTGCAAGACGAAAATAAAATACTCCTGAATACTAATACAATGCTGACGCTATTAGCCCTACAACCAGGAAAATAAAGGAACTTAAAAAAAAAAAAACAAAAACAAAACCACCAAACACCAAAAAAACCCACACACCCCAAACACACAAAAAACCCACAACCACCTAGAAACTAAAACAAAATTAAGAACCCTTATAGGCTCTCAAAATATAACAAGCTTAAATTAATTTGTGTTATGTCTTATTCTAACCTGTACAACTTTATGTGGCCATATACTGTTTGCAAACAATACTTAACCACTGGATCTCTGAAAACTATTCCAGTGGACTCTACACTATTAAACAGGCCACAACACGATGGAAACAGCTTTTTGTAGTGCATATATGTATAGTATAAATTTGTTTACTTTTACAAGCACAATATACTAATTTGCACTATCTGGTAGCTTACAGTATCATTTCCCTTGAAGGTATTTCACAAAATCCTACACCATGAATTCATGAACACAGCACATTCATTTCCCCTTGAAGAGTTCTCTATTTTACTAATTAACAGAGCTAATACAAAGATATTAAATGTTTTCCTGGGGATTAAACAAAGCCACAGAACCACTAGATAAATGCCATTTTTCATTTGACTGTATCAAAATCCCATACCATTATTTTGTCCTCCATTGACAAAACGAATATTCAAGCACAGTACCCCATCAAAATGAGGAATTCACCAATGATGAGATTCTTTTTTTTTTTTTTCCCCCTAATTCTGTGCTCAAGTGAATATTTTATTTTTCTTTATTTCTATGTCTGGTTTAAGTCGATATGTTGAAATACAATATGAAGAGAGAAACTCTTCTTGTGTTATAGCTAGACTAGTTAAAGGAAGTGTTTGAAATATCTTATTCAGATTTCACAAAATGAGGAATGTTTGCTCTATTAAAAAATCATACGAGAAATCACACTAGCAATAAGCAGCTACAATTTTCATTCTTTTAATCTGTTTCTAGTAAACACATATTTATAAAGGGCTATACAACACCTATAGCCGAATACCAGAAGCCACAATGGAAGACTCAGTTTTACTGAAGCAAAGGCATAAAGAGATCAAAGTTTTAAGAGTCTGGTGAAAGGAAAAGTCTAGGAAGCTCAGTAAAGATCATATGGCTGGTTTTAGTCCCTGCATTTCACTAGTTCCTTCCTGATCCCTTTCTATTCTCACACTCACACAGAGGAGGTGGTCGCCTATGTCCTGAAGCAACTTCTGCAATGCATAAGGAATTACTAGATTGCACTTAAAACCATGTTCTTGTGTAACAAAGCATGTCATTTAGTTCTAAACTGTGTCTCCTTGTCATAAGACCAGAGAAATCCCACCATCGATGACAAGATACACCCATGGTAACATTTCCATGTAAAATATCATCCCTCTCCTTTTCTGGTTTAGCATTCCTGGTTCAAAGATGTGGTAGCTAGATCTGAGGAGTATGACTTGCCTTTATTTTTTTAATGTATTCATGTGAAGCACAGCCACTAAATAAGAGGACAATTATTCTTCATTACCTATAATTGATTAGCATCATCCTGGGGTGTCTGATACCTGCCCAGCTGGACTTTTTTCTAGATAGAGGGTAAAAATATTTACTCTCCTTTCCCCAATCTATCAAACATTTAGAACAATAGTTGTACTCTTGAAACTGTTACACAATACTGTTGTACTGCAGTATTTTCTCAGGTTTCCATCTCCAGTTGTAATTGCTGTAGCCTAACTCCAATTGCTAATACTAGTTTCACCCATGTGCCTTTTTGTGCTTTCTTTGACTTGGTCAGACATCTCACTGACTGAACTCCACATTGCAGGTCTCAGACAAACTTGAAAGATGCTACCTGCGCCTACCTCCTTACATTTCTCTCTAAAACTGATTTCTGGGAGAAATAAAGCTGTCTCAAATGAATTAATCTAGGGAGCCTTCACCTTCAGTCTTACAGAGTTAAGAGAAACTCTATTTAGAGTCAGCATAAATTAGCTGAAAACCCCTTTCTAGCCTTATTTTGTACAGGGAGCGATTGGCATCACCAGAACAATATTAAATATTTCCCTTATGTTGGCAATCTGTTCGAAGTGTCATTTGTTTTCTGTTGGTATGTACACTACTGCATGATTTTCTGCTAAACATTTATTTCAAGGTGGTTGAGGCCAAGCAAAAGGAGAGGAAGAAAAGGAGGACACACCATGAATGAGCTGTGGAAGACACTCCTTCACCTAAACACAGTTCTAAGCAATCTGCCCCAGCTGCTGCTGGTCAGTTTGACTTCCCAGCATATTTTCAATCTTGGAGGAATTTTGACAGGTTTATGTGTGACACTGGGTTGCTTTGTAAAGTGGAAAGCCTGTAATTAGATGCCGTGCCATCAGCTACCTCCCACTTGCAACCAGTCTGCCTTAAATCTGCCATCACACTTAAGGAAATGCCTCCAGGGAGGCCAGTGCCTCCACAAGCCGGTAACCTGTCATCTGCAGGACTTACCTAACATGTGCTGCCACCTCTGTAAAGGACCTGCCCCAAAATAGGTGGGAGGGCCATGGATGGGTTCACCCATGTGTCCAATGGTGCTGCTGCAGTACTGAACTTGGGAACAGATTTGTCTCCAGCAGCAACAAGCAAGCAGGGCCCCAACCTGTCACTGCTAAAGCCACCGCAGGACCCCTCCCATACCACATGGGCTATGACTGCATCTCTCATGTGTCAGTGTGTTAGAGGATGTTTTTGATGGCTTCAAAAAGTTTTAGATTAAAACTGTATTATAGTATTTGAATGAGACATTCTTAACTCACACGTGCTACTGTGCCTAACCGCAGGAAGCTGGGGTATTCAGATGAAGAAAAAATAGTATTTGAAACAGCTGAAGCTATACAATGTGTAAGACAGGCGTAACAGTAGCATACAATAAAGTTTAAGGAACATGTGACAGGGCAGACTGCATTGAATAAGTGGCTTAATATGGAAAAATGTTTCAAACCATTACAATATTTATAGGGTTTTTTTGTTAGTTCTTAAATGTCACCTACAAAAAGGTGCATTACATAAGAGAGGTATTGCTAATCACCCAAACACATGCACAAGCCAGGAATGCCATAAAACTTCAAAGGTGGTGGCCTAATTAAAACACTAATGATTTTAATAGTGCATTTCTTGGAACTGTATTTAATGTACTCAAGATATACATAGATGCTTACTTCTCAGATAACAATGTGCAAAAAGAGAGAAAACAAGTTTGCTCGTTAAGTGTAGCATGCACGTCACGGACACAGTAGCCAGCAAGGAGAAGACACATTCAGAGAAACAGGAAAGAGATGCAATTGTAGATCCCAGTTGAAGATGGGGCACCATAGCTGTACTAAGTTTCTCAGAGAGGTATCAATGCTTCAGAAAGAAGGAAGAGAACCTAAACCCAGACCTCTCTCAATACAGCTTAAGTTTGGATCCAGTTGTTCATGGCCTGCAGAGGCAGGAAAGGTAGTATTTTAAGGAACACACACCTTAACTCTTCAGAGAAAGACTGGCCACATAAGGCTTTGTATATGTCAACATGCAATACATAAACAGAGAAATTAAAGTAGTGATATAATTTGAAGAAGTCCATAGAAAGCCATTGAGACAGGTTGGCATTGTGTCCAAGTTCATAACTTTCACTTTTTGCTCAAATATATTTTGACAAAAAAGCATAAATTAATATGAAGCCATTAGTTTAATTCCAATATTTCATTAGAACTTCATCTGTGAAACTTTTTGCAACATTTACAACAGAGGTCAATTTGGACTACTTCCATTCTCTCCAGCAATAAACCAAGTGCAGGATTGGATTACCAAAATCAGCCAAGTAGTTTTGCCCAAGTATGAGAACCAACACAAATTAGCAACCTTGGGTGGCATTTGGAACTCATAACATCTATTTAACAAGAGCTCAAACCGTAGGAAAGTAAATTCAGAGACCCTGAAAATTTGGATATGGGCAAGTTTGAGACAGGAAAATTCCAGAAGCAAATGACAAAAATAATTGTATGCTTTGTCTGTCACAGGAAACTCTAACCCAATGTCTAGAGTGGCCTGTCACTTGATCAAGAGCTTAGGGAACAAGACAGAGCCAGCTGATGTTAGTTGTCATCCACCACAAAACTCCTGGTCAGAATTGAGCACAGAATCTGAAAGCTTTTAAACTAAGCACACACACAGCTCAGATTTTTGTGATTAGTGATTTTCAATGAACAGTTCGGAAAACAGACCTTCAGAAATACATGAAAACCAAGTGTCCCAGTGCAAAGGGACTTGATGAAATTTTTTGTCCAGCTCCACAGGAAAAAGAGCAATCCTAGCAGTGTGCCCGATACATCTCCATAAAAGCATTCCTGTTCTTTGGCTCAGCCACCACTGACATGTTTCACTGCAGGATGAAGACTGGAGTAAACCACAAAGGAGCATACCAAAGCTAATCTGCAGATAACTGAGGGGATGATCACATTGTTGTGATGAGGAACTGATGTAGCTAAGACAGTCTGTTCTCTAACAGCCATCTGTGAGAATTCATGCAATCCTCCCTGACAAGGGAGGATGGTCCACACTTTGCTCCCTCATCTTTGTCCTGTACTTCATCCTGGGAGATTATCTTCTGCTCTTTGTCCTTTGAACAGGGCAGTTCTTTAGGCTCAGTTGTCAGAAGGTGATTACAGTGCGTAGCTTTTATGCAACCACCTCCTAATGAAGTTACTGCTACGTCATTTGAAGGGAAGGGGAGGGGGGGAAATCTCCTCAAAACAACAACAAAACCCAAACAAACATAAAAACCTCACAAGAACAAAACAGCTTTACCAGGCTGTTTTTCTGCTGAAATCCTCAAATTACAGCCTGTGAACATCACAGTGGTTTTTAGATTCCACTTGTTTAAGGATCATCCAGAGTTCAACACAAGGTTTTCACCTGGTCAAACTCACTCTGATAGCTTTTTACTTATACCTGATATAAAAAGCGATATTTATGCTTTGGGATGACCGCTGTGCCAAAGGAATTGAAAGGGCAGATGGTACTGGAGTTTCTTCTATTTCCTTCCAGTGTCAATGCTTAGTTATTCAAATCAGGGTACTTTTCTGCCATCTAGTGGCGCCATAGTTTAGTGACATAATTTAGCACGTAGCAAAACAGCAAGTTCAAACACAGTCCAAGATGTTACCGAACGTTTTCTTATTAAAGCTCACACGTTTTTTTGGTTCAGTGTGTCAAAGACAGAAGGACATGGCCAAGGGGTACCACAGGCTGCAAAACCCTGCGGTCTCCACAGACCACCACAGAAGCAGAAGTGGCTCAGCCAGAAGTCACCTTGGATAATATTTTTGATCAAAATGGTAGCAGATGCTAGCATTCTTTGCAAATCACACATGTCCCTTCTGTTACTTCTTTTCTTTGCTCCCAGTAGGAGAATGTCACACTCACGTCTTTGGGCTGAGAGTGATGGACACACCATTAGCAAGGATTTTTTGACATGCACATACCTCTTGGCCCTATCTTTTCAGTTTGTAATGTAATGATCTAGAATTGCCAACATGCCTCCTATGAGAGCCTTCCCAAGAGAAGGGTAAATAAGCCAGTTCAAATACGACTAAATTCTAGCAAAAACTCTCTCAAGAAGGGGCCTTTTAAAAGGTATAGTGTCATGAAAAATTACCCCAAATGAATAAATGCCATATTTCGCTTGTGACCTATGACGACTTTCTTTAATGAGAACAATGAGATCTTTTTTACATTGCATGATTTACCTGTTTCTGTGAAATGCTTGCCAAACTGATTTTATGACTTAACATTACCTTCTCAAGGCACTATAGCAGCCTACAACAGTGATCCAAAACGGGATGGACTTTTACTACTACAGTGTGTGTAAAGAAATCCAGATTGCAACTAGGAGAGCTGAAGTGAAAATAAGCTAATTCGAGGCTGTGCAAGGTGTAAAGAATCAGGGCACCATCTCGAAACACACGACTCCTGTCCCTGTCCCCAGTGACCAGACCCCACTAGGTGGCACCCACAGCTCGTCTCTGTCCCTTCAGGCTCCTCTGCTGCACCTGGAGCACTGTTCCTTGGCTGGTTTAAAAATTAGAAGGCCCAGGAAGTATCTCAAGAGTCTTTATGCTCTGAATTTTTTTATATATCTTCCCTCTTTATTTTTTTCATCTCCTCTTCTGTCCCCAAATGGTTTAGCTTTTTAAATATGTAGTAACAGATTTTTTTTTAAATTAATTATTTTCAGATTTTAAGAAGAACTTAAAAGTTTCCTATTACAACACACACTGTTTTATAGAATAAATGAGTATTTTGAATCCAGACAACATTAGTAGCACATGCATTTTGCAATCTATGGTCTTTAAAAACAGCAAGAAGAGCTGCCTTCAGATTTACAGCACCGTGAATCAGTCAAACATGAATAGTTACTTTATGGAGAAATAACTTTGACTGTTTCATCACTAGTCAAACCCTTGGATACTGCCTGCTAAAACACTATACTCACTCTCCTCTGCCATCATTCCAAAGACTTGTTTCATGGGATGTTAAACGAGTACTTAAAACAAAAGGCCATTCTTTGTACTGAAAAAGCCCTAAATTTTAATATTGCAGCAATAGAGAAGTCATTTGTATTTACAAAGCTTCATGAAAAGTGCATTCCTTCTGCATTAAAGCCACAAAGAAATTGCTTTTAGTCTGTTCTCTGGTTCTCAAGTCATAGCTGAATAATAGCTTTTTTTGCTTTTCAAGGATTTGATTGTAGAGCAGTTGGCTTTGACTCAGATGCAGACACCATTAAACAGGGGATCTTGCAAATTAATGAGGACCGTTCTTGTCTAGCTGTTCACAGAAAAGCACATTTTAAAAGCTACAATGCAACAAGCTGCTTACATTAGCAGAAAGATATTCAGGTATTTTTTGATATTCAAATGTCATGTAAATCTTTAAACTGCAGGCTGGGCACTTATCTTACAAAAAGCCTCATATCCACCAGCTCCCTGAAGACAAATATATCCCACCGCACAGTGCAATATTTTAATCTGAAGATCCCCCTTCAAATTAATTTATTATCTCTGTCATGATTTGAACCCTTCCTCCAGCATTTCCCCACCCAGGGCACCCCTTCTGAAGTCAGCCACACAAACCCACCTCCTTGCTTCCTGCACACTGAGGTTTGCAACCCACCTCCTCTGTGCCTTTGCTGCCCCTCCACCTCAAGCAGACCACTCTGCTCCTCCTCCCACTGCTTCCTCCAACACCTCTGCAGTTCTCCCTTGCCTTGGTCTCCTCTAGCTTTCCACCCTCCATTTTCTCACCAAAGGTGGTGGAGAAGAACCAAGAAAGCTTGATTAGCTGCAAGAGGAAAGCTAAGACAGACTCCACAACCATTCCATATTTATTTTGGAAATGCTCAGCATGATAAACAAGAAACAACTCAAAATAACCAAGGAGTGGGTCAAAAAAAATGCCATGTTTGTCAGGATCAGTTCACTCATGTTTGTTCAAAGCTGCTCTGTATTTACAACCCTAGAGCTCTGGGGCTGAAAATGAAAGCGCAATGTTCCCAATACTGCCCATTCTGTTAAAATCAAAACCTTAACAGATATAATAGGATGGACAAATACTGTATTTGGTGATAGGAAAAGATTGATGCTTTGCAGCTTTCATAATTTAGTTGTATTTATAGGTCATTATGGAGTAAGAAAGATATCCAGATTGCAGAAAGACCTAAGTTTTCCTACTAAACTGTCCTTCAGGAACAAGTTGTGTCTTAAAAATGAGTAAAAAGCTAAATTGTGGCTTGGTTTAAAAAGTCCATTGTATTCTCAATGTCAGAGAGAAAGAAGATTTAGGAAGAAGAGGTGGGAAACATTCATTTTTCCCCAGAGCAAAAGTAACCTACGAAGCAAGAAGATATTGGAAGCAGAAAGGGTCCCCTCCCTTCAAGGTAGCCTCAAAAGCCAATGACAAAACCAAAGGTGGGTTTCAGGATGCCCCCATCTGCAAACAGGCCTTCAGCTCATGGGACATCAGCCTGGTAAAACCCCAGGAGGGCTACAGTGGGACCACCCACTCCTTAGCACCATCTTCTCACTCCACAGACCTGCTTCTCAGGGTCTGGGCTACTGGCTAATGTTACCATAGCCTAAAGAGCGTCAGAGAAAAGCCAGAGCCACAGCAGACATCAGCCACCCCAGCACAGGTACTTCAAGCCAGTGCTGCTCCCCAGGGAGGCTGCTGTTTCCTATGTGCGAGCAAGGATCAGTCATATTGACCCAAACCCTAAGTCAAACCCCACTTCAGATCATCTGCTCACTCCATTTCTAAGCCAGAATAGAAGCCCAGGCTGTTTACTGACAGATTCAGTTTTGACAGAAAGACATAACATAGGTTAAGGTTGAGTCAAGGGAGATTTGCATGGCAAAGCAAACAATTTCCACTGGGGCAAAGAATAGATATTAGAAAGTGAAGATAGTAAAGAAGTGGATGGTAGAAAAGGTGTTAATAAAAGTGCCAAGAACTAGAAAAACACTCTAGAGGTGGAAATTTAGTGTAGCTTGTTTACATGTTTAGATTTATCATGTCTTGCTGACGGAGCTGGAGCACAAACGATGACTAACTGCAGCAACAAAATGCAAAAGACAACCTTGTGATTCATTTTGGTGACAAAAAGCTCAGACAACTGTAGTTTGAAGCCCTCACTCCCTTCAACTGCACTGTAAGATAACACTTTTGCATTTCCACCGTAAATCACAACATGGCAGTGTGGTGGTGGGGCTGGTTCATACTCCTGGGTGTGTGTCAGGGCTGCAGTGACACACACAGCCAAGTTCAGCCCTGCTTTGGGAATGGTTCTGTGCTGCTTTGATCACAGTCTGGATCCAGAACTACAGGCTTAACTGCATTTGAACCTGTGCTGCTGCAGCTACAGCCTGCTGGAACAAGTGTTCCAACACTAATAAGCTCTGTTTGAATGAAAATGAGCAGTTATAGTAAACTCGCTTCCTACTTTCAAAAGAAAAATTCCTCTAATTTCATTTGAAATAGCAAATCCTTTCCCCCCCAACCGAGTACAAATGAACAGCTGGAACTGCTGTGTTTTGGGTTTTGTTTATGTAATTATTTAGTGGATGGCCAGAGGGCTAGAAATTGCCAAATAATTCTAGTCTTAGGAGTTTACATTAACTAATTTCCGTGCGATTCAGAATTCATTTGCCAAGTTTCAGATACAAGCGAGGCTTTTGCGGTTGAGCTGTAACTCCTGGAAAGAACAGTCAAACAAAAATGCCAGACATACATCCTTAATTCATCTTCATCCCCAGGTATTATTGCACCAAGTGAAGCTGTAATATTCAATCCCACATGTGTTATACTGAATAAGAACTGGCAAACAGCTTAAGCCACTCTGTTGGTCCCAGGGTCATCTTTGGAGTGAAGCTGTGGAAATGACCTCAACATGGTTTTCTCTTTGGGGACTCTAATCTTACAGATAATTAAGCTTCCATCTGAGTTTTTATATGGACAACTCCTATCACACTCTCACTGCCAAGCATTGATTTTCTTGATCAGCTCTTTAAAATTCTGAATCACTAAAAAGATGAACTTTCAAACCTGTATTTGAGCAAACAGGCAAGATTCACAGAAATACTGTATGTCTATAACTGCTTGCAGAGTTAAACCCATTTGTGTAACAAGCGTTTGGCTGCAGTGCTGCCCACAGGGGTCAACCTGTGGGGGATTGCCACATGTTGGGAACAGAAATACTTGTTGGAACAGAAGGTTAAAGAGATAATGACCTCTTGGTATAGAGACCGCAGAATCTTTCTTTGGGAAAATAAGTCAGTATTAGGAAAAACTCTAAAGACAGGGCAGATAGACCTGTTTTCTGAAGAGAAAAGAATATCTATGCAAGTTAGTTATTGTAGAGATTGATCACACTATAAATTATTTAACAGATTAATTAGCTATGTGTGTGCCTACTTGCACACCTGTGTCACCTAAACAATGATTCTTAATTCTGTAGAATTATGAAAGTACTGGCACATACATGAGATCTTTCTAGCAACAAAGATACATTCAGGTATTACTCACACTTATGATACCTCAGTTTTCACCTCCTTGCAGCTATCTATACCTAGGATTTTTAAAACATGGGATCAAACAAGGTTTGCCAGACTGTTTCTATCCCATAGGTCTTGATATTGCACATAGTTGCTGTAAATTGCTTCTCCAGGGCAAGGAAGAGGAATATGAAAAGCAAGCTCCCCACAGTGAATCCAGTTCAGTTACTTATATATTTTTCTTCCCTTTGGGAGCCGTTCTAAAACCTCAGAGAATTTCAGTTACTGGATATATGCTTTCAGTTTTTCCTGTATGTTTGCACAGCTTCAAGAATTTTGATCTCACTACCAGACTTCCCACTGTGGCAAACCCACACAAGCACAGACATTTGAGTCTTGCTGAGAATTTAATTTCTTTCTACAGAATCCATTCATGTGGGCAGGTTTCATTTTATACACATTTTGCTTCTGTTCTTAAACACTGCATATTTTAATCCTCAAGGAAGAAAAAAATATGCATAACACCTCTACAGAGAAAAGCTCTTGAAGACCAATATCTCTGTTTCCCCCTCCCTATTATAACGCTAATTTTTCTTTTCCTGGGTACCCAGATATTTCCACCTCACCTTTCTTTGTACTACTACCACTACAACTACCACTACTATAACTTAAGATCATTGTTTCCTTGACTTAGGCCTCCCACAATAAGCAACCCATTTCCTCAGCCTTTATCTCCTTCCACTGTGTAACAGTCATGTCTTTCCTTGGTTATCGTTCCTCTAAACCATAATAATCTGGCTTGATAAGTCTTTCCAGCCTTTCTGATGATTCCCATGGCCTTTCTCCAAATTCCATTCAGGTTATTCACACTTCTCAATGTAAAAAAATTATTTTCCTGGAGGTTCATTTACAATGTTATTTGGAGTAGTTTAGGGAAAGTTCAACTGTTGCTTGGATAAGCAATAATACTCTTTCAGATTCCACATTTTGGGGAAAAAGTCTATAAAAAATATTCATAATATTTGAGACTGAATGTTGATGAGACACACTGAAAGAGCACTGCATTAGGAGGGAGATTGTGCCAGTTTGCTGTTGATGCAGTATTAGCTTTTTGTCCACTCTGAAGCTAAAGACAATGGAAACCAATTTGCTAACCTCTTTAAAATTTTTTGTCTGACTTCATTGAGTTGAACTGCAGGCCAGAATTGTGTTTGAAAAAAATACCATGACAAAATTAAAGCTCCTTTCTAAATATTAATAAAGCTACATGCCTGGTCATTGCAATGTTTAGTGCTTGAGCATTGACTTGACTACACAGGAATTTCTGAAATAAGTTCTAGGAATGGCTGAAGAAAAGCCATTTCACAAGGAGATAGAAGAAAATTCTTAAAACATGGCAAGCAGAATTTATTGTGGAACCTTTAAGTAGAATTTTCCCTGTCCCCCAAAAAATCAGAAATAGGCAATTTCCTTGCAGAAATGGAAGTAGACATTGCATTGGCAATTTAGTGGAATCCGGTTGCCCTCCACACTGTGCCCCTTTTGCTACAGCTATAATCCCATAGAGGTGTGGGGACCTTCTGACCTGCTGGGTGCAGGGAAGCAGAGAAGCCCTTGCACCCTGCAGTCAGCAGGACAGGGACACCTCAGTCCCTTTGGACAGTTGGAAGGAACAGTCTTGTGAACTGCTGGCTGCTAAATCCAGCAAAGGTCATCTTCCAGGGCCTTAGGCTCACAAGGATTAAAGAACAAGCCTTTCAGTAGGCTCTGAGATCAGTCAGAAACAGAAGAAGAATGGTCTGGATGGGCTCAAATATCTACCAGAAAACAGACCTACGCATCTACCCAGCATCTGCTGTTGACAAGTTCCCAGCTGCAACTGGAGTTACAGGAACAACTACACACACGTTACGTCTAGCAGAGATGCTTCAATCAAGTGAGCAAAATCCTGTTAATTGCTCTGAGCCCATGTTCATTTACTGCTTCCATTGCAAATCCAGCAGCATAGTGTTTGTAACTGCAACACCCACAACCAAAATTAAATACCTGATAAAATGCTCTACCCAACTAATGATTGTCATTCAATTGAGGTAAATAACAAGTGTTTAATGATTTTTTTTTTGTTTTGTTTCATTTTTGTTTAAGATATTCCATGCTCTTATAGATTAGTTTTTTCCCTTGTTTTGCTGAAGTGTTGAAAACCCATCATCAAAAGAACTGGAAAAGGGTGTTGGTGTACGTAGGTGCTGAGAGTAGACAGAGGAAACATCCCTGGTGTATATGTTTATTTGTGATAGTGAATTGTGCCATTGCTTAATAGGTTAAGTCAAACCACATTGTTATTTTCCTTATTTCCACACAGCAGCCTATGCCATAAAATTAAAAGAAAGCTTAAATCACAATTCTTCATTACAGAAAAGCAGATGAAAAAAAAAAGCTAAATTAAATTCATAATTGTGTTAATAATCCACATGCAACTGCAAAACATGTCTAGCTCCTGGGTCCAGTCTGTCATGAATAACTTCAGGTAGATCTCCAATTTGTTTGCATTTGTTGTACTGAACTTGATTATCCCCACCCCTTACATTCCCTAGGTACCAGAGGAAAACCAATAGGAATATTTGTTACGCATATTTACAACCATTGAATGAATTAATGAGATTTTGACATCCAGAAAACCACAGTTTTCAGTAGTTGCATAGGCAGGCAAAAACATCACAACAAAAAATGTATTATTTAGAAGGAAGGGACAGCAGGATCCATGCAGCCATAACCCTGGACTGAACAGTATGGTCAGCACTATGCAGCAGGGTTTACTCAATGCCAGTGCATGGCTGTATTTCCTATTAAGGAGAGCTTTAAGCATCAATTAGCCCACAGAATTTCTGGGCAGAAATGGCTTTCATCCCAAATGAATGCATTAAAAAGTAGGACACAAATGTTTCCCTAAGTCGTCTATGAAATTTGTTTCAGTAAACAAGACACATGGGCCAGAAGGATCTAACTGGAGAGGCAAAAAAGCAGAAGAATGTGTGGTTACAACAAAAATGTACTATCTTAAACAAACCCCAGAAAGAGGACCTTTCTGATCCTGGAAAGCATTAATTCCCAGTCACTATTTTTAAACAGATAAAAACATATGTATTTGAGAGATTGCCAGCTGCTGTTTCAGCATTTGTTTCATGCTGCTGTTGGCAGCAGCAACAGCAAATAACACAGCAATGATAGGGCAGAGTAAATTCAGACATTATTTCCTAATTCACCATCTAAGAACTTAATTGAATTACACAGGATGGAGAGGGGCCTGTGAACATTTCCACTGCTTGCACTCCTCAGATGTTATTAAACAACATCATGTTTCCCTTTAAGCACAGTATTTGAAGCTTTTCCATAACAGGCTGGGCTCAGGGCACAATAAAGTGTTGCAGCACCTTTTTGAAAAAGGTCTGTGTACTGCATTGCTCATATCTCTGATTGCAGTGTGGATGTGCAAGGCCAGCCTCTTTTTTGCTCCCTAAATACCAGCACTTCAAGAAATAGAGGAACTCCCAACCAGCAGGACATTGCTTCTAGGAACATATATATATATATATATATATGTATGTATGTATGTATGTATGTAGTGTTTTCCATTTTCCCCTAGGACTGCAGCTGCCCCGGAATAGCCCTCCCTATACTCTGCACACCATTTTACATCATTTTGTGCAACGTGAACAGGAGCCTTCATCCCAGTTTTTGGCCAGGAGAATCTTCCAGATGAGGCAAATCCTAAAATGGCTTCTTGAAGCACTTGTCAGGCCATCCTTTAACTCTGTTTTCTTCAGTGTTTTCTTCTGTTGCTATAGGACTGTAACCTCAATGAATTTTTCTTTTATTCTCTGCATCCTTTTGATTGACTGCTCTAAACAATTATTATTTTCAGGACAGAGTGCAGGTTCATCACTGACAACATCCCTTTCCATGTTGTTTGCTTAGATGGATTGATAATGTTCACATTTAATGACTATCAAACATTTTGAGGTTTGTTTTGGTTTTTTTTTTTTTTTTTTTCTTTCTTAATTCTTCAATGCTTACTACACATTTATCAAGGGACACCAGTAAATAATGCCTTAAGCAGAGATTTTACTTTAATTCCTTAATTTGCCAACAGTCCACAGTTATCTGGACATACAAAAGGAATTATTTTCTATCCACCAATTAGCAAAACAGAAGTTCAAAAGCCTCCGTGGCTGCATTAACACTGAGAATTCCTTAATCCATAAAAATTAATGGTGATTACGTTAAAGAGACTTAAATATTTAAATCCTTGGCCACATTAGTCACCCTCTTTTATGTGCAGGTAACTCCAGTTGAAGTCCTCAGGAGCCCTGTGTGTGTGTGTGTGGCAGAACAAACTAATCTCCTCAAATGAGAAATATGAGCTTTATACCAGCTCTCCCCAACTACAGAAGGTGGCTGCTTTCTCCACAGATTGAGAACTGACTTTCCCCACCCCATCGCCGTCAAAGGTCTTACCCTATAACTTTAACATAGAGGCTTAATTTGCTCCAGAAGCCCTAAATGGAAGCATTTATTATTGTTGTGGATGGTTGTCCCGGTTACAGATAACTACAGTGTGCAATTAAATACAGCTGACTTCATAGTACTGCCCAGATGCCAGAGAGAAGTTCTGATTTTTCAGTTTTGCTTGGATCTGAAATTTGGCTTCACAGCCATCTTATACCTTCCCAGGACAGTACCAGCCCGAAGCATCAACACCGCACACAGATACTTTACACTGCTTTTTTGTGGCTACATAATTTTCACACAAGCCTATCAACTGGAGTTACATTAAAAGGTTTTGAATTAGCTTTTTCCTCTTGGCAGCATGACTTTAAATAGACATATCCTCAGAAACAGAGATTTTTAGAACAGAGAGTAATTATCTTGAAGATTAAAAAGAAAAAAGTTGTGTTTCAAAGGTCTGCTAGAGGGTATTTACTGAACTATATCTGCCAAAGAAAAAAAGTTGCAGAAGTGGGATTACTCCCCTCCACACTTCATTTCTTTTCTTCCTGGCCCCTGAGTGCATCTCCTAAAAAACGTTTGGTTTCCCTCGAAACCACAGAGGCTCTTTGTGTAAGCAAGGAAGGGGCACACCAGGAGGACGAAGAACCGCCTTTACTGGGGCTGCTTCGCACCCAAACCCGCAGCTCAGCTTGGGACCTGGGTCATCTCCAGGCAGCTCCTTTGCCGGCGGCAGGAACCACCACCTCCAAAACCTCTCCCGGCTCCGAGCGCCCCCGGGCACTCACCTCTCCCCGGGTTGTCTCCGGCCGCAGCCACCACTAGGGGTCAGCTGGAGCCCGGCTAATGTCCCCGCACAGCCCCAGCCCGGGGCCGGGGGACAAGACGGCACTGGCGCCTCGGACTGTTCTGATCCAAAATTAGCATCAGGCCAGGCAGCTGTGAAAGTAGAGACTTCAAAACAGTCTAAGTTGCTACCTTCAAAGGAGAAGTGTTGAAGAACTAGCCAAAAAAAAAAAAAAGGCACAATGCTAACCCTTTTGTATGTCAGAAGGACATCTGCTGTAGCTTTACCACACAAATTCAGAAAGCTGTGGTGACAGACAGCCTAAGCTGAAGTCCTAAAGGTTTAAGACCTACTCCGAATAATTTTTGACAAGTATTATTCAGGACAGTTAGCAAATGCAAAAATCATCCCTACTTAAGAAACTGGAATTGCACTCCTGCACAGTATTTTCACTACTAGAAGCCAGAGTAGCCAATTGCTTCACTGATAGAGTCAGTGATACGTTAGCACTATATATTTAAAATTATATAATAAACCAGATTTTAGCCTCTGACATATCATTAAAATGGACATTACACAGTAAACGTACAACACACAAGGCTCATGGCAAAGTTCACTGAAGTATTTCCACAGCATTTTCATCAAGCCAAGTTTTTTCTATTAATTTGATGCTTACAAATTGATGTTCTTTTGGTGAAACCACCTTGTGCACATTCTGGTATAATCTCATTCTGAAGGTATTTTTTCCCTCTTACACAGTTCAATAAATTCTTATTAAATTTTTTTTTATATTTCTTTTCCAACCTTTTGGCAAGGATTATCCTAGAAACTATTAAGTTACATGAAGAGTAGCATTGTTTCATACTCGATTTTGCTAGGAGCCTTGCAGACAAATTCATGTGGCATGCCAAGAACAACATTTAATTCTTGTGAAATGAGAAATTATAGTGACGTATATCAAAAGTATGAGAAACTGAAGAGTCCTGACTGTTTTCTCAAAGAAAGAGGAAGAAAAAACTGTGCCCCATCTGATGTGTTTTGGTAAAAGTAACCTTCGGCCCCTGGAAGCCTCAACCTGCCATTTGGTCTTTCTCTCAGAAAAACCTTCAGGTCTCCAACTAGAGATGTCACACAGCTTTCTGGCTGCTTCTTTTTTTCAGAATTAACTCAGTGTCCAGAAAAATGACAGAAATTCAGACAAGGACTTCTCATAGTGAGGCTTGAATGGTTGGAACATCTGACTAGGGGGCAACCTGCAGTTTTCATAACTTCATGCTGAAAAATACAAGGTTAAATTCTGAATGCTTCAAGAGAAACAAATCAAAGGTGTCTGAAATATCAGCAATAAAAGCAGCCTTTTAGCTCTGGCGATGACAAAGTATGTGAATGGTAACACTTGGAGCAGAGCCTGGTTTCTGGAAAGCAAGTAGCTTATTAGCAGTGCCTGCTTTGCAATTACTAGTAAAGCAGTAAGCTACTTAGCTGAATAAACCAGAAGCGAGAGACAGAGCAGCAGGGCATGCTTCTCCATCTAATCAAGTGCTCTGCACATCCGACAAAGACTGCAAAAACAGCAGAGCTGGGGTTGGGAACTGGCAGAAGACAGGGGCTACACTAATCACAGATCCAAAATTGAGCAAAGAATGGCCTTAAACAAGGATGGCTCCAGTTGCATGGGAGCCCAGGCAAAACCTAATGAAGTGGTCTAATTAGTTATGTGGCAGACAGCTTTCCTAAGTCGCAGATAAATACCTTTCCGTGCACATGAACACAAGTTTGCCAGTCACTCAAACCAAATAAAGGCACTTGATTCTCTAGACCCGTGTTTACAGAACTGAACCAAAACAAAGAATCTGGTAGGACAAGCCGCTTCCTCCGCCTTTTGTGAAGCAAAATTCTCTATTGTAGTTCATTAAGACCTGTAATAGCTCTATAAGCTTGTATATACTAGGCATTTCATAAATAAGAAGTTCTTGGCAGCTGACCAATCATCTGAATATTTCAAGGCTTGGCAATATTTCAGCACAGTCTCCATAGCAAAGGAGGTAATTTTCTCTCTATTCCCTGAAGTGGTAGCTTGCAGTTCAGTCAAATTCCTTCAACTGACCTTTCTGTGTGTTTAAAATATTTATCTTTGAAATAACTTGTCATTCTGTTCCAGTCTGTTGTAGTGGTTACAGGAGAAAACCCAAAACCCAGGATAAGAACCTGATTATAGCTCATACCATTACTGAGTCCTCCCCTGGCAGACACTGATGAGAAATGACCAATTAACAGTCATCCTCTAGTCTATGGATTAGGCCTAATTAGCCAGACTGAGCTGTGCCTAGGAAAATAATGACATTTCCCCTATTTGCATGGGAGAGGACACTCAGCATAGCTTGGCATCAGTAGCCAAAAGACTAAAGAGGCTGTCAAAAGCAAGATGACTACTTGAAGGACAGAGTGGAAACACGATATATAGTGAAAAGAACCTTCAAGATGAGAAATCACCCCAATGTAGTGCAGCATCTCACTTGGCAGGAGTAATCCAGCATGGCTTCACTCAGCATAGAGAGAACCAATCAACTGAAACAAAACTGGAGCAACTGTTAGATTGCCACATAACAGATTAGTCTATTGGCTGTGGACATTGTGGTAATATGTTGAAAAATAAGACCTAGTACCGACTGCAGCTAAATTTAAAATGAATGTGTCTTATCACTTGCTGAAGCCTCACTGAAAAACATGCCAGATCCAAGACAAACAGCACAAAGCAGGGCAGGCAGTAATTTCACACCTTTATAAGCACCATCTCTTCCTTCTGGAGGCTGAAAACCTTCCAGAGGCCAGTGGTCACAGCAGGACTTCCTTCAGTGCCTATCTAGATATTCGTTTCACTCCTGCCTTTGATGTCTCTGTACATAAGCAGCAGTGTTGCAGGGCTTCCCGAGGCTCCAGCTTACGAGGTGCTCTACAACACTTTGGAAGAGAGAGCTCACAGCCCCCTGAGCTTGGAAGAGATCAATCCGCGCTTTGTTTCAATGAGGCTGAAATGACTAGGGATACAATTCAAACAATTCCCAGATGAGAGGCCTGGGGCTTCCAAGAGGACAACAATAGGGTCAAGAAGAGGAAGTATTGGGGGCAAACATATTTTGGCTGGGTGTGAGGATCCCCACTATGTGGGATTTGTTCTTTTTCCCTTTAGATGCAAGTCCAGTTTGGCTAAACAGAACCAGGCTGCTTTCCACTTGAATGAACAAGCAGTTTTGCAATAAGAAACAGTCCTTTGTAGTTTTTATGAAACTGTAAGACTGACCAAAAGCATTTTGCTATTGTTAAAACTACTAAAATAGGATTTCTGACTGTTTCTGCTGACTTATGAAATGATTTTTAACACAGCAATAAGAGAAACTGTCACTTAAGACTGGAAATTCCCACAGTTGCTAAACAGAAAAGCAGAGCAAAATCTTTTCAATGTCATGCCTTGTGCAAAAATATTTAACAATTAACGGTCTTGAGTTTCTTGTGCATTTTTCTAAATATTGCAGTTGTTTTGCAGAGACCGCTGTGAACACAGCTGTGCCAAACCAACAAACAGTTGAGACTATTGTTGGTATTTTGGCAAACCTATCTTATAGAAAAGCATGAAAGCCAGCTGGGTTGAAATTGCAGATTCAAACTTTAGGCTTTGAGGAATGGAGTATACAAAAATAAAAAGGCTTTTTTTCTGTCATATTTACCCATGCCAACAACAGCCCTTCAAGACCATTCTCAGCAGGGGATATTTCCAGGCTGCAAGACAGATATACTCCAGCAGGAAGGCAAAAAGACAGCCAGCCCATGTTGAGGACACAGCCTAAAAGGGCTGGAGTGCAGCTTAGGAATACATCAAAACTCTCAAGTTTTAGGCATATCCATCAACCCCAGTAAGTCCATTAATGGAATACAGGGGTGTTCAACATACATACTGGTGGCAAAAACCTGGCATGAAATACATTATAACACCCTGTTGCTTTATTCTGCATCATACTCTGCAAATGATCCATTGGTTTCAGTGGCTGTTTCCTGCAGTTTTATCTACAGAGTTGGAATATCTTATGTAAGTAAACAGAACAAAGACAGACCTACCAGCCGCATGAGCATGACAAACCAGCCCAAACACCTTACCTATAGCATCCCAAAGTGCCTAGTCGAGCATGCCTCCTCATATGCTACTGCACAGCCATACGCAATCAATCACACTTGCAGTTCACAGCTGTTTAAATCACCTTGAAGAACAAGATTCAGAGCACACTGATGCTGTGTGTAAGTAACCTCAATGAGTGGTGTTTTATCAGGAGTCCCACAGCCTAGGTCACCAGCAAGTCTACCTGGTGATGGGACAGAAGCAGAACAGCACAATGAGGTCCTCAGCCTGCATAATGCCTTGACCGGAGATGACACCATGGTAGCAAAGTGTGGCTTGCAAATTGTAGTTGGTTGTTTAGTTTTTCTCTCACCAGCATCAACAGGGTACAGATTCCTTCCTACCACTGAAAAGCTATTACTTGCTATAAAATAAAGAATTTAAAAATGTGTTTAATTTTGGTAGATAGCCTTTTCCTTCTAGAAGCATGCTACCAGATGTACCCATGCTGACTGAAGATGCTGTTTGTTCCCACTGCAAGATTCATTGTGATATTTCTGACAGTTACCTCTTCTACACCTCAGTTGCCAAAATGAGTCACACAAGCCCAGCTCATCTGCTTCAGTGTCCAGTCCACCAGGGTAATTTAGACTGCCATGGAAAGTCTGCTGTGATTGTGACAACATGAGACACACCATGTGTAGAGCCAGTGGATTACAGGCATTGCTGACAGTACTTGTGGTTGGCAGAGATTTTACAGTCTTGCTCATTACAGAGAATGCAACTCACCACCTAGACCTAGTAAAAGCCAGTCCTCATAAGCAAAGCAATTGTGATAGCAACAGTCAAAATGCCAGGGAGCATACACTTTTTTTTTTTCAACTGTGGAGGCCAAGAAAACATGATACAGCTCATGTTCGGAGAAGCTGATATTCTGCTATGATGCTTGATCTGGCAAGAAACTATAGTCCTTTCCTGAAAGCTGGCAAAATGCTAAACATGGGGAATTCCATGCACAGACAGTCTCAATTAAGCTATCTTTTTTGAGCTGTAAAACAGCACTAGGCACACAAAACAGCAGAAAGCACATTTGTTTCCCCTCAATCTGCACAAGCTTACCCAATTTGTAGGACAAGATGAAGAACAAACATGCATTTAATCTTTGTTTAGGCCACCTTACTCAGTATTGGCTACTGGTGGATTTCAGTTTTAAAACAGGTGGCAGTGCCAACTTGAGCATCCTGTCTTTAGAGGAACTTAAATCCAGAGCTAACAAGTCCCTTCATCATAGTCTGTACTACTCTAAAAAGAGCAAAGTTATAGTACAATTGCAACAGGTTGCAATTAACAAGCACAGAAAAAAAAAAAGCAATTATATATCTACTGCTTTAGTTCCTAGTCATGGAAATGGCTCCAGGAATGCATGTTTAGAGCTGAAATATATAAGCCAAAGCTCCTTGCAACCTTTAAAAACTGACAGTATCTTAGAGGCCAACAGATACAAATTAAGCAACAAGTTACTTAAAATTATAGCAGTTCATGACATATTAATTTATTCTATAACACTTGTTACCTGATTAAGATGATTGTGTCAATAACCTTGACAATGGATTATATGCATGGAAAATCCCAGACTGCTGCAAGGCTGAGAAAAAGTGAACTATTTCTCCAACTACCACAACCAAAATATTAATAGTTCATGTTTTCTGCCCATTCCACGTATGGATATTTCCATAAATATTTCCATGTTTATAGTCTAAAAATCCCACTGATAGTGGTTGAAATTCAGGGACACAAAGCCATTGCTTAGCAAAAGGAGAAGTGCTGTACAAATCATGCCAGTTCATTCAGCACAGCTACACGTACTTACAGATGTAAAACCAGATTTAGTACACACACGAAAGGAAAATTAGTAGAAACGCAAGGAGGAATAGCAGGTGCTCTGTGGAAGTGCATAACACTGCCTAAATACAGGGTCTTCATCTAGTACAAAGCTTGAAATCATCTCAGTTTGCATATGGGTTCTCCAATTCACCAGCCTCTGGCAGGGCATGTAGAGAACATGAAATTTTGTTGGCTAAGGAGGCAGAGTAAAACTGATTTGGGGGACTCCTTGTAGTAGTCTCCTTTGTGGCCAACTCCTCCTGCCACAGTGCTATTTCATACTGACATGTAGTCACCAGAAAGCAAAGTGAAACCCATATGATAATTTTACAATTCAAGGCAAATTATCTACTAAGAACAAACTTAGGTCTATACATTTTTCATTTTACCCATAACTATAGTCTACACAATTAATGCCACTCAACCGTAAGAAGAAAAATCATATTCAAATTTGCCCTTTGATCAGCAGCGTTTTTCCCTTACATGAGACAAGTTCAGTGTGGGCTTGGCTGGTCCTTTTGAGATAAAAAAAAATTACCCAGCAATTTTTCTGGCAAGTCTGTGAGGAACCAAGCCAATATTCAGCTAAAATTAAATTTCAAATTAAGATACAGTTGCTTCTGCATTTATCCTCCTCTGGATTTTATGCAGTAGAACGAAGATTCCAAAATTTCACATTTCACAATAAAGAACCCTCTTGTAAGTATTTCCAGGAATCTCACCCTGGAAAATAGACTATTTTGGCTGCATGTATGTTAATGTGAACCTGAGCCTGAGGACTTTCCCAGTGTGGGTACCCCACCTGCTCTACATCCACAGCATATGTCCCTTGAATATATCTTGCATGGCCTAGGCACAGCCACATCTGGGCAAGCCCAGGTATCCCATTTATTCTCTGAGCCTTCAGATGTTGCTGGTGCCTGTTTACAGCAACTTGGCTCAGCTTTGGGGCATGTGCAGCGTGCAAAACCTTGTGGCCTTCTGTGAAGAGCAATGTAGGACTTACCAAAGGACATTTGTGTACAAATGAAAGAAGAAAAAACAAAACAAAAAACCCCACAGATCTAGGGCCAGAAGTCTGTCTTTAGGACTTTCACAGATCTCCTGTGTGCCTATGTGTGATAACACATGTGGATAAGTAGCCATCACCCTCCATGCTGAGACTGCCCAAGAGCATCCACAGGACAGGACACATGTCTCCCTATGCCCTGAGGCCATGAGATACCTGTGGAGACCACAGAAGGCACCATATCAACCTGACTTCTGAGGGGATTAACTAAGTGGTTTCTCCTTTGGAGGGAATCTGCCAGTCTTGGGCACCCAATGCTCAGTCATAATCAGGAAAGAAAACAAAGAACCCAAAAAACCTCCAACCAACCAACAAAAAAACCCAACAAAACAAAAACAAGACACCACCACACAAAAATACCCACCACACCACAAACGAAACAGATGCTTCAAAATAAAACACACAATAATGGCTTCCATGAAATTTGGGCATGAAGGAGAACAACAGCTGCAGTCCTTGCCCAGAGCACTGAGTCAAGAGACAAAACACCTGTGACACATATTCTTCACAGATCCTCTGCTCTCCTCAAGCAAACAAGTGCTAGAGAAAGCGTAGACCTCCATAACCACACTCAAAGAAAAGCAATAGCACAATTTCTAATGAAAGTTATTGGAAAGCTGCTTTTGAACTGGCTCTCTGTCTTTCCTCTTTGTAGGAGTAGAAGCATGTGCATGTCTATCACAGAAGATGCAATCCCTCTACCAACTGTTTTTATGACTAGTAACACTAACTAATTACAGAATATTATACACAGTTGTCTGTTTGTGGAAGGATTAGCACTCTATCCCCCTAGGCACCATGCTCAAAGCTCCTCTCAAAGACCCTTTTGCATGCAGCCAGTTTCAGATTAGAAAGTTCTGGGTGATCTGCAGTAGGATCTAAATTACAGTCTACTAAGAGTCTCAAGAGTCACAACATACTGACCTTGGCCAAAGATGAGATAGACATATTCCATTTTAAAAATTGGCAGAAGCTACCTGGACACAGTAGAATACAACTTCTAACACTACTAATCTGAAATGCAGATTATCTGAAGACACCTGGAGAAATACAGTTAAACTGAGGGAAGGTTTTTGCTGAAAAGAACTTACCCAAAGAAAGAAAATTGGGCACTGAAGAAGAAAAATACATAACTTCTGAGAATGCATAAACAATGTGGAGCTAGAATTAGCAGGGATGGTAATCACCCAGCAGGTGACAAAGTTGGTCTGGATGGGAAGAGGTGCCTGTGAGGTGTTGCCACACTGGAAGCAGGAGGTAGAGCCAGCACCAGCGTGCAAGGGCACAGAGCCCCAGCAGCGGGACACAGGTGCTCCAACAGGAGCAGAGCATTGAGCAGGCAAACCTGCTGTAACTAACTGCTGCTGAATTAGTCAGAGGCCTGTACACAGGGAAGCCTACCTGATCCAGCCAATTTATCACAGAAGGAGCAAAAGCACAAGACCAAGATGCAGTCAGAGACAGCAACTGGACAATATCTGTTTCTTAAGACAGCTAGCAGAGACAAAGCTGAGAGCAATTGTGACATACAGCTGACAAACTCAAGCAGACGTCTTCAGGATCAGCTAAAACCACCTAGACTACAGTCTACGTGAAAACTAGATGAGAAAGAGAAAAAGAATACATCTGTCTGGGGAAAAAACAAATCTGTAGTGCGGTGACCAGATCCCTTCCTTTTGGCTGATCTACCTAAACTAGATGAAAAAATGTCTCTATTTTATAAGTGAGCCTGTAGTGTGTGGACATGCTAGAGAATGACACTTCATTTAGTTTAGTGTAGAATTGATCAGAAAAATAACCCCACAAAGCTTAATGAAAGGCTCTTGCTGCAAAATACAGAACACCAATGACTTTCACAGAAATATGCAGCAACTCAAAAAAAAAAATCAGTCAGGATATACATATATGGCTAAAAGACAAGTTCCAGTGCAGTGTTATGAATTATGTATTACTCTATTTTATATATTGTAAAATAACAGTTTTAGAAATATGAGCCCTTTCACATTCCTCTTCCATATAACATCTGAAACAAATCAAATCACTTGAACACAGGTCTAGTAACAACACACAAAAATGAGAGTGGGACAGATTATTTGGCTTCCTGGTATTCCCAGTTGTTCCATGACAGCAAGCAAACCATCACTAACACTGCATATTTTGGAAAATACACCAAAACAGTGACTATTTTCTCTTTGATAAACAGCATCAGCAGTCACCTTGTATACATGTAAAGTTGTTGCAACATGACATGTCAATGATACCTGCCTTCTGTCAATCACTGACAAGTTTTGCCAGGAGCACTTTGTATTGAATAAGAAACATCTTCTCTGCCCCATGGAGAGGTGAACCAAGAAGGGCAGAGTGAAGAATAAACTCTGAGTTTATTCTCCCCGAGTGGAGAACAAACTTCTCTCCAAACACAACCCTGGCCTCAGTCATTCATTTCTCTTGAGTTTGGCAGTGAAGTATTCACAACATTCAACTTCGGTGCTTATAGCAGGCAGCTTCAATTCCCTATCATTATATATGGGAAAGACAGGCCAAATTCTCCATTTTCATCCCAAGACTAACCATATGAACTGAGGAATAACATACTGTTTTCTTGCAAACCCATTTCAAAAGTCTCCCCTCCCAGGCTTGTCGAGAAAATAGGAGTCAAGAAATTATAGTGTTTTAAGAAGAAGCTGTTGTGAAATCATCTTGGACTCCAAGCATTTTCCTTCCAGCAAGGACACGCCACAACAGAGGAAGTCAGCAGAAACCCTGTCCTTTCATTGCTGGTACCTGACATCTTGAGTGCCTGGTGACAATTAACATCAGACGACAGAGACAAACACTGTTTTTTCCTTCTACCTTAGTAACTTAAGTGTCTTCTACTGCTCGGGTTAATGATGGTGAATAGTGACATTTTTACTCTTACTACCTCAACCACAGCAACATAAAAACTCTGCAGGGAAAAGCTGAGTCCAAAGTTCCAATCTAACACCTTAAGCCTCAAACAAGCCTGCCCCTTTGTATTCTGAAAGCATTGCATATGCAGAAGGATGGCGTCTGTCCTTCTGTATTAGATTTTATCATCTGCTTAATATACTGATGTTAAGATAAAAAATAAGGAGCTTCTACTTTATTAGTTCCTCTTTTTATAGTGCTGAATCCTCAGCTGAATACAAATTAATTTCTTAGTCTTGTTAGTTTTTATGGCCATAAGGGGTATTTGGCAACTGTTGGGATAAGATCATTTCCATCAGTCCATCCCTCTTTCAGTCTCTCCCCCACCCTTTGCTCTCAGGTATTTATTAGAGCATCAATCACAATGGTATCTAGGCTCAAACTGTCACCTGACTAATGGCCTGTGGCTTTCAGATACCATAGCAACTTAACAACACACATCAGCATATACCTCTGTCACTGCAACGATGCAGTGTATTTAAAATACGGCACCCACGCTACCAATGTGTGCTGCTTTTTGCACAAGGTCAAGACAATCTGCGCCAGACCTACCAATCTCTAGGCATGAGAATGTGACTGAGTTAAGCAATATCTTTTGAGAGTGCAAATAAATAAATTACTGAAGCAAGGCCCAAGTGGTTTTCCTACAGAGGGAAAAAAAATAAACCACTCTAATGTCATCAAGGGTGCTAATGTCAGCTAGAGTCACTGTCACCCCTCAAAGCAAGACAGGGGATCCAGCATGTGTAGGGGGTTTGAAGTGCCTAGCTCAGCAGCACCTACAACTGTCAGAGCTGAGCATCCTCCTGCCACCAAGGGAGGGGGCACCCAGGACACGGGGGTAGCTCAGGACAGCTTGGTGCTCTGCAAACACAATCTGACTCATTCAATAACGTAAAGACAAAACTCTTCTGATGTGCTTATCTAAATGCTCACTGCCTTTCAAAGGCTGCACCCACCCACTCCCTGCCTTCTCCACCTTCCTAGTCACACAGTTATTTGGTATTCAATCCCTTTGTCTTCTTGCTCAAGTCGGCTCTCATAATTGATAGTGAAGCAATTTCCAACATAAACTGCATCCATTAACATACAAAAACCAGAATACATTTGGAGTGTTTCACTGCTTGGGGGGTGCCAAAAAAGCTTAATAAGAATTGAAGAAAATGAATGGACTTGAACTGAATAAAGGCATTTATGTCTTGATTTTTTTTTTTCCCCTCCCTTTGTAGAAGGACTCTGATGACCCCCCTGAAAAATAAAACATGGACACTCCTTGCAGAAGACCTGAAAACCCATCAAATCTTCATTATTTATTTCAGACCTAAGCTGGGTGCAGATATATGCATGTTGAAATACTGAAGAATGGTAATCACAGTATAATGAGTATTCTCATCTGCATTAAAAGCTGATCTTGCATTCATCAGATCAAATCCAATACTTAGCCTGTGAGTTCATTCACTGCTATAATATATTCCATTTCTCTTGATCCATCTGTCAGCACATTGTGTTTTATGTAGAGAGTACGAATGGCTATACAAGGCTCTAAATAGAGGGGCTGGATTTCTTCTTGATCCTCATGGGGAATCTTATGAAACAAATTTTGCTTTACTATGAGCTTTTCTTCTCACCTGCCTTGGCAGAAGGTCTCCATATGATGTACAAGTACCTCCAGCTTAGCAGGTGCTCTTTGATTCTTACAAAGATGTTTGTCTCAGCAACTTCTTATACAACACTTGCAATGAATAAATTGGACACTACAGTGTAGTACCCTGCCATCGTCCATTTGAAATATGCCCCTTCCAGTTATGAGTATCCTCATAAACTCACTTTATTGCAACTGCAAATCTTTCCCCATTCTCTGTTACTTGATCTGATTTTTTTTTTTTTTTTGGTTTGTTTGAAGTCATATAGTAGTTTTGTGTCTTTTGAGCCTCATTATACATTTGTCAGATCTAGGAGTCATGGTGGCTGGCCATCTCTTTTCATGAAAGAAAGCTTTGAACTTTTATAAATTACAGGCAGTAAAGGATGTTCTGCAGTTTCAGCATCTCTCTGTCCCCTCTCTCCCCCCACCCCTTTTGCAGGCATTTAATTGCTGATCCAAGGCCTTTCACTGAGCTGTGGCTTTCCTTTGAGAAACTCATACATTGCTGCACACAAGACATGGTATCAGTTAGCTTTGCTCTCTCCTCTGCCCCAGCACACACGTACAGGTTTAAGACTCATAGCACCACTTCCCAAGGAAACAATTACAGCTTTCTGATGGGTACTTACTAGCAGGAAAAACATAAATTGTTACCATTCAAATGCTTACCAGAAACCTGTCAATCCTAAACGCTGATATACTGCTGTTAGAGCTGAAATGGAACTTAGCCTACCACTGTTTATTTACTTTGCAGATCTGCAAAAAACACAACACTGAGGCTACTCTTTAACCTGCTAAGAGGAAGCTGTCATGGGAAGAGAGGGAAGAGTAATGGACACAGCTTGGAATAAGGCGCTAAGAAAAGCTTGCATGATGATTGTTGGATCTGGAAGTTAGTCTACTCAGTAGTGCTATTTACTTTGAAATTTTAAACCAAGATGTCACCTGTGCAGTCTGCAAATTGAAAGAGACGCTATAAAACTAGTTGTTTTTTAACTCCCTCCTTTTCAAGGTTTCAGCCCTCATTGAAATGGTATGGCTAGCAGACTGCCTTTACAGCATTGTCAGAGAGGAGGCAAAATCTAGAAGCTGCCCTTCCCTCTGGTCATGCAGGGTTTCTCTCCCTCTGCCCTCAACTTCCAGCTCTCCTCAGGCAAGTGCAGACACAGTTCATTTGTGGTCAGCTGCAGCCAGACCCAAGCTGGCTCCTGAGAAGCACTGTGCTGTAACAACCTGTGCAAATAAAAACCATTCCTCCTCCACACCACCATCCCATAGCAATGCACTTCATAGAGGTATCAACATCTCCACCAGATAACCTTGTATACATAGTTTTACAAGTGACATGCTTCGGAGTTGACTGATAAAATTCCTTTCCGTAACTATAACTCAGGAATTCCGTATCTATCCATCTTATTTATCACACCCATTCCAGCTGAGGCACATCAGTCAGGACACTGCTTAAACTGAGACATATATACCAAGAACAGTGAAGTTAGGCTTCAAATGAAAATAAAGCCACAGCTTTAACTGTAGCAGAACTGCAGAGCAGTCAATCCTTTTACAGTTTCCTCCATCTATAAAAATAATCTAGATTTACACAGAGAAGTATCAAACTGTTTTCCAAGTGGCTTGGAAATACCTCGGAGGGTATCAAGGCTTTTTTAATTTTTACTTCTGCATTTTAAGAAATCATCTTCAACTCTCTAAAGGAGACTTCAGTTACCACTCATAGGTCACTTTACACATTCAATTAATCTCAAACTATTTCAAACTACTACAATTCTTGGATAAAGAAAATTTTAAGGAAACAAGCATTTACCAAATACTCTAGAAACAGTGAGAGATTTATCAAGTAAACTTAAGTCCAAGCTAGAAAAGCCCAAAGACTAATCACATTCACTACAACCTTAGATGAAAGGGTTTTTTTCCTAAGTTTCACACTTTTGCACCTATTTTTGTATTACTCAAGCCTTCCTACAGGTTACACTACACTCCTCATCAGTATTGATACATCTTCCCTAACCAAGCTTGGAAACAAACAACATACCAATATAGAGCCCCTCATTTACTAGCACTTGTCTTTCAGGAAGGTTAGAAGCAAAAAAAGTTGCCATGCAACCAAACTCACATGTGCTGTCTTCCATCCAAGAGCCAAAGAGCCTCCTCTCTCTTCAGGAGATGCTGAAACACCTCCCCAGGCCAGCAGACTAACCTGCTCACTGAGCAGCCTCCCCCAGGGCTGCTTCTTGTGAGCTCACTCACTCATTATGACAACATTGCAGTCAGCTGGGGTCATCTACAAGAGTGGGCCTGGGAGGACTGCCTCTTCTTCCCTGCTGCTGAAGATGAAGAGTTTACAGAGAAATAAAGTGCATAATCTTTGCAATAAATGTATGAAGGGCTATTGCCACAGCACTATCATTTTTTGCATCTGCAACCCCAATGCTTGGTTGGGCCAGGGTACCAGCTCAGTAATGAAAGCTGATGCTATTCCTGGTCTCAAGTAATCATCTCCTGTCAATACTGGCTTTATCTTTTTCTTGTGTCAATGTCATGCTGGATATTTATAATCATTCAGCAAGTCAATTAATATATCCAAACACACAGGTTGTGTTTGCCACTTTAAACTGTTGAGTTTCTGAAATCTTTTTGAACTAGCCAATCTTTAACCATCTTCTCATAGGGTAATTGCTGACTCTTACTGTTGCTATGTTCTAATTGTTCATTTTGTTAAATATAAATCAAGATTAAATATAAACAGAAATTACATGTAACAGATAATAGAACCATACATTTCAATACAGTATTCCAGAATCTGTATTTCTACAGCATTTTATAGCTTTCTATTTTCTATTTACCATGAAATCCTGCTTTGAGGTTTGGTGTGTTGTATTTTTGTTCTGTTTTGGTTTGGTTTTTTACTCAAAATAGTCCTGATAGTTTTCCTAGAATTGATATAATCAAATTCAGTTTTCCTGTCCAGGTGTTTCCACTCACCTGTGCCCTTGCTTTCTCAGTTTTTCTGTCTAAAATCCCAAGCCTGTCATAATTTAATTCAATTTAATTTAGACTGAACACCACATGATGGCTTGATCCAAAGTCACTTCCAATAGTGACAACTCAGTTGTTTCTCACTGACCTCATTCAGTTCCCTACCCAGACGAGATAATTGTGTATGATTAGGTGTCACCTACATGATTACAGCTTTCATAAATACTTGGTCTTACAAGTGGCTGTTCTATGACAGTCCCACTGTCTTAACAATTCTGCTGATGGTGTACAGTGACGATGGAAATGAATTTCGGTCTTTTTACTAGCTCATTCTAGTGTTCTACCAAGAAGTAAATAGCAGTAAAATTTTTTGTTTTATTACTAACATGCATGAATGTATCTTTTATCATATGAAACAAATAGTCTGAGAAGCACACCACCAACCTCTCAGGAAAGATTTCTGTAATGTATTTCAGCTTCACATTGTTTATAAATTTGTCTGTCCATGTGTTTGAAGAAATCAATGGGAATGCTTGTCCTACAGATTTGAGTCTTGTGGTGGAGTAAACTGAGGTCTAATAAATGCTGTCTGGGATTGTGAATTATCTGTATAATCTGATACCTGAAGTTACACCAAGTTAGACTTCTCTCTAACACAAATCACTTACTTTCACAAAGCATATAAGAAATATTATCAGTCTTTGGAGCTCTACCTCTGACAGCTTTAGACCATATCTGCCAAAGAGCACATAATCTAATAGGGTCTGGGAACAAGATGGAAAATAGATGTCATCCTTACATCGAGCTTATTTCCACAGGAAAAGAAACAAAACAAACAAAACTGAACTGGGTAGAATATTTTAATACAATGTGCTTTTATGAGGTCCCTTTGGAATCTAGTCTATATTACAATCACAGTGAGATGGATCAACATACAGAATCTCATCTCTTATTGAAAATCAGGGGTGAAACAAAAGACAAGTACAGAGGATGGCTAATGGGGGCTTTGTGTGGTGGTGAGATAGGGATTTGTGTTAGAGTAAATGTGGTTTCTACTTGTAATTTTATTTGTGCTGTTCACTTAGAAAATACTCATGGAGTACTCCCTTATGACTTTTCTGTACAGTTTATGTTTCCCAGTCTCTCAGCATCCAGCTGCTAGACATATGTCGTAACTAACGTGAAGGCTGTTAAAATGTACTTTGCATGCACGAAGGAGGAATTATGCCACTTAAGCTTGCTTTCAGCTAGGCTCTAAATTTGTATGTGCATGCGAGTGGCTGTGTGAAGTGCTGGGTATTCAACAGACCACCCTGCTCACTGATATTTGTTCACATCTGAAATGTTGCAAAGAATTCTGAATATATGCACCACTGTTCAGCATTTAGGATATGAATGAAGGGTAGTGGTATGCACTGTCATAAGTTAGTAAGGATGTACAGGTATAAATGGGACCAGCTGATTTATCTTCCAAATGAGGCAACAGCATGTGGATAAAGAAGCCTGCATACTTAGGCATCAGAATGAAGAAATGAAGAAAAAAGAAAACAAAAAAAGTAGTCAAGTGTCTGTTTAATGAACCACCAAAACCAAAGCCAACCAAAACCCTTGCTCTATCATTATATCTTTTTGCTCCAGAACAGTGTAACACAACTTTTCTTTACAGGACCTAATCCAGATTCTTTTTTTCTTCCCATACAGCTGAGAAGGTTTCATTCAATGTTTAAACAATTTAATATCATTTTGTGCAGACACATTATAGAAAGAAGGAATCTTCAAGACTTTTCTTCCTTATGGGAAAAATTCTGTCTTCAACTCTTCTACATTACCCAACCTGAAGAAATTTGTACGATATCAATCAAAATGAAAGCAAGGTAGTTCATTATTTGGACATATTAACAGGCCAAAGTGACATCCTATCCTTACAAAAAGATGAATAAGTTATGAGGTGGGCACAAATGTAAATGGAGCCTTAGTAAACTAATTAAAAATGAGTTTTGGATTCTCAAGGGTTTTCTGGCTTGGCTTGGAAAATCATTGGGCATTTCAGTCATAAGACTCTCAGGAATGCTTGAAGATATTTGAAGGGTAACTGATATTTCTGGCAGCAAAACCGAAGAGAAACATCATGGCACTGTTCTGTTCCTGCAAGAGATTCATTTCATTTTGCTGGAGAGGAACTACAGAGCAGACTTGGTAGAATTTAGTGGTGAAACTCTGAGTTAGCTGAATTTTCAGCTAAGTGTCATTGCTGCTGTTTGAACCATTTCAGATTCAAAGACAAGCTGGAGTTCATTACAGGTATTCAAATTCTTAGATCTCTAATACGAAATAGAACAAAACTAGCAATGTTATTCCCATTGGAATGTCACAAAAGTTTTTAATAAAAATAAGATATTAATTTTGGTTTTTTAAATATATGTGGGGTTTTTTTTTTGTTATTTATTTATTTATTTATTTATTTCAATTTAAAAAATTATCTTTCCTTTGAAACCAATGAAAAAGCTCTATCTTGGCTGTCTGTGTGGTGGGCAACAAGAGGAGGCAAGAAATCTCACCAGACCCTCCTGAACTGAGTCCTATGCATGTTAGGAAAAACAATTTGTGGAGAGAGCTTTCTCCACCGAAATTCACAGTAAACTGTAGTGAGAGCTGACCTGAGCAGAACTGACAGCTAAGCAGCTGCAAGCAGGATATTGGGACGAATCCTCCAAGCCTGGGGGATAAAAAGACAGCTGCTCCAGCCCCGTGCAATCTGTGAAGCAATCCCTTTGCTCAGCCTTATTTCTCACTTCTCAAATCCTGGGAATAAAGCAGGGGGCTGGGGGTTGAAGAACGAGGGGCAAAAAGGGGCTTTGGGGGAGGAAGTGTCTTCCTGAGGGAAGAAGATCGTGTGTTGCTTCTACCCAGGGTCTTTCAGACACGCAGACTGTGGAAATTGGTGTGCATCTGGAGTGGGTGTGGGAAGGCAAAGGAAGTGTTACACATTAAAGGGGGCTGTAGCAGGAGCCAGCCAGCACAAGAGGCTCATTTGCTGCTGTTGTTGCCAGAGGGTGCATAGGATTAGCTGGATGATGATAACCCAGCAGTGCTTCTGGGTGCAATTCTGCTTGAGGGAGCAGTAGCCCTGGCTCTGCAGACAGAACAGGCATTGCATTGCTCTCTCTCAATTAACCAATTTGTTTCCTTTCATGTTCGGTCAATGAGTTACAGTGTATTATGGCTTTAGCAGACACAAACTAATTAAGGGTGAATGAACTAGCAAACATTCATTTAAGTTTGGATTCCCCATTTGAGCACTGGGATAGCTTTGGTATCACATATGCAGGGCCTCATTTCGGGAGCACTGAACCTTTCCCCAGTCAAGAAATGTCACGAACAGCATCTGTGTACTGTATGTCATTCCTCTCTAGTGAAGAGTGCCTATGTCTGTATTCTCTGTTCAAAGCACCAACACATTCATAGCAATCAACTAAGCAAGAATGCCCAGAAGGTGCTCTTAATGGGAAAATAACCAGGCAACACCAGAGCTTTTGTCGGTGATTCCGACTCCAGGCACTACAGTCAAATGTTATGTTTAATACTGCAATTCAAATCTTTGTATCTGATGTTAGTATTTATTTTTGAACAAGCTGCCAAGTATTCCCACAAGCTCTGGTCTTGCTCACTGCTGACAGTGAGAGACACCTCTGGAGGCAACACGGGGCATTTCCAGTTCCACATCTTTTACCAGAGGACATCTGCTTATCAAATACAAGACTTCATGAAAAAATATGTCAGCCTGATAGTGGAGGGTGTTTCATGCTCCTAGCTAGCACAACAGCCTGGTGGAAATGGTGCCCAGTAGAAGCACATGAGAGAAGTTTATTTGCATGCCTGGCCTGCGGCAAGGGAAGGAGGTCCTAGGGCATGGTGAAGGATGGACCTAATCCCACCTGCCTTGTGGATGCTCTCCCCACCAAGCTAGTCTCCAAGCTAAGTCTCTCTCTGGGAAATTTTCCTTTTCTTTGCATCTGTTTTTCTGTTTGTTACACTACTTTTCCCCTTAGTAAGATTATTAACATCCCAATGGAGGACATTTTGGCAGCTGGCCCACAGATGATATAAATCTCAACATGAACGAAACACCTACAGAAAATAGCTAGCTAACTACCTTTCTTGCTCAGGGAGTCACATTCTAGAGTGTTTTTCATATTTACTTCTGTAGTCTTATACTTAGGAAAAAGTTATCACGTTCCCACCTCATCATTGACCAGTAAGTGCTGTGCAGCTATAGTGTGCGAAGTAATTGAGGGTGATTTCATTAACAAAAATATAATGTACTGGTATGTTGGCCCCATGTTACCACGAACAGCTTAATCTCGATGGGAAAGGCATATAGCATTGGTACTTGAACACTATTTATTTAGGTGTCTTTAAATGAATACAGTCTAAATAAGCCAAGTGCATGTGTCTGGCTTAAGAGATATAATGGTGTAAATAAAAGTTCTACAAGATTGTTATTTTCAGGTTTTATAGCAGCAACACTTTGAGAGACAATTAGCAGAAAGCTAATATACAGCAATTTCAGTCTCAGCTTAGCAAGCCAAGTGAACACGTTTTACTTAAAAAGACATGATGCCAGCTGTGTTAGGAGACATTTTTCTCAAAATTTGTTATGTTGGTTACATACATCCTGAGGAATCAGGCTGTACCATGCAGGATGTGGGCTAAGAGACACTATAGTCCTAGGAGTGCAAACTGGTGAGTGGGAATGATGTATCCACATGTCCACATTACTGGCTTTGTCCTGTTGCTATACAGCAGAAAAGCAGCAAACAGCTTGTGCTCAGGCAGGCTACAAATTCCCACTGTCTTCACAACCAAATGATAAAAGACTTTCTAAGAAAACTTGCATACTCCTGTGGCCAACCTGTCTTCTCACTATTAATGGTGCCACTCCACCCCAAAAGCAAAATGAATACATGGCACATGCCTGTGGCAGTCAGGGGCCAGACATGTTGTGGTAGGAACATGCATGGGTTTCTGTTAGGAGTACGTGGATCCCATTAATATGTCTTCCCCTAATTTTCCCTCAAACTTGTTTAAAGCCCCTTGTGGGGCTAAGTGGCTTTGCCTCAAAATAGTGTGGGTATGAGGGAAAATTTGGGCTGCAATTCTGCCAATTAGACAAAATGCTGTTAGACCTGTTGCTAAGGCTCATTCCTAATGTGTGGAAGGGTAAATACTCAAGTGAGCTCTGCAGCTCCAGGATTATAAGTCAATATTTTAAAATAATTTGTATTTATCTTTTTTGCTTAGGAGATCCCAAAATTTTCCAGGACTAATTACCCTGAAGTCAATGTCTTGTGCAATACTGGCAAAAGTTAAAGAGATTCCAGGAGGCTATGGAATGATGGCTTATTTCTGCTTCTTATTTCCTATTTCTGGAACTATAGCTTATTTCTGTCAAGAATATAGTCATAGTCATATCATCACAAAAAAAGGCAATGCAATTGTTTATCACATTCCTAGTTTTCACAGTGTGTAAAGTTAACAGTCATATTTATACCTCTCTGCCACACACTGCAGATGATGTTACTTTCAACATTGTCTTTGTTATTGAAGCAGAGCTGAAGAATAATTTGTCTGCTGTTTTACATAGTCTCTTCCACGTGTAAGTGCTGTAGCCTTGTCTTGCAGACAAGACATTTGACTCAGCAAACTGTCAGTGTATTTCACACATCCATGGGAGATGAATCAGATCAGATTTCAAGTTTATGTGGGGGATGCCTCCAGTTTGTTCAGTTTTATGCCAGACTTAACTTCCTTGTTACTTTCCTTTTGACTATAGTTGAGAGATTTTTGACAAATTAGCTTTATATCTGAGTATACTGAAACCTTTCTCCAAAATAGAAATATTTCATGCAGATGTTTTTTGACATCCACAAATTTCTTTTTGATTTATTATCTGGGAATGCCAGAATTCAATGTCCCTCAGCAGTTTCCCTGTATTACCTGTAAGAGGCAGGCACACATATATATTGTATATCTTCAGCCTATTTATGTACACATACATACAGATAAATGTTGGGTACTTCTGGAAAAATACAGACTAAAGTGCTAACTACTGTAGTCTGACCGATGACTGGGGCAGTGTTGGATTTTCCTGAGGCTCTGACCTTATGAGGAGGCACTTTGCTACACTATATAAATATAAAGCAATGCACTTGCAGCATGACTGGTTCAGCAAAACTGAGGGCTGAATCTGTCTTTATGGCAGAGCCATTTGACCCCTCAACACCAGCGTCCCCACAGTAAAGACTTTCTCTACATCACAACCAAGAATATTTAGCTTAAAAGATGGGAAATCCGAAGCACTCAAGACTTTCTGCCTGAAGGAAAAATCAGCCATGAACTGGAATCCCTGGAAGTCACTTGACAGACTGTAATTTGTGTGAGAAACTAGACACTTCTTGCAGCATTTCAGGATCTTACCTGCTGTTTGAAATCAGTGAGTGTGGGAATTTGGAAATTAAAGCTAATTTTTAGAAACATGTGCTGGATGTTTCTAAAGCTTCAGAATGATGGTGAAAAGAAGAAAGTCTGTGTCTGGTTTAGCTCTTGTGCACTGAAATGATCAAGATATGAAACTGAAGAAGGATGTACACAGGAAGAGCTTTCCCTCCCATTCCAAGGGGCTGAAAGACTGGGAATGTGGCAGTTCACAGCTTATTGTTTCCTGACACCAAAACTCACAAATGTGACAATAATACTGTAAGGATAATCAGCCCAATTTATGTTCCAAGTGTGAAATGTCCAAATCCCACACAACAGGGAGTCTTTCATCATTTCATCTGTGGGCAATGAATGTAGAGAATAATTAGCGAAATGAATGAAAAGGCTTTGGACTCAGTTTTAATCCACCTCTACGCAATGGTAATAACACCCCAATTCATTAAGCATCAGACGTACATTAGTGGAACACAGTGGCAACTTAATTCAGCTGGGAAGGGCACACTCCTAGGGAGAGCTGAAACAAGCAAGCCCATCATTTCTCCATAGGTGGTTTACTTTAATTAAACTTCTCAAACCACAAATTTGTACTCACCTTGAAAGAAGATGTGAGAGAAACATTTCTTAGAGTGCCTTACAGGTCTATTTCAAGATGATTTCTTCATCCCGAGCAAGTTGAAACTGTAGGAGCAATGGAAACTTTGATGGAAGGGAGTTCAAGCTCTGGAACAATGTATTCAGGGGACATCTGCAACAGTCAGAACAGAATTTCTAATATCTTTAGGGAATATTATTATTAAATTTCACAGTTTTATTTATTCATCTGGATCGTTCTACTCTTGCCCTTGTCACTTCTGATCAAATGCTCCTTCGTGTGTTTATTTTCTCATTTATTAAAGGCCAAGCGATATTCTGTTTACCCAGTTCATTGGGAAAACACAGAGTGACAGCTTGCTGCAGGCTTTGGGATTAAATGCTGTATCCTGAAGTTTCATTTCCTTGCAAACCCTTCTATTAAAGCAATAAATGAGAAGGATGAGCCAATTTTCCTTTTCTCTTGGTTTTCCCTAAAGGTTTGCTTAGTGTCTTTAGCTTAGACAAAATCTAGATGGAAAACACTTGTGTACTCTGGTTCTTGTTTTCTTGGTAAAATATCTTGGAACTTGGCAAGTGCAGAGACTGAGAGAAGAAGTTAATTTAACCGATATCCTGCTCAGCCGGAATCCTCTTGTCTTCTGAGATCTCAGTCTGCAATTCCAGTACTGTAAAAACTGGCCATTATAGAAATTGCTTACTAATTTTCCCAGGGTTTCACGTTGCATCCCTGACTTTTTCAAAATTCTGAGGGGTACTATGTAAAGAAACTAGGATGTAATACTCCCAGGGTCTGTCCTTGACTCCAGCACTGACTCAATCCTCAGTTCTCCCAGAGACAAAACTCCTTCTCAGCCTTGACCATGGTGTGCTAAATTGAGGACACAGAGTAACTGTTTTCCCCAGAATAGTACTGGCACCCTATGGCCATTCCAAGGAGGGAAAACTGTGCTTAAATAGCTGTCTTCACATCCTGCTTGTTTCTGTACAAAAGACACTTTTGTGTCAACACCACATATAATAGATATATGTCACTGCTGGTGTTTAGTTTCAAAGAAAGCTGTCCCTCTCTTCTGTATCAGCTGAGAAGG
Source organism: Columba livia (assembly GCF_036013475.1). Classification (NCBI taxonomy): domain Eukaryota; kingdom Metazoa; phylum Chordata; class Aves; order Columbiformes; family Columbidae; genus Columba; species Columba livia. The sequence continues at coordinate 65,504,418 of NC_088605.1, read as the reverse complement.
CAGAAGGCTGATGTGCCCACTGCTTCTTGCTCCACTGAATGCTGGAAGAACTGGGAAGACAGTGGATCCCAGCACCAGGATGCAGGGAACATACTGACCTTAAGATATAACCTGTCGAGGAGGCTACACTGTTATCCTCAGTTATGCTGGGTCACTACTTTATCACCCCTGCAGACCTAGCCTGAGCAGTCTCTTGTGGTCTTCTTCCAAAGTAAGAAGGGATTTTAGAAAGAAACTCATCCTGGCCCAGCTCTGAGGGAGCGACACTACTTCTTAGCCCAGAGAGGAAGCAGGAGATCTAGCTATTATGTTGCTTAACAAACTTGGGGGCAGGGAGCATGGGGGACACGGGAGGAATTTGCTATGTCACTCACCAAAACCAGACATTGGATTCCATTTTGAAATGTGGGTTACTCAAATGGTATCGACATACTGTAACTATTAATAACATGAAGAAAAACGTGGAAGCAGAGTCTGGAACAGATCAGTCAGGGCAGAGATGTCCTTGCTCCATCACACTCCTCGTGTGACTTTGCCACCAGAGAGATATTTCCAGCACCACTCCTCTGATGCAGAGGGCACATCAGGAACACTTGGCACCAGTTACCTTCTCCAGAGCAACTGGCCAGGTCTGGTGTTTGTTGTGAAAGGGTAGGTCACTACCTTCCTCATTCTTTCCATCAGCACTTCTGTAGGAGCTGTTCCTGAGAAAAGAGTGGTGAGGTGTAAATCTCATGGAAGTAGAAATGCTGGAGCTCTGGGTCTGTGACCAGATGTGCATGGTGCTACTTTGCTGGCCTCAGTGGTGACAGACATTTCTGGTAGTTGTGATAAATTTTCTGCTTATTCTGATTCTCACCGTGTCACTACCATTCCTCCCCAAATCTTCTCCAACCTGTCACGCAGTCCATGGACATGACAAGAGGTGCAAAATGCAGATGCTCCAGCAAGCTTGGCTTTAAATAGCTTAATCCTGGTAAGTTTGTGCCATTGAGGTTTTACAAAGGTTAAGTCCTTTGAATGTGGAGGTGAAGAATAGCTGCTCAGTATGAAAAGGACTCAGGTGTCGGCAGGGGCTTTTAAATTCCTTCCCTTTTTAGCATTTCACACACACAGGAAAGCCTTGAATTCAGTGTAAGAGTTCTGTCAATGGCAGCGTGGAGTCTTTGTTTGTAAACACATGACAAGGGAAGACAATTTAGGGGATAATAATTCTGTGGACCTCAGAATTTCTCTTTTGTAGCTGCTGTTCTGCATAAGCCACTGTGGGTAACTAATGGGTAAAATAAAAGCAGCAGCTTACAGTCCAGGCAGGGGGCTGACAAACCCTCTTTCTTGGGAGGCTTTCTGCCAGCAAAGGCATAAAAAGCTAGCTGATTTCTTTTCCCTCAGCAGATGGGAGACTCAGCTCTCCTTCCTCCCTTTCTCCCTGTCACCCAGTCCCCTAGGGCAAAGACTGGAAATGACAAAAAGGCAAAGCAGGGTACCCTTCCCAGCGTGAGAAAGAACAGGCATCTCTGAGATGACAAAAAAATAGGTGGCTTGATTAACTGTGGGACAGCAGAATTTCCAGGCACCAGAGCTGCAGAGGGCCAAAGGAAGAACGAGGGCTGAACACTGGCTTGTCAGTGCCCCGCGTTTGGTTCAGGGCAGAAGAGAAAAGGGACCTTTTTACAGAGAGACCCATGTAGCATCTTAGAGGTCCTATTATTAGTAAGCACTGTTTAGCCTTCCGAAGCATCCTTCAACCCAAAGCATCACAAATACGCTCCCCCAGCTGTTAGATTACATGGATAATTATAGTCTGCAGATGCTAATGTAAGGAATGGGTGTAATTTATGATACATCATGCTAACGGATGAAAGGGTTTTTTAGGCTTCAAAGCAGCAAATTGTTAGTCTTTATTTCCCCTTTGTTTTTTTATCCTACAGAGGTAGCAACCTAGTGCTTTTCATCAGTTAAGACTGAATTAATTTTTAAAGAGGGATGTTGTTTGGAGGCTAGTTGAGGACAAACAAACATTGTGCATGTGGCCATTGTGTGACTGGGCAGTCAAAGGTGAAATCACCTGAGTCAACCATAAGGTAGGTTCTCAGGGACACTGCACAGCTTTGTTGTCTTTGGTGGATGAAACAGCAGGCTCAGGTCAGGCTGCAGCAGCTCAGAAATTCCCTGGTGGAAACCTTGGCACAAACTCAGCAAGCTCTCTCAGTGCGATAGTTGCCGTCTTGGTCCAGTCTTCTGCTACTTTGCTTGACTGTGTCCCAGGAAAGCTGAAAATATCTGAAATTCTCATATATCCATGGGGTTTTAAGATATGCCCCTTTGTGTCATTTTCAGAATGAACACTGTTAATTTTACACTCAAACATTAATTTTTTAGAGGTTTTATTTGAAGCATGGGGCTATAATTTTGGCTCAGGTTTCTGGAGACTTCAGGTTCATTTTGTTTATAACATCACCAGAAACCCTTGATGAAACTGTCTGTGTAAGTCATGCTCATTTGCTATTTATTCTCCCTCTACAGTGCACAGGAAGCCTCTGTAAAAGCCACAGAGGTAATTGCACTATTGGATTTGTATTGTGTGGTTAAATGCGCATGTATATGAAATTTGTCAGGAAAAAAAAAGACAACATTCTGAAGAAAAGTCTCGTAGATGTATTTCTGAAGCTGACATTTCAAACAATCATAGTTCAAGGTTGAACAAAACCAGCAGCAGACTGTCTGTTAATGCATTCACCATTTTTCTTGCCTGTCTTTGTTTCACCCTGCCCAGTAACTGCATAGTAACTGGCACTGGGGAGTGATATTGGCACTGTATACGCAACAGAGCATAAAGAAAGTTTAGACCAGGTGACAATAACATTAATTATAAAGTAGTAGAAAGAAAAGATGTATGTAGGGAAGACTTACTGCTTTTGGTTTTGGTGTCAGGTTTTGTTTTTGTTTTGTTTTTTGTTGGTTGTTTTTTTGTTTGTTTTGTTTTTGTTTGTAATCCTCCTCTCTGCTGAAAAAGAATATAAAGGATTCAAATTGCCCTTAACCCTCTGCACACAGTGCATCACACATTATTTGCACTAGATAAGTCTAACTTTTTTCACTGAGAGAAGTTTTACCGGTCACGGACAGTATAAAAAGCATTTAATTTAGCAGGTGTTTTCCTTTTTTTCCACTCACTTAAGCTGTCACAGCATCAAAAATAATTTCCCATGTGGCGTTTCCCAGACAGTACACGAGGTGCTGAGAACAGCTTCAATAACTTCGCACCAACCTCTACTTCCACATCATGCTTCTGGCTAATGCACACACATCTGACGACTGGGGCTTTCACAATATCACATCTCTGATCTCTGACTGCCTGTGCCATTCTGAGCTTGCTTTTATACTGAATGATAAAGAAAGACACAAACGAGAGAGCCAGATAGGCTGTGTCTCTATTATGAAATGAGGAGAACAACTGCAACCGGCTTAAAGCATTTTTCCCCAGTATCCACATTATCCACATGCCTTTCCCCTGCATTGGTGTAGTCATTGAAGCTACATCCAACGTGCACGGCAAGTATGCTCTGTGATTGGAATACACCAGAGCTGGTTTTTCAACATCCTTATTAGCATTTCCCACTTTACAGCAAGCAGGATATTATATGAAGGCAATGCATGCATGTCCTGGTCTCCCCCAGCACACAGCTGTGGTGGAAGATAATAACCAGGTCCCATGAGCTGGAAAATGATCTCTGTTATCACCATTTACAGATTAACAACTCCAAATGACAGTGTGACTGTCTGGGCTGCCAGGTGTCAACCCAAACTTGTGTGTTGACCATGACATCCCTAGAGGTAAGCTGCTACTAATGTTTGTTTTCTCATAGCCCGAGTAGAGGATCAACATGTTTATATGACATCAGACTGGATACAACATTATGCTCCTGCATTTTTGAGACAGAATTAATTTTCTAATTTTCTCAGAATTAAAAAGGTAGCAGGCAAGGTCATGGCCACAAAACAGCTGCTGTGGTACCTACCACATCCCACTGGTGTGTGCAGTGTGAAAGTAGGGCCTAATCCTTGTACCTCATATGCATCTTTTTGGGTATTGGCTGTCTGTCACGAGAGTGGCTTTTGTTCAAAGCCAAACTGAAGTTAGCTCAAACAGCACCGGTTGCCAGCATGTATTTAATAAAATGGAGAATGCACAGAAAGAACAGAGCATGTGCCCTTCTAAACCTATAGATGAAGTTTAGGGGATATACAGTCTATGTCCACTAAAAAAAAAAAACCCTACAAGTGTTGCCTCTCTCAGGAATTTGTTGCCTCACATAATATTCCTTTCAAAGACTGATACTAAACTACTTGCTGTTTTTCATGCAAGAAGCCTCTGTCACAGATCAAATTCTCCTGACTATCAACAATCTCCTGTCATTCTCTTAAATCCTGTCTTCAGTTACCCACCATTTAAAAACAGAATTAAATACATTCTGCCCTTTCCTGGCTATACAGAAAAAGTCTAGCGCTAGCTGTTGACCCTGTTAGACTATTGTGAAATGTATATATGGAAACATTTACATTGCAAGTATATAGTCTTGATAAGTGTGGCTTTTTAATTTTTTTTTCTAGTGGGTAAATACAGAGAGACAGAGGGAGATGAAAGAAGGAAGATGCAGCTAGAAAGCAACACGGCTATTGCCTTCAGTTTGAAAATTAATTAAATAAGTTCAAAAATAAATTGAATTGTGGACTCTATGTTGGTTTTCTTTTTTCTCTTTAAATACTAACAGTCCCTGGAAAACATGCACGCTGACCTCCATCCTTCAAATATACTTCATATATTCATTAACAGTTGTTGTATCTCAACCTTGTTGGCCCAAGATGTGTACATTAATATCTACACTGAAGGTAAAGCCACCTTTAATCTTGTGGCAGACAACTGGTAGGTTCTATGGCACAACTTTACTGAATTCAAAGAATTTGTAAATAGTTCTTATTTCTGAACATTTGTACACAAGCAAATGTTGCACACCTTGTTAGCACACCACTGATTGGACTGTTTCAGATGTATTTGGAAGGAAGGAGACTCGTTTCTCACAAGCCCGTTTGCAGAAGAAATCTTTGCTGAATGACACACAGAGAATTATGATATCTGATGAGTATCCAGAATAAAAAATATATCCAGGCAAACTCTCAGATGGGTGCTCTAGCTTAGCAGAAGGCAATGGAGCTGAGGCAATTTGTAGTCTCAAGCTATGGTCTTGGGTACCAAACTTAGGCAAAGAAATGGCTGCAGATGTTGTGATGGTTCATCCCACTGTTCTGGGACCGGAGTGTGCTAATGATGGCAGGCAGCCCGAGGTCAGGAAGGAGCCTCACATTGCCCACTCTGAGATTCAAATCTCACCTAAATCAAACTCTGAGGATCCTTTGTATGCAGACTTGAAAGTCAAATAACTTCACAGAGACTTAGAGTTGCTTAAGCTAAACTGCACGTGGTCCTATCTAGATGCACTCAAATGGCTTCCTGTCATTTACTGTTTACAAATAAATTTGTCCTGGTGCCTGCACTATATATGCAGTGCTGGCTTCATCTGCAGCTAAGAGCTTTTAATATTATTTTTCAAAGGTCATGGCAAGTCGTGAGGGTATTGTTTATTCCTGCTAGTGTTGTTTCCCTGTTAAACATCCTCCTTCCTTCCTCATTCTCAGCTGAAACAGGGCAAATAAAAAGGCACGCCGACAATGTCAATACATGACAGAACATGCAGCAGGAAGGACACAACATCTTTTCGTCACTGTGGGTCTGTACATGTCCCTTCATTCAGTTGTCTCAAAGTAAACACACTCTCTGACTTTGTAGATGAACGTTTCCCAAAAGCTGCCTTGTAGGACACTCAGTGGCAAATTGTGGCTGTAGTAGGTGGTAATCTCTCTTTGAAAACCTGACCAGCAGTAGTAGGTCCTCTGTTAGATATAGTATTCCCAGCCAGGAAAGCCATGCAATGTTAGCACTGTGATAAATTTAGCAAGTAATAATGTACACAGCATGGAAAAAATGATGTGTGCTGAACGGGAGGGCACAGGCACATTTCCTAGCTGGGACATTACTGATTGTTTAGAAACAAGACTGCAATACATTTAAATCTGATCCAGAGACTTGCACGTGTCCTCAGTTTTATGCTCTACAGGTTGTCCCACTGGAGTCAGTGAGACTGCAGACTATGCAGTTAAATATTTTATAATTCTTTAGTTTTGTAAGGATCAGGGATTTAGGGAGTAAAATGTCCTTGGCTTCACCTCCCAAACAGATCACTTATGTAAATAGGCAGTTACTCTTAACTACTGTCAGTGATTAATCTGCCTAAGGAGAACCTTTACTTTCTCTGGCTAGCTTTACTGTTTCTTTGTTAGTATTTGAATGACGTGTCACTTCGCTTGAAACAGTAAAAACATCAACTTGCCAGTAACCAGGGAGCAGCGTCACTCCTTTTAATTTGATTTTTTGTTTTCAGGATCAATTCACTTAGAAGTCAAAAGATTCAGCCTTGTAGTATATTTTCCTGAAGCTGCATTTGTACCTGCTTCGGGAAACCTAGGGAAAAGAAACTTCCTTGACAATATTTCTATCCATAAACTCAATGCAAGTGAATTTCTCAGAAGAAGGACAATTGAAACGTCACAGAGAGTTACTCAAATTGCTAAACTGCAAGCTTTAACAAGAAACAATTACACAAACTCTCAAGTTGTAGCCAACCCTGCCTGCAGCAATTTGTTTGAATTCCTTTCTTTCCATGTCTGTTGCTTCCCTAATTTCATTAAATGGTAGCTCTATAAAAATCACCAAATATCTTAATTGCATCCTTATATTATACTGTGAACATGAATGATACTGTTAATTCACAGTTCTAGGCTTCCTTTCCAGGTTACAAGCATTACTTTCTTGCCATTGTTTTTCCACAGTGACCTTCAGTGTGATTTGATTTTGATTGATAAAGCATGATATAGTTTCCTCTTTTAACTGGCCATTGTTCAGATCTGAGATGGCAAATGCAGCAAATCCAGTGAGCCAAGCACACTGTGAATGTACAACATACTTCATAAAATAAAGTTTCCCCAGAGCTTGTGGAGAAAGGTTGTCACTGTGCACATATACACATATACATGTACGCACATATACAAATACCTATGTGTGCATGTGGGTTTGCACATGCACGTGCATTTGCATTTACAATACTTGTAGTTCCCTTCAGGTTTTTTTGTTATTTGTGGCAAAAAGGCTGACACAGGGAAATAAAATAATGCAATAAGTCAACAAGTAGAATCATTCTTAAACCTTGAAAGTCCAAGAGGCTTGATTTACATTGAGATCTAGACTTGCACAAAGTGCAGGATGTGTAAAAAATTCTCAAGTAGCTATATCCTTTTTTACTTCTATCTCAAGAGAAGCATATTTCTCAATGCCCTGACAAAAGTAAAGCCGTGGTGTGATCCAGATGGAACCAATGGGAGTCTTTCCAAGGATGCCAACAGATTACGGATCAAGCTGCACATGTATAAACACCTAGCACGTGTAATTTTGTAAATTTCTGCTCCCATTTTAATGACACAGGAACACACTTCACTTTCATGTAATTCTTTTTTTTTTTTTTTTTTTTTAAATACAGATTGAGTGTCTAGAGAGCATTCTTTCACTGTTAGCAAAAAACTGACTTATTTTTATTTTCTTGGTTTACCAACCTACCCTCACCAGTGAAAGTCAGCAAAATGCATGCACTTCCTACTGTAAGATAAATAACAAATTTCTTATGAGACAAATGATTTCCTTGATTATTTCTTCTTTTAGGCAGCGTCATTTCTAACAGTGTTATTTATTCCAAACCTGTCTTGCTCTCCTTTGACACGACAAAACGTAACATAAAATGGTACTGTGAAACAGGACACACCTGTTCAAGGCTAGGCATTAGCATCAGAAAGCAACTAGCTGTTTGAATTCAGACAAATTGGTAGGGTCACAGTAAACCTGCTGCAAAGAAGAGGAACTGAGTGAATTGAAATTTCCCAGACTGCAACAAATATGTAGCAAATCAGCTCTTGATAATTCAGAGGGATGCACAGAGATGAAAAAATACCAAAGAATCCAGAGAGGGAGTTTGTTCAACTATCCATCCTGGCGAAGAAAGGCATAGGAAAGGGAAAGGCTGGATTGTTGAAAGGGCAGAGGGAGGGATAGTATTTTTTCTGGCAACATCATTGCAAAGAAAAGAAAATGTCAGTGATATTGACAGGAGAAAGATGAGAAAGAGAAAAGATATGGTTCTGTTACACAGTGAACAGTGAATGGTGCAGCAAAGCTCATTTTTGCAGCAGAGAGACTATTATGGGTATGAAAAGCTGGGCAGTTCACTTGGATGAGAAGATGACAAATTGCTAACAAGATGAGACTTGCTCTTGTTCAATTGCATTTTAATAACATGAAAGGGCTCAATGCAACCAGCAAGAGGCACAGAACAGAAATTACCTTGCAAAAAGATCATCTGCCTCAGTATCTCTTGACAGTGAGCAGGAAGAATATAATAGCAGGAGACAGGATCAGAGTGTCCTTGCTGTTTTTAACACAGCAGTATAAATGCCCAGATTCACAAAGATGTGGTTAAGGTAAGAGACTGACTGATTTCAGTATCTGTTTTTGTCACACATTCTGGACAAAAGATACTGAGGTTGCCCAGAAACTGAGAGAGCAATGGCAAGTGCAGCAGCGGTCAGGGCTGCAGGGACCAGACCTGAGATTACCTCTGGCCCAGCCTCAAAACAAAGTTAATGAGCTTTCTTTCTTTTCGTGGAAGTCGAGATCATGCCTTTATATTTCCAGAGACAGAAATTCTTTGGTAACTGACTATAAAAATAAATAGATAGAATAAAACAAAGGTACAAAGGCTGTTACTATCTTCCTTAACACATGCCCTGTCTTCGCCCCCCCCCGCATTGTCTCTAAAACGCGCACAGGTTGGGTGTGATGACATTTCTGTCTTTCAGTTTATATGAAGAGTTTGGTGTTTCCTAGTGTTCTGGGTACTCGTGTTGCTGAAAAGCAGGGAGAAAAGGCTGGGAGACAGTCTGTTTCAGTCCTGCTTGCTTTTTTTTTTGGGGGGTGGCATAGCATTCTTACTTATTTCACACTCACCAAAAGGCGTACAGCAGGGAATCATGCTTATTGAAATACTGTCCTCCTGCAACACACTATCTCTGATGCAAAATCCCAGTACTCTGGAAAGTAACTCCACTACAAACCCAGTCAGAGTACACTCCATGGTCCTGTTAGTGTGCTGCATCTGAACAGTGGGCTAGATTTTGGGGGCTTTACTGAGACAGGAAACTCAACACCTACCGGAAAGATTTGGAGATGCTAGAAATGAAGCCTGCACGTTTTTGCTCCGTGCTGGCAGTGATTGAATGTGAATAAGCGAGCACCATTGTGCTATAACAGCCACATCAAAATTAAAGGTTCGATACATGGTTTACCAAACCTCAGCCAAGTCTGCCAGCAACTGCAGGGACTGAATAGAGCTGCAGTATCCAGCTCTACATGTTGAAAATATTCTTTTGTCACTTGTGAGAACAATCTTTCTGTTCATACTGTATTTACAATATTTGCACACTGAAGGCTTAACAAAACCTGGACAACTATGAAGAGGATCATAAAATGCATCAAATACCAACTACCAAAAACCAAAATGGTTGAATTCTCCCTTGAGCATTGCATTGAGCCTTATGCACTGAACAGAGAGCACCCTACCTGATATGAGGGACACGAGTTTTAATTAAGCTTTTTCCTTTCCTTCCCAAAGTGAAGGCGTTCAGGCTCTGGAGATGGCTCTGTGTTTCAAGGGGCAACATATTCCCTGGGGACGAGAAAGCATTCGTCAGTGGAAGGAGTTAGAACAAAAGAGCCAACACCCCGTCACGACTTACACCTCAGACAGTCCTGCTGACAAATTGTACAGAGTGTAAACCAGGGCAGAATGTGATCCTAGAGAACTCTTCAGTCTTCCATAATTGAAAAACAGGAAGATGTTTTTTAAGTTGTATTTTTCCCTGTAATATCCATGGAGCATTCAGCGTTCATTCTGAAGGAATAATCCATGCTCAAGACCTAGTCCTCAAAAGCAAAGGCACGGCAGAGATGTCTGGTTACAGATGACTGCCTGCCTGTGAAGGTCAAGTGTAAAACCTGGGCACTTCAAGCAGTGTGTGGTTTGTGACATTCCCTGGGTAAACTGGAGTCTGCTTAATCAATGGGAATGAAATTTAAGTCTAACATTTCAAGTTCTCTGGGAAATTTTCCCTGATATTCTTTCACTGCATTTTTTTTTTTTAAACACTGGCATAATTCACTTTGAAATAATGTTTCCATTACTGCATTCACACTGAGGCAGCCTTTTTGGGAAGGTTCTCTCCATGCAGCAGAATAACGTGGTAGTAATGGGATTACTCGCACGGTAGACTTAAGTATTTATATAAATCTTTGCAAGAGTAGGGTGTTAATTACCGGCTCACATACCAGAACTCAAATAATGAAACATAATAGCATACACATTTCCCCAAAGTTTTCTGGTCTCTTCTTGGTCAGAGCATTAGTGACACGGAAAGGGCTCTGCAGGAGCTCGAGGTCCATTCACTGCCACTATTGTCTATAATTAAGGAAATTTTTTTAACACAAACAGAATGCTGAGTAGCATCAAATGTGTAGATCTTAAAGCCAGCCACAACACATCTGAAAAATAAATACTTGGTACTGAAAAATATTAAGGGTGTTTGTGAATTTTTCCTGTCAGAGTTCTTTATCAAGATTTTAATTCAAATGAGTATTCTGAAGTGAAATAAAACATAATAGTAATTAGTATTAAAAAAAAAAATAAAATAGAAACACAAACCAAGACAGAACAAACGACTTAGAAGATTGTTTCAGTCCGGAAATTTAAAAAACGTAAAGTTTCCTTCTTCCTCACAGGTTTCCTTCCTTCTCACTGTCTGCTCTCTCCACCTCCCTCCTTTGGAAAGCAAAGGGAAGGAAGTATGCAGAGACACATTTTTCATCGTCTTCTATTGTTGCTTTTCTCAGACACCCATGAAAGTTACAGAGCTGAATTTATTTTCAGTAGAATGTTATTTTTTTAAAAAAACATGCTTTTGAACATTTCTTTTGTGTGACATTCCCTATATTTTTTTCCCTCTCATAATCTTAAAGCAAACCCTTCTCTCTCTCCCTCAATATTATCTTTTATGTTCTTTCTGAGGAAAGTAACTTAAGTGAACTTTGCATTGTGAGGATAAGAGAAGCAAGCTGTGGCACTAACAAGGTTTTAACAATTATTAATAGTTTCATTCTGTGATTAGCCTATTACTCCCACATCCTCCCTCTTTTCAGTACTGGACCAAGGCGTGCCTTTGAAAATTCTACAGAGATTCATGAATTCAGTTAGAAACACCAACACTTAACAACTTGCACATCAGCATTAGGCAAAACCAAGGAAACATTCACACTGCCTAATACAACATGGAAATCAAGTAATTACAGCCAGACACAACACATACCAGCAACTGCAAAATATGTTATGAGAGAAGGGAAAACAAATTATGTAAATAGTCCATACAGGAGATATGTAAATGAGTAAAAACATGTTATTTGTGGGCTCTTAACTGATTCCCAAGGGAACAGTTCACTGTTTGTAAAATATGGAAGATTACTTCCAGGTCCTTTTCTCTATTGTATCACTCTTCCTATTGTCTCATTAATTAACACACTTCTCACACTTTCTTAATTTCCTTCAAATTGTTTCCAGCTAAGGATAAATTTAAACTCCAGTCTAAACTAAATTGTATGTCAGTTTCAGTCATCAGGAAGGGAAGAAAAGAAAGTCAACAGAATACCTCTACATGGACTAATTAATTATAATAACTATCTACACTTGCTTGATCATTGTTATCACCTCTTCTGAAATGAGGGATGGGGGACTGAGTTCTCACAGGACTGTGCCAGGGCTGTGTGAAACCTTGGAAAGGCAAAACAACCTTTCTTCACCCAGAAGCATAACAAGCAATCAAGCTCTGAGATGGAGCAGGGAGAACCAGGGGATGGCACACAAGGCTGGGATGGGGGTTGATCTGGGCAACTGGGGACACCTCCCCTCTGGTGGGAATCTAAGCCCAGACCGCAGACTAGACATTGTCCAATGGAAACAGGATAGACCAGGCCAGCAATATCGCTGAGGCTGCCAGGAAGGTGACAATAAAGCACTTGTGCCATGAACCCATGGCACAGGTGGAAGAAGCAGGAGTGGGGTACCTGGAGGTACAGCTCTGCCTGTCTGGAAGGAGGTGTAGGACACTGAGCCAAACCTGCTCCATCTTTGGCAGATGAACATCCTAAATGACTGTGATTGTATAGAGGAAAGACCCAAGTAGCAAATTTTCTCACTCAAACCCAACAGTGAAGAAAAAACCCACCAACAAAGCACTCACAAGACTCTGGTTATGCATGATCTTTTAAAAGCTGGTATGCAAATGTCAACAGAAATGACATTTTAGAGCTATAAGGCACAATACAGTTCCTTCAGTGGTGCTGTTTGATTAGCCATTCATTGTCATGTAGCTAATTGCTTGCCAGCTGCTAATCAATGAGATCTGAAATACCATGTGTGCATAAGGGTTAATCCCAAGATGAAAAGAAAAAAAAAAAAAGAAAAAGGGAAAACACAGAAAACATCTAATATCCCTGTGGTATTCATCCTCTAGAAGGTATATCATGTAAGGCAAATACTCAAATTGTATGTGAGCCCTTCAAGGAGGATGTGAGAAATACCAGTGATAGATACACTTTATATTAAATCCCTAAGTTTTTCCTTAACTGATCAACTCCCGAAGCTGCTCTCTGACAGACATTGTGGAGGCAGGAGAAAGGGCAGCTGAAGTGATGATATAGCTCTGGTGTAGCTTAAGACACAGGGTAGTTCTTCGGTTTCCATGAAAAGACCATCCAAATGACTGCTGAGTCACAATAGATCTGCCAGACAGCAGGGCCCGTTTGTTCTTATTGTGTTCTGATGATCCAGAGTATCTGGGTGCAGACTGAAATCTTTCTGACTGGGCTAAAAATAGCTCTTAGAGCAATTTCAAGCTGAAATTGTCCAGATATTTATGCAGACATTCTCAGAACTGTATCAGCCAAATGGCTATCTCCCAATGCAGAAACAAAATCCTGATACTAAACAGATTACGTTTGGGAGAGTCAAAAGGATATAGAGTGTATTCTGTAAAACTGGAATGTAATTACGACTTCTGGGGCATGGTAAAAATAAATTATTGCATTTGTCAAATATTTTGAAAAATACTATTTTGTATCTGTGCAATATTTCAGTAAACACAACAGTGCAAATTCATATTGTCATAGCAGAAGCAACAGTATGAATTGCCATGCTGGAACAAAGATTTGATTTGTCTTCATCTGCAGCCCATTTTCACAGTCTGCAATTCCACAATGCATATTTTAGAGCAGAGTGGAAATCTTTAGTAAAAGTTGATGAAATGCATAAAATTAAATAACTAGTTGATTTGAATGTTTCCTCTACCAGGACTGCTACATGTGAGCAGAGCACAGGGTGGCTGCGACTGGATGGTAGGACCCACCCAAGAAAACTTTGCTGCAGGTTTTGCATCTGAAATGCCTGGGAAGTTTGCTGCCTGGTGTTTTTATGCTGTGTTGGGCTTTTGCCAATGTTTAAAGCGTAGCAAAAATACTAATAAGGAAATTAAATGATTCATCAGCACCTATAACCTTCACCTTCTCCTACCTACCATCAACATCTAGGAAAAGATGGGCAGGAACATCTCTGTAACATCTGACGTCTCTGTCCTGTGTCCTTCAGTGGCCAAGATACAATTGAGTTGGAAAAAATGAATTCCACTAAGGTGTCTTTGAATGGACTAGAGGTGTTTGCAGTTGGTGAAAAAATAAGCAAAAGCAACATTTTTCACCAAGGATAATTAGAAAGGAAACAAAATTGCACAGCTTGTCAGCCAGCAGGGTGTTCCCTCTTCCCCCAGACAAACCCACATCCACTGCTCTGCTCCTTGCTTCCCTCCTGCTGGAGAATAAGCCCTAAGGACACAGGTGTGCAGTGATATTAAAAATATACACCATTTTTCAAAACAGCCCCTAAAAGAGTTTTATCACTGAAACAATTCTCTGCCTGTGTTACCCCATCCACTAAATACTCTGGTTTTCTGAAATGAAACCAGGCTTTCAGAAACACAGCTGCCCCCGAGCTAATATTGGCCCCTATTTTGAGAGGAAGGGAACCCACCTCTTCCTCCTACTCCTCCTCCTTCCTTCCTTCTTTCCTTCCCAAATAAAAACCATGGACAACTTAAAAGAGACAAAAATGTAAACACAGCTTTTGATAACATACATAAAGGAAAGCAAATATATTGAGATTAATAAAAGATGAGGAAATTCAGCCACCTGACATAATGTTTTGATGACAACCTTTGGTGGCTCAGACAGGAGTAGGAGGCTGGTGTATTTCGTATTTTATAGAGAAACAGCAAAAGAAGCTCAGAGATTTATGTTTAACCACTGAAGAACAGCACTTAGAAAGCTGTATCCTGGAAAGGAGTCTTTTATCAATTTGCAGAAGGGACTGAGTGGGAGGATTGCACAGAGGAACCAGAAAGTGATGGTCAAAGGGTAAATGAGTGGATACTAGTACACAGAGCAGGAAAAGGCAGGGGGGGTGGGAAGAAGCTTCATTTTCTCCCTCCTCCCCCTCCTTTTTTTTTTAATGAAATTACTTAGAAATACGAATATCTAAGAAAAACAGTAAAGGAAGAAGACAGATATCATCACATAACTGAAGTATAAGATATCAGATAGCTGCATTTGCAGCTGGTGGAGATTATGTGTAGCATGTAACCTGTTGCCAATTCCTTTGATGAAACCAGTGCTCCCTTTACACTATAGTTGCAAATAAATGAGGTGGTGACCAGTTATCATTAATCTTCTAAAAATCACAAATGAAGGCCAACAGTTTTCTGTCAGCCTCCTCATGAAAAGAGAGTTGAGGTAAGATAAAAGCTATGTAGTTACAGCAGGAATGTCTGATTTAGACACAATCTATCTGGAAGAGCAGACAGAAGATGAATTCAGGACTGGATTTGAATGGGTATGTTGGTGTGCCTGGCATAGGTGGCACACCAAGGCTTGGCATTAATTTCCTCTGGCTCCCAAAAGAACACAGCCCCTTCTCCAAAACCTTCTCCTCTCCCCTCCTTCCTGTCCTTCTCATCAAGTCTAGCATGAGGGCTGGGAAGGGTGACCCACAAAGGTTTAAAATCCTGCCCTTCCCCACAGACATAATGGCTACAAGCAAAACCCTCCATATCCCTCTCGGCTTTAGTAATAACTTTGCTACAAACTCCTCATGCCTACACATTAATTACATTAATTTCCAAATCCTTCCATTGCTCATAAACTATGTTTCTGTGATGCTGGGAAGAAAATGCATGTACAGAAACATCTGTCTGCTGCCATCACCACAACAATCCCCGCAAACTATCAAACAGAGTATGATAAAAATCCCTCCTTTATAAAACCAGGATGGTGAACAAAACAGCTAACATGGCAGAAAGCGTCCTAAGGGCCAAGCAGAGTTCTAACTAATTGGAAAACTGAGGTGTCTATCACCAAAAATCTATTTTGGGCTGATTTAGAGACTGTTTCTGTCTTTGCCTTTCCCATTTGTGCCTTCCCACTTCTTCTGGGACTGCTTCTTCTCTGGGTCAGATTAAGTCTCTCTCTTGATGAGACAAGATATTATATTTAATAGAGAGAAAAAAACCCACATCAACATAGAGACACCAAAGCTTGAAGTTGCTCCCATTCCCAATGATGCAGCGTCCTGTGAGACACCCATAGGTGCTGACTGGAATATATGCTCTTGTATGGCTGCCACTGTGTATGGGAAACAGGAATTCGTGCATGCCTGCTAAGCAAGCAAATAAGCTGTTGTTAAGAAACAACAAAATCATCAGCAATTTTTTTCCTCCCCCCGCATTGGGACAGCTTACTAGACTTTGAAGTTTCACTAGCCAACAAGTATTAGTGTGCTGTGACAGCTGGCAACACATTCCACTGGGTAAGTGATGGACTGGCTCCGGAGAGAGTAAAATAAATTATGAAGTGGGTGAAATTTCAGCCCTCCAAATAACAGTCCAGTGATTTCATTGGAATGGCTCTGTCTGGCAATGTATTCAGACACATACAGCTGGGCAGAGCACACAAATGCTCATATATAAAATAGCCGCATGCATGGGAAGAGAGGGACTTCTTGTTGTATAAACGAGTCCAAGTTGGGAGATGATGAGAGAGGATTTTCAAAATATGTGTGCATAAGAGCCAGCCATGCATGGTTCTACATAACTGTAAATATCAGAACCAGTGATGAGTACATTATATACGCTGCTCAAAAACAAGTTTTCAGGATTCCTCAGATGTTCTGCTTGGCCTAGGGAAATGTCATCTACTGGCTGTGTTGTCAAAGCACCAACACATCCAAAAGACTTAATTTTTCTCAATAAGCACAATTTAAATGGGTAGTTTTGCACCTGGAAACACACCTAAATAATGCAAATAAAAGCCTAAGACTGAGAATCTCCTGGGAAGCAAAATGAAGTCAGGTACCTACTTCCCATTTGGAATTAAATATGTTTAGATAGCACCACCTCATCAGGTTCCCTTCAAACTCTCGAAGCCTTGCCTCTCAAATTGCGTGACCTGTGATTGTCAGTACAGAGTGAATGACATTGAACTAATGGACTTCTATGGTATCTGTGACTAGGAGGATGCCTGGTGATGGACTTAGGCTGACTGACAGAGGTGGAGGGGGCAAAGGAGAGGACAGCAGCTTTTTGGGATGGGAGGTCTCCTATTTGTACCTGTGGTGCTTTCTACAAGGCTGTATATTCTGAATGTAGCATCAACAAACAAAGAGCAGCCTGTTCTGCTACTATTTGTTGTTGTACAGCATCTTATTTTCTCCTTTTGTCAAATTTAGTCAACATAATTTGCTTTGATCAGGGAAGGACTGTGGAGCTTAGTTCTCCAGAATATATAAATCTTTTTCAGCCTCTGGATGGGTTCCATAGAAGTGCAAAACACTTTTATTAATAGTTGGAACTGTATTAGCTACCAACTCTTCTCACATTTGAATAACTGAGCAGAAGTAGCTAAAATCTGTAAAAGTCCAACTGTTGAATTAATGTGTTTTCACTGATACGGAAAACATACTTGTGAGGAATTTATGCAAGTTTTACATTTGTCCAGGGACACTGAGATCTGCAATGGTCTACCTCTGTGCAAAACCATCTCCATGTTTCCAGGTACCACACAGAGGGTGCACTGGGGGTGTGCATGAGCGTTCGTGCTTTGGGCTGGTGCTGCTGTTGCAGCAGCCGGTTCATGGCCCTTTCACGCTGCACTGTGGTGACACTGAGCTCAAACAGCTTTGCAGCTCATATGTCAGTGGCCTAAAACAGAAAACTGATGCTGAGAGGAAAGTGCAAGTACTAAGAGAAAACCCTGGGAAAATTTAATGCAAAACTCACAGCTACTCATCTTTGTTTTGCAATGGTTTCAATCACCATTAACGAAAGCTGATGGATACATTGACTCTTTCAAAATATCAGTTTCTTTCTATTGTTGAAAGCTTCATCAGGAACTTAAACTCCAGGGATAAACTGCTCTTGGCCAATGTGACATTGTTCCATTTTGTCTCCTTTCATCATATATTAGTATGATGACTTTTGTCTTATTCCAGTCTAATGACTTTGTCTCATACAAGATAATTACTGCTTCTTGTCTTAGGAATAGCTGCCTGTAAACACATAATTCTGTTCTGGAATTTTTTCAATTCTTCTGCTACTATATACATAGTAAATTCAAAATCAAACTAAATCACAACAGATTTTATGTTAATCCATTAAGGAATTCAAAGTATACATACTTTTGCAAAATCCTAAAGGACTCTAATGATATAAAATCTCTTTTGTGCCATTAAATTTACAAGTTTAAACTCTGGGAAAATGTTTTGATTACACTTAAATGGTTCTCAATATTGAAGGAGGAAAAGCTTGCAAACAAGAAGACAATCTTGGGATTAAAAAATATATAGAGATTGTAACCTTTTATTTTTAAGGGTGTTTTTCTTCTTCTTTTGAAAATGGAGAGATTTCTTTCAAGGTTAAACAAGAGGACTGAATAGCCCAAAAGGGAAGCTAAAATGTTTCAAGCTGACTTGCAATGAAAGAATAGTTGGGGTGAAGTTTTCTTTGCTGTTTGACTTCAATCAACATTAATTTTCTTTCCAAATTTTTCAGTTAAACTATCAAAGTTATTGTTTAGTGATCTCTGCCTCTCCCTCCCCCTTTTATAATAGAATCCTTTATGCTGCCAATTTCCTTTGCACTATAGTGTGTTTCAGTTTTCCCTCCGCTCTCTTGCCTTTTGCCCTCTTGAATATCTCTCAGGCTAGGAATCCCAGAGACCATGAACTCGCATGAATGCTTTGATAGTAGTCAGGAGCACTGAGAACTGTACTTCTATTTATTTAAATAGAACATATAATTATTATCTTTGGTGCAGTTGCAAGGAGAAAAAAAAGATTAAGATACTATTGGATGTCATCCCAGCCCTGCTGGAATCCTCAATGATTTTTTTAGGGTTTGATATTAATAAGATGTTAATTTTCACTGAGAACAGTCAGCTCTGGATAAGGAGATACATCTGTATGCACTGTTTTAAGTGAGCAAATCGCTAGAAATATTCCGAGGGGCTGTTGCTGACATTCAGGTATGCGAAATAACACTGGGACAGTCACAATCATTTCACCCGCCACCAGCTCTCTTCCGTAACATGCCTCTCAGTTAAGCACTATTCATTAATCTGTTATTTTTAGCCTGGTTTCCAAAGGAAACAAGGCGTATGAGACCACGTTGTCTGTCTCACTGCTTATCGCTGCCTCCATAATAACACACCATTGGCCAGTTTCAGCCAAACTTCACAGCGGGATAGAAGTCTCTAGGATGTGAGGTAGCTGTGAGTTTCCCAAAAGCAGGTGGCTGATGGAGAAGCTGCAGCGGGAGCTGAGCTGCTGCTGGGTTTCTGGGGCTGGCCAGCACCTCGGCACAGCCGGCACACACCCCAGCCACGGCACCCCTTGCCTCAATGCCGAAATTGTGCGAGGAGAGGGGGAAGGGACAGGCCATCAGAAGCCATTGAGATCCAACTGTTCTCTCCCAGGCTTTCCTCTTTGGAGTTTCTCTTTTGTATCTGTGCACAGAAAGAAAACTTCCTGCCATTATATCACTTCAGCTGGCTGCGACGTCCATCTTACCACATATTACCACCTATGTTAAGCTACACATTTTGATGCTGTTGCAAATATGGACTTCATTGTGCTAAGGCACAGCTGAAATGCTTAGGTTTCCCCCCTGCTCTTATGGTTGCCACCACATGCAACCACGTCCTTTTCTTGTAAGACACGTGGTAAGAAAGACACTTGTTAGAAAACAGCTTTCCAAAATGACACCTGTGTCTGGTATCATTATTCCTCTATCAGGTAAAATTATAAATATGACCCTCAATCCTACTCTGCTGCTGGTATTGATTATTAGTAATTAATTATTATTAAAATAACAACAGAGATAAAAATGATCAAATTTCCACCAGGTGTCACCTGTTACATTCACAGAAGGTACGGACCAGACAGTGGAAAAGGCAGTGTCTTGACCCCTGGCAAAACATTTCAGTAGCAGTTCTCCTCTCCATTCTGTTTTTCCTCTTAGAGGAACAATTTAGGGCTCAACAGCCTTATTATTTTCATACCTCACCACTGCAAAGGCAGGAAGCTTGGTGTGGCTGACCTGAAACTAGTGGAAAGGAGAAAAAGCTCTGAGGATCTGGCTGCTGTCACATTTATGTACCTAATGGAGACCGTCACCTCAGGAGCAGTTGTACAGAAAGCAGAGGGGTGCTGGGTTTGAGTCATTCCCTGGCCTGAAATCAGAGCCCACCTCGGACCTAGTACATGAGGCAGCATCCACATGAAAAGCTATTCACAGTGTCTACAGTTTAAATATTATCAAACTGGATAAAATGTCTATTTTGGCCAAAGTGTACAGACCTGGGAGCCTGCCTGCTTTGGAGCTGTTTATTTATGCCTTTTTTTTTTTTTTTTTTAATGGTAATCAAAAGCTTTACATATAGAAGCATAAACTAAAACTATATTTAAGCCTTTAAAGCAAGCCAATAGCCAGAACTGCTGAGTGCCTGTAGTTCTCATTAAGAACCAACTGATGTTTACTCATTTGAAAGTGCAGCTTGGCATCTCTGGAATTAAGGCACTGAGAGAAAAACTTTGCCACTTACTCCACTCCTTAACTGCAGATGAGATGCCCACTGTGTAATTAATTGCTCGTGGGGCTCTTTCTTTTTTTTTGAATCATCTTTTGAGCCACAATAACACAGTGTCATCAAGTACTGTTAGCTTCAGTGACCTCTCTGCAAAATATAGGCTTATTTTCCCAAATATTTATCTTTTTAACTGAAAATATATGTGCTTGGTCTCTGAGTGGAGCTGCATTCTTGAAAAACAAAGTACTTTCAGCTGTTTGAAATAACTTTAGAATTTATTTTTTTAAAAAATCATACATCATTGCATGTATTTTGCAAGACCAAAAGAAAAAAGAGAAATGAAGTTTGACAACTGGTTTGGGCAATGCTTTCATGTAAATCTAGTGCCTTTGCTGAACTTAAATAAAACAAGTTGCACATGAATACATAGATAGTGATAGCATGGACACAAGTACATAAAAGACAGGTCACACAGAAATCAAGTTTTGTACCCTCTTTTAGTCTTGATACGAAGGGATTTGTGGGGCAGTGGATGAAATAAATCTACTAAACTTGGGTTGAATGAGTACAAACTGGGAAGACCCAGGTGAAATAAAGGTGAAGAAAGCTGCCATGCATCTCAGTGATTACAGAACCTAACAGGAAAATTAAACAATTGTCTGCATTAAGGAAAGTAAAGTATGTTCATAAAATAGACACTGGAAATTTTTGAATCACTTTCTCAGGCTTGAGTCCATATTCTCTTTTAAGTTAAGAGATGTCACTCAGCTTAGCTACTGAGCTAAACTTAGAAACACACTGTACACAATCTCGCTACCACACCCCAGATGACCATCAGCTATCACACATTGCACTCTGTGTTATCTGTTCTCTGTATTTCATATCACTTTAACAGAGGCACATTGGTTAACAGAAGCATGTTATTTCTGGAGGTAGGGGTGGAGTGAAGAAGAGAACAAAAGAAGGAAACTTGAATCCCAACAACAGGGATAGTACATTAAAAAAAAAGGAAAGCCATTCTAAAAAAGAAAAATGCTGTAATATGCTGGAAAGCAGTGACTGGCCTTAAAAACCTTTCTTCTGTATCTGGAATTTTCACTGGGAAATGAATGCTGAAATTACTAGGCTCTTTTGAAAATCTCCACATAAAATCTGCACTCAAGGTCATGGATCTTGCACTCGTGCTCATTAAAATTGCAAAGATGTGAAAAGATTCTGGTCTTTTAGCTGATGTGTTTGTGCCAAGAAGTTTTTGTGACATATTCGTAGGGTGACTTTTTCTACTTTTTTCTCCCCAGATTAAAAAAAAGAAAAAAGCTTGTTAATTGCATTTATAGCACCACTCATTTAACTGAGAGTGAGGATATGTGAATTGACTCTTCTTTCCACACGGGGTATAACTTTATCTGTGAAACTCAGTGCCAGAGGACATTATGGAGACCATGCTGGTCTCTTGAGGGACAGGTGTATGGGTGCTTTCTGCACTGAGTGGCTGAGGAAGACCCTGTGCAGCTGCTTGCCAGGAGCAGGCAAGGATCACACGCTACATGCTCCATTACTTGTATAGAGACATCTGTTCCCAACCACTGTCAGGAACTGTCTGTGGGGCTGCCCTGGCTGTGATCTGACCCGGCCTGACAGCTCAGCAGTGAGCCAAGCTCAGTCCCTGTCTCAGGCTCAGGAGCTCTTTAGCAGCATTAACATGGCTTCAGGCCAGGTCAGAGCAAAACAGCATCTGGCTGCAAGCATACTGAGGAGGCACATCCAGAATTACAAATCTGACAAAATACGACCACCTGGACAAAACGGGTTCCACCTATAAAATGTAATTGGCAAAGAGCAGCTCACTCCATCTCCTCCATGGGACTCATCTCTGAAACACCACAGAAAAGAGCTTAAGCACATTGTTGTCCCTGGGGAAAACACCTGCTGCTGCACAGCACTTCTGCCCTAGTGAATCCACCCCAAGCCTGCCTGGTGCAAGGCTATGCCCCCCTCCTGCTCGGCTCCGCTCCAGCACAGCTGACAACTGTGGTGCCAGGAAGCGGGCAAAGCTTCCGTTCTCTTTTTCATTTGAAAAAGTATCATAGCATAATTTTCCTGCTGAAGGTCTGCTGACTTTTCTAAGTCATCCTCCCTACAATATTATGTAGCGTTTGTGGACTGCTGCAACTGTTTCTTTGGCAAATGCTCAAATTAATATAAGTAACCATATTGTCCTAAGGTCATTCAGGAAACCAACAGCCTCCCTTTTCCTCCTGACCCTCACACCAGCTTCCTGCCTTTCCTGCACTCTTCCAAACACACTTGGCTGATTTCAGCACAGCATTGCCTTGGGGAAGAGAGCTTCTCTGAGACTCCAGCTGCAGAGAATCTCTGAGAAACAAAAAGTTCTTCCTGGAGCTTCCCCCTAGCCCCTTGAATTTAGCATCCTTCCTGAACATGGCCAAAGTTCACCCTGCCTGACCCTGATGGGATAGCTGCATTCCCAGGAATGCCAGCAAATAAATTTGCTCCCAATAAATGTTTTTGCTACACTCACAATTGCCCCTCTTTGAGTCCCTCAGAGTATGAGGAGGAAGAGGGGTGAGCAGGCATTTCCCTGAGGTCAACTTGCTGACCAACAGTGGGGAAAGTGATCTGTGCCTGTCATGGTCTGCCACCACTGGCCTTTCCAACCTCGTATCGTGAGTCTTGTCTGCACGGGAGAGACACAAAGAACGGAGGAATACTGATGGGTGATAGTTCACTAGGACCTCATGGCTCACCTTTCCAAGAGAAACCAAACAACAAATATTAGGGTGTTGCAGAGAAGGCTGTGGAGGGTGGTTGTCCTCTCAAGGGCTGCTGCCTGTCCTGTGGGGCAGAAGGGAGTGAGATGAGGCCAGCTGGCAATAGGGACAAAGGGCAGCTGGATCTACCAGAGAAGAAATCAGGGGTGTATGGGGAACCTGCACCTGTGGCTGGCTTTCAAGTGATACCTTGCAAGCATTTGAAGGGTGCCAATATTTATCCTATGCCAGGGTCATGCCTCCAGGGATAGGATGAGGACGAGCCAAGCCCTGAGACTGGCAGCACGTTCACCTTGTTGTGATGACCCAGCCACAAGTAGTTGTGTTGCTCAAACAAATGTCCTGCCGGAGCTGAGAAGAGCAGAGCAGCTGTAGGCACGTCGAGTGGCTGTGCCGATGGGAGCAGCTCTGGAGAGCAAACAGGGGAGAGGAGAGCTGCTGGCATGTGAAGGGCTTGCTAGGAATGGGCCTACAGGTGAGAAACCACAGCAAGAGGGAATGCATAGCCAGGCAAGGGGGGGAGGGAATTTCCACAGAGCACTTGAAGATCTTATAAAACATTCATTAAATTAGGTTTCCAGAAATTGTCAGCACTTGAATTATAAGAACCAAATGCAATTGAAAAACTACCTTTTGCTTTCATGTGAAATGGTAACTGCACATCAAACGTTTTAATCTTCTCCAGTGACTAAATCTGGGGAAATCTGTAGGTCTGTTTATATAAAAACTTCCAAAGGATGTGTTATCTCTGTGATTTACCCCCACTCCTTCCCCAGGGGTTTTTTCTTTCATGTCTTCTTTCACCATCTACATTTATTTACCAGTGAATATCACTTCAAATGAATTTAGTAGCAGGGATGTTTATAGAAATAGCACATTTTCAATCACTTGTGGAGAATACTTACAAAGTGAATGCTGTAAAACACAAGTGTGTTTACATTAGAAAACCAATAACAGACTGGTTAATAGCCAGTCAAGGCATGGAACAAAATAAGAGACTGGTTCATCCACTCCAAACCACCTTACAGTCTTAAATATCAAAAAGCTCTTTGGTAGTTTTACCTCTTTTGCAACAACCTGTTTCCATACAAGCTTTAGACTATGAATTTTTCACTGAACCTGTTCAGAGAATCACTTAAACAATAGTTTGAATAATCACTTGAAAATACATTATTCTGGATGGAATGGAATATAGCAAAACTTTTCGAATAAGCAATTTGCAATAAATTATTCAATCTCCTCTAATCAAAAGTGCATAGCCTGAAGGATAGTAAAGAAAAATATCTCAAAGCAGCAATTAATCTGTTGTATTAATGAAAGAAATCATGTGTGACAAGTGTACAAAATAAACATTCTCGGAAACCCTTGTACATTCTTGTTTCGCTTTGGAGAACAATGATTTAGATATTAATTTCTTTGACGAGCAGCATTTGCTTCCAGGTCATCCAGCTGCTTGGTGGTTAGAAAGTAGGAACAAAGTCACAAAAGAAGGGACAACCTCGTTGCCCCCTTCCGTAAGTTAATTCAGCTAATGAAGCCTACATCCCTTCCTGCCCTATGGAACCCCTCTATCAATTGGCCATCAGGTTAAAGCATGTAGCTGGCACCTGGAGTTTAGATAACTCTTGGTGCTATGTGAATGGGATGGAGAAAAGGGCAGTACCACAGGGGTTTAAACTCTCAACACCAGACTGCATTCATGACCCTCTATCGGCCTTGCCCTCATGCCTCACTGAAGAGATGAAACCTCTGTACTCCTGACAAGTGCAGGTGCAGCTCTGCAGCACCTCCTCCTCGTCCTTCCTCCCAAGTGGACCCACTCAGCATGTCTGGTCTCTGCAAAAACAGCTGCAGAATGACCGAGGTTCTGCTTTTTAGTACATGTGCGATTGCTGGAAGTATTTCACTGAGTTTTCAAATGATGAGCAATTAGTTAACTTTATTAGCCCCTCTATGACTACCCATCCATTTTTGGAAGAAAATAGAAGAGGAAAAGAAGTCACTGACTTTTTTCTATGTTCTTCTCTTGATGCATCTGGGAAGGAACCATCAAGACATCAGGTTTCACTAGGTATTCAAAGAGTCCTTTTTGGTTTGGTGGGTTTTTTGGTATGTGTGGCTTTTTTTTGTTGTTGTTTGTATTTGTTTGATTGTTTGTTTGTTTTTTGTTTGGTTTTGTTTTTGTTTGGTTGGTGGTTTTTTTTTATTTTGTTTTTTTTGTTTGTTTGTTTTTTTGGCAATATTGTAGCCTTCTGGAAGTCAGATATGTTTTCTTATTTTGCTCTATTTCGAAAGCATAATCAACTATAACCTAATTCTGCAGTACATATAAAAGACTGCTGAATCTAGGGTCAATTACACCTTTGAAGAATGCCTATGGTACCAAGAATCAGAATACTTAGAGAAGCAAACAGTTAAAACTATTTTACTTCCAGCTGTAAGAAATCTGACATCTGAATTGAGGCAAACTGAAATGCACACTGTAAAGGAAAAGTTACCACAAATACAAATTGATGTCAACAGCTCCTGGGCAAGTTGGAAGCAACATCCTTATGCTGAGAAGAAGAGAAATGGTCTAAAATGTACTGAAATGCAGGAAGCATACTAAAGCCACCAAAATCCTAATATTTCCAGTATGGGATAGATGAAGAGTATGGATTCACTCAGTAGATGATCCCTCACAAAATTAATACTGTTATTAGCCAGACAGAGCATGTAGGTGGACATAACTGACATATTTCCAAGACAAGTAACACCTTCCTCACTTTCTGTCCAGCATAATTTTGGAAAGCTAACCTTTGTTCCTTGCCTTGATTTAAACCCCCTCAGGCCAAAATGAAATCAAGTTTCAATCAATGAAGACACAGTGATTAGAAGAAAGTGGTACATATCTGTAAATATGGTCTCAAGTTACATGAATACCCAGAGCAGAACAAGAACGCAGATCAGAATTAACACAAGGGCATGGAAAGTCTGTGGTTTCATGCAAAAACTGCAAAATGATCAACACATTCCTCTCTCTAATTCATCAAGATAGAGCCACTACTGCAACTATAGAAGAAGCTCTGAGTGTCTCAGGTATATCAGCTGTGTTCTACAGAAATACCTAAAAAGCCTTGAGGCGCAATGGTGTTGGCATCAGGACAAGTCTAAGTGGAGAAAACCAGGAAAGTCAATACAAATATATTGAAGCACTGATGCACATTAAGCCTCTAAATAAAAGCAGCATTACTTCCCTACTTTTTAATCACAGGCCACTAAACACGCAATGTTTAATCTATTTTAGCAAGCAGAGAAGCCGTTCTGTGGGGCCTTAACAAAACTTTCCAATCCTCCCAGTCCCTTGCCAATTTTCAGTTAGGCCATGAAGGGAAAGAGCCATCCAGCCATCATCCCACTAAAAGCAGAGAGCTGCCCTTAGTTATGCATTGATAAAGAAGTTGCTACCCGGAGGTTAACTTGTTAAATAGTTGTCCTAGGAAATACCAAAGTGACTTTGTCCAATGACTGCTAGAGGACGTGAGGGGAAATGTTGCTACCACCAGCAATACTGCAACCACTCCAAAAGTGACACACTGCAAAAAACAAGTTCCAGCGTCCAATTAAATGCCAGATGAAAATTCCCCTTCCAGAGCCCTGCAGAGACGGCAGAGTCAGATCAGTAAGGTCTAGAAGAAGACACCAAACTGGTGCTTTCACCGGTGTACAAACTTCCCCCAGCTGTCATACTAGCGCACTACCCCAAACCAAAGTAGGCATTGATCTAAAAGAGAGTTCTCTGGATCCGCGGTATTTCCTTTTCTAAACCTAAACCAGACAGTTGTATACTGTTCCAGCCCAGTTTCTAAAATGAATTATTACATTCTTCAAAGCTGTGCCATGTAACTACGGACACGTTAAGAGAAATCAGATATCCTTGTAGGTTTGCATTAATCCGCTTGCAGAATGTTTATACAGAGCACAGGTATCTCCTTCTATTGTTAAACCCAAATTAAAGTATACATAGCTCACATAAAAAGAAGACAAAATCTGCTTTCTTTCAAGGACAATTTATGTGGAGATCTTCAAGAGTTCTGAAAATCCAAAGAAATACAGGCATTTAAAAGTGCAGAATTAAGAAGTTAAAAGAGCTTGCAGAAAGTATCCCTATTTCACTAACACAGTGCATGCAAATGAAAACACTGCATTCTTGTTTCTTCAAGGCAAAAAACCCCTTCATGGTAGATGAAAGGAGTTTCTAAACTATAGCGATATGTTTTTAACAAGAGTTCACAAGGTTTCCTTCCTTAAGTACTGTTTAGCTAAAGTGCTTTAAAACAGAAATTCACCCTTTCTCAGGTTCAAATGAAATTGCAGTTTCCTGTCATTCCAAATTTCTCTGTACCTCTGTCAAACCACCACTGCTTGTTCTTAGTGGTGAGGGTTCACTGCCAACTAATAGCCTGGCTGGTGTCTCACACCCAGGGCAGAATCATCGCACCTCGCACACTTGAGACATAGTGTTTCCTTGGATGGGAAGGCAGGAAGAGTTAGGCATAAGGAAAATAAGTAGGAACAATGTCTGTGCAAGGCCATCTGGATAAAAAGTGGTGGCGTTCCTAACATTTGTTTCTGTTGCTTGAAATCCAAAACTATCAGCAACAAACTGATTGCCACAGAGTGTGAGCAGTTTACCTGAATCCCCACTATGCAGGGCCAGGAAAGGAATCTGTGGCAGTGTCAGCAAGATCTTACGTCATGACTTCATGAGAAGAGCCATAAAAGATTGTACGTTCACCCCTCATCCCTCCCTATTTCTGAGTCATGATTTCGCCTCATCCGTCAATTGAGAGAACGATGGAGAGTCAAGTTCTGCAGCCTTTGGGAGCAGAGCAGGGGGGATGAGGTTTACTGGAAAGCTGCTCACATTTCATTTGAGTAATCCTGTCTGTTTTCAAGTAGATTTCAGAAAAAATATCAGTGTTCTGCTGAATAGCTTTAATTGGATTACCTTTAAGGCTTCTTTAATAAGTGGTGTTATTAAGTTGTCTGGCTTATACAGAGACTTACGCATAACCGCTGGCACTCCCCCTTTTTCTTCGTTTTGTTACAAATTGGAATTAGTATCTACTTGGTGCTGGGTTTCATGTTTTAAAGAGGATTGGGTTGGGGGAAAAGCATTTGGGTAAAGCTCTTTTTAAAATTTTGCCTATGTTAAAAAAAAAAAAAAAATCCCTTTCTTCCAGCCTGTGGAACATGTCCTAAAAGGGATTAGATGCTGTTCAGTACAAATCTGCCAGGAAGTCCAAACCAAGATTTCACAGATCAAACCTGGTACAAATTATTGGAAAGAGCCAGGATTTTGCAGGAAAAAGAAAATTAGCTCAGATTTCTCAAGTCAGTCTGAAAGTCCAGTAGAAATAAAAAAGAGTGGGTGGGGTTTGAAATGATGTAATTCTTTCAGCCTTTCAAGGTGAGTCATTTAAAAAAATATTTATATTTAAATCACTCTATTTTTTTTTAAAGTGAGTGTACTTAGAGAGCATTGACTAGAATGTTTTGAACTTGATGGAAAGTTTCTGTAAAAGTAAATGAAAAAAAAGGCTATTAAATTCAATAAGTTCTTGATTTGATCCCTTCAAAATAAAACAAACAAGCAAAAAAATACATGTGGTATCCTAAAACCAAAGCACATTGTAATAACATAAATGAAAAATTGTTGAAACATTGGAAAGATTCACCTCTACAAAGACAACGCTTGGAAATGACATAAGACCCCAGAGCTACCCCAGATAAAGTTTTACTGCAGGAAATACCCCACTGTATTATATTTGAATGGTCTACGCTCTTGTGGGACATCCTGCACTAGCAATGGTGATCGTCAGGAAGGCTACAGCTGTGCTGGTAGTGCTGCCACCTTCAGCACCAGCTCATTTACTCGTGACAGGGAGGCAAATGGGCCATGGCCCCAGCACAGTGACCACCAACGAGTTTTAGCACAGGACAATTTGTTTTCCCTCTTTTATGGCTTGATCCTCCTCCACCTCTGTTGGCAGCAGATCCTTCTGTTGACTCAAAAAGGTGTCTACTTTGAATAGTTCCATGTAGCATTGCTGAAGGATGCAAAGCTGTTGATTACTTCAAAAGGTTTTTTCTCCAGTTTGGATTGCTAAGCTTACAGGAGAAGATGGTCTTTTCATAGTTACTGCCAGATAAAGGGTTGCTGGGCATTTGGATGTGGAGACCAAAACCCTAGGGCAATGAGTTCTTGGACAAAGGTTTTGGTTTTATTTTTTTGTTAGTTTGGTTTTTTATTGTTATTATTTATTTTATTTTTATTCCCTTAGAAAAACAAGGAACACTGGTTTTTCTTTGGGGACTCCATCTTGATACATAGGACCTCATATGAAGCTGGAACTTGAAGTGAGAGAATGCTAATACAGCACAAGAAACCTGCGTGGGTTTAGTTTTTCATGTGGGAAATAGCACAGATGAATTTTAAAAGGGCAACAAAAGCAATTGAGCAATCGCCAAGGCTTGTAGTGATGATCCCAGGGTTCCACTCACAGAGCAAATACCCTTGAAACTCCCATTATGGTTTGTGAATCTGTCTTACTTTCTTAGAGATATCATCACTACAAATAAAAATGTTGAAGCCCTGGGGAGATCAGAAGATGCTGGTTTCTGTACTCAGGGACTTTAATTTGCTGGGGTGTGCATGGGATACCTGCTTCATTTCTTGGAAATGGAAAAAAGGGACTCAGGATTTGCTACACTGACCAGCCTCCTGTTTTCTCAATACACCCCTGACCTTTCCAAACTACCTGGTAGAAGGAGGAGCTCAAAACAGAAGAAACCACACTCTGGCAGCCCTATACCTTCTGCTCAGCATTTTATGCTGTGAGAAATTTCATTGCTGTTAGTGGAACTCCTAATGCAGCAAGGTGTTTTTTCGGTATGTGTAGTGTCAACAAAATCTCACCCTATGTGTATCTAGCATTGTATTAAATGTCCTGTATGTTTTCAGTTCAGCCTGAAGATGCTAATAATCAAGGAAAACATATTTTGAAGCCATATGATTCTGAGACTTCAGGACACATTTAAACAACTTTACCTCTTTACACAGCATAAGCTGAAATCATTATTTTTCCAGTTGCTTTGGAAAATCTATTCATGCCTAGGTTTTCTGTGTTTTTCTAGTGACTCCCAATGGGCATTACCAAACCAGCGTCACTGCTGAATTTCCAGGCAAAGATATGGGGCCCTGAGGTAAAACGGAGCTGCTCGAGAGAACGGGTGCTGTTTTTGGGATGACTCCTTTCCAAACAGTGTTATTACTATATTTGAAAGAGCAGAGAACTGTTATCCGTGATTCATTTTTTACTGACTGCTCAGGACAGATATTTAAACAAATGGTGAACAAGCATGAAAAATAAAAACATAATGTGTAAAATTTTCATAAGCACCCGAGAAACATGTGTCCTAAGAAAACACACTCTACTTTAAAAAATAATTGGTACATTATGAGCACACTGAAACCCATCTTCAAAAATTTTATGCTTGTGCTTCAAACAAATTTTCATCGGTTGGCCTTTGTTTCTAATGGATGGTACAAGCACTGAGTCACTTCTGAAAGCAGTTCATCTTTTTATTCAATGATCTAAGTATAGTTATGGACACAAAGTTTTACTTGTTTATCTCTCTGATATTTAAGCACCTTTGTTGCACATAGTTGGCACAGACAGAACGTTGAAAGTGTTTCGGGGAGATGTTAGGAGTATTGTGGCAAGAAAAAAGTTATATTTACTTGTAGAGGAAAATGAAGAACCTTTTTATATTAAGCAACACTTTCTCCCAAGGGGAAGAAGCTGTCTGTGATCAAGAGAAGGAGGGAACAACCACTGGATGTGATAAATGAATGTAAGTGCATGGAAAAGGAGGAACTTGTTAAAAATTCTTCTGTTGTAATTCAAAATGTCACAATGCAAAACTCAGCAGGACTGTTTCAATAACTGATCAAGCTTAGGATGCTCTGATGACCTTTCTCATTCTTTTTTTCTGTGAGAGGGGTGGAAAGTCACGACTATGAGTAATAGAAATGTCTTTCACCAAAACGACTCTGAGTCTAGTCCTTTTTTAGACATGCTAAAAATTTCCTTCTCTGCTCCTCACAATCCATTTACATTCCTAATCATCATGTGGTGCCTATTAACAGAGCATAAATACAGAATGTTGAATCTCTGTGTATCCTGAGCTATCTACAGTGCTGAAGGATTCAGGAAAAATTAAACAAGAGCATAGGCAAACTTCCAGAAATAACATAGCTTTAGCAAACACATTAAATATTTATAGAACATGTAAAGAACAAAGGAAATGCAGCATTTCCTTCACGTACAATTTCTATCAGTATTTCAGGAATACTAGTCCCCTTCCATGTTGCTACTCTGAGGAGAGAGACTGCAGCTAATACACCTAATAAACTCCCCTGGATTAACCTGATTTTGTGAAGAGTTCACATTCCAGTGACATACCGATTGCAATCCATAATTGCTTTGCTACTTTAGCTAAGTTTTTTAAAAAGGAATCCTACAGTAAACCTTTTGGCCGCAAGTAGGTGAGGTTTACTGGTAGCAAGACCTGCAGTGGTGAAGTAATTGCATATCACATTTTGTAACCACATAATGTTAACCGAATATGCAAAGTGTCTGTTGCTACAACAGCAAATACTGGAGTAGTATAACCTATAGGAAAAAAAATATGTATGCACGACCAGTGTCTCAGTCAGATACCCTGGACCACGCAGCACCTCTGTAATTAATGGACAGTAAAAGACTGCAGGTGACATCCTGACCATCCTGACATTGAGTCAGTAGTTTGGTCTCACTCAGCATGGTGTATGTAGGATTGCTCAGTCCATTTTGAAATAGGATATTACAAAATAGCAGACACTTTAGAGAAAGTTTAGATGTAGAGAGGCAAGACAAAAAGGATGGTTACGGGTCCAGGGACTTGTCTTGATTGGCATTTCTACTGTCAAAAATTTAGTGACCTCCAAAGTGATTTTGAGTATTTATGTCAATGCCAACATTTCCATATTTTTTATTTAGTTCTGAGAACGTTATTCATAATGAAGCTTTTGTACTTCAAGATTTAAACCATGATCTATTAAAGATGCAGATAAGGCCAACTTCAGAAAGAAAATGACTCTACATTTGCATGCAGCAGAATTCTCGCACAGCCTCCAGTCATGCTTGGGGTGGGATGTGGAGTAATGAAGTGAAGGTACCTCAATTCAAGCCTGAATAGCAATGTACACCTATTTTTGCATCTGTGACACAAGGCATAGAAAAGTTAAACAACTCAAATTTTAAAGACACTGGCTCAGCGGTAGAACAGAAGAAAGCATAGATTGCCTTCTCAGTTATATAGTTCCTCAAAGTAGGTATTAGATTTTTGGACAGCAAATAAAAAGGAACCCTAGGGTGAGAGGGGAGAGACCCAGGCTGGAGGTTAGGGCTGGCAGAAAAATTTCTTCACTGGGTGTATGAATGGAGCCCACAGCTCTTGATGGTAAAGGAGGGTGAGGCTGAAATTCTTTAGGGTTCTTCTTTGAAACTTGCATATAGTTTCAAAGTCTCACCTACCCAGATTCCTATAGCTTATGAGTAAGTCTCTAACACCATGAGGAGGCAGAGCTGCGTCTCTCGTGTAAGCATGAGAGGATTAGCTATAGGTAGCTCTTCTACCCATGCCTCCCTCTTGCCTGACAAGGCAGGTCTGCTTGTAAAACAAGATTAACTTTCAGGGAACGTAGGCAACTCAGCTTCTGCTGGGTTATGATGCCAGGTTTAAACACCATGGCAGTTTATTCTCAGGTGACTCAATGTTTTTTTAACTATATTGTCTATAACTATACTATACTATAACTATATTGTGAGAGATAGAAAGACAATCTCATTTCCGCACTAAAGATATGCCTCTAATAAGGAAACAGGCCAATCTGAAAGTCTTATTCTTACACAGAAGAACAAAAGTCTAATTTTCTTTTGTAAAAAGCAAAAAAGGATACCACCAAAGTAAAAACTATGGCCTCTACAAATGCTCACTCTCCTGATAGCACAAAAACTGAAGGCAACTATTCCTACCTCTTGAATAACAACCCAGGACACTCAGCAAGTCATAGAAAGGGTCTCTAAGACTCAGTTCTTAACCAGAGCCTCCTGCATGAGGAGGTATTCTCCCAGTGCTCTTTGCTGAGCCAATTGTCTGTGCTGAGATATTTACAAACCCATGTATAGTGGTGGCGTTCAAAGCTCCCCATGTATAGTGGTGGCGTTCAAAGCTCAAGCATCAAACCAAAACTTTCTTAAAATCTTCAATCTCAACAAAGAAAAAAAAAAAGGAAAAAAGGTAGAAAACTGGAGCCAAGAGTTGGATTTCACTGAAATGTTTGAGCTTCTTTTAAATATATCTACAAATTAATATGGAAAGAATTACAAAAAATAACTATTTGACTTTTCATGTAAGTCAAAGATTATGTACACACATACTTATTAATATCTCTTGCCTCGTCTAATGGAAATCTTTAGGCAACTTTAATTTAGCTGCTGTTAACATTGCTGCTACAGCAGAATCAAGTGCAAAGTGCATTGCAAATACTAGAGCTGTTTATAACCTGAAGGGTAAATTCAAATCCTGTTTAATTTCCTTACCGTTGTTCATAAAACAGTTATTTCAAGAATAGACGCATGATGTGCAAGCACAGTTAATCTCTCACTTTTATCATCACATCAGAACAAAAGTTTCCAGCTTCCCTACCATTTTTGGAAGTGAGAGAAAATTTCATTCCTATTGATGGAGGGGGACTTCTGACAATCCAAGCTTAACAACAATAACAACAACAAGAAGTCTCTCTCAGATTTCACAGGTGATTTTAGTATTTTCTGGTGTTGAACACCATGAGTGGTTGCTCATCACATTACCCTTGCTGTTTGGAAAGGCACCACAGCAGCCTTGTGGCTGGTGGTACTGGAGATTT
The DNA here is from genome assembly GCF_036013475.1 of Columba livia. Lineage (NCBI taxonomy): Eukaryota > Metazoa > Chordata > Aves > Columbiformes > Columbidae > Columba > Columba livia. The sequence continues at coordinate 65,470,157 of NC_088605.1, read as the reverse complement.
GCTGGCACTTGAGAGCAAGAGAACCCAAGGGACCCAGCAGAGAAGCCAACACTTTCTTGACAAGGAGCTTGCTAAAAATAAGTGGTTGCACACATTCACAGAGAGCCAGGCCTAGTTGTGAATGATTCATGCACATGGAAAAGAGCCAGATTTGCTGGGTGCATTAGGCCGCAGCAATTAGCTCATGAGCTGCATTCCTCATGCTGAATGGTGCAAATACATTCTGGAAAATGGAGATATGGATAGAAATAATTTGATACTGCTTTTACGCTGAGAGACCATAGAACATCTAGGATGTTTGATAATAATGTCTTATCTACTGTGGGATTTATAGGCTGTCTTAACACAAGTCTTGGAACCAGAACTGAAACAGGAGATAGAACAAAAGATGACCTTTATCAAATATATATGTACATTGTATCCTGCAAGCAACATTCAGACAAAACACAGAAATCTATTATTAGAAAATTAGTGAAAATCTGGGACCAAACTGGGATTTTAGATGCTCCCTGTATGTAAACTAACAACATTAACTTCTGTGTGGCTCTCTGACTGTTAAAACTTCTTAAAATTCTCTGCTTGTCAATTTATCAGTCATTTTGATAGTCAAATTTGTAACTTTTATTCTAGCTCAAGGAAATATCTTTTTTATTACTGGAAATATTGATGGATCACCTGATGGGTGATTAGATCTGTAAGTCACTGCCTTTTAGCTGCATGAAGGAAAACTAAATATTAAAACAATGATGAAGGTTTAATTATAAATGACTGAGTTAATTTGAAAATGCCATCATTCTCTAGGTAAGCTTTCAGAAGTACTTCTAAGGGAGGATCATTTGTTATGATCTGTTTCTGCAGCAATACCTAAGCCTAAATGGACTGGATTATGAACAGATTTCCAGCTTTTTAAAAGGTCTTAGCAATTTGCCACACAGAGAAGCAAAGCTGGAAAGAAAATAATCTGTAGGAGATAAAATATCATTTGCAGCTCTTGTTTTCAATGCTATTTGTGACTACATTATATTTAGAGGTGAAAATAGGACCCTCTGTATCCATCTCCATTGTTTCTCTTTGTGATGCCCCTGCAAGGTCACAATCTATCATTATGATGATACTCTCTGTTGCCATGGCAACATGCCTGCATTCCCGGGCTGGGCACAACAAGCTCAGAATGGGACCGCTTGAGAGGAGTTTGGTTGTGAGGGTGAAAGCCTTTATTTAGGCACTGGTGATACTGAAAAATAGCAAATGTCAGAAGAAAAAGTGACCTCTGAAAAGAAGATGGAATTATCTGCATAAGTGAGTTCTTCAAATTTATCTCAATAGAAAAGGCCCTCAGTAATTTGTTATTAATGGGGATTTTGCATGCAGATCATACTTTTAATACAAGAGAAGGAAACATATGTTTTGTTTCTGAAACTTCCAAATCTTTGATCTGCCTGGACAACAGCACATTTCAGGTTGGAAATTCCTCTGAGTTTGTGCTCTTGACCCTTCCCAGAGCCCAGGCTGAGATGACAGAGCCAGGACAAGCAAGCGCCCCTCAGGCAATGCCCACATTTCTGCTCTGCACAGCTACCCATTGCCAGTTTGGATTATTTAGGTGCAGTAACTCCCACTGGGTGTCAGACCCTTTGCAAGCACGGTCTGCAAGGAGGGGGATGCCTGCTGTCAGAGAGCACAGGGGAGGAGGATGTCCCCTGAGAAACAGAGGTACTGCAGCTGACATAGGCACTGAGCATAAATTGCTGTCTTGCTCCTGGAAAAGGACCAGCTAAAGTATATTAATGCCACATGTAGCCCTAGATGTAAACCATCAGACACTGGGAGCAAACAAAAAGCTGTTGTTGTACTTCCTCCTTCCTAAGTCACATATACAACCTTGTTCTCCAGGAGGAAGAACTATAAATATAATATGGTAGCCTAAAAAGATTATTGTCAACTAGCACAGAACATGTGATGTCTATGTAATGGCACCTCTGAAGTGATTTTTAAAAACAGCAATGAAAACAAAACATAACACAACAGATTATGGATGATAATAGTGTTTATTATGTCTGATACATGATGCATAATGATCTGCAGATGTCTGCTTATAAGGTAGGATTGCTTATAAATTAGGAACCACTTAACTCTTTGCTCCTTGTTTTCAGCTGCTTGCAATTTGTAAACAACTTGCAGTACAAGTAGACTGAGTTAAATCCTGATCTGCTGAAGTCAGTGTGAGTGCTGCTGTGGAGCCTCAGCAGGGCCAGCATTGCCCACATTTTTTAATTCTTGAAAACATCCTGCAGTGTGTTTGAGTAGAACCCGGGGCTCTGCAGGGACGTTTATATCATCTCTGTTCATGTGAGAAGAATGTCTGGACTAGTAATAGAAAACTCAAACAAGACACACCAGTTTTTGACAGCTACTCAGTTATCTCGGGTCACGCACGCAGCACGGGTTCAGTCAGTATTTCAGAGAAATGTTGTCTGAAAGCCATGGCTCGTTTCTGTCCAGACCCATTAGCAGAAGATGCTATTTGCCACAGAAGATGGTGCCTATGGATATGGAAAGCGCCGGAGCAGCTGGTGACCCGCTGTCGCCGGCCATGCCCAGACACTGCCCTGCAGCCTTTGTGAGCAATGCCAGCACAGTGCAACGCAGGACATGGGCAGGAGGGGAAGAAGGTTTTTTTTTGGGGTGGAAAACTCTGAAGAGAGGATGCTGCCTGCCTTTTCTAAACATGCAGATTTGTTCAAGGCTATTAAACAGCTACTCCAAGACCTAAGGTATCAGGATCTGATTGAGATAAACAGAGCAATTGAAAGGAATAATCACAGCACAGAGTTTGCAGAATGGCTAATGTCTTGAAATGAGCTATGGTGGAGAAGCTGGAAATAGGGCTATAATAATGTTTTATACTGTACTTATTTTTATGATCTCTGCGTAGCATATTGGAAGCAGCTGTGACATTTTTGAACATGGGGAAAATGTGATGGACCTATTTATTAAAGGGGTTGAAGAACCCCAGGTGGTCTAGAGATTTAAAGACCAGGAAATACCAGAGACAAATGAGAAAGCAGGATGATCTAAGCCATACCAGTTGAAATAGATTTTGATGATAAGGCACAGTTATATATCTTACAATCTAAGATGGGTATGTCACAGTAGGGACAGCATTACTGAACAGTATTATGGGTGACAATTACATTGTCCTCTCCACACAGATTCACCGATCCTTGCTATATGCTGCTAGAAAACCTGCAGTTTTTGAAAAGCACAGAAATACCTGGGGTTTTAATATCCCTCCGTTATAAAGTCATGATAATTCATAGACTTCACATGACAATATTTCCTTGCCTGAAATTGAACCCTGAGGAGTCACAGCACATTCAAAACCATACAAAAACATGCAGCCAGGTTCTGCTTTTACATAATACACAGACATTGCTGCTTAAGACCTAAAATCAGGTTTTTCTCCTTCTATCAGTCTTACTCTGTGGGAAACAAATATGAAAGAGAGAGGCTTTTAAAATGAGGTTTAGTGCATCATGCATCTTTAGCTCATCTTGCTCTGGAGGCCTACATGCTTTGCCTTGTTACTGCAATTTATCCATTCTGAATTTCATCATTTATACTTATTCCTCGGGGAATTGTTTAGCAAGACAATTGCAAATGCCTACAGAGAACTTACAGATGACCTCTACATTTCTGCTATGCTGAGTTGAAACAATTCTGAGTGAAAACTGCCACAAAATTTAAACAGCTTATGTATTGTCAACTGACTTCAGAGCTCATTTTGTAGGGACATGGGGCTGTGCTGACTTTTATGCCATTTTAGTCTCCATTGAACTCAGTCAAGTGTTCTGCATAAATACCAACAGAAGGACTAGTATTTGGCCAAACTGAAGGCAGTGGGAAAGCTGCCTCCCACTTCAATGAGGCCCTGATTTCATCGCAAATAACTTAACTGCCTACACACGCATAATGATGCTACACAAATCTCAGCCTCTACTCTGCCCAACAGGCACATCTGCTGCCAGCTCTTTGTTTGCAAACAGATTCAGAGCAGCATCACCTACACAAGTTTTCATTAAGTGGGTCAGCACTGGACCATTAACACTCCCACATGCAATAGGTATCAGTGTAAAGCAACATACTCAGAATGTCCAGTTGGTTACTCATTTTTGTGCTCTCTGGAAACAGCAATACAGGGTTAATAGATGATAAATAAAGTCTAGTTACAGCAGAGTATGCTCAAAATACAGTTTCCAGTTGACCAAGAAGACTTGAGAGTTTCAGCTCCTAATCAGAATGAGAAGAAAAGCCCCTGAAATTTGTTGCAGAGGAAGAATTCTGAGAAAAACATTAACTACTAAAGAATGTAACTGTGTGGATATGGCTGGGCTGCCCCAAAACCACAAACCTGGAAGCTTCAGGGACATCACCTGCTGGAATTAGCCTGAAACTGTTGTCCCTGGAAGCCTAGATACAGGGTAGTCCATCAGATCTGATGCTAACAGAGAAGCCCAGCCACAAGCACTTGTGTTTTGCACTGAGGTGGCATTTTTATCATTGTTTCAGTGTAAATTCATACTTTGACCAATGACACCTTTGTTTTTAATAGCTTCAAGAAGAAATCAATTTCCATACTTACATATAGCACCAAACAATTTATTTCAGGAAAAAAAATGGTTCTAGGGGTAATTTCTTCTAAAAGTACTTGTATACTGTGTTTACAGCACTGAGAAATGCAGAATCTATCCCTCTGATAATTACGGCTCTTTAGTAATTGCTTGCTGAGATAATCCAACAGTTCTATTCCTTCCAGATATTTCAAACCAGGTGCTCAGCTATTGCAATTTCGTGCTAGAGCAGTCTGTGCAGATCCTGGCAAATAGACTGATGTCCTGGATGACCAAAAAGCTTCTTGGTATTCTCTGTCTCAAGACTACCTTTTTCACAACAGACAAAAACAAATCCTCTGCTCTTTTAGTGTTGGAAACTTGCTGTGAGTTTATCCATCTGTCAGGAAGAATTATTACATTAATCACCTCACAAGGCTTTTCTGAGTAATTGCTTCCTAATAAGAGTAAGGCAAGATATTTGTGCTACTCCACTGTAGGTTTTATAAAGCTGTCTATAAAACTGGACAAGAAAATGAAAGTACAATAAAAATAAATGAATAGCAATGCAAACAAGTTAGATAACAAGTATGTTTTACACCTCAGCATATTAATATTTTAAGTTCATAGTAGTATATTTTTAATATAAAATGGGATTGGGCAAGTGTCCTGAGTAATTCTGCAAGCTGGCTTCTGAGAGACAGAATTTACCCAGATTTACATAGCAGAGATTTGGTCTCCCCCATACCCCAATAACTTAATTTTCTGCAGGGACTTTGCAGAAATGGGCATCCATGGAGTGGGGAGATGGAGTAACCAGGTTGCCTGTGCAGCATCTGTGTTCTAAGTCCATGGCTGGCATTTCTGTTAACTAAATACATATTAATACAATTTTATATAAATTAAATGCAATATATAATATTTATATTTTAATAAAGTCTTTAAATGAAGCTATAAGGATGGTGGGAATTATCAACAGGAAATATTTCTTTTTTTTTGACAAAAGAAAGCCAAACTTGTTGCTCTCTAGTTTTACTAGGTCCCTTTTAACCTTATTTACATTTTAACCAGAACCTTACTACTTGCAGTGTTGCCAGATGGCCTACTGATCCTAAATACTTTAATTGCCCCTAGTGAAATTTACCATTTAAATGGACAGAGAATAGTGCTTAAAAGAAAATGGAGTACTAGCACCAGTCTGTTGCCAAAGATGACAAATGACAATTCTGAGAAGAAAAATGCACTAACCTAGCCCAGTTTTCCATAATTCCCAGTCAACTGGTGAGACTTTCTATGAATGCAGGCTGGGACATAAAGGAATTAGGTGCCTTTCTGCTAGAAGTTGTTGAGATTTGGGTGATTAACCCCTTCCTTCCCTCTTGCACCAACAATACTTTGAGCAGAAGGGCATGTCCTCCTCAGTTACCCACAGATGAGGGCAAATTTGAACCACTGAGACTATTTCTTTTGATCAGATGCAAAGAAGTCATCTCAATGTCAGCCCTGCAGTTGCCTCATTAGGAGCTGATGGGGCTGATAAATATCAGGCTTGGCTGATATTGTGGCAGTAACTTATGCTGATGCTGTAATTTCATGAACCAAACTGTGGTCCGACAGTCACAGGTTAACACCTCTACTGATTGCCAGTTGGTTTAGTTATAGATCACCAGCTAATAATGCAGTTTGGCCCTCACAGTAATGATTTTATAGCTCAGGCTAAAATTTACTCATTTTTATATGCCCAGTTTTGGCATATAGACACATAAGGTCAAAAAAACCATTCACCTCTACATATTAGATGTCCTTAAAATTTTCCTGTAATATATTTGCTTCCTCATTTTCAGAATATTTTTTTGACTTTGAAATTATTTCCCATTTATACTGATAATAAAAACATGACTACGGTGGTCTTGAAACTGAGCTTACTGTCCTGGCTAATAGACTGATAGTCAAGCCCACAATTAAGATAAAAGGAGCCCCTTTCCAAGGGACAGTGCAGACATGATCTGAAAGTCTTCCAACACTTCTTCTGCTCTCCTGAACCACAACAAACTTTGTAAGACTCTTCAAACATATAACAAGCTTAGTAAGGACAATCTCCAGCCATCCTATTAAGAATGGCTGTGGCTGTGGGAGGAATAAATAAAGCCTTAACATACCTTAAGGACAGAGCCTATGGAAAGTAGATCTTTAGTCCCTACAGAAGAGACCACAAGCAAGAGAAAGCAGTGAAAAGTCTTATTTTCCCTGAATTCTTCAGTGGCAACCCAGGCTCAGCAACAAGAAGCATGGAAATAGAAAAAATGGCTTAAATTCATAAAGATCCTTCCATAAGATGTCATCCAGGAAGGGGAAACAAAGACAGGGAAGAATTCCACTTCCTAAATCATCCTTGGCCTATCTTTATAGCTTTGAGAAGCAATAAAAAATTGTCCAGAAGGAGGAGAGCAAGAAGAAACCCTTTTTTCATTCCACCATTTCCCAATTCCTCCTCACGCATTGTCACTCAGACAGTCCAACAGAGAATGAAACCCTTCCCAGGTCCTCTTCCCTGGCTAATGTGTAGGTAAGAGTTTGTCCATTCACTTTCTCCCCCTGCTGCTGCACAGTTCTGGTACAAGAAGTCTCTTAGTATTTATGATAATAAACCACTCTTTGGATAGCCTACAGCAAGTATTAAAAAACAAACAAACCAACCAACCAGCCCACCGAAAAATAAAACCTTTTTTTTACTTTTAAACTTTGCTGGCTCCTGAATTTGTTATAAGATTGATCTTTTTGAGAAAAAATGACACATTTGTCCACTGAAGTTAGTAGGAACTAATATGCTACCAAGATATTTCACTTCCACAGTCAGACCCAAATAGTTGGTTTGATTATAACACATCTGATAATTTAAACACTGCTAACAAAAAAAAAAGTTCAAAATTGTTCTATGTCAGACAATCAAACCCTTGTGAAACCCTTGAAATACACCATCTTGCAAACAAAGACAAATACAGTCCAACAGCAGTGAGGGAAAAACTATCAGAACTATGTGCTTTTGTTAGTCAGGTTTAGTGAACTTTTCTTTGCTTGAACATAAAAGCACAAGTTCCTCCCCCTTTTAGAAATTCAGCACAACGAAGCTAAGAACAATAATACTACAACCTCTGGCAAGACAAAAAAATGATCATTTCCTAATAGCACTGTAAGCATGTACAGTCCAAACCTATACCATACGTGGTGCCAAAAAACAGAAAGACTAGAGCTATAAGAAATACATCTTACAGGCATCCTAAATTCTGTAGGCAAAGTCTCTGGAAGGCAAGGCCAATTATGCTGACTAGGTTGAATGTTAAGTTACATTTAAATGTTTCCCAAGAGCTTAGAATGACATGTGGAACATTCAGTAATGTTGTTATGTTTTAAAACTATATATTTACATTCTGGACATAATTCCTTTGAGATATGTACTGTTGGCAGATCATTGAGATTGCAACTGGATGCTGCCACTTTGAAATAACCATGCACTTTGAGCCAGTAAAAATGCAGTAGTCTAAAGAGTCTCTTATATGATATTGGGAATGTAAGCCATGACATAAATTTCCAGGACAACACAACCAAAAATACTGTGTATCAACTGTAGAAGAAAATTGTAAACATCCCCACTTATTTAACTGTATTTGTCTTTAAGGTTTAGGCATACATAAACCAGATTAAAACAAAAAGTAACTGAAGGCTACAGGATGGTTTCCTCAAAATACGAAGCAGTATTTTCTACAAGATAGTCTGTATTTCAGTGAAGGTAAGAGGAGTGTGGACCCTTTGCTGACTCATGACAATTTGCATCAGCTGATAACCAATTCAGCTGCAGCCTGCAAATAACCTGCAGCTAAATATGGATCACATGTTTCCATCTGCTTTGAAATATCCATCCTGGGTGCATGGTCTCATACTGAATCTATTGATTAGAAATTGCAGTCCTAATGTCTGTTTATACTGCCTGATTTACATTTGAAAGTAAATAACCACTCTGTATACCCCTAAAAAATAAAAGTTTATAGTGTAAAAATTGTATGCCTCCTTACATATATAAATATCTATGTCCCCAAAACCTAGCTGTAGACAGAAGAAAAATAATGGCTTTTCCTCTGACATCTGAGGTCTTGGATCAGATCATGTACTCAGCCTCAGATTCATTTGACCATAAATACTTGCACATCTCGACAACTGACAAGGCAAAAAATATATTTAAGGTAAACTCAACACAAAAATACTCAGACTTTAATTTCGTGACTGTCATGTCATAGATAACTATAGAGGATTCATATGCATTGTATCTCTTCTTTATAACAACAGTGTATTGTCCGCTTCTTATAATCTGATAATTTATGGCACAATTGCAACAGTCAGTAGTGTGGTGTCTTTATGTGCAGTTTAACACCTGACAAAACAGTTTCAAGAGCTGTTTTGGATCTAAATCCAATATAAACAACATAGGCTGCCATTTAATGCATAGAAACATTTACACCACAAACATTAACAATGAAGTCCTTTCACTCTCCTTTGCACATTGCTTAAAAAAGCATGCTGATTTTGATGTTCCTGAAAGCGACAGAAATAATACACAATTTAATACCTTCCTTCAAGATAGTTTCTGTGTATCTGTGTTTTGGTGGGTTTTTTTTTGAGGGGGATATTCATGATTACCATCTTCTTTTTGAACAGTGGTTTGGAGTATTAGATTTTTATCATCTTTCAATAATACTTTTTTTTTTTTTTAATTACTCTTCCCAGTTTCATTGTCACAAATATCTAGAAATCTGTCATTAGTAGGTGAAAAATGCAAAAATCGATTGCATCAAAATCTTAATTTCTCTGTACCCTTTCTGTTTCTGTATCACAGAGCAATAGATTCTGATTGCCATTTCTTATAAAAATCTTCCACATATTTTCCATTAATCTAAAAGCCAAGAACAAGAAGTATCATTGGGGTCTGATTTTGAGACTTTTAAAGATATTAAAGATATTTACTTGTGGAACTTGTTCAGTCATTGAAACACCAACCAATCAAGAAAATTCACCACCTGTCAGGCTACCACTGAACAGAGAGTGGTGTGGAAGGTGGCACTGGTTAAAGGAGCTCAAGCAACAGAAAAATAATAACCAGCAGATTTTATTTCTGTAAACACAGACAAGAGCCAACTGGTGACTTCATGTCTATGGAAAAGTTTAAATATTCTTGTCTAAATTAAGCCTTGGAGATTTTATTTGAAGTGATGTTTTCAAAAGCATTGAGTAGGGCAATCGGACTTGTGCCACGGATGGGGTAAGAAAGTCCTGAGTAGAAGCAAAGGGAGAACGCTGACCGTCCCTGAAGTTTGGACAAAGCAATTTAGCAATGCTGAGGTTTGTGGTTGAGTGCCAAGACTCATCTTTCAGACACCATCAGTACAACTGCTATGCTAGGTGAAGCAGTAAAGTTTAAACACCTAATTTCCCTGTTAGCTACACCCCCCAGTTTTCTGCTGAGGAAGAGGAAATTCTTCTCAGACGCCGATTCAAAATGTATGGCAGTTTCCCTGCAGAGGCAGAGATCGGGCCAGGATTTCTTAGCCTCAGGAGGACTGTGCTCTCCAAGTCTCCCACGCAAAGATCCTGGCCCCTGCCCAGGCTAGGGAACGCTGCTGCCATGGGCGGGAGGCTTCCAGTCTGCTGGGCATTCCCCATTTGTGTTCTGTTCTGGTACTGGAGGTCCTGCCTGTCTTTCTCAGTGTGAAGTTACACCTCTCCGGCTCAGAAGAAACCTTGCTGTTGCCCGTTCAGTCTTGCAGCTCTTTACTGGATTAAATAGTAGCTTGCTGAACTCACAGTGTCCCAGGTGGGGTGTTTGGGGAATGTCAGCTAAATTGCCTGAAATCCACCCCTCTGCATGGCAAGCCTGAGTTCAGGTGTCAGTTCAGAGCTGCTGACTTTGTTGCATAGCTTATCTATCAGACCAACCCCAGTGGAGGTGCTCTCAGCACCATGAAACCCCTGCTGCCATTTACCTGCAAATCTGTTGGAAATTTGCCCGGCTCCCTGCCTGTCTGCTTTACACGCTCCTGGCAAGCGCCTCTCCCAGCGCCCCCGCACCGTGCACCGCTCTGCAGCAGCTGTCTTGCAGCTCCCAACCAGCTCACCCACAGAAGGGCTGCTGGAGGAATGAAAACCCAATTTACAGGCAACCCCTCTTCCCAGGACCCTGTGGTCGCAGTCTCTGCTGGCTGAGGAGCACCCACCTTGCAGCCTCCTTCAAAGATGAAGACCCACGGCTCCAGGACAGCCCACAAGTCCCCCCTCCCCTAAGGTGCTGCTCACTTTTGCAGGGAACTCAGAAATGTTTGGGTTGAGGTTTGGATTGGAAAGGCACCAAAACAGTCAGACTCAAAATCCCCCACCAAAGAGGATTGCGCTTCTTTGTCCTGTCCAAGATCAACAGCTGGGAGTCAGCCGTGGCTGCCTGTGCCGCTTGCTGGTGGATTCGCCCCGGCCGGCCGCTCTGCCAGGAGCTGCTTCTGAGGAGCAGCCCAAAGAAACACAGGGTAGATCCGGAAGGAAAAGCTGCCAGAAATGGAGGTGCAGAGAGCAGGCCCTTTTTTTTTCTTTTAAATAAATTGTTCTTCCCAATACGACAACATTACTGAAGAAAAACAGCTCCGCACCAGCTACAAAATAAAAGAACTACAGCTCCTTCCCATGCAGCCTCCCCCAGGTTTGAATGCATTCAAACCAGAAATGCAATTCAGGCAAAATATAATTTCTTGGTATCTATTCTACTCTCAGTAAGGAAGGTTAATCCTCCTTCTCCCCACCAGCTATTTTCTTCTCTAAGCTTCTTATCACCTTCCACACCATCCACAATATGAAGTCACATTTTTCATACATCTCTACAGTTTGCCACTGCCAATGCTGTCAGAAAATTGCATTATTATAGGAACGCAATTTGTTTCCAAATCCTAAAGAAGGAAATACTGAAATAATATAGAAAAATATGCTGAACAGTCATAGCTACTGTCCTCGTTTTTAGAAGAATTTTATAGAATAATAAAGGTGGTACATTAAAAGACATCTATACACAAACTTTCCTAGGAGTTGTTCCCACCAGAAGAGAAAATTCCCAAGAGACATCTATGACTACTGCATGCAGAATTAACTTTAAAATTAATTTATTTTAGTTATTTTTCTCATTATAGTATCTTCTCTTCAGAATCTAAGAAACAAAACTCTTTTAAATTAGTCAGAGCTATTGTTCATATTGTGTGGCAAGGAAGGAAGCAAGGTTTTTTGGTTATTTTTTAAAGAAACCACAAAATGGAGACTACGAATACCTAGAGTCATGCAAGAAATGCAAGATAGCACATGCCCATTCTTGATAGTCATAGATTCATTACAAAGATATGTACCAACAAAGTGAAAGCTCAATTGCACAATAGCTTTCCCTGGCACCAAAGGAGCCAGTCTTACCTACTTTTTAGAAATTTTAAGCTCACAGCCAGGTTAATGAGATCTACAGCCTCTTTGTCATGAACGACAGGAAAAAGGATAGAGCTACGCTCCAGGTTTAATAGTAGAGGGAGTATCGGAGTCCTCAACATTCTCATTCAAAACAGTGAAAAACAAATTTTTTATTTTTGCAGTCTATTTTTTCAATGAAAACAGGATCTGAAACAATTCAGTCATGTTTTTAAAATTAGAATGAAGACACAAATACTAGCAACCATGCAAATTGAAGCTCCCAGCATAACCTGGAAAAGTGGGCTGCTCACAGAGTGCATCCAGATTAAGAATGGCATTTGGAAGCAGATCTGCATATGGGGCCAAACCAAAGCCCCAGACAGAAACTTCTCCAAGGTCTGGTATGAATCAAAATGTGGATAAGGACCTACATCTTGTTTCCTAGTCCCGTATGGATGTTATAGGTTGCATCAATAGGTTATTGCACCATCGGTGATTTGCCTTCCTTTCCATGCCATTTGCCCTGAAAAGTCTCTACTCTCCACAAGAGGAGCCCTCAAGAAGTTACCTGAGATACCTTACACTCAGCTACCACCTCTGTACTCATAAGAAAGCTCAGAAACAGATAGCTCTTGACGGCATGCACATTTTATATTGTCAGCATTGCAGGAAGACAACTATTCTGCACAAAGGAACTTGCACTGTCACTTAAGGTTCAGCAGTTTAATGGCAGCCTTTCATGTTCAATCACACTGCCAGCATCTGCTAGGAAAAAAAAATCTATCTTACCTTTGCAATCTATCCCTGCCACCTGATCCTCAGCTACGATGAATGAAAACATGACCTGTTTAATTCGCTTATCATGTGAGATGGAGCAACTGTCTTACATTTTTAGAAGGTGTTTATACCATCTAAATTAATCTAATGCTAATTAAAAGTCCTTTGGGTTGAAAAAAAATGTTACCACAGAAATTGAAGCTGTCTGAGGTAGTTATAATATTCTGGCAAAGTAAAAATGTATTAACCCTATTAATTATACAAGAATTGGTGTCATGATAGGCAATAGCATAAAACACTTGTCCAGTAGAGCAAATATTTCTGCAAAAAGAAGGTCAATGTGGTTTCTCGAAATGATGGTGTTATTTAGATAACTTTCAAGTTTTACTTCTGCACTAAAAGAATTGCCTGACATAGATCGGATCAACATTCAAGGTGGGTTTCATGATCAGGATAGTTTTCAGAAAAAAATATCTTTTCTCCTCAGCAAAGTATCAGGTGGGTCAGGTTCCTTCTGAAGCCAGAACAAACAACAAATTAAGCTCCCAGAGTCTGGGAAAATTAATTACTCCCTCTCCAAGGTGGAAATGCTTTCCCTGCATAGACAGCAAATCTTTCATACAATTAAAAGGCAATTTTACTGGGGTAGGTGGAAATCAGGGAAGAAGCTGGAAATAAGCTTGGAAATTAGCAATAAATCTAATACTTCTCTCCCTCCTGCCAAGGTATCTTTTCCTAACTGTGGCTATGCTTTCATAAGGGGTGGAGGCCACACAGCCTGGTGTCCCCACACACTGCTGGTCCCAATGACTGCAAAGAGCCTCTGTCTGCCTCCCAGGAATCATAAAATCTTAGAATCATTTTGGTTGGAAGAGACCCTCAGGATCATTGATTCCAACCATAACCTAATTTAACTCTAGCACTGAACCATGTCCCTAAGAACCTTGTCTAAACACCTTTTAAACACCTCCAGGGATGGTGACTCCACCAAAAAAGCTATCCTGGAGCTGCCTGTTGCCTCCACACCGGCCCACCGGGGAGGTCAGGGGCCCTGGATGGAGCATGCAGGCACCTTCTCCACGTGCAGCTGTTTCGTGCAGCATTTGTTTTACGTGGCATTTCCTCAGCTGCCAACACTCCAGACTTGGTCATGGTGAGACATTTAGCAGCCAGCGTTGCAGAAGGCACCAGAATGACCACTCCCTTTGGAAAGCCCTGCACCAGGACATGGCTGTGCTTTGCCAGCTGGCTTTGTGTCTCAAATGGTCTGCCAGCTGAGACTTCTCTGCCAGCCACTGCCAGACTGGGAATTTGCGTTCCAGCATCCTCCTGGCCAGGGGCCGAGGCTGACCTGGACACAGTGGGGTGCTCTGTCACCAGGCAAGTCACCTCCTATGGCTGTTCCTATCCTCAGCTGTAAACTAAAAGTGTGAAGGACAGGGAGAGCACAAGAGGGACCCAAGCCAGAGTCAGACCAAGGAGGAGGAGAAGGTGCTGCAGTAGCAGGCAGACAGGGACACTGAGGAGGGGATGCTGCCAGCGAGCTGCCATGCAATGGAGGAGTGAAGGGGAAGCCCTCAGGGTGGCAGAGGAGCTTCACATTTCATGGGGGGACCACTGGTATCTAAAGAGGATGTTGACAACCCTTAGAAACAGTGGCATGGGTCTCCAGGGAAAGGTTTGGAAAAAGAAGAGGAAAAAAAGAGAAAGATGGTCAGCTGTCAAGTGGAGTTTCTGAGTGAGCATGCACATAATGTAGAGACTTAACAGGACCTGGATGGTTCCCTGTACGTATATGAGTGACAGGGGCCCTGGACATTCACTTTGACCTCACTGCCCGACCTTGGCATTGCAGGTGGGAGTAACAAGCTCCTCCACCCACGGCAAGGATTGACTGCTGGTTACATCCAACCAGGAGGAGTTACTCCTGCTCAATGACACTGGAGTCCTTCCATCTCATTACACATCCACCCCAATCACACTTAGACTTCCTTATCTGATCATCAGAGGAATTTTTTTTTCCTAATTTTTTTTCATGCAAATCCACAAAGTTTCCTTCTCATATATCCATTTCCATTATGCCTGATCCTGATTTCAGCACAACATGAGGTGGGGATAGTAGCCTATTTTATGTCCACTGTGATAGTCTGTTCCACAGCTATCATCTTTAACTAACTTCCACTATTATACAATTTTAAAAGATTAGGCTATTTGCCTTTCTATCTAAGAGCAGCCATATTTTCTATAACATAGAAAATCCTTTCATTTTCTATTCATACACATTATTGGTTTTTTACATAAAGACTTAAAGTCCTGCTCTCATTCCTTTTTCAGAGGAACACCTAACTCGGTGTATTTGAAGTACGTTATAGTTAGACAGGCAGGAACAGACTATAAATGAAACATAGAAGACACTGTATGTAAATATGGATTATATATAAATAAATAAAGAAGACATTTGTACTTCACTGCTATCAAAAAAGAAAAAAAAAAAAAACATCTTCCATATCTGAATGAGCCCAGGTATTAAACAGCACTGTGTCTGATTCAGCTTTCAGATGTGAAAACATTGGGCATTTCCCATAGTAAACTAGAATGATTTCTGAGGTCTTAAACTATATGTTAACATCATAAAGTCAGAGTATTTGTTGATATCATTTAGTAGGGTTTAGCAGGATATTTGCTATGAATAGATTTTCTGAGCTGCAGGTTTTATACTTGCAGAGTTTGTCTTTCAAATGGTGACTTCTGGCATCTGAAAGAAATTAACATTGCTGTGGTATTACAGTCATTCCCTTATTAATCATTTGGCAATGTTCCCTCTTCCAAAAACAAGGGATCCACTTAGTTCCAGGAGAGCAGCCTTCAGATCGCTACAAACAAGATGTAAGAAATGAGTGTTAAAGTGTTACTTCTAATAGGCTGGCTGGTGTGTTTTGAGTGTGAGTAACACATTGATGCACCCATGCTGATGGCTATCAATCCTTTACAACCTGTGCTGGGTTTTGGCATCTTTGTAAGTACAATTCTGCAATGATATACT
Source organism: Columba livia (assembly GCF_036013475.1). Lineage (NCBI taxonomy): Eukaryota > Metazoa > Chordata > Aves > Columbiformes > Columbidae > Columba > Columba livia. The sequence continues at coordinate 65,454,248 of NC_088605.1, read as the reverse complement.
GAAACACACAGCATATGGGGATTGATACGAGAGAATAATGAAAGATTTCCTTATTTCCACTAAGCAATAACAATTCATAAATGATTGATGTCATTATAACAAATGCAAAATTATTAGAAAGATTTATAGTTGTATTTAGTAAAGACTATTAACATGTGCTTTTTCAATCTAGGAAAATGAGAAGCGAAGAACCAAACCCGGGTAATTAAAAACGCTGGAAGACTGAAAACTTATGCATAAATTATTCTCTCTGCCTAATGTGGTTGGAGTTTGCTTATTTGTTTTTACTAACAGGTAATATAAACCACAGAAATGTCAGACTTGTCAGCTCAGTTTTTCCATTTGGAAGATTTGTTCTGCATTTCTACCTTGTCTCATGAAAGGCACACTCCAAAATCTGCAGCGAAGAGTGAAAGCCACACTATGAAACCTGAAAGAGACAATGAGCTGCCAGGGAAGAGTGTTGAATACGATATGCTTCCTGCTAGTCTCAAAGAGGTAATGTTCCTCATTCTGGGAAACGATTGGGAAACACAGCATTCAAACAGTGACACTTAAAAAATTAAAGTTGATTAATTCCCTGTATTTAGATTCATTTTAAATGAAAATGCGTGTTTGTTATTTTTGAAATGAAAAAGAAATGTATTTTGTCTTCTTGTCAAAACAAAGCACATTCGCTTCCTATTGCTTTGATAACTTCCCGCTTATTCTGTAAAGTTTGAATTCTCCATGAGAGACTAATCTGCAAAGTTAAAATATCAGCTACAAACTTGTTCAAATTCACTGTTGCTATGAATCCTTAGACATCTATTTTAACTACATTGAGACTATAGATGATAATGCAGTTATTTGTTATGAAGTTTTGGGAATAAAAAACAGCAAATCATTTGGCTTTCAGGAATGCTGTTATTTTGCCAGTTTCATCTCTAAACGTTAAGTTCATCACTGATCTATTTGTACATAGTTAAGACATATTTCATTAAAATACATTAACTGGGATAACTAAGTGGTGTAGAGATGAAGATCTCTTCAAATGTGTCAAAAATTTTTAAACAATGCAATGAAAAAAACCCCCACAAATCTTCATAAATTATATTAACCAGCAATTTTCACAAGGTCCTGCAGCTGGATTCAATTTTCAATAGTGGAGCAGATTCACCGTGAAGTGCTCATATCTTCATATAACCCTACTTTACTACAGTGCAGTTTGGAATTGGGCCACTTAAAAGATTTTTTCACATTCTTAAACTCTGTCTCAGGGCAACTGGAATTACATCACATTAACACCTTTAAGAGCATAGGTCAAAAATTCTCTTTTTTATCTTGGGAACCTGCTATACATAAAGCCTGATCTAAAATCTCCTGCCGGCTCAGGTTCTTCGGTGAAGCCTGGATGATGTCCAGGTTTGTCTGAGCAGATGTGGGTAGACTCACCGCTGCACTGGGAAATTAAGCAACTAATGGTCCTGTTGGCTCAGTGCTGCTCAGTTTTTCACTAGGTAGAGTTCATGTATAGCTAGAGGAACGCTTTCAAAAAGGAGAAAGCAGATTTAATTCTGACTGATTAGTCAGATGACATGTTTTTAGATGGTTGAGGGGCATCACAGGTTTCTCCAGACTGACAAACAAAAAATCCAGACCTGTATCTTCCCAGACTTCAGTCTATCAATTTCAGACATCACATCTTGGTTATAACAAGTACAATCTAAGTAGGTTATGTGCATTGATTAGATTATCACTCCCTGGTGATAGGGGGTCTACTCGTCCTTGTATGTAGAGAATCAAAACTATTGGTTAATTTTTACATATAATTTATCTGAAATGTGTTTGCTATTTCCACACCAGAAAGTAATTTCAGGCTGCTCAGATGAGGGAAAATCTGTTTGTTATTCATAAACCCTTGCTGAATAGCACAGGAAACTATTTTTTCAGTGAGTAGTCAGTTCCCAAGCTGTTTGCTCCAGTTATTCTCCCTTCATGCCACATGGACACTTCAGTTTTGCAGTATTTTTGTGCTTCCTGGCTGAGTACATAGCAATAGCTCAACAAATGGTGAATGGTGATAACTACTGCCAGTTATTTTTCTTCCAAAACACTAATGGTGTAGGTGTTCCTCACTAAAGAGCAGGCATGTGATGGAGCTGAACCACTCTTCGAGCTGGGATGAAAGTTCAGGAACACTGTTTTTGCAATAACTGACCAGTTCTTAGCTGTTAACTGTATTTACACTGTAAGGCAGAAGCTGTAGCTGAGGAAAAGGTGGCAGGTAACGCTAGCTCATCCAGCCAGTAGTAACTTCCCCCTGTCCCTATTTTAAAGCTATTTTTTTATAGGTGGAGTTTCTAATTTCTTCAAAGAATTGAAGGGTAGATTGACAGTATTTTTTGTTTTCTGTTTGATGAGCAGACACAGAAAGAGCTGTTCTGTGTCTCTTATGCTCATCTCTCTGCTGACGCTGCCTTTTAAAGGTTTTATTTCCTGTACTACCAGTGAAAATGCACAAAATGGAACTTTGCCCTCAGAAAGATGGCTTAAAATGGCTTGGACAGATGAAAGCAGAGCATTATCACCTTTGTGCCAAGCTGAATTTATTTCACTACAGTTTCTTCCAGCAGCATAGCTCCAGATTGCTTGGGTTCAGATGGCTTCACTACTTCATCATTCAGTGGCTCCCCTTTCATTCCGCTGCCATGTGTTGTTTTAGCTCCCACATGGAAAGGTCTAGATGCACCAGGCAGAAGGACCTACAGAGAGATCAAACTTTAACCCTACTTCTGATGGTCAGAGCCAGCCAGGGTGTGCACCTGCCTGGGATTGGTCCTTGCTCTTAGAAAAGCTCATACATACACCATACATTTGCTTTCCCCCTCTCCTCCTTTGTTGCCTGAATTGGATTTACAGCTGGCTTGAACATACAGTCATTGTAAACCACTGATTACAAACATTTTCCCTAACACTTAGCGTTTGTCCTTCCCAGGAGGATTCTGGAGCCAAAAATGCTTTCAAGAAAACAAATGCAAGCATTATCTGTTTTATTTCCATCCTTCTGCAGAGCACAACCAGATTTCAGAGAAGCAAAGCAGCTCCTGGAATGACAGACATTAGAGAAGCATCAGGCTGCCTGGCTCAAGCAAAAGCAGACAGACCTTTAATTTCTTCTCCCTGGAAGCAGAACCAGTGAGAGAGGGAACTGATGGGATGCAGAGCTTTGTGCATTGGACAGGCTGAGGGGTTTTAGAGCAACTAGTTAGTGTTACATGGCTGCCTTTTGTTAGCTCTTGCTGGATATCATAGGAAGCTGACAAGTGGACACCAAGAGGCACCAAAAATACAGCAGCTTTCACAGAAACCTCATAGTTTTTCACATGAGGAGATGGCACTCCTAGAAGGTGGATGAGAGTCTTAAAATCAACTGTTGCAACGTACAAAGAGGAGCTCAAGAGTTCAGCATAGACACAATGTGAGAAGGCAGGAAAGCATGCTCAGAGCACTGGTGGGAGTTGAAGGAGAGTTCAAGATTAAGCTTTTGCCAAAGTATCAACTAATATACCATCATTAATTTTCTTCTAAGCACAGTGGTGTCATTTGTTGAGTTGTTTGTATTTTATTGGCCCTGAGCCACCCTTACCTGTCTCTTGAGTGAGGCACTGCCCTGGAAGTTAAGTACAGCATTTGTAATCACAGTGAATGAGGGCCTATGAGATTGCACAGGCACCCTGACCTCCCACAGACGGTGCAAATCACCTACCATCCCCTGCCCCAGCTTCTCCATCTGAAAAAAATGTGGATAAAGTCTCTGAATGCTTTTTAAGGAATATTTCAACCCACTGCCAAAAAAAATTTGCCTGTAAGTCCTAGACATTATTGCTTTTTAATTACTCTCAGGATAATCTGCAGCCCAGTCTTCTTTCTGATTTTTTGGAAGGATCTCCCTTTCCCTGAAGTATGTAACCCTTCAGCTGCCTTAAGCTATTTGGCCCATTTCTATTCCTTATTGATTCTGCCATAAAACCCAGAATAACTCCAAGGTACTCTTGCAGAGCTGATGAGTCACTTGGGTACACCCAGCTGTATGAGGCAGCTGTCAAGGGGTATATCCTAAAAGTTAAACTAAAACATAAACTAAAAATAAATAAATAAAACTTTAGACCTCGTTTAGGATCCCGTCAAACCTCAGAAAACAGGTTCAGTATGTTGTCTGATTGTCTGCTTTAAGTAGACAACTGCAGGACCTTCTGTGACAAAGAGATCAGGGTTGGTGTGTTGGAGTAAAACTGGGAATTTTCATATGATAAATTGTGTTCAGTTTCTGCCCTGCATATGCATGTAGGAGGTTATTTACAGTTTTCAAGGCAGACTACTTGACTGTGTTATGTTTTGAGATCATTTAGTCCAGACACTATGTTGCTGTTACCCGTGCCCTCTATAATTTCTGATAGCAACAAAAGAGACATGTATTCACACTTCCCACTCTCAGCAATTAAATAGTCCACTTAGGTTTTCCAGCATGTATTTTTGCACTTTAATACAAAAAAAACCCAAAAAAGTGAGGTTTCCAAGCCCACTTATTTAATGATACTTGTTATCAGATGAAAACACTTAATATGAGCCCATATCCCTTTATAAATAAGAAAGTTTCTCACTTTCTAAAGTTTCCCACCTTGTGACCTCAGAAAAAACTTCAGTTTCCCTGACAGGAACTCTAAGTCATAACAGAATATTTCCACAGTATAACAAAGTTCTTAGTACCACACTCTCTCAATATTTCCTGGCTAGTATGGATTAAGAAGCAGTGAAACAAACCTATTTTTACAGGTTTGGTTGTCTGGCACACTCACTATTTACTTAAGCTGGAAATTTATGAGAAAATGGTTTCTCTCTCACACCACCTCAAACAGCGTAACTCACACCATCCCTCATAAAAACATGTGCATTTTTCAGGGAAGAGAGCTGCACTGATTTAAATTCTAAACACAGCTTAGTATCTATATCATAATGTAACAACAATAAACTAAAGTCTCTTTTTCTGAGGCAACTACTTTCAGCTCCTTGGGCTGCTGGAAATTCAGCAGTTATCTTGAGGAAGAATATCACCCTTCCAGCCTGATCTGATCACGTAGGTTTTCTATCCTGAAAAGTCCAGAAACTTTGCTCTGCATCAGGGAGACATCACCAACTGGGGAAGAAAATGCCTCTTGTGAACTCTTACCAAAGCTGAGCTGCTTCCAAGGCTGTGTGAGAAGCAGGAATGGAGAGCGATGAAAGCTCTCAAGGTCTTTCCACCCCACTTCAAGTTCTGCAGGGGCTGGTTGGTTTTATATTTGTTTGGTTTCTGCAAGAACAGACTGCAATATCCATGGAGATGACATTAGAACACCAAGAAACCCTAACAAAGATGACTGTTGTGGCTTGCACTAAAAAAAGCAGATGTTTGTTAAAATGTCAGCCAAATGACTTATGTGTCACTGACTCTGAGGACAGTACACTAGTCCTGCAATGTTTTAAAAGTAATAATAATTAAAAAAAGGTCACTCATTGCTATTGAATGATGACTGAGATTCTTACCAAAATGGTCATTTTTGTTCAAGTCTTAACAGCGGGGAGATGGTTGACATCTCGTTGGCTCAAGGCTTCTATTTATTTCCAAGCCCTAAATCCATAGGTCAAACTGGTTATTTGGATGGAACTGAAATTGATACAGGCTACTTTATAGTTCTGACATTTCTATTTCCCCAATGGATTGCATTAAAGGTTATTGACCTGTTTAAGGCTGAGCAAGCCCATAGAGAATGCGCTTTGGGTGACTTTGGCACTAAAAGCTGTAGCATTCCTCCACGTTATAACATTTATCAGGTAATTCCAATTACTGGTTGCTTTTGCATTTTCATATGGAAGGAGAAAGAGATTTACTTTTACAACTCAGTTCCCAGTATAATTTGCAATATATGCACCATCTCTATTATTTAATGTGTCCTTCGTTCTCTCCCTCCACTTTCTCAGATTGAAACTCTTTGATCAATCACAGTTTTGCAGCCCAACTCCATACATTTCAGCTGCTTCCACTTTGTCCAAATGTCACAGAAGAGCTGAGTGCTTTCTGAACCATGAGGAATCAATGTTCAAGCCATAGTCTGGTGTGATGATGTATTTAGTAAACAAGACTGAACTAGAATACACCAATAAACTAGGCCCTTTGATTCCGAGAGCTGCAAGCACTTGGCTTCATGAATCCTCTCTCGTGGATGAAGTGTGTGCAGATGCTCTGGAGGACAAATGGGAAAAGCACAGAGAGAAGCAGCTTTCTCTCTGGTAGTAAGTGAACAGCAGTAGCTAGGGAGCCCTCCTGCCACAGCACACTACCAGAGGAGAGTGCCTTGTCAGGATATTATATTGCTTACAAAATACTTTAAACTTCTTGGATTTGAACTGAGGCAATTGGATTCCCAACAATTGGATTGGCTGTCAATTCCAGATGGCTTCTTTGAGTGTTTCTCCTGTTTCATATAAATGCATTCATAATGGTGCAAGTTCCATCCATAAATTATCTGGAAAACATTGCGCTCATTGAGTAATACTCCTATTATTAACTAAAACAACAGTATAACAGTCTCAAAGTGTTCTTGAGAGATTCCTAAACAGAGGATAGACTGCTCCATTAATCCTTCCCTGAACACAGTAATTTGGAAGATCAGTAAATTAAATGTGGCTTTTCACAGGCAATGAAGTTTGTAGTTGGGTACCTTACTCTCACGCCTCAATGGTTTGAATTTGGCTAGAAATCCCAGTAAACAAGAATGCAACAAATATTGTTTTATGCTTGAGAGAAAGTTTACTGAAAGGTTACTGAAAGGCAAATATATCCATATGTGCTTATCACTCACTCATTTGAGTATTCAAACATAAATAACTAATTTGCTTTAAGCTACATTTCCAACTTTTGTCAGGAATCACACTGGCAAGCTAAGGAATTTTAACAGTTTTGCAATGGACATGTGAGATTGCTTTTGCTCATGTTGAATATCCAAACAGGTACACAAAATTGTGCTTCCTTTGCTTTTGTATTCTTATTAATCAGTGTCTAAAAACAAGAGAGAACCCTACTGAACATCTATAACAGCGTGCAGAAAATCAGGTATGCCTGCATAAAGGCACTGTGGCATTTGCAATATAGTTAGTTGACACTGTGAAATGCAAGGTGGTCAATGCATTTGCACATGTGATTCAACAGGATTAATTCCAACCCATTCACCCCCTTCTGGTTACAAACTCTTCCTTTTGTATAACTAAACGACTGAAAACTGCATTGTCACCAGAATTTCAGAACACAAAGTGTTAAAATTTCTGTTTTATTATGTTTATACAGATTAAAATTACTTTTACAAGTTATTAATATCTGTTGAGCTTGTCTCAAAGCTCAGGCTGATCATTAAAAATATTAACTAGAGTCTTCACAAACAAACAAGAATTAACTCTCTTTTTCATCAGAGACTATCAGAAAGGAAATTGTCAAAACAACATCTTCCTTCTCTTTTTGCTCCTCCTCTGCCCAATGAAATGGAAACCTCTGTTCTCAAGGCTTTTTCAGTTCAGTTAGAAATACCATAAATTCCAAAGCAAAGGCTGATTTTTTTTTTTTAAGACAAAGATCCCATTTTGCAATTGGTTATAGTCACACAGACACCCAGTTATGTGACTACCTCTGACACTCAACAATTGGTGTTAAAATATCCACACACAGGAGGAAAATCCAACTCTGAATATATCTGAAGCACACAGATTTGCAAAAACATTGTCCTTGTAGTTATCCTGATCTCAAAGAATTTAAAGAAGTCCTAATTAACCAGACGAAAAGAATACTAAACCAGGATTTACACTGAATTTTGAGACTCTTAACAAGTATAACAAATAAAAAGCTGCTATATCCCTCCACTTAAAATAATAATGAGTACGACTATTATAATATGAATGGATTTTCCTTGGGTAAATGTTTGGCTGTTTTAAGGTGCCAGCTAGAAGGATATTTCAAGATGACAAGTAGGTGTTATGAGGACAAGAAGTAGCAAGCCGAGTTCACAGCAAGAACTGCAACTCACATTTCTGTCTGGAAGAAATGTTAGTTAATGAGAAGCTCCTGGTTACTTTTATCTATAGCCATTTGGAATATCTCAGGATCTCTGCAGAATGAAACACCAAAGCAAAAGTCTGTGGATACTGCCATCGATCCCAATCTATCCCTAATCCTTAGGCCAGTGACTGGTTGTTCTGTGCTTGGGCCATACCAGGAAAGATGTTCTGCTTTGCACAGCCAAGGCAAGCAAAGGAGATGGCATCAATCTAGTATCCTAAAAAAAAAAAATAAAAAATGGCTAAAACAACTAACCTCTTTATTTTACACCTGCTCTAAAATAAAATAGCTTCAGCAGGATAAGTCAGGAGACTGGAGTACAAGAATGAGATATGTTTCTAAGGAAATAGTCTCATATCTAATACCTAAGGAGAAATCTAGCCAGGATCTCTCACAACCCTTAGGAGCACCCAGCTGAACAGGATACACCTCACTCTTAACATTTTGTTGCGTATGTTGAGAAAGTTAACTCCAAAGAAGGGTTCACAGCTGTAATTTCATTTTGGGGTTATAATGCTTCTCTCTAGTCTGGAATTAGGTTTCCAACTCTCTTTGAAAGATGGATGGACTGCAAACAAAAACTTTCCTCTTGGTCTTTCCTGCTTCTCCTTAAGAGACTCCTGGCTTAACATGCAGTCTTCCCTGAATTTGATTCTCAGATATCTAACTCTTCCCATGCATCATAGTCCATACATAGGAACCTATCCAGTCTGGGAGTTGGGAGCTCTAAGTGTTCCTGCCACTAATGCAAGGTGTGTTGCATCCCTGAGCCTACAGCCTGACTGATAAACCATGTGAATTTAATGACTTTTCTTTGTGCAAGTTGAACTCATTTAGGTCAAAGTTTCTTGGTAAAACAACTGGCTCCAGTAACTTGACTGCTGTGCAATCTGGGCTCACAGTGTGACTGCTCAAAGCTTCTGCGTTTTATTTGAGTCACTAAGCTCCTAATACTCTTCATGGGAATCAAGGCACTATTCCTGTAGCATGTGCTGTTTTCCTCTGAAAAAAAGTCAGCATGAGCTCCCTCAGAAATCAATAGAAACTTTTCAAGTTGGATGGACAACACCTACTCAGCTAATCTTGTTCTAATCTCTGCTCAGGGAACAGAACCACTGCTCCCCCTTGTCTCTCTTTTCCCTGAATTGAGCACATCAGATTCAATCCTAAGCTTCTTTCGTCAGCCTTAGAATATGGATGAGCAAAAAACTAAACGTACATTTTTTTTTTTAAGCAAATTTTAAGTTCAACATAAATATGCAAAAGCTTATCCATAGGTTATCTTTCTGTGAAAAAGTGAACTTCAGTCCTCCTTGTTACTTTGTGTGATTTCAAATCTAAGAAAAATGTGCCAAAAAATTCTGTTTCTAAAAGAAGAGTATTTATTTGTTCAATCTCCACATATGTCTCATACTTAAAATGAAGTTACATTAGTCTTAACATAAAATTACACCTAAGAAACCTACATTTAAAAGAGACTTTATGGTGTTTAGATTGAAATTTGATACAAGCATTAATGCTTTTAGTCCCAGATCTAAAAAAAAAAAAATCCTCATAAATTTATTTAGTTTCTAAAAGCTGTGATTTGGTAAGGAGGTGCATGATAATGTCACTGAAGGAGAGACATGAAGTTGCCTGGCTTCAACAATTGTTCACTTGAGTGATATGTTTTGATTCCTTTCCAATTTGTCCTTGACACCAAATATCCAACTTCTGCAAATATTTCTTCGGAGGGGAAAACTACAGCCTAATATTTATATAAATACTTAATCTTAAGAACAATTTATTTTAACAAAATATTCACTTATTTATAAGAGTTTCAGTTTAGGGAAAACTTCAAAACCATTGACATACACTTTCCATTTTATCAATTCAATCTGTGTATTTTAGTTCAATTTGGAACAACTTTTCAATCCCCCAAATAATTCAAAGAAGATTCTCAGGCTGTTCCCTGGACTTCAAATTGCTAAATGTTGCACAATGCTCTTATAACTTCTATGTGCAACATGATGCCAGCAAAAACAATAGCTGTATTTATGAAATACATTATTGTAGTTTCCAGCTCACAATTCAGAGACTTCGTGGCTGGAATCTAAATAATATGCCAGCATGCATTCAGTTGCTATTAATCCATGGTTTGAAGTGCAAACTAGTTTCTAGTACTATACATTCTCCTTGGTGAACTGGTGAACTATTTTTGTAGATACAAATTACCCTAATAATTTACGAATTCACCAATTTCATTGGCAAACAAGCAGTGATAAATTGTTTATCTTAGGTCTTGTCTTAGAGCTTAAGAAGGTTACTTCAGGTAAGTTTTTATCAGTACATGTGTATACTTGTCTCAGAATTTCTTTTTTTCCCCCTCTGTCTGATAATTAATATCTCAGTGACATGTTGTCTCCCAAAATTTCTTGACACTTACTAGAAAACAATTCTCAGATACAACATTTCATTCACTCACACAAAGATTGCACAAGTTTTCTTTCTTTAAAGATTATATATATAATTACATTACTAAGTAAGCTGTCATTTCTCTGATAAAAGACAGCTTTCTGGCATGAGCTAGTACTATTCAGAAAGTGACACTTCCTCACTTTAAGAGTTGCTGAATGAACTCTACAACACAGAATGGGAAAGGAGATCTTACAGGAATGAGAGGACAATTGTGAAGCCCCATCTCCAAGCAATCCTTCATCAGGTCAAGGTCTTACAGAAATACCGTAGAATAATTCAGGCTGGAAAAGACCTCTGGAGGGCATCTGGTCAACTGTTCCTCTCTCATATCCATGCAAACAAGAAACCCAAGCCCAGGAGCATGACTTGGTGCTGCTGCTAGAGGTGCTCTCCTTAGAAACACTCACTTCTGAAATGTGCTTCTTAGGTGCCCTCTACGAGATACCCAAGGAAGAGCAGCTTGAGAATACTCCAGCTTCAGAAGAGAAAAGCAAGAACTGACGATAAACATAAACCTATTATCTCATCCATCTGCTGTCAACATACCAAGGCACAATGTGTCTTCTCTGACAGTAAGGCCACCAAATTCTGGAAGGCCTCTGACCTGTACCAAGACCCCAGACCCTTCCCTCTATACGAACTATTGAAATTAAGTTGTTCCTTCCAACCTTATAATCATACACAGCTTAGAAAATGTGAGGATGCTGATTTCTCAAATCTGCAGAGCAGTTTCTGTAGCAGCATCAACATACTTTAATGCCGCTAGAAGAGGATCATCACTATGCTCTTCACTGCAAGGAGAACTATCTAAGAAAAAGCCACTAAGTACTGCTGCCTCTCAGATCTACCACACTAGTGGTTCACATAAAGAAAACCAAATTCCCTGAGCGCTACTAATGAGTGCTTTCTTTTTCCATCTCCTTATTATTATGGTAGAAGTCTCTGTTAGAAAGCCTCAAGCTTGGTGAATGGCAAACTTAATTGGACAGGCGGTGCTCAAATATTTCTATTTTTGATTGTCTAATTAGAGTAGGCAAAAGACAGACTGCTTTTATATTCAGATGGCTTTACGGACTATGGTGTTTCTCTTTTATTTCTTAAAATCATATGTGCCTGTTTTAATCTTTTCTTTCTAAAATATGCTGTCTTGGAATCTGACAGAAGCTTCCTGAAGAAAATACATGAGTGGTAATTAAAGAATTTAGGTCATTTATAATCAATGATTCAAAGACACTGGAGACAGCTGAAACAATAGCAGAAGAACTGAGGAGAAGTGCAGGAAAGGGTTTTCCTGCTCATATTTCAATGAAGCAACACGATACTTCCACATTCAAGATGGGTGTCTCCATAAAAGTTCAGCATGCATCTCCATGTCCCTGACCCAAAATATACACGCAGTATTCTCTTTTGCCAGTTGAGGCAACAAGATGTTTTTCTGACTAATCTGTATATAGATAGCATCAGACAATTCTTGCTCCAAACTTGGCTGATCTGGAGCAGAAAGATGCCACTTCAATGTGCTAATGAAAACTTCATCCCATTCTATGTAAACTAGCTTCAGACAACAAGCAGATGCTGTCTTGCAATTTCTTGAGATTTTTTTCAGCCTGCTGTAGTTTTGGAATTTGATATGCTGTCTACTCCTTAAATTGTGGATATTTCCCAATTTTTGTCCAGGTAGGGCAGAAAGGCACAATGAATGTATTTCGCTTTTTTCTCTCAACTGGCCTAAACTTTTGAAAGTTAGAGGATGTATTGTGAAAAAAAAGGAGTTTGAGCCTGAAAATGATTTGTAATGGAATGCCAAGAATAAATGTTAAAGTAGTTTATCCCAAAGAAGAAATGATAAAGAGTCTAGGTGGTTTTTTAAGGAGTTGTATCTCCTACGGAGCAGCAAAGATACTGATAGGTTTGGGAGATTCTGTTTTACACTGGATAACTAAATTCAATACACAAATGTTTGCAAAAAGCACACCTTCAACCAGCAGCACAGGGCCAGGTGGTGCTGCAGAGAAGGTGTGGAGCCATCCACAGAGCAAAAGTTACAACCATCTCCAGGGGAAAACGTGCCAAAGGGGGAGCAGCCTAGAGGCTTTTGTCCCCAAAGGCCAGCCTGGTGAGGTGAACCAAACACATTTGCTTTGCAGTGCTCCTGAGACAGGTTGATTTGTCATTGCCCTTACTGACAAGCAGTCATTTGTATTTCCACAGGCAGCTATGCCTCCCCCTGTATGGCTGGTGGTCCCTCGGGAGGACAGACTGCTGTGTGTGATTGCTGATGGCATGAGGGGGCACAGGAAGGGTTTTGAGAAGTGCAGCCTAGAGGAATGTTATCACTCTACCAAGACCTCAAATTCCTGCTGGTGCTGGGACCAGAGCACATGATGCTGTGTTCCCTCTGAAAAGTATCATGATGTCTCTAATGCTGAACAAAGGCTGGACCTTTCCTTTTTAACTCAAGTGAACGTTGTGTCTCCAGCTGCTACAGGAGGAACAAAGGACAAGGGATGGCAAGGGATTTGGGGCCAGGCTTTTGCCTTCCTCTGTTAAACTAATCGATACTTTGGTACAACTGACACCTCTTCAGATCTGATTTTAAGTTACTCACTTATACAGTGAGCTAGTTTAATAGGTATTTAATGTGGGAAAACATGGATTAATTAAATTTTTATTTTCTGAAGCCCCTGGTCACTTAAAAGCATTTTTGTATTTGACTACTGATTCTGAGAAAATAAAAAGAATAATAAAAATATTGGTCATACTTAATGAACCAAAAAAATTTTACGTGAGCCAAAGCATAACTTGAGACATTGGTAAGAAAAATACTACCTTCATCTGCCTCATAGTGCTTAATTTTCCTTTAAAATGTTTTGGGTGAAATTCTGTATTATCATACCCATAGTGAGCCTGGAAAAGCACCAGGAATTTTTCAATGGCTGTAATAAAACGTGATTGTATTCTTGGACAGGAAATATCAGACAGATGGAAGGAATCCTAATGTCCAACAATGCATCAAGCAATGTAATTACACACTGTAGCCAGGATCCAGTTACTAATGCTTTGCAAGGCATAAAGGTACACGGAATCAACTATTTTTACAGCTGTCATAAAATTGCATTCCTCTTAATACTCCTATACCTTTCTTAAGATGCTCTGTGCATTATAGTACGTAAAAATTCTACGTAGTAACAAAGAAAATTCAGAAATGACAACAGGACAAAGTCTGTTTTGAACCCACAGCACAGAGAGAGTTGTAGCATTACAATATGATATTTACAGTGAATAAGCTCTGCATAGACCTAAAACCAGATTTACATACATATCTGTCTACATTTAAATATTATATAGGTCTGTATGCCTATGTATAATTCTCTATCTGTACTGTTAGTATAGGTATACCTGGCAATTTCCAAAGAGGCCTTAGAGTGCAAACTGCTGCACTCCACGTGGCTGGGGAGCTCAATCCCACAGCTGGGCACTGCTGTGACACACGGCAACCCCAAACCCAGCCAGACATTTAGAGAGAGAATATTTGTCAGGAATAATACTTGATGCACACAGCCAGGAAAAATGGAACCAGATTCAGAGCTCGTGTACTGGAAAAATAACTGTGATTATGGAAAAGTGCTCTTACAGGGTACATCGTTGACTCCAGATCACAGATGCAGATTTGCTGTGCATGAAACTCCTGTGCTGTGATTGCTGAGTTATGAAAGTGAACTGTGCAGCTGGAATTTTAACTAGTTGTACCTCCATATGCAAAGATAAGCTTACATCTGCATCTGTTTTTCAAAGTGCATTTAATTATAATTATTCTAGTTCTTCTCTCTTCTTATATGTCACATATAAAAATAACTTAAAAAGAATAGTATCTCATGCAGTTGTCTTTTGCTTGCCATTTTAATTTCATTAATTCAATTAGCAAAAGATCTGCTTTAGACACAAGGAAGCCAAGGGAGAGATTAAGAGCTAAGGCTCAATACTTCTTATTGCACATGGTAGCATTATTTTCTGGCAGATTTCAGATTCTTCTCTTAATAGTTTTTCCATTAATTTTGATCTCACAGAAACTAAGTTATAAATGAGTACCTGCCAGAGTCATAGTTACTATATATCTGAAGTATATAATGTTTCACTATATAAACTTATAAATCATTATATACTGAATATACTATTAGCTTTTAAAAATTATTGTAGCCTTCTTATATTTCAGTATGCTGCTGTTCTAATTCAGTTCATAATGATATAAAATGATATAAACCACACTGCCTAATGACTGTTGCTGAAGAGGTCATGGAACTTGCTCAGATAGTTTTTCTTGGCCATGTTAATGAAAATTTCAAGTTCAGAGGTGAACAAGAGTAATTCCTAACTTTATTGTTTTAAATGTATTCTGGTTGGCATTGTCTTCCAGCCTATTTACACAACAGTTTCCCTGATTCATGTTTTGCCTTCCTGCATTGCTAGAGTTCTTGTTCTGAGCAAATGAAAAGATAGGGCTGACATGATTGTTTTCTATGCTGGGATGTAGAAAAGAAATATCTGAATCATTCAGGTTTCTCCTTGCACTGAACTCCAGCAATATTTTTATTAAATAACTTTTTAACCGAATCCATGAAGCATTTGTTCCCTTTCAAGAGAAAGGAAGATGCCAACTAATTGTGTGCTTCATACCAGGATGGAAGACACTGTATAATTCTATATTTTTAATAGCAGAATTTTCTAGAGGAATTGTTTCTGTGGTGGTACTTTGTCTGTTGTCCCTTTCTTCTCAGAGATTTTGCTTAGTAGAAAAATGCCCTTAGGCTTTTTAACAGGCCGACTGAATGTTGCTATTGGAAAGTTGTGTTCCACACATACTAAAGAGAAATTAAATATAAACAAAAACACCAGGAAAAAATTACATAAAAAGATTGCATATGATGATAAACCAGTAGCACTTTTGCATATATTTTACAAAGCACACCCTGCATTAATATAAATGTCAAACAGCAGTTTCTAAGATCCTTCAGGCATATTCATCACAGATTTTTTTGGACCTAGAATTAGCTTGGATAGTAACAAAAATCAGAGGTTTTTAAGTCAATTTCATTAGCAGACATTAAAGCAAAAAGATTAAATGAATAGCAAGCTTTGCTGAAATTGAAGTTTTGATATCAACATTGGCATTCTTGAAAACTTTTCCAGTGCTATAAATCTTCCCTCAAAGATTTTTTTTTTGCAATGCCTTGATGAAAGGTAGCAGATATTATATGTTGTTCAAATTAATTGCTAGCCTTGGGAATTCTCTCTTTGAACAACATTTAAAATCTATGAAATTTAATTAAAAATACATATATCATAATTGCCGTGCCTAATTTTCTTCAACACTTTGCTTTCACATCTAAAACATCTCATTTTCTGTTTTTCCTACACAATGGCTCGCAGCTGGCTGGCATGAACTATTATGTTTATGTCAAAAGTAGCTGGTGCAATGTCAAAACCTTTTTCCTCTGCTAAAACAAGTCACAAGCAATTTAGAGCAATACAACTGGGAATTTATAATCCCTAACACAGCACATTGTAAGCATTAAGCTAATGACAAGAGGTCTCTTCAGAGATATTCAACTTGTATAATCCTAAAGATAGCTGAAGCTTGAAGGCTTTAAACCTGTTTCCTAGCAGACCAGAAATCCCTCTTGAAGCATATTTATGAATGCTTTTTTCATCTGGTACTCATAACAATGTAGATCACATTTTAGAACCCTACAAATAAAAATGTTTTCCAAAAAAGGGTGTGTTTTATGCACAAACCCGTATCTCCATTACAAGGATGAGCATGTTTTGGAGAAAGCATGTGGTATGAACTGTTTCTTCTTCATCCAAGGAATATTGTATGCACAGAAGCAAAAAATTAATAAATAGAGATTGTAACATTGTCGAGAAGCATAGATAAAACAAATCTGAACATTTTGCCTGGATATCAGTTTCCATATCACAAATCTCACATCTTCCCTTGCCCTATACCCAGAAACCTTCTTAGCAATATTTAGTTTCATCCATTTTGTTAGATTGCTATGAAACCTCTTACCATGTGTTGAGATCCCTGATAATCCTCACTGATGTAACAAGTCCATGGATGCAAAATAGGTGGAGGTCAGAAGGATGCCCTTTTGTACATATTGACTTGGAGAGAACTTGGTCATTTGCTCTTACCTTATCATCTAGATGGGATGAATTTGGCAGCTCCGTCATCACTGTAGGGCAGCAACACACCCTTAGCTTCATCATTTCTGTGCGGGTGAGGGGGTGGACTCTGAATGTGGGAGAGCTGGTGTCTGCTCCTGGGTCTCCCAATGGTCACTGGGGCAGTCTTAGATATGTCACCCCCTCCTCCACATGCTGATTTTCCTCTCTGTAAAACAAGAATCACAATACTGACCTCCTCTGTGGTTTGTGGTGAAACCATTGATGCAGTTACTGCTACTCTCAGAGCCTCTGTAAAGCTAAAACCATTTCCTTATTTAGTTCATATTTTAAAATCAGAGAATCTTTTCCCCTTTCTAAAATAGCCTGTTTAAATTAATATTTTATGAGTTCCTTTAGCTTAAGTTGTCAGAGATATTTCCTCTCTTTCTTACCAGTTCTTGAAGTGGTAAAGATATTGGTTCAGTATTACAAAGGAACTAATTAGATCTTCAACTACCATTAAAACTGTTTTTTAAACAGCTATCTGCTGAAATGAGAAACTTTTGATCCTTTTGTAGGACATGAAGTATCTCAGTTCAAAAAACCATGATCTTACACTAAATGGCTCTATTTATATATAAACTGTTTCTAACTAAAAGTTACAAAGGAGTTTGTGTTATGACAAGCAATTATTTAAGAAATAATCAAAAGCTTTTTCCCTTCAAAATGAACTTTGAGCCTAGCCATAATCAAAACACTTCCCAACTTTGTTTTCCTTACATTAGCAAGGACTTGTTAAGAAGTCATCTTCAATAGGAATATCTGTAGAATACCTGTGTATATTTAAAAGGAAAGGCATTTTCTTGAGGAAAAATGCTGCATGCCTTTTTTTTTTTCTCATTAGCTTAAGACAGTAGCTGGAACATATTACTTCTCTGGGAGATGTCCTAATTAAAGATATCCTCTCAAAACAACAAGGAGGAGGTCTCCTGTTCTTTAGAAGGATACTGCTGTTGGTTAATTGCCTTGGTTTTTTTTTCTCTCTTCAAAACAACCCCAAATGGCTGGCTGCCTTAATTACAGTCTGCAGCAGCTTCTACCCAAATTAAAGGCTATTATCAAACGCTCTCTGCAAGACAATGCTAAAGCAAACTGAAAGTTATAAAAATACATCCTGGAGTTTGTGCAGTGGGGACCTGAGGCAATAGGCCTAGTTTTACGGTGAAGAAAAAAGCATCATTCTCATTAACACACATTGCAGCTGTCACTTTCTGAATGGAGCCAGTAATTGCCGAGGAGTCTATATAATTAGCTTAAATACTTTATTCAATAAAACAAGGAACCAGAAGGATTTGAACTGTCATCTTCTGTAGGTCTTAGGCACACAAGGAACCTCTAAATACCTTACACAAGACAGAAGGACAAATTCATTATTAACTAAAATGACCGTAGTAAAGAATGATAATGTCACTAGCAACCAGGTTTGCATTGGGTGTGAAAATTGTGTCACTCCTGCTCACACAGCTGGTGGAGGGCTCAGCAGAGGCTGCCAGGACCTGTCTTCACACCTGCCTCAGCTTCCTCCACCAAGCACTGCCTGCAATTGATCCAGGGGCAAATATACCAAAGCTCTTGGTGTTACAGTGCTAACAGGTGCCTCCCTGTCTTCAGCCCATTTTTTTTTTATTTTTTATTTTTTGGCCATTATTCTGAAGAGATTCAAACCAATGGTTCCTGTCTATGAGGAAGACGGACCAGCTGCAAAGGTAAAAGGAGATTAAAAAGTGAGAAAAGAGGAGCAGGGTTCTCTGTACCCTTCTTATTGCAGCTGTGTTGTGTGCAGACAATAGTTTTTCATCCATATGGAGAGACCTTGAAGAGGAAGCATAACCATCTAGCTGAGACTCAGCTGCCTTTGCCTGCAGCACCAGATGTGGTTTCAAGGGCTCCCATCCACACACAGATCCGGTGTGACTCTGTTTAACTTGTGAAATCTGACCATAGCATAAGGTGATGCGACTTAAGGCAGAGCCGTGGTTCTAAATAACAGAGAAAAATAACAGCAGTACAGTAAGTGAAGAGTAGAGTAAATAACAGCATTAGGAGTTCTATACCACATAACTTTCAGGCAGGCTAAAGCTACCTTAGATTCCAAATTTATGTTATCTTCTAACAGTTACATTAACTGTTTAGAAGCTGGTATTTATGGAGTCTTTAGGACAAAAGAATTTAACTCCTGAATCATGCATACTGAGATCATACACTTATTACTTTATCTCCTTCTGCAGTTATCTCCAAGCAGATTACTGTGATTATTAGAGTGGATAATTTTGTTTATTTTAGAGGAACAAATACTTTTTTTTTTCCTTTATTGTATATCAAGTCAGCAGAGTTCATTATTTCCAAAAATAGAGATTACGTTTCTTTCTCTCACCACTGATTTTAAACAGTGGTTCTAATCACGCATTGATCTAAAGTTAACTTAAGTGAACCCAGTTTAGACTTAGAGTAGTGTAAAGGAAATTTGATTCTACTTGAGGATTATAGCACTTTTGAGTTTTCTTGACAATCCAAGATGATCTTGCCACGTACCTTTGTCCCCAAACAAGGCATCAGGCTTTTTACTCTCTGTCTGGTGGATGTGTCATGTTCCAGGCTTCTGTATTTTTATGGCCATGAATCTGACTTTCCTCGGTTTGACCAAGGAGGGTAGGAAATACTCAGGAAAATCTGAACTAATATACTCCGGGAAAGTACATATGTTTCAGTTTGCTTGTGCTGAGCAGAAGCTCTGAAACTTTATACGTGAGCAGATAAGACACCCATTCTCAGATTTTATACCTATAGGGTTTTTGGAATGATTAAATCAGGAGAAAAATATGCAAGAGGAGGAAATGAGTTTCCTCCCCCACGCTCTTTTTCCCTTTGGTCCTGTCTCACTTCTGAAATCTCACCGCTGCTTCCCATAAAGCTAAATCATGTCTGTGCCTCTTCTCTGCAGCGGACGTCAGCCAGAGGAAAGTCAGTGAGTGGAGCAATGAGAGACTGGAATGCGCTTGTTCATACTTCCGAGTGATTTGGACAAAAAAAGCAAGTTCAAAGGAGGCAAAAACCTACACTGTGGAATATGTGGTGCTCTGTGGATTTAGGAAGCCCACAGGGTAAAAGACATGAAAATGTAAGTTGGGTGCGTATTAAATTTTAGGTCTTTCAAGACTTTAGGATCAACGTTTGAAAGCTACCCTGACTCAGAAATCTAAAGAGGAGGAAACTGCATCAGAGCACCTAAAAATAATCTGACTACTCATCTTAAGCTCCAGGTTTTTATGCCTGTCTTCTACTTTCATTTTATTGTAAGTTTTGCTTTAAAAAATTTGAAGTAACAAAATTACAAAAGAATATACTTCAGTGATTTCACACTTCACAGAAAAACAAACAGGAGGTCTCTCTGTATCTGTGCTTTTTGCTGAACAGTTTCAATTTATATGCACTGTCCCTTCCAAGAGAATTTTGTAAAAAAAAAACAGATTTTCCCTGGGTTTTCCATGAACTCCAGTGCTTTCAGCAATAAAATTTGTCGGCGATATGAAGCTTTCCAACGCTTTCTGACTGTACTTGGATAAAGATAGGATTTGAAGAGCTAATCAGTTTTATCCATAGGCGCCTTTTTCATTGTCAACATAACATTGTTACCTTAACATAGTCTGTTACTAGTCATATTGCTAACAAAACAGACCAGGGGGATAAATGACACTAGTCTTTGCTGGTCCCAAACACCTCCTCAGAGCAGTTTAAAAAAAAAAAAAAGTGTTTTCTAAAACTAGAGATTATAGGTGAAGATAAAGAAAGCATTGCACAGCTTTTCAGTGAGATTGGTTCTGCATTTTGCAGTCAGCCTTGTAGAAATGAGGGTGGATTTGTACTGCAGAGTGTGCCAGTGACTGCACTTGGTGCTCACAGAGCTAATGGGGAACATGTTTAGAAACGAGCTTGCACCACAACAAAGAAATTAATCACAATTTGTTGGCATGAGTCTGAAGACAATTTCTCTCGGTCTGTATTGACTGCAGTTATATTTGGCTTTGAGTCTCATCAGCATTTATGCTTCTCAAAATATAGAAATATAAACATTAGTTCATTGGGCCAAACTTCCATTAGACTTAAAGTCCATGAAAAGAAAGCATATTTATCTTTGAAACAGAATCTAGATTAAAGCAGCAGCAATTTGCCAGAGCAGTCTCCTGTGCCATGCGGTTAAGAAAGCCTGCAAAGCAAGTGGAGCAAAACCAGTGTAAAAACGAGATGGAGCGAAGACTTAGAGCTCAGTCTGTAATCATGCCTCGGGATTGGAATACACCACAAATTTAGCACAGCGCCGCAGCCAGGACTAACTAGTGATTACAGTCTGAACATATTTAATCTCTTCCACACAAGCATCTTTTCTTCTCCTTAAACCCAGCTTGAGTACAGGATGGGCCAAACAGCATGAAAGGATATCAGTGCAAGAACCTGCAATCAGTTTTTCATCTGTCCCTTAGGATGAAAGAGGAATATGTGAGTCATTTTCTCCTACAATGGAGAAGCATGAATTCCACTGCATCTGTTTAATACCAAGGACTGTCCAAACAGTATTCCATTGTAATTTGTCACAGGCTAAAATGCGATCATAAATGTTTCTCAGAGTCTTTTGTCACAGATTTTGAACTCCGCAATGAAATACTGTTCTTTCAGTGGAATTTCTGTTACAGAGCTCCTATATTAGTGACTAGTAACACAGCAATTTCATCAATTAGTGACAAATTATTGTCATTATTTCTGCGTCTATACATTGAACAAGAGAATACTCGAGCACAGTGGCAGAGGTGTTCATGTGGGCTCTGAGTTGGTTTTTGTGTCTGTTCAGTCTCGTTTTGAGTCTTTTTACACTAACATTCCATAAGCCGCTATTGCGGCAATTTAAAAAAAAAGCCACGGAAAATGCTTGGCAGTTAAGCCTGTGTTTTTACACATGATACTACATTACTCTTATTGATATGCCTGCAGCCTCTGGGAGGAAGAAAGGAGCTCGGGTTTTGCTGTTTTCTTTTTTTAAAACCAATATGGAGATTCTTGCTGTGTGAAATAGCTTTCCTTTTTAGTCAGCCTGTTCCACATTCGTAAAGATCCTCCACCCTCTGCCAGCCCATGAGCGGTTGATGTAGTAACAGTTAGCTAAGCAGTATTCAATCATGCTCCATTTGGATTGCTTTAAAGTAAACTGATTCTCACTTTACAGTAAACAGTCTGAACAGATATTTGGGTATTAAAGCAGTCTGTAAAATGAGCAGATACGTTGTTCTGGTTTCTCCTAAACAACCTAATGACAGAGTGGAACTTCTGCCAAGAAACTGGTAACTGCCTACCTCAAAAATAAAGCAGAGATGGGCACCAAGCTAATCACAGCACACACCTCCCACTGGAAACTAAGTTCACTTGTGAACCACAAAAGCATGGGTCAAACTGAAACAGAAAGACCTAGTGCAAAGCCTACGTGAGATGGAAGCAGCAAGTCTTCACTCTAAAACCGGCCGCCAGGGACTAGAAGGGGCTCACCAGTGTTGAGGCCACCCCGGGCACCCTGTGCCGCTCCACCACCCCTAGATCAATGCTGACAGGTCTCACTGCTTAAACTCGGTCACATAAGCCCAGCTGGTAAGCACAGAACTGTCGCAGATGAGACAGGGTGCATTGGCCCAGACAAGGAGCCTCACCATCAGCTCTCCACCACTTCAAAGGTGAGCTTGAGCAGCAGGTTGGCTGTTTCTCTGTTTTTAGAAGAGGGAGTGCAAGGCAGCAGCACCTAGAGAAATACCTGAGCTCCCACAGGCTCGCTAGCCCTGCCTTTGTGCTGGCACCCTGCTGCTGCCTCCCTACCAGCTCCACGGCACTTGTGGGACCTTCTTGGTACTGGCACAAGGACCCACAAAAGTCATCCAGGCAAAGCAAAGTCACCCAAATGCCTTTTGCACCACAGCCACGCTGGGCTGGGGTAGAGAGGCCCTGGGGACAGACTGAGTCGTGCAGGGTCTCTGCGTTTGGTGCTCTCCTCGAGGATGCCGTGTGATGAGCTCAGGAGCAGCCCTGGCCTCAGCTGTCTCCAGCCTGCACTAATTCTCCCCACAGCAGCCAGCACAGGTCAGGAAAAGCCAGTGTTGCCTTGGGGCTAATAAACTTGCTGGCCTATATATGGATGTTTGCGCACTGCATTCCCACACACATCCCACAGCATTAATGTTCGAGGGAGTGCACCTGGGAGACTCCCAGCCTTTTGTTAATCTCAACTAACAGAAAATGAACTGTGTCATAAACTGGCTGCATTTCATATTTAGAAAGAGAATAGCCCTGAACAACTGAGTCTGTTCCCAGCCAGCCAGCCCTCCCCACAGCCCGCGGTGCAGGGGGCGGGTTGGGAGTTACTTGAGACGCTGTGGATCTGGAAGGCTGCTTTGCTCTGGCGGCTGCTGGCGCTGGATGCAGTGACCACGTTGCAGTCCCAGCTGTGCTGCACAGAACAAGCTATTGCTGGTCTCAATTGCACAATAGACTTGGACAGACATCCCCAAAATAGAAGAAACCAGCTTAAATAGCCTTACACAATTTCAAACTAATGACTGCATGCATTAAAATCCACATCCTAAGGGAGTGGTCACAAAGTGCTGGCCTGCTTTTTACCTTAATGCTACAGCAGCACCCTGATGCCCAAACAATTTCCTCAGACCAGCAGTTCCTACTCTTATCTCTCATTTGTTACTAAAAGGTCACCTCTCACTCTGACCAGCCTGTGCTGTCCACTGCTGCTGTGAGTCATGGAGCTGCATGTTCCAGCAAGTTAATCTGCACTTCTTCATGTACAATATGCACATTAAGACCGAGACTTCCTCTTCTACATTCATTCTTAAAAATCTTTTGTACATTGAAGCAGTCAACATTAGATAAAACTTGAGCTGTTAGGAAAAAAAAATAAATACTGTTATCAATTCTGCTGCTTGGCTCTTTCCTTGTCTAGGAGAAGCCTACATGTTACCCAGGGTTGGTCTGTACCACTGTAGCAACAGCATGTTGTTCTCTTTGTCCAGCTCCAAGCTCAGCAGCACTTCTGCCCCTAAATAGGATGCCTAAGTGAAGAAGAGAGCAGGTTTAATTGAGAGTGTGTTTTTGCTGTGCGAGGAATGGTGTCCACATACTAGCGGTCCTGCTGGAGTGGGAAAGCTGAAGGAGCCAGGGAATACTTTGACCATGGTGTTATCCAAGTTGTGGAAACTTTTCTAATTTCTAAAGGAGATTAGGAGTGTGGGGAACATCAACTTTAAACCAGCTTGACAGCACTTGGCAACTTCTAGTCATTGTCCGTGTGATCTATGAAAATCAGAGTAAACTGAAAACAGATTGAAAAGGCAAACAGTGATTATTTCTGCAGGGCAAGAGCTTGATCCTGGGAATACGGTTTGACAAACTAGGAGCTCAGGAAATACAGGAGGGAGTAAATCTGCTAAATTAAATTTCCTCTTCTCCCAGTTACTATCGTCCTGCATGGCTACGCTGATGAGAAGCGTGAGGGAAATAGTCTCCTGCACCTGTGTTCCCCACCGTGCACAGAACTCTTACTGTATCCTGCTGAGAAGAACATGAGAATTTGTGAATCAGTGCTTGAAACTGAGTGCACTCCAGCAGCTTAGCCTGGTGTGAGCTTGGTCAGCTTCTTCCTTCTGCTAGAGCCACAAAGCCTTTGGCCTGAGCGTACCAGTAACACTCCCAAGTATATATTGGTAATACTTCCAGATGTATCAGTAATACTGAACTGTAGCTGATTCCTATCATTAAATAAAGGTTTTTGTCCTGTTCTTCAGCTACAAACAGCTGTTACAACAAGGCAAAATTTCAGAATGGGACACCATTTCTTACACAGTGCTATGGACACTTCTTTTTTTTTTCTGTATTTATACTCACACTTTCAATTTTGGAAACACTCATTTTTGAGAGTATGCATTCCTTATTACTGACATTTGATGGCTTTGACTAGTAGTTGAAGAGATGGTGAATGAACATTCAAGTTTGTTCATGTTGTTAACCAGTAACAAGGAAACAGTAACTCTGCTGTTTTCACTCTTGGGATTGTCTTGTCTCTAAGGAAAAAGACCTATTAGCTTCCCTACAAGGATCTGGGAGGGTGTTGTGTTTTTTCTTACTTGTTACAAAACAGATTTTCAGCAGATGTGAGGAAGTCCTTTTGTCTCAAGTAATATCTTTATTTTCTGCATTGTATAATGACAATATCAAGTGCTCTACTGGTATTCCATACCAAACAAGATTTCTTTGACATATAGAGCTCTAATATAAACTTACTTAGGGATTACAGTTTGTGTTAGGTGCTGACGGCTCAGTGGTCCTACAATGTGCTTTTTCCATCTCAGCCACTCATTCTTGGCTGATTTGGTTAATATCAACCAACATATAAAATATTACAGACAAAGACACTGTCTCTAGGTTTGGAAATCCTTGAACCACAAATTGCTGGAGAGCATTCAGAGGAAAAATCGTTAAAAGTTTACCCTGTTCTTATAGTCTTCTCTTCATACCTGATATTGGTCATTACTAATGACAGATTGCCAGGCCAGATAAATTTCTGATGTGTCCTGAAATGGCTGTTCTTAAATTCATCACCTCATCTTGGCAAAGGGGAAAAACTTACCCGTTATAAAAATAGGCTTCATGTAAAGGAGCTGCCCGTGTGAGCCAAAAAGCACTGTAATTATCAATTTATGTGAAGATCTTGCTCCCTTTCCTTCAAATGAAGGGAACTGCACCCTTGAAGCACTCAATGTAAATCAGTGTCTCCGCTCAAGGCAGGGGTCTCTACCCCTTGTAAATAAGAACGCCTTAAAATAATTTTGTTTGTTAATTTCATATGTTAAACGGTAATTAGCAAAATAATTTCAAAACCAACTTCACCCAGTCCTCTTGTGGGAAATCTCAACAGAAGACAGGTAGACTGAATTAACTACAGTGTTACCAGGGCAAACATTACAACAAAGCCAAAGGCACTTTGCCTTGTCCCTGGTCTGCAATGAACACATCCTGTGGACAAATGAGGACTCTTGCTTTTAATTATGTTCCCAGCAATAACGTCATGGTATGCTCTAGCAATAAAGTTTTTTAGATGTGGCAATCAGTAAATAGTGTTCTGAGGACTTCTGAGATGACAAGAACCTTTCGCCTCCCGTCCATGTTTTCTCTCATCCAACCAAATCTTGTATGTCAATGGCTCTTCTCCTTTTTGCTCCAGCCTTTCAGAAAAACTTCAACAGGAAAGGCTCATAGACAGTTTAGTCCTATTCAGCTTCTGAAAAATGTCTACGCTTTGAACATTGTGCCTGTAGAAGATCTTGTGTCTCAAAAGCATTAATACCTTCAAATGACAGCCTGCAGAAACAGACAGTCATGTTAGTTTGTCAGAAGACAGAGAGCTAACCAAGGCACAAAGGAGACATTAAATGCTACCAGAGATAGAAACATCCACGTTGCTTTGTCTTTCATTCAATTCAGAGCATTACATCAAGAGAAAACTGGCAGCAGAACATGAAGGCAGTGATGCATGCTCAGTACTGCTTCTCACAAAGTTTTAAAATCTCCAGGGTCCTTCCATATCTGTCAGTCAGGTTATACTGCAAATGCACAAAAAGCCACTAAAAAAAGCAAGAGATGAGTTAACGCCAGACAAGGGGTTATTCAAGGTGGCAGAACTGCCTGGTGCTGGGGCAGACCCAGGGGCTTTTCCTGACTTTGTTTCTGGCCTGTTCAGTGACTGAGAGGGCAAAGATCTCCTTATGTCAGTGCTCCTCTGGTCTTCTCTGTAGTGTTTTGGGATCTGCTGGTAAAAAGGAACACCTCCTAGAAGAGCGATATAGCAGAACAGCAATGTAATTATTACATTACTATTATTAAAGCAATCTCAAGCACTGTACCATTGCATTTTGTCCAGGTATACTGCTGAATAAGACTGGATTGTTTTATACTTGGGGAAAATACAACGGTAAACTGAATAGCCAGTATAATGGAAGAAGACAGAATAAATCCAGAAATAAATCCAGAATAAAGACAGAAAAAGGTCCACTCTGTCTTTATCATCTATGGATAAAGCTCTGAATTTTAAACAGTCTCCCTATGAGGTTGCTTAACATTTGCCAAGACATAGCAAGTACACAACAGCTGTACTCACAGCCTTAACTTGTAATGGAAAGAAGATTGTATTACTTACCTGTTGTTGAGTTTTGGGTTTTGTTTTGTTTTTTTTTAAATTCTCTTGCCCCCTCGGAGATGAGGGCTGAAAACAAGTTACATGAAAGAAGTTGAATGGAAAAAAACAAAACAAAACCCACAAAAAGAGCAAACAAACAGAAAACCAAAAAACACCCCTCCTGCCCCCCGCCAAACCAAAACACCACAAGAAAGATCCAACATCTTGTTCTGTCTCCCAGACTCTCCTCTCTGCAGTCTTGGTATTTTTGAAGTAACAGTGTCACCAAGAAATCCATAATGTCACTGGGAACTGAGAGGTGGTTCTGCTGGCAAGCCCCTTTAGTAAAACACCAACCATCTTGCAAAGGATTCTTCACAAACTCCCTGTCCTCTCTAGCACTTCCAAATAAAATAGACTGCCTTTCTCAGTACAGACCTGGCGATGTACATGATCATTGACATTCTGGCAGCAAAAAAAATGGGAAGTCTTTAACGACATGGTCAAATGAAAATATTATGATACCCTGGTTTGGCCTTGCTATTACACCCCTTACTTGCTAACTTGACCAACACTTTCCTGTATGGTACTTTATTCCCTTTTTGGGAATAGTTTTGCTTGCAGAAAAAAAGAATACGTCAGCCTATGTACAGGTGCTGTTTCCCAACAGAAACTGTTCACAATCTGTCCTAGGCCTGCAATGGACAAAAGTGAATTAGAAATACAACTGTGTCTTTAAATCAAATCACAATTCAGCTGCCAGGCATTGACTGAAGAAGCTGCAATAGACCCCTGGAACAGCAGCTTTCAAACTTTTTACACTATTTTTTGCTCTCAAACCAACTTGTGATTCAAAAATTTCTAGCCTTAAAGCCATTACCTTGTTTAGCTGAAATTTAGAGTTGCGGTTTTCAGGCTTTTTGATTTGCAAATGCTCTCTGAGAGCATTTGGCAAGGAGGGGCAGACACCC
Source organism: Columba livia (assembly GCF_036013475.1). Lineage (NCBI taxonomy): Eukaryota > Metazoa > Chordata > Aves > Columbiformes > Columbidae > Columba > Columba livia. The sequence goes on along the minus strand of NC_088605.1, from coordinate 65,426,254 downwards.
TTATGAATTCAAGTCATCTGATAATAGATTTGTTTTTTTTTTTTGGCTACCTTTTTATGAAGCCCTTAAAATTCATTCATGAATCATTATGGTTTTGCAGACCACAGCTGGAAAACCACTGCTGAAGTGGCTGCAGCTTGTCTGCATTATGCAAGTCAGACTTCTCATCTTAACTCAGCAAACTATCATTTAAAAAATAAAAATAATGTACAAATAGTAAACATACTGAGGTGCAGGTTTCTGGAACTTGGTCTATTTAGCACAGGCCAGCAGCAAGTAAAGCACAAGACCCTCTGTAGCAGACTAATGCAATGAGAACAACTCTGAACACGGTTGTGGAATTGAAAGCCAAATATTTTAGTCCCCACAAACAGGATAGGCAGACAAGCTATGTACCGTTTCTTTAAAAAAACATTTTCTTCAAAAAGTTTCTCACGAAGAAGAATATATTTTCCCCTCTGAAAAAGCTGACTGTGTTCTGAATAAATGTGGTCCTTCAGCAAAGATGGACTCTTACCTGACATGCACATCTGCCTGACAGGATGAGTGGTGCTGGGCTGCCCACCCTCTGGCTACAGACCCAACGCCCCTCTGCCCGGGAGCCTGCAGGGATTCGGACATAAAGCCTGAAACTGCTTCAACTGAAAGAAAGCCTTAAACCAGAGATAAAAGCCTGAAACCTTCCAGATTCAAAGAAGCAGCAATTATCTTTCTGATTAGATCTGTTTGGCATAGCCATTTCCTCCGTCATCCTTCCCATCTCCCAGTTTTTCAAGGGTACACAAGAGCGATGGCTGAAAACTGCTGCGGCACCAGCAGTCCCCTGTGCAAACACTGCAACAAGCCCCAAAAAGGAACCTACAGGACACACTGGGGAGTTCAAGGTGAACTAATGAGGCACAGAGATGAAAAAAAATCCCAAAACAAACCACAAAATCATCTACCGTGTTCTTAAGCTCGTAAGAAATAGTTCCAAAAGGATGCACAACAAATTCCTGAAGACTCAAGATTTTATCACTGGTGTCCGTTAGAAGTTAATTTTTTTCTAGTTTAAAACCTACCTGTAATTGCAGTTCTGTGACTTGGCCAGTCTAATTCAAACTTGCAAGAACAGAAGTGAGAACAGTAGGTCTCTCCAGGACACCAGCAAATTAGAGTTTTATTCTAAAGGTCAATTTGTTTGTATTATCTACATATAAATTTGGCAACTTATTTAATAAAATGATTTGCCAAGTAGCTTTCTCAGTTCCATACCCTGTTTCTGTGACTCTGTGCCATATAAAGTAAGCATTTAGATCAATGCCAAATTTTCATTGCTGTCTCTCAAAGGGCCTCCAACTGAAAAGCTTTAGCTGACTGTGCCAACCAGTCACAGTCACATGCATCTGATACACGAGTCAAATAGTTGTAAAGATCTCACAGGTTTGAAGCATTATCAAGCGTGACTGTTTATATTTCATAGAATAAGAGATTAAAACCAGATGTTTAATAATTTTATTTAACTATTTTGCACTGATTATCTGAAGAAAATGTGTTTCTCTGGAACATAATAAAACTTCTCAAAGATTAATTCAGTAAAAATACTTGTTTGCCACAATGAAATATAGCTGCTGAACCAACGCATTTTATACTTTTGTTATTTCAGACAAAGAACCTCACAAAAGAGGGTCAATAGTTATTCTGAGAAACCAGAGAAATACAGAGAACACAAGTCATCAGTTAGCAACAATTTTGTTCTTCATTCTTGTAATATGTCACCAGCTGACCCCTGAGCACCCACAGCTGGAATCAGCCTGAACCAGAACATGTGGAGCTAAACCTGACCCAGCTCTTGCAGAAGGCACAGCCAACCTCCTCCTCCACTCTCAGTGTCTGCAGAGAAACTGAGATTGGTATATAATACCTAAAGCAGAGTGAGAAAAGATCACAGGGGAAAATGGGGTAATTGCTATGACTGGAAAACTTCACTCTCCTGCCTTTCAAGAAAAATGAGTAGCCACCATCAGTAAGTAAGCTTTTGCTTAAACTGAAAATACTACAGATAAAGGCTGATCACAGAGACAATTAATCAATACCATTTGAAGTGGTAAAGAACTTAAAGCAACTGAAATATTTATTTGCCATCCTGGTATATACAGTATATAATGGTAATTTTAAAGAAAAAAACATGCAGTGATCTTTCTCCGGCAAATGCTCTGGGTTAACTTAGAATAGTGTGAAAAAGGTCAGCCGACTGATAAGCAGAGTCATAGGAATTAATGTTGACAGTCTGAGTTTTGCTAGCCCAAAGTTCCCACTGCATGTACACATTGTGTTTCATCAAGTACTACATAAATGTTAATCAAGTGTAACAACCTTCTCCTGAGATGTCCCAGGAAATAAGGTAGTAAAATTAAAACAGTTAGATGTCTGCTGAAAAGCAAATATATTTATTATGCACTTTCATATACACAGGGATTTTTGCTTAATATAATACAAGGAATAAAATAAAAATTTTACAATGTGAAATTCATTCAATGTACATTAAAGGCTATTTACAACCTACTCCAGGAAAAACAGTCTATCTGCAAACCAAGTTAACTGAGGAGTTCAGATGGGGAATATTAAGCATAACAGACATTTGCATAGCAGAGTAACTGATGAGGGAAAATACCTTTTTATTTTTAAATAAATGGTAATGTTTTCAATACTGATCACAGAGAAGACAAAAATGTATCAATTGTGCCTCTATATGTCTTAATGCATTTCTCTTTTGAAGAGTTTTTCCACATGCATACAGTAATGATATCAGTGTCCACAGAAGAGCTTTTTCCCTAGCTCTCCCATCAAGAATTTTAGGTGTCTTGTGGAGATGACCTTGGAAGGACCAGTGAAATGGGATGAAGAAAAAGAGGATTCGTGTTTTATTCAGGAATTTTAGGTTTTGAGAACTGCTATATTGCCAGAAGAAACTGTGCTGAGTCACAGTGATGCAACTCCATTCACCGCTACTTGATTGTACAGACGTGAAAGAGCAAACAACAGGGGGAACAGCAACTTTTCTTTGTATGCAAAACCCTCACAAATGCTGGTATATAAAAACCACACATAACAGCAACATGGAATTACACAGACCTTCTGAGAAAGCAGATGTTTTAGAGCAATCCATGCTCTGTTCCAAGTTGATATTCAAAATCTGTTAAGAATTGTGATTCTGAAAACATTTTCAGCAGGTCTACTTCTGCTGATTTGGACACAAGGTTTCCCCACCAACCATTTCAAATGTAAATATTATTCACACAAAAACCATCAGGCTACCTATAAGTTGTGGCCCCTTGTGAAACTGGCCATATTCTTATGTCCTCTGTCCACAAGGTGCAATTAATAACACCACAATAAAATTAAATAAATATAATCCCAATGACAGTCAAGGTCAGTAGAAAAATGTCAGCATTCAGGGATCCCTTTCTAGAGAACAAAACATACATCTAATAACTAAGAAAAGCTGTACTCTTGCACAGTATTGCAAGTGTACTGTACTTGAGGTTCGGAACAAGTTTGCTGAGAACATTTTGGTACTCTCTCTTCACTGAGCCACTAACTCTTAAGGCCATTTCTGCCAGACTCCTGTTACATTTATTTTATAATTGTCCCACAGGGACAAGAAATTCAATACATGAAACATTCAGAATAATCAATATTGCCATGTGTCAACTTTTAACATCTAATTTTACTACATGCTGAATGCCTGACTATAAAAGATTCTTTTTACATTTAGTAACAAGTGAATAAGAATGAAGGTGTGAGATATTTAAAAAAAAAAATCTAACTTGAAAAATGCTCTGATGACTGTTAATCATAATAACAAGACACTGAGCCCTTTAGTGCCTCAGAATATGCACTACATATACATCCAGGGGCCATTTATCAAAGTTGAAAGATAAGCCATACATCTAATTAATCCTCTATTAAAAATAACCTCAGCTTTCTATCATCTTATTTGTGGAATGATCAGAGTTAGAGTATGAAAAAGATGAATCCCAAGCCTTTAGAAGAAATACATACAAAAATAGGCTTATTTTCTAAAGAGCAAGGCTGTGTAACGGTGAATAGTAGAATATAGCTTGCATTCTTAGGAGAAAATAACCACTTGTTTCATTCTATCCCTCATAGAGCTGTGCAAGTAAGATGTGCCCATTTAAAGGAAAAATCATACTGTTCACTTTCATGACAATGGCCTTGATTTTGCTCTCCTTTGTATAAGCTGCAGAGTGAGGAGCCAGCTTTCACTTATCTGTAGATGCACTATCCAAGGCTGCTGATTAACCATGCTCCAGGTACAGAGAGACTCACGCTGGCTCTACTTAATCCATCTGAAGCAGTCACCACACCCATACAAGTTTGTGCTTTAAAGAGTTATTGTCTCAGGACAGGACTAACCCAGTAATCTTTGTACTTCCCAGACAATGGTATTACTAACTATTTGCTTTTGCATTGTACTCTCACTGTATATTCTCTCAGCCTAATTAACACAGTGTATTTTCTGTGGTTTGTTTTACCGACATTCGCAATACAGTCCTTTACCTTAGAAAAAAGAAAGAGCTGTTTCTAACATATAAAGATATACATGAAAGCAGGATCAGACCTTTTACTTTAGCACCTCAAAGATACCCATATTCATTTACCTCATTACCATAACAATAACAGAGGCTATTTAAGAACAGGTGTCCAAGACCTATTGCTATCAGTGGTCACAGTCTGCCATCCAGATTTGGTGCCATAGTAGCAGAGAGTCGATTTTGTCTCTTAAAAATCCCAAAGACACTGCAGAAGGTTGTAGTATGACTCCTTTGCTACCACTGAACAGCTATTACACAAACAGAACACACAAGTGCAGTATTTATAAAATACTGTTACAAGACTTGTATTTCTTGAGAGAATTTTTTGAAGTACACAGGGAACTGACCATACATTACAACAATGCAAATGTGACAAACCGTTTGCTTATTTTCTTCAGCCACAGGAAAATAAATACAAAAAGCACTGCCTTTCCATACACAGTTCACTGTGGCACATGCACCTCTACCAAGCATTCTGTTATAGGAAATCAGAATTCCTTGTTCTTACGATTTTCAGCTGTTGTCAGGGAAATACAGCATTTATCTTTTTGCAATTAAAAACAAGTGCTCATTCTGTGTATTAAATACAAAGTACACAAAATAAACTTTTGAAGCACAGAGGGTTATACTGAGAAGGCAGCCTGAAAATGTAGGCACGTTACAGTAATTAAGGTAACTGTACTGTAGTAATCACATTCTTGAATTTTTAGGTGGACTAAACAAGCATTGTATGCTTTCATCCCAGCCAGCTGATAAATCATTCGGAGCAGAAGCACTTCTGTTCACAGCATCATGGAATTGGCCTAAAAGTACAAAAAAAACCATTAAGTTTTGAAATATTCCGTAATACATACAGTGTTGTCAGAAAGAGACCTATATAAATTCTAATTAAAAGCACACAACAACATAGCAATGATGGAAATTATTTCTTGCCTAACTCAAATGCCATGATTAGATTCCCTGTGCTCTCTACCATCCACAGCAGGTACAAGGTCGCCCCAGCAGGACAGCTTTCTGAACAGAGCTCAGAAGCAGCAGCTGGGGAAGGAAAACCATTCCTCAGGTGCTCCACTGGCGTATTTCTGATGTGATTCTCCACAGGTGACTAACTTATTCACCGGTCAGGGAAATTACTGTTTTTGTGCTTGAGACCTGGCACAAAAGGAGGTAAATTATAGCCTGCGCCAAGCAATTCATAATCCACACAAAATTGTTTGAAACTTCCATATTTAAAATGAAGCTACAAAAAAATCATTGGAGAAAAAGCTAAAGGAACCATTTAGTTATCCATCACCTCATGTGTTTAGCCATTTGCATAAACAAGTACTCCACAGAGGAAACCCCTGAATTTGCAATAAAGCACTATTTATTCCAGATAAAGCAAAGCCCAATTAGAATTTTAAAATTATATGTGAAATGTTAATTTTTTCTTTTTATACATACTTTCTTTGTATTTTAAAACCAACAAAGAGGGAAAGGTCATCAAAATTAGTTTTTTGATGACAAGTCAGGTCAAATCAATGCATCCTAGGTTGGAACCATACAATTTATTTACAGTAACATGTAACATGAAAGCAAGCACTGAACATATCAAGTGCAGGTAGAGTTAGGGAATAAAATTATTAATTATACATTTTAATCCATTTTACAGAGGCAGGAAAAAAGA